>NC_090128.1:45785973-46409550 GCF_040581485.1 Linepithema humile
GCATCGACGACTGGTTGCTACGCTCACTGACCTGTCCGTCCTGCATGGAGCCGGTGGACGCGGCGCTAATTAGCTCATATCATCCGACTACTTAATAGCAGCGTGAGGAGGCGCATTATTGATTTAGCTGATTTTTCGGTCAGCGAATCGGATTTAAATTATCAGGCTAAGCATGTGAAGCGAGTAAAGAGCGTGAGTGAGAGAGAAAGAGAGAGAGAAAGTCGCTACTTTTGCTATAGAGCGTATAAAGGCTTCTGGTTAATAGAGAGACCGTGTGTTAATGGCCTGACTGTATTTCGCCGTTACACCCGATATATACGTGCGCGTGCGTGCTGTTTAATAATAATCTGTTCCACAATACACACCTATTACATCCGCAAGTATGTTTTAGATCGTTTCCTGCGAGCGAAGAGAGCGTGGAGATTTTATTTTAATTAAATCCCTGTTAAACATCACACGTCCCAGAATCCTTTCATGTAGTGAGTTCAATCGCTTGTACATTGATTTCCTATTAGAAGAAGCAATGAAGGAGAGGTAGGAGGCAAACTCGATGTAAACGTGCAATAAAGCGTTGAGTAAAGCTTCCTGTACACCGTTAAGTATAGTCAAAACAATAAGTATATATATATATATACATATATATATATATATATACATATATATATATGCTTAGTAATGAGATAAGATGTGCGACATGTGCGAAAATTACTGTATCCTTTATATTCCTCTTACGACTTATGTAACGCAATATCTCTGTGCAAATGTTCGACGAATCTATGCAAATTGTTCTTCCCTCTTTTTTTTTTCACGCTAAATTTTTACGATTGCATCATTTGAATCCGGATAACATATCTATATTCTTAGATAAAACGAATTAAAATAATTTGTAGTTTTATCGAGACAAGACTTCGCTTCTGGATGCAGACTATTGTTTGTGCACGGGCACGACAAACTAATAGTTCGATTTTAAAACCACGAAATTATGAAAAAGTGCACACACGACAATTGAGAAATATATTTTTCACGATAAAGAAAGAGCTGTCTCTAAAGATGTTCGTGACGTTTCAATTTTTTTATGTCTCTCGTATGTGTTACAAAAATTGCTTAAACTACTATCGCTGTTGCGCAATCAAACTTGGAATATTTTTCATTTAGATAACATGTACAGAGAGAGTATGTTGCTTCATTGTATGTTGCGGTTTATTATATTGATAGTGCGGGGGCATGTATAGCAACGAATAAAACAAGAAAAAAAACCAGAGAGAGAAAGGGAGAAAGATAAAATGCGATAAATAATCCACTGTTGAATACGATGCTAACAATGGGCTACGTAACTTAGATTCTATTGTTGATTTAGTGAAGCTTGTTAAACTAACTTTTGCTGCGATCACAATAAAGCAGTGAACACGTTCAGTTCCGTTAAGTAAAACTATAGAGAGAGAGAGAGAAAGAGAGATATGTACAGTTTTTTCGCGTGATTTCGTGCGCGTTGGTGTATAATATGCGATAAAATAGTTTTACCGACTTGGAGCAAAGCAACATTTTGAACCAAGAAGAGGAAAACACAAGTAAACGTTTAATTTAACGGAAAGAAAACAAAAAGATGCTTAACAGTATGGTAGCGCTAAGTTTTTGTTTTACATGGAAGAATGATGCTGTGAAATAGTGATTTATTGACGAAGTACAGAAATATATAAATAATGATTTAATACACGAATATAAATATTTAGTACAAAATTTTGTGTTTTTAAAAAGATGTCCTACTCGACGCAAAATTTCTCGGTCGAATGTTTAAATAAGAGCTATATTTGCAAATTCTAAATAGAGAGTAGCGTAATTTTATAAAAGAAAATACGCCGAAAAAGGCTAAACTTATAATTCTATCGGTTTTTTCTAAAGTAACGAAGAAAAAAAAAATAATCCGGTCGGTTTGTCCTGATGAGACGAGCGTGAACAGCGTTCGAGATGTATTGATCAGAGCATTACATCACTCCGTGATCTCGAGCGCTGTTTACGTGATCAATCGCGCGGGGCATCACTGACAATCTGCCGGGCTATATTATAATCGTAAGTCTCGATAATGACCATTGTATTTGGCTTGCGTTGTGAGAGAGATGATAATAAATATTTGATTGGAAAAGAAATTTCTAATTTCATCGATCACTTTTCGAGTGATCTTTGCACAAAAGTACAGAACTTACGCTATTGTGTCGAACACGATGTCGCAATTCCCGAGAGAATAAAAACACAATCAGGGGGAGATTGAATTAAACGACACCACAATTATAAAAGTAAAAATATGAGAATTTTTAGTGTATTACATGTGTACTTACAGCAGGAATTCTTATCTAAATATGCCGTTGATCATTGTTAATGTCATTATTTACAATAACGATTCATTTGTAGGTCTGAAACAAATAACTATTCCTTTTTTTTTCCTCAATCGAGAAACGTCATTAATATCAGTAGTAAAAAATTTTTGCTCATAACAGAGAAAGAAAATAGAGTATTCTTAATATTGTCAATATTTATAAATATCAAATTAAAATTTGCTAGCTGTATAATATGCTCTCCTGGCCAGATAAAAAATTAAGAACTACATTTTTTATTTGTACAAGCTGCACGAGATCTGAATCTGACAGCAATACAATTTTTTCTATATATATATATATATTCCTCCACATTTTCCCTGTTCGTTTACGCATTACTAGTCCATAAAAGAAAAGATTTTTCCCATTTTTATTTAGGCGCAAATGGATTGAATTTGTCACTGCAATTGCGAATTGAATAACATTGAGTAATTTTTTCTACCGTCACATCTGAATCAGTAACGTGAATTATCTTCTTCCAAAATTATCAAGAGAAAGTGAAATTTTACCTAGCAAGCAACTTATATTACGAAATTTTTACGTTTATTAAGTATGTACATACCTCGCGGGTATTTTAAATTGAAATATAATAAAGCTACATTTACAGAGAGATATCCTATTTGACAAAATAAATTGTACAAATTTCCGAGACGAGCCTTCGATGACGGGACGGGCGGTTGCTTTTCATTTATACGACGATCTGTACAGCTAAACGTGATATTTTACACATGGCAAAAATCTAATGTTCTCGGAGAGTACTTAGCTATTCGTACGAACGATTTAAACACTCCTCGAAAAACAGAACTGTTTGATCGATCCGGCGGCAGATCTCTCTCGTCTTATACAACCGACATGTCATTCGTGCCCATATTGCCTTCATAGAAGGACTCGCACTTTTCGAGCAGGCGAAGAACCGGACTAATGTTGTACGGGAACAGTGCCTTGGACACCAACCGGTCGATGGCCAGCCGCAGTCTTATCAGCACCGTCATAGTGTTGTCCAAGTCGCGACCGCAGCATGTGACGAATTCGATCCAGTTGCGCCTAATGTACTTGAGGAATCGCAAAAGATACAGCAAGCAGCAGGTCTCGTTGCTGACCAGCAGATCCAGCAGCACTTCCGGATCGTGCGACACGGCGTGTATGAATTGCACAAAGGTCAGCGTGGGACTGAGCATGTGGCCTAAATCGTTCTGCGGCGGTCCGCGGTAGAAGAGGCCCACCGCGACGTCCAGGCAGCAGACCATACCTTCGATCAGGAAGTCGTCCTGGTCGTGGAACATCTGCACGACCCACTGCGACAGCGGCATCTCCGGATGGAAGGGCATCAGCGTCTTTACGCATTGGTCCAACTGGCGCAGCACCTCGCGAATGCTTCTCTCGATCACCGCCATGTCTTCGTCGAGATCCTCGGCCTCGGCCTCGGACTTCGAACCTAGAGACGAGTCGCTGGAGTCGCTGCGCGTCTCACGCACCGTCACAGCGACGCTTTTCAGCACCAGCAATACCATCTTTTGCAACAGCGGACGATCGCCGTCGCCGGTGCCGCCGCCGAACCTGCCTGAGCCGTGACGGTACGGTATCCCGTCCAACAGCCGGAAATCCTTGACAGCACGCACGATCAGGTGCGCGAGAGAGCATGGTTCGTCCGGCAGTATGTCCTGCAGCGCCAAAGTACTGCCGTAACACAGTACTTCGTTGAACAGACTGAGTAGGTGTCGCCAGATCATACCCGGTACGTTAGTGTTTAGAAACGCCACAAGATTGTTCAGATGCGAGTAAAACAGTTGAGTGTCGATGACCGACAGGTTGGCCTTAACCGAGATGATGGTCTCCCACAGATATAGGAACGTGATGACGACGAACTCGTATTGCGGCGTGTAAGCGCAAAGAATTGCGTCAAACTTGAGCACGAGATCGATCCACTTGGGTTCGAGCGCCTTCACGCACATAGCTTTGATCGCCGTGCTGTCAAAGTCGTCGGAGATGGCGAGCGTGATGCAGCCGGCCGGCGTGGACGCGTCTTCCTCGGGATGTATGCTGAAGTCCTTGTATTCGACTACCCTCTTTATGACGTCCAAAGTGAACAGCATCTGGCTAGGCGAATGCGTGTTCACTAGTGACTGTATGAGCCTCTCCAACCAGGCGGTCTCCACCTTATCTCTCGTAACGATGAAGAACGATGCGAGCACGCGACTTGCGGCGAACGACACAAACTTGTCGGACGTGTAGCACAAGTCGATGACCTGGTCGATTATCCCGTGCTCGTTCCGCGCGAAAATGTTGCAAACGTCTGCTATTCTTCTGCACATCACGCCCTTCATGTTCTGCTTGATGGCCAGGTCGAACAGCAGTTGCAGCGCGCTTAAAAACTCCAGAGTCTTATCTGTGTTCCACTCGGACAGTACAGCGGAACGAATGCTCCCGTCGGCCGCCTGCACTGTAGCATTGGTGAACGGTTTACGCAAACTACTCTCTGATAAGTAGCACAAACAGTGTTTGAGCAGATTGCTCTGCAGCTGTCCAATATCGGCGAGTCCATTCCTGGCGTTCTCGCTATTCTCGATACGTTGCTTCTTTTTAACGGGCCCCTCCATTATGGTGATAAGAAGATAACGATAACAGTGCGCAGGAGCACCATTAACTCTCAAGTTAACTCTCTCATATGGACAACGCTGTAGAGAGACGGGCATTCGAAGACCAATAAACTAGTCGCAGCAGCCTGCATCAGCCCATCGCAATCAACAGATGTGTATATCCATTGGGAATGCCTGTAGTAAGAGAAATAGTCGATAATAAAAAACTGAATTGTTACTTACATTGATAGTTTATAGCTATATTGCTACATGCGTAATATTATCAATTACAGACAGGTCTTAGTCCACTCTAAGAATACATTCAAGCAAACTTGCATAACTATACAATGCACATGCATAAGAAAATCACTCAATGACGCATCAAAGGTGAATTTATATGCAACTGGTCGAGTTCTTTATGCATATGCATTATACAGTTATTAAGTTTGCATAAAAATATCCTCATTATATTGAGAAATGAAAGGAATGCCTTGAATTACACCGTGATAAGATGATGAACAGCAACGATAATGCCAAGCTTGTCGAACAAGTGGTCATAATGTTAACCCATAATATGAATTTACATCTCGTGGAATTTTCAAATTTTTATATTTCTGTATTCAAGAATCTTATGGTGTATTAGTGTATAAACCTCCAAAATTGCGTAAAATGTTTGCATAACTATTGATGATTCGTCCAAAATACCGCTAACACAGCAAAGTACGGTAGTGACTCTGTGTGTAATACCAGAAGTCAAGTAGCCAACGCGGAAACTTACAGCATCAAATTCCCGCCGTGCTATCCACGTTGAAGGGACAAAAAAGGAGAGGAGTTTTTCCACTTCTGGGACGACCGTATATAAATAAATAAATATTCCCACGTCCGTGTTCATGTACGCATCCTCTGGTGAAGGCGACGCTCTCGATGATGCCTGGGCTTCGATCCTTCCGGGCTCGGAACCACGCCGCCGCGAATCAGGATTAATGGAATGCCGTTGGGAGATGCAGGTGGTGTGACACAGCTCGCGCAGGCAACAGGATGATGCACGAGAGCGACGGGATGATCGAGCACGCGATCGAGCAGGAGCGCCCTATCGAGCGCGAGAGCGTTGTCGGCGGGCGACGTGCTCCAATCCCCTGGGATAGGCGATCCTGGACGATCCGAGTTAACGTAGAATCCCACGGGGTCACGTTTCACGTATACCGACGAGCCCGTCTCGGCGCGTATCACTACTACGGCAAAATTCCTCGTTTCTTGACTAGGAAGTGACAGAGCCTAGCGCTTGCACGGCAGCCACACGCTGTTGCCACGTATACGACGTGCTACCGACGGCGACGAAAAATACGGGAGCGCGTGCGATTTGTGGACGGTGTGGGCGGCCAGCGAGCAACTTGCACACCGTGTCCGGTATCGGGTGGCGAGTCGTCAAGTCCGCGGCCGCGTCGTACGGGGTACCGCACTATCCGCGTACATTTTCGGTTTGGCATCGTGCGGAGCCGCGTAACACGGTAGCTGCTCGTCGCGCATTCCATAACGTACTGAGGGGCGGTACGCGGGGTTCCGCGCGAGCAATCGCGCGCGGACGCGACCGCCGGCCAGAGAAATATTCCGTAGACGCCTAATATGCCGTTATCGCGAATAAAAGCTGCCCGGATGGAAAAGTTATGCGATAAATAAGCAGGCGATCATCGGCAACTCAGCATCGATCGTGGCGCCCCGCTGCGGCGTTCGTAACGAACGCCGCAGCGGGTAATTCAACTGTTCTTTTTCGGTGTAATTTACGAAATATATATACATATAATTATTTACACGCATGTATACGTATACATGCGTACATTTCATTAATATGTTGTATCAAATATTTTTTTTCTCTTACCTTTTTTAATTCATGTGTTAATTTGATCTCTTAATCTTTATTAACAAACACTTTTCGACAAAATCGTTCTTGTATTATGTTCAGTTACTCCGAATAAAAATTGAGAGAGCTTGAATAATTAAACAAATAAAATAAGAAGAAAATTAAAAGTTAATTTTTTATTTTTTATAATATATAAGTGCATACATTGTGCTTGTATCTTGTGTTGGCCAGTTTATCTTTTTTCTTTTTTATTTAGTAACTCGCAATTCATCGTACAAAAACATAACATAGATTTATCCTGTTAACTCTCTTCTCTCAATCTGATAATATTAGAAAACATCAGATGTATTTGATAATAAAAGACAATTAATGTTTAATTATTTAATTTTTAAATAATGCATATATGTATAGGTATTACGATAATAATATATATTTATAATGAAAGGGTTTATTTTTTAGAACAAAAATAAATCTAACGAGTATAACAAGATACACAATTAAATTTCTTAATAAACTGTATTTTTATTCTATGATTGTGGATGTAGCGCAATATATAACAACATAACGTTTTATCAGCAGTGTCGAAAAGTGAACGTTGCTATAATTTTATTGGGTTATCCGGAAAGTCCGTGTGGATTTTAGAGCAAAATTTAAATAAAAAATTTTTGTAGTTAAAAATAATTTTAATTTGTAATGTATGCACCATTATTTTGTACAATACTTTTCCATCTTTCGGGTAATTTCATTATTCCTCTCTCGTAAAAGTCCTGGTTTTTTTCAGCAAAGAAGCTGTCCAAGTAATTTTTGAGGTGTTCCAAAGAAGCAAAGTTCAAATCATTAAGAGAGTTTTGCAGCGACCGAAATAAATGATAATCAGAGGGTGCAATGTCGGGGGAATACGGTGGATGAGGCAAAACATCCCAGCCAAACTCTAATAATTTTTGCCGAGTCTGCAAACTTGTATAAGACCTGGCATTAGCATGTTGAAAAATTACGCCCTTCCTATTGATTAATTCCGGACACTTTTTGCCGATTTCTATCTTTAATTGATCCAACTGCAAACAGTACTTGTTCGAATTGATCGTTTCGTTGTCTGGTAGTAACTTATAATGTACTATTCCCTTCCAATTCCACCAAATGCAGAGCATAACCTTCTTTGAATGTAAATCGGATTTCGAAGTTGTTAATGCCGGTTTATTTTGCTTGTTCCACGACCTTTTCCGCACGACGTTGTTATAAACAATCCACTTCTCATCGCCTGTTACGATTCGTTTCAGAAATGGATCATATTCGTTGAATTTGTATAGCAAATCGCAGATGGAAATGCGATCAATACGATTTTTTTCAGTTAAAGCGTGTGACACCCAAACATCGAGCTTTTTTACCATTTGAAGTTTGCTTAAATATTCGGAAACAGTTGACTTGCCTATTTTTAACCTTACTGCGATCTCCCGAACTGTGATTTGCCGATCGGAATCGATTAAAGCTTTTATCTGGTCGACATCCGTGGTAACTGGCCGACCAGAACGAAAAGCATCTTCAATATTTATTTCTTCTAAACGAAATTTAGCAAACCACTTCTGGCACATGCGTTCGCTTACAGCATTCTCTCCGTACACGGCACATATTTTTTTTTGAGTTTGTGTCGCATTCTTGCCTTTACGAAAATAGAAAAGTATAATGCATCGAAAAAACACGTTATTTCCTTCCATCTTTAAACTGATGCCAAAAGGAATATTTTTATTTAATTGTGATAACTATTATCATTAAATATGCGTCAAAATGTCACTTATCAAAATACGTACGCATCTGACACATTGAATTGAAATATCCTGCTTGAATTTGCTTTTGAACGCCATCTATTGAGAAATCCGCACGAACTTTCCGGACAATCCAATACATTGGCTGCGTTCAGCAGAACAACTGCTGAATTGTCGTCTAGTCAACACTTAACGTTGATTTGTTGGTTCTAAAAGTAAGAGCCAATCATGTTCGATTGCTACCAAGCGATTTGTTCTGCTGAACGCGCCCATTTACTTTTTACTGTAGTTAGCGCTGCAAGTTAGTGCATTTTCTAGTACATTTATAAAAGTGACCAGATCAGTGTGGTCGGCACTGCTTTACTTTTGCGCACGCGTGTTACATCGGCAGCGACTGCAGCGTTCCGGGTTCCGGGATTTCGGCAATGCGCATTTCTGTCCCTTCACAGGTATCAGATGTGACACGGTGTACGCAGGGCATAGGCTACTATCGTGGCTTCGGAACACTCACAGTCGGAAAATGGCGTCGTCAAAAAGCCAGCGGTGGATGGTAGACTCGGGCATTCTGCGTAAAAAAAATAGCGACGAGGAACCGCAGGAGCTGTTGGTGTTCGGATATAGCTGCAAATTATTTCGCGATGATGACAAGGCGAAAATGATTGATCAGGGAAAGCATTTGATACCATGGATGGGCGATAGCACGTTGAAGATAGACAGGTCCGTTTCTCTAACCTAGACAAATTTCTCATCTAGGATATTTGTTCTCATGCATAAGACTATGCACCGTACATAATATTACATTTCTCCGACAAAATGATTGATTCAGATTTAAAAAAAAAAAAAAACAAAAAAACATTCAAAAACAAAAAAAAATCCAAAAAAAGCCAAGTGCTGTATTTAAAAAAAGCGAAAGAAGGTCCTCTCCCCTCTCATCGTTAATCTCTGGATAAGCAAACTGGAGACTGTTTAAGGCTTCCGCAGGTGTTCTCTTGGCTGTGAACGCGCAGTGTGGCAGCGCGATTTATGCGCTCTACACGGGCGCAGAATCAGGTGCTCTCGTGACGCGGCGCTTATGGCTGGCCGTCTATGCAGCAGCAAGGTGAGACACGGTGTAGAGAGACAAATGGCAGCTGACGGTTGTAGGTATTGTACGACCGCTCAGCATGGTATGTATTAGCATATTAGACCCGGCTTTGTCTCAGGAAGCGCATAAGATTTTATGCATTTACAAATTTACAGGATAAATTTGTTAATGCTGTACACACATCCAAATTTATTTGTGTCAACAATACAATGTCCTTGTTTTGTTTTACAACAATATTTCAAATGCAATGTAAACCGCAGAAGAAATACGTTTGAGATGTGCAAGAGTAAATACGTATAGATACAAATTTTTATTAGAAACCACTATTATTAGAAGCAATGCAGAATAATCGTCCTATTTTTAAGTTATATGTTTAGGAATGTATGTATCTATATTATCACCATATATTGAAAAACAGAGCAACAGTGGAGATAAAGAAACATTGTTCTTTATAACTCTGTTCTATTTCAGAGAAATCGCTTTGGTGGGATTTACTTGTTAAAATTTCCAGATGCCGTAGCGGACTCTACATCAATCTAAAATGATACCATCTTCGTTCCTTAACAGATGTATTGTATGTGTATAGATACGATGGACGAGGGGCGCTGGCTGACTTACGGATTCATGAACCACCACCAGGTGGTTTCGATCAACGGACGATACTGACCGAGGAAGAACTGAAAGTAGAGCAACTTTGTGACGAGGAGCGATATCGATCCCTCTATAACAATGACGTGGAAGAATCTATGTATCATGGTAATGTATCATTTTTTTCTGAGAGTATTCCGATTATATTTTATAAAGAGAGAATGCTTTAATTGTAAACATGTACTTTGCAGAAGAGGAAATAAAAAGATTACACCAAGCATTGGATTCTGAACCTTCGTACAATCAAGTAGGATTTAATTATGAGGATGAAAACGGCCAAAAGGCATGCGGCGAGGATTCGCAAAGCCCGAAACAATCAGAGGACTCGCAAGAGGAAGATCAGGCATTTGTGCCGCCTCCTGAACTGGAAATTCCCGAAGAAATGGTTCTGGTAAGATTTCACCTTCTCCATCGATTCCACTTTGCGTATTTATCGGTATAACGCGATTAAATAACTGTACGTCGCAATTTTGTATGTTTAGCCGGAAACGCAAAAGTTGAATGCCATTATAACGAAAACGGCGTTGTTTATAAGTCAACATGGAAGCCAAATGGAAATCCTAATAAAGACGAAACAGGCAAACAATCCGCAGTTTGCATTCCTATCGATAGACGGACCGCTTCATCAGTATTACAAATATGTCCTCGAAGCTATCAAGAGTGGAAAATATAATCCCGAAAAGCAACCTGAAAAAGAAGAGACCGGTACGCATATTACTTTCTATAAAAAGCAGTGTCCTATAGTAATTACATTGAAGTTGACGTTATTGAGTTGAAGTAATTGAAGCGACATAAAGCAGGATTTGATTACCCACACCTACTTTGATTCTACTTAGTTTTTCTTGCCGTAAGTATTGCCATAAATTTTTGTTAATACTAATTGAGGGTTATAACCGCTATGTATAATCTATTTCAATGATCCTGAGATATGTAACGATACTCATTGTTTGCATCTCTCTCTTTTTTTCAATGGCAGAACCCGAGGAAGAGTCAGACCAAGACGATGAACCGTACCTACATCCGAGTCTCGCATCATCATTGACCAAAATCGAAGCGGTACGTTTCATACAGTTTGCACGTGTTCTTTGCACGTTATACATTATCAGCTCTTAAAAACGCATAAGCAAATCCCTGAAGCTCTCGGAAGAATTTTGTGTTTGGAATAATTCGAAATGTGGAAGATCTTTGTTGGGACCACACTGAATTATTTTTAAAACGACGACTCTTGAAATTCATCTCAATAGAATGAAATGTTGATAATAATCTGCAACACTAATTTACTTGTCAAATATTTCTGCTTCCAGGGCTGATTCTGGTATGCATTAGACATATTCTCATACATTTTTATTTATCCATTTATTGCACCATTGATTTTAATCGTTAATCTTTCTTTCGCACGCGTGCAGAATATTAATAACGATAAAAATGTTAAAAATACACGTACGATAGTATTTAATCATTTCGTCATTCCATTTTCAACATAAAAAAAATATTATGAAAGTGAAGAATAGTCAATTAGAGTATTTAACATGTATTGTGATATATATTTCCAGTATCTCACTGGTTTTTACTTTAATATACTGTAGGAAGATATAAATTTAAGACAAACTAAATGCTGTGCGCCCAGAACATGCTACAACAAAGTGATTTCCGTTTATAGGCACCTAGCATACCGAGCATACAATACAAGCCGTCGGCGGATTGCGCGTATTCTATGCTCGTCAACAAAATTACTGGAAAGCCACCACCGTCCAAGGCACCGCAGGTGCTCGATCCAGGAGTGCAGCCAATACCATCCGCTGGATACTACCCTCCAATGCCTCCGCAGGTAAAATTTTTGGTATTATGTTGACATAATTGAGAAGTTTTTTTATCTCTAAATTCATTTTTTTAAATTAATTTTGGAGAAAAAATTTTCGAATTTTTTCAAAAATGTCGGTCAAATATTTAAGGAATACTGTGTTAATTTATGTAATTTTGTAACTTTTTTTTTAGAGTTTTCCTCCTTATCCTACACCCATGCAGTATTCGCATGGTCCAGTAATATACGGACCAAATGGACAGATGCAATCGCCCTCGCAGCTCAACGCGCCAACGATTGTGCCGAACGACGCGGTCGCAGTGCAAGCCGCGTTGCCTAAGGAAACACCTCCGCCATTGGTACCTTATGGGATACCTGCGCAAAAACCACTCAGTAGGCCATCCTTTATTGTACCACCGGCGGACATACAGATCATCATTGACAAAATGGCGAGTTACGTGGCGAAGAACGGTCGTGACTTCGAGACGATTGTGAAAAACAAGGGGGATCCCAGGTTCAATTTCTTGGAGCTCTCGCATCAATACCACGGTTACTACGCGCACAAGCTGACGATCTACGAGGGCGCGATAAACCCGAAGGTATTGACGGAGGAAGAGCTACTGCAGAAGCAGGAGCCGCAGGAGGAGAAGCAAAAGAAGTTAGAGGAACTGCAGAAGAAACAGCAACGAATGGAGGAAGTTCAGAAGCGAGTGAAGATGATACAGGCGAAAAAGAAAAATGGCGGAGACACGAAGACAAAACAGAGCACGGGATCCGCGAAGCAGATCACCACCGTATCGTTCTCCATTAAAAAGCCGAAAGACGGGGATAACACGGTGATAGAGAAAAGAAACGCGTTGCCATTGGAGGAAAGTGACGAAGAGATGGAGAATGACAAAAAGGACGCGAATTCCAAGCCAAGCTCACCTCAAGATGGAGATGCGAATTCTTCGCTTGCCATCGACAGAGATTCTTCGAAATCGGAGAAGAAATCGAAGAGCGACGAAAAGGAGTTGGTCGATCTGACGGACGACATCCTCGAGGATTGTCAGAAGGAGATCAGGCACAAACAGGCGCAAGAGGACAGGATCAAGGACAAATTAATAGCTGCAGCGCGAGACAAGATGCTCTCCCGCGAACGACAGTTGCAACTCGAGAGGAAGAAGAAGGCCGCCATCTTTCTCAGTAACATTCAAGGACCGATGCTCAAGACTGGTTCCACCACCACAGCGCATCAGAATTCCCGAAAGGACGATTCGGACGATGTGCACTCCGTACCGTCGCCGTCTCTCGACGACAACAGGGACAGGTCGACGCAGGATACGAAGACGTGCGGCAATTCTCTGATGGACCGGCTGAAGAGCGCAGATCTGAGCGGCAAAAGATCACGGCAGCGCTCCAGAAGTCGAAGCGGAAGCCGCACGGACAGACAAAAATTGCACAAGAAGCACAAGAAAAAGAAAAGTTCTCATCGAAGGTATTTCAAGTTATTTAATCAAGAAGTTGAATGCTAGTTCCAAATTTTTATATTGTATAATATGTAAATCATAAATGTTAAGTTACTTGTTTAAAGATAACTTTCACTCATAACTTGCATTTATATTCAAATTCTTCACTTTTGAGTTTTCTGTCAAAATATTTGCATTGCTATTGCACCCAACTACTCGATTGTCATGTGGAATGCTTTTGAAATTGTTTTATTTTTAGAGAATATTATAAAACTTACTTATATATGCATCATTTTAGTTACGACAGCTCGAGTTCCTCCCGCTCGCATCGATCCAAGAAGAGCAAAAAGTCGGCCTCGCGGCACAAATCTCGCTCGCGCAGTCCGTCGCACAGACACCGGCACAATTCTCGACGGCGGGGCAGCAACACCAGTTACTCGGACTCGAGCTCGCCCTGATGACGTCTCCCTGCTTGATTTGAATAAGTTTACATCAAGCATTGTATATACATATACATATATTATATATAATAATATGCATGATTTGCATATTAGTCGTATGTATATTGTAACGACATCGATAAATTTAATACAAATTTTCTCACAAAGTAAAATGAAGTGAAATTAAGAGACAAGTTGTTCAAATTCCATTTTCGTCTGTTTCAGTTCACCCTCTCGATAATATTATTTCCGATAATAATTTGTCTTTTATAGCCCAACTCAACTTTCTATTCAATTTCCATTGCATTCTGATTCGCTCACGAAAGCAAACATTCTTTTTTCATTTGATTGATATTTTGATCTATCGGCGGAATATACGAATTATAAATATCTAGGAACAGTAAAAAATATCAAGCCTGATA
Source organism: Linepithema humile (assembly GCF_040581485.1). Taxonomy (NCBI): domain Eukaryota; kingdom Metazoa; phylum Arthropoda; class Insecta; order Hymenoptera; family Formicidae; genus Linepithema; species Linepithema humile. The sequence goes on from NC_090128.1 coordinate 45,800,380, forward strand.
ATGCGAGTGGAAAAATATTGAAATCGCGCTAAATTTCAAAAATTTCGATCGTACGTAAATTATTCGGTAAAAATTATCTAGTTGTAATATGTCACCGTGATTATGCAATATCAAAGGTTATCGAATTGTGGAGAATTCCACGCATCGTGCAAGCTGCAAGCACTACATTTGTTATCAATAGAAATTACGCTCGTCATTTATCATTTCTTTTCGCCATGTCATTCATGTCGCGCGCGTGAATCGCAGTAGCCGAGGTTTCGCGATGACATCGCACCATCGAGGATCAAATCCCCAAAGATCGACATGCGCCACGCGAAATCCATTAACGCGCGGCAATTGGATCCATCTCGCCGCAAAATGGTATCAATTGTATTATACATTTGACATTATTTGCACGTCGGATGTGTCAAGTGTCAACCGATCATCGTGGCAAACCAATCCGGTTTTAACATGGTTAAACGAAGTGTCACTAATCTTAGTGTTTTAAATTGCCAATTTATAAACGAACGATTTAGAAGCTTATTTTTAGACTATTGGCTATTATTGGCGTCTATTTGTCTCGTTGATCATTTTGTTTTGTTTCTTTGAAAACAAATGCAATCGTCCAATTTCAAAAGTTGACAAAAACAACCAAGCTTTTGTCAATATTTTTTCTATTTGAATATTTTTTCATTTATTTATTTTTTTTTTTTAGTTTATTAAAGAATTGTTTTATCGTTTTATGGAATTTGTCGGTTTTTGCGAAATCAACACATCGCAATGAGAATGAACAAAACTCTCATTGAAATCAAATTGCCGAAATAAAAAAATTCCAGTCGTAAACTTTTTTCAAAGCAACTCATAGAGACGCGTATATAATTTCTTTATATAAAGGCTGTCATTCATAACGATTCATAACTGATATCCTTCTAAGTCAGTTTCTGTCCAATTTCTGCATTATCATTATGACAATTACCATATTTTAATGTGACATTTGTGCATTCATCTAAGATTCGTTTTACATAAAAAGTTCTTTCTTGCAGTATTTTCTGGTACATATTGCATATGGCAATATTAATATAATATTAAAAAATTTATATTTATATTATTACACACAAATAGAGCTAACTGCAATTTATGGAAAATTATTAAATTATTTATTACATTACTTACGTAAAAAATGTATTATGGCGTGTCAGTCAAGAGCGCTGCAAGAAATTTTTTTTTTAGATAATTATTATAATTTAATAATTTTATCATATTGCATTACATATAATCTGCATTTCGATAAAAAATTAATTTAATATATATATGTGTGTGTACGTGTGTGCTTAATATCAGATGAAAGTTTCGATAATTTAATCACCCCATTTACGTTTAATGGTGTGTTTATATTTTTACAATATTAGTTCTGAATTACGGAACAGAGAAAGGGGGGTCCGAGATAACGATAACGATGTGAGTGTTTAATACACATCTTTGCTTATTACCATTACTCCAGCGATATAGAGATCAAGGGTGAATTGTCTTGGACTTTATAAATTAACTCGCTGTCGAACATGAACACAAGCAGCGCGACAGTTTGTAGTTTCATCAGTAACCGACAACTACGTGATGGCTGCCACAACCGTAAGTACTCCAGTTACTTAATGAAGTTTTTCAATAAAGAAAAATTCAAGTATGCAATCACTAACATAATATTGCACTATTGAAACAGAATTGTTGGTCAAGATTTATTACTTATGTTATCTTACTAATTATTTCGTATAAATTACTCTTGGAATTATGAACAGATGAACTTGACATGTGTGATAAATGTTTGCGAAAATTATGCGGTTAATAGGAATTATTGTTTCACTCCAATAATCGAAAACGTTATTGCATCGATTTGAATCAATTTGAAATAAAATATTTGCAACTATTATTACAAATATTATATATAAAAATAAAAAATTGAATCTTCAAATTCGCGCTCATTTTCACGTTTAAAATGTGTTGTGTTGTGAAATTTCCTCTCTCTCTCTCTTATATGCAATGCGTTCGTTTCGCGAATGTTATGACATGTGCTTCGTGTATTACAGGCAAAATTTTTTTGTGCTAAAAAAAGAAGACGATAAAATTGTTGCACAACACTTATCAATATTAATTTGACATTACAATTTGTTATCGTGTCATAAGGTGACTTCTACGCTTCCGATCGTACACAAAGTTTTCATAACATATATGTATATATCATTTTTTTCATGTATTTGCGTTAGATAGATAGATAGATAAATATTAACACATGTACGTCGTTTTTTTCCTTCAATCTGGCGTGATGTGTCGCATATCAATCATTAAAAGAGATCACGTGTACGAATATATGATACACAGAATCAATTGCTTGATAGATTTTTAGATAATTTATTTTTCTTACAGCAACAGAGTAGAGGTCATCCCACGTTGCTGGATCCCTCGGAACAGCTTCGGCCCGAGCCGGTGTACGCCGGAAAATTGCAGAGTAACTTTCGCAACTTCGATGAAGATTCCGAGGATCCTATCAAGCAGCGCGTCCGTAGAACCTATGAAGAGATGCACACCAATCAAACAGTAGATTTTGTGAAATGTTAGTATAAAAGAAAAAAAATTACATATTACAAAAATGGAAAATTAATAAATAAATTAACGTCTCGCAGTAAATTTTAAACGGCTAAATTTATGTTGCATAATTATTCGTTTTATCAAGTATAGTTAAAAACTGAGGACAAAGTAAAAGAATCGTTTTTCTTTTGCAGCTCGCATGAGAAATTGGCTTCAGTTCGACAAATTCAAGATGACAGTGAAAGACGCTCTACTCAAATTGAACGATCTTGTAGACGAGAGTGATCCGGACACCAATCTGCCCAATATTATTCATGCGTTTCAAACCGCGGAGTCGATTAGGGAGAAACATCCGGATCTGGATTGGTTTCATCTCACCGGCTTAATTCATGATCTTGGAAAGGTAAAACATTACACTACGAATATGCCTTCCGACAAGCAATTTTATAATAATTTGTTGTGACTTAAAATTTTTGAGAGCTACAAGAAACAAGAAAGTCTTTTCCAAACTTGAGAGCCAAATGAATAAAATAACATATTCTAATTACTGCATTCATAATTAATTTCATAGATCAAGTTATTTTAATAAAATTTTAATTTCGGATTTAGTTGCAAAGATAGAAAACTGCTCAGTTATGAAAATTAGAAGAATAATAACTTAAAAAAATCTATTGCAAATTAGTCGAAAAATGATAAAAAAATAAAATTCTATAAATATGTTTTAAATAATCTGTGAATGTATTTTTGTGCGCGCGCGCGCGTGTGTATGTGTGTGTTGAAACGCTGCAATATATATAATTGGATAACAAAGTTTGATCGTATATTACAGGTGATGGCGTTTTACGGAGAACCTCAATGGGCGGTGGTCGGCGACACGTTCCCCGTCGGCTGCGCCTGGGGCAATTCCGTCGTTTACAGAGAGACGAGCTTTGACAATAATCCTGATGGCAAGGATTCGCGTTACAAGTATGTCTCAAGATTGTGTACAATCGCTTTCTATACAAATAAAATAAGTCAAAGGATTTGAACAGAACACATCTTATTTACGATTGTCAATAGGAAAATAAAAAAAAAAAAAAAAAACATTTTTTTACGACTGAGATAAGATATGAAATTTCTCGTTACTTTTAAAATCAATGGACAAAGGAAGGCTGTCACAAGCCTGTTAGGTAGATGGACGAGTCATTAAATAGTTCTGTGGAAACAGCCAATTATTAGCAATGAGATCCAATTTATTTTTTTATTTTTCTTCGTCTGTGTACACAGCAGACACGAGCAGAGAAAACCAAAACGGTATAAAAACATTGCCTGATCAAGCGTTAAACAAGCATAATATGTTGATCCTGTGTATGACGTCTCTTGACCTTAAATAAAATTCATATTTCCGTCCGTCTGTATAACACATGCAGAGATGACGCAATGACGGCGGTGTTTGCTCTTGAAGAAATCATCAACATCAGTTTATTTTTCACTTATCTCGATAAATATTTTTATACATAAAGAGAAAGTGCGATAAATTTTTCTACTCCAATGTGCGTGATTCGCTTTGTAAAGAAGACGTTTATAATGTATAAAAAAGGGTTTTATTTTCACGTTATAAATAACGTGTTTTGCTGACTAAAGAAATATTTGAATGTAATTTGAATATAAAAATAACGTTTGCGAGAAAATAGTGCGCTATAATTGGGGTATTTTTTTCGCAGCACAAAATACGGCATGTATAAACCGCAGTGTGGAATATCGAACCTGATGATGTCATGGGGCCACGATGAGTACCTGTACCGCTTGCTCGTGCATAACAAGAGTAAATTACCGAAGGAGGCTTTAGCGATGATTCGGTATCACTCCTTTTACCCTTGGCACGCCGGTGGCGATTATATGCACTTCTGCACTCAAGAGGACCTGGAGATGTTGAAATGGGTCATAGAATTCAAGTGAGTATTAAGTAATATCGCGACGCTTCGTGCATTGTTGCGTCTGCAACGAATGCGTACAAAGACTAAGCGGTTAATGGTTTTGTCAAATTGTCAGTTATATCGCATCATAAATTATAAACTGCAAGAATCAACATTAAATCACATTAAATTATTAATCATTATTATATTAAATTAATTTAATATTAAATTTAATATAATTCCTTTAATATTACAAAAATTTTTGGAACAAATTCGAACGAAAATTTCTCTCTCTCTCTCTCTAACTATTCATATTGATTCATAAATTGTAAATTATATTATTAGGATAAATTATTAGAAATAAATATTGTCGATTACTAATCTCACGTTACGAAAAATTTTGTAGCAAATTCGATCTTTACACGAAGAGCAATACCGTTCCAGACATCGAAAAATTATGGCCCTACTACGAGAAATTGATTGATAAATACATTCCTGGCGTGATAGAATGGTAACTATCACCTGTCGATTATTTCGATTTTATCTATAACGAATTATAAATACTCAATATTTATATAAGTTTTTAAAAGTAACGATTATTAATTACAATTATAATATAAACTTATTCTATCTTTAAACATAATTTAAACATAATAATAATATATATATATGTGACCTCTACTCTGTTGCTGTAAGAAAAATAAATTATCTAAAAATCTATCAAAAGCAATTGATTCTGTGTATCATACATTCGTACACGTGATCTCTTTTAATAATTGACATGCGACACATCACGCCAGATTGAAGGAAAAAAACGACGTACATGTCACTATGTATTAATTATGTATATATATATATATACATAAAAATTTTATTATTTTTATATTTTAATTATAAATTACTATGCAATTTATATTGATATTATATATTGTATATATTACATTAACATATGTGTAATATATAATATATTTTTTAAATAAGAAGCAACTAAAGTATAATTAAACAATGTTAAAGTAGAAGAAAATACTCAACACTTTTATAAGAAAGTAAAGCAATTCAAAATAAAATCAAATTTAATCAACATATATATGAATCACTGAGTCACGGTAGATTTAGAGATCAAGACTTTGACTTAACATTTCGATCACGGACTGGCACATAATAGCTGACAACCAACGCATTCTTCCGCGGAATTCTCCGCGCGCGATGCATCTTCCGCGACTCTGATACGCAGTTCGCGGAGCGGCCGAGCTTACGCGCGTTCCGAAAATTCGCACGGTAGCTTTTAGGCGTAAAATTGATTAGGCCTAAACGCTAGCTGGCTGGAGCGCGATGATAAAGATCACGATGAGTAATCCGTTCGTTAAACGGTGCGCGCGAAGGGGAGCTTGACTCATACGGGCCAGCTAGTACTTCGAATGAAGAATTCGTTCTCCACGAACTGGTTTGCTCGCTTTTACCAATGTATTCGTTTATGCAAAATCGCGTGCTTAGGATTATGCTCATTATCATAATTAAACGATATAAAATTTATTTGAAGGCGTGAATAATTAATTAATTTCAGCTAGAAGTAGATTTTTTATTATATATCATGATTAATAATGATGTGTGAGTTATTTGTCATAATTATACGATATGCGAATTTGGCGAACAGGGCAATACATCTTAAAAATCTGAAAAATGATCTTTCCAGAAATATAATTTATTGTCCTACAATCGTTCGGAATTTTTTTCATTACGCTCTTTATCTACATAAATTCCATTTTAAACCAGGCATCTCTCTATTTCTATTAGCATTTTTAAAACTGATTTCCATTTCCTGAATTATTCAAAGAGCTCAAAAATTTACTCAATGATATTTTTTTCAAGAAAACATTTCATTTTTCGCCGACAATTTTGACATAATTTTTAATATCTTTGGTATATCATTCTAATTATAATACTTCTCGTTGTTAATGATACATGTAAGATTACGCACCCTACTTTTACTATATTTACGCGATCGTAAGAGCATAATCCAGAGCGTCATAGTTAGCACACGGCAAAATCGAGGATGGTATAGTTAGCGACACGAGTGGCGAGCCTTTCCGCGTCTTGTCATATCTGTCATATATTATGAATGCGATGGAAGCTAAACTTTTGGCACACCACGGCTGTTCGCGGACTGTGCAGTAGCGCCTAGGAAGTTTTCAATAAACCGGACAATCTACTGTGTTTCACAGCCCCGATAAAATGACAGCGTCGCGCTGCCATAATAGAGCGCAACCTCTTTATCGTGTCTCCCGACTATCTAGTCGCACAGTAGCATCTTGTATATTTTCGCGGTATCTGCTTTCGCACGTTGCGCCCAGGAGCTTTCAGGTTGTGGCTGCACGATGCCCTTACATGAGTATAAAATACGCGAGCGCAGCGCGGAGAAACGAGAACAGTAATGTAAAAGAGTTCATTTTAGGCAATGCTTCGCACATTGCAGATAACTGCACAGAGCTAAGCTTGTCTATAAATAAAAAAAAAACTATAACATAAACTGCCGTCGTTTTACAAAGATGTCTGCTGTCTTTGAAAAATTATTATGAATAATTTATCTTTAATATATTTTTATGTATCAAACTCGATAGTGAGTGAAAGTTGATTTCGCAATAGGGTCTCATTTCTCGTATTACTTTTTATAATATTGATTTTATATTTTTTCCAGAGATTTTTAGATTTATTTTTCTCCCACATTTATTTCTCAATCTATTTTTAATACTGGTTTTTTAAATTTAGATTTTATCATATATTTGATGAAAGAGAGAAAGCGATCTTTTCAAGACACACCGCTGTAGTTGCTAAGCTAAGTCTTATAAACGTTCGTGAAACATTTACGACCATTATTTTTTTCTAATTACAAGATGACCTTTATCGAGAACTATTATTTATATATAAATATATATATTTTGCGTACGATAACCTTTTGATAAAAGTTACGAAAAGTTAATCTGGATTTTTTTTTTGTAGAATACATGCGCGCGATAGGCTTGTTAACGAACGGATTGATCGATCGTAAGTCGTTTCTGCACAGGGTAATTGTTGGTTGTGTTTAATAAGTGAGTATGCGCATAAGATACACGCGAAACATGCATTCTAATCTCATTGTTTCGCAATTATGCGGTCGCCGATCTTGCAATGCGTTCGCGCAACGCGCGAAAGAACAACGTGTTGAATTTTATCTATTTAAAGTCCTATTTCAATCTCGAATTAATCCCTAATTAATTTTCCTCCGAAATTGATCGCAACAAATCTATTTACGGATACGATAAATATTTATAAGCTCACGCAAATGTATAATTCATGAACTCGTTTAAAATATTCATTCGAAATTAAAAGTAAGAGCTTAGGAATTCAAATAAGATTTTTTTATCATCTACTACGACGAGAATAAGAAAAAAGAAAAATGCTGCAAAAGCACTTCTCGTGCACTTCTCATACTTATCGAGCGCAGTATTACAGAATTAACTTACGACTTCGCGGTATTCTTACAATCTCACGTGTAACGAAAGAGATCTGAAAGGCCGTTATTGTCTAATTAACGACTACGCGCCTCGTTCACGAGGTGAAATTATTCCGACGTATCGCTGTTGCGCGCGGGTTATTAACGAATCGACTGATTGCGACCCCGCCCAGAGGAGTAATTGTCGGTTTTCTGCATCATCGCGGTGTGCATTTTCGCCGAGGTCGCGAAGGGCGGCGCGGCCGAGTCCCTTTAGCGAACTGGGACGCGCGCGATGTTAATAAAAGGCCGGCCGCGTAGTTACTCAGCCAAAACGGGGTTACTCCACGCATCGGGAGATCGATGCGTGGAGGCGTGTAACCGTGGAGTCGCGCGGACACGTTCGATCATACGTGTAAGAGGAAAGTACTTTTTCGCGTAAATGGAAGAGGCGCGACACGCATTTCGCTAATTTCCCCGTTAAATTTATTACCCTCATATAATGGTATTAGATGCGATGGAACTTGAAACGCTTCTACGGAACGCAACGTGCTCGTAAAGAGAGTAGCGTCCTTTTAATTTTATAATAATTAATGCAGCGTGTAAGGGATTGTTAGAAACCATTTCAAAGCTTTGCTCTCCGAAGAATTGTGTTGAGAAATGTTGATATTGAGAAATTAAATTAATTTTGCCGTTACGCGAAAACAAATTAAATTTTACAAAGAAATTAATTGTACATAGATTTGTAAACAAAATGTACAGTGGAACGAAAAATGACGCAAACACTTTTTCATGTTGTAAAAAAATTGTAAATATTATCGCGGTGGTTTCTCACGGCGACTCCTTACGAAGACTTTGAAGACGCGGCTGGCCGGTCGAGTTCGTTACTCCGGGCTTCTTTATTTTTAGTGAACCGTCGCTCTACTCTTTCTCTCAACCTTCTCTAAATTTTAATATTCGCTCTCCACACGCAACTCCGTCGACTTCCGCCTGTTCTTTGTGGCTTCGTCACGGCATCACTTTCTCTCGCTAGGATCGCTCGTCAGGATTTTTCGGAATCTTCAATTCTTTTTGCTCAATCTATCACCGCGTAACAATATTCAATAATTATATAAATAATTAAATAATATTTTACGATCAAATAAAATTAATAAATAAAAATTTTTTTATTGAAATATTAATGAAATGAAAAAATCAAGAGAAACTTGTTAATGTTATTAACTTATATGTTGTAAAGAAATGGTTTTATTTGAAATATTATTGTCTTTTTTAATAATAGATTTCTTAATTAGAAATTGATTTTTTTTCCACGAAGGCTGATTACTGCAGCTCTCTTTTAATAATATCGATCTTTATAGCTAAAGATTAAATCGATCCTTTATTTTAAATATAATGATGATTGTATTTATATAATTGCATTTAATTTCCGCGTAATTATACCATAGAAATTTTATTGTCAACGTTAAAATAAAATTTATCGTTAACGCAAAAGGTCAGAGCTCTAGAATGTAATTTAAATTCTCGTGCTTCTTTTATAAGAATTCACCTTCGCGCGCTCAGGGTTGATCGAACGACCGGAGAGATAGGAATCGTGACGAAGCGTAGGAGGGAAACCGACGGATCATTCCTGGGGCGCTCCCAGTGGACGCAGGTGACTTACCTGGAAGTCCAATTAGCGGCAATTCCGCGACGGAGAACGTGCGGACGGCTGCGAGTGCGCATTAAACGCGGGCGTGCGATCGCGATCGCGCGAAACGAGAGGCACTCTTTTCCCCCCCGCTGGGCAAAGCGCTGAAGCTGCGTGTCGACGAAATTGGCTTAGTCAGCCGGCCGCATTATGGAGCATTACCGGACATTAACGGGAACGTTATTGTGGCAGCATCAGTTCGCATCGCCGTCCGCGATTATGTATCGAGCCCAGTCCATGTATGCCGTTGATACGGATTTGTGTGTGTGTGTGTGTGTGTGTGTGTGTGTGTGTGTGTGTGTGTGTGTGTGTGTGTGTGTGTGTGTGTGTGTGTCCCTTGACAGAGAGGAAGAGAGCGGGGAACGCTGTAGGTCACGTAGCTCGTGAATCATGCAACCTTTACCTCGTAAGCGATCGCGACTTCTGGGAAAACGTCGGGTGCACACACATGGACGCACACGGACGCCCACGCGACCCCACGTAACCGAGACCCACACACGGCGCTCGATTCTCGATACATACCTCTCGTGTCTTTTCTCTCTCTTTCCTCCGCTTCCCTCCGTTCCCTCCTCTCCCGCCCCGGTGTCCGCGACCTCCGGATGGCCAACCCTCGCCGAAGGTCGCGAAGGCCTCGAGTGCGAGGTGAAGCGTTGGATGCTGCTGCGACGGAGGGCTCGCGGTTCTCTCATGGGAACCGGAGTTCGCCGAAATTGGGAGAATGAAGTGCCTGGAACAGAGATTCGTAGGACCTTAACTTGCGGTTCTGTCACGGGTGAAAGTCGGAGTTTCTAGGACAGAGTTTCGTGGAATCGAGATTCGTAGGATTTACACCTGGGTAAGCTTAAGTCTAAATGCTTAAATTAAGTAATAAGCTTGCGTTGCCGGAAGATGTACGTTAATCGTTTTCAAATATTGAAATTATACGAATAACAAGTTTGCAGAAATTATCTACAAAATTAATACACGTACACAGTGTTTAAATATTTTTAATGTTCAAGCTTGTTGTGGACAATTTTTATTCGAGATTCAATTTGAGATAAAAATCTATTTATAATTTTATATATTTTTGAATTTTATATCGTGAATTATATAAATCGTTCAAAAGTCTTTAAATAGAGTTGAAATAAAATAACATCGTCCTCGATATACAAGTGTGCCTAATAACGTGCGTTCAAGAACAAAATTGGGAATGCAAATTTGCAAAGATGTCGTAAATCTATAAATTGACATTTGCGATATTAATCCACAGATAATTTACGGCAATTTGCCTCCACTTTCCACTTAACGGTAAACGACTTAATAATTCAGAAACGTTTCACAGGTAAACGAGCATCGTTCTGGCTCCTGTTCGTCTTTGTCCCGGGGAATTCAGGATAATCGTCCCTGGTCCCTTTCGCACGACGTTAACGTGAAGTATAATGCGACGATGGAGAAGATAACAACACGCGACAGGTGAAGTTCGTATCTTGTACGATGTCGGAAAGGCGAAGATCGAAACTGATATCGGCAACTGCAGCATCTGTGTGTGCATCCACATTTTGCGGCACAAATTTTAACGATTTTATCTTCGGACAATATATCCGCCGTTAATATCGATTATTAATAGATAAATACGAAACGTTTTCTATAAAAAATTTTTCCTTCGGATTTTATAACATCAGCGTGTCGTGCGATATAAATATATCACACAGCACAATACACAAGTTACTTAATTATTATTGTACATTATGCCTTATTTTTATCGCGTTAATCTTTATAGCATTAGTGGCCAAACTCGTGTGGGAGGATAACGTGTATCGTCGAGGGATAATGCGTTTTAATTTAAGAGAGAGAGCTGGAAGGATACGTGGAATCGCAGGATGCGGAAATACGGGGGTAGTGAAGTATGACAGTTACAGTCCCGCAACATTGGAGCGGCTGTTCTTTGTTCACGTACCTGAGTGCGATTACTCTTCACGCTCATTATCCGCCCGTTCCGCGAATTCGTAGGTTTCCCCGTAAAATGCGTCATCAGGATCAGCGAATTACCGTCGCGGTAGAAAATGTAACAACCCATTTTTTTTTCCCTACTCTGCTCTTATTAATTTGACGGTTCCGGTAAAGCAGCAGGATATTTTCCCACGAACTGGTTTTTATCTCCATTGCTGTAAACATGCGGTGATAAGTCTTCTGTTTTTTTTTCTTATTTACTTTTTTTCGCAAGTTAAGTAATATGTTATTAAATGTAACGACAATATCAACTTTCATGTTGTTGTCAGAAATTAAAATTTGGCTTCTGAAATCATGCGAGAAGTGATTTTGCTTTCACATCTGTCAATGTAATCTTATTTCATGCAAAAAAAGTAAACTTTATTTAAATTTTGAGGAAGAAAACTTTGATTACACGTCGAATTCCAAGCAGATTTTCTATTTATTTTCTTTTGTTTCCTTTAGATAATAGTGAATATTATATCAAATGTGTAATTATAATGTGCAATCGTAGCTAGAATTCAGTTTTCTCGGAAGCGTCAACGCCTTTCAGGTATTAACGAACCTGCTTCATTAATTTAACATTTGTGTTACCGCATATTTCGCGATAACACTGTCAGCATGTTAGACATATCAATTTTCCATGTACCTTCTTCCGAGAAGCGTTGTATTACAACGCTAACAACCGCATGCCGGGACACACCGGGTGCAAATACGACTCAGCGAGAGGTCGGTGAGTTATGATATATTTGCGACCGAGGATCCTGCCTGCTCTGCGTAGGAGAAACGGCTCCGGTAAACTTCTGCGAGGACCCTACCGCCCACATCGCACACATGTAAAAGCCGTGTAGCCGTGAGCACGCATTCCTGATGTCTTTCTTACGAAAGAAGCACCGGCCGCACCGCCTCATCATTATGTTACTCTCACCACGGTCGCACTTTTATTGTATCATCATGTGCAATGCACGCGCAGGAGTGCAGAGTTTTTTTTTTTAATTTAAAGATTTCAAGAGTTTACTTTGAAACGCCGACAATTCTTTTTACTGATATCAATTATAATAAGTAAATAAAAAGCAAACATAAAACCACGTCAATTTAAAAAAAATAACGTCAACTTAGAAATATTTAAAAAATTGTAACGTACTTTTTTCTATTGTCAAAACTTTGGAATAATTAGATAAAATCGATTTGTTGAAAATATACAAATTTATAAAAAAAAATTTTTTATCAATGTATAATCGCGGTAATTTTTGATAAGCGCGTGAATACCTACGATGATCGGTTTTATGTTTTATCGTTTGCGGAATTTGGAAAGAGAAAACATCTCGATCTTTCACAGCCCGATGTTCATAATAGACAATCTCTCGGAGAATTGTTATAAATTTTATATTTCGCCCGTGCAAGAACATCGCGCGCGAGAGCTAATGCAAAATGAATGAATTCAGCGAAGCCAGTGAAGGCGGTAATTAAATTTTCAGGTGTTCGCGCGAGATTTTATTGCCAGTCTCGTGAGGATTTCCGGGAGATCTCCGATCGTTCCTTCGCTTCTCGCGACACACTATTATCTTGGCATCTTGCTAATGTATCGAGATTAACGGATCATCACGCGAGAATTGCACACGTTCCGCGAAAAAAGGCGAGGGACTCACGTGTCGCTGTCGCGCGACCGTAGCTTCCCCGAAATCGATCGGCGATTTCCGGGAGGTGACTTCATTCGGGGATTCCGTCGCGGTCACGCTTCCATTCGGTCGGTTATGTATACCTGCGGCGAGGCAGGTGAGGAACAGCCACCCGCCGTATATCAGGTATATCAACACCCACCCACCGTTCGTTATGTACACACGTGAGAACTTCGACCTCCGCCACGAGGACGCGCGTAAAACCCGAATGGTCACGTATTCGCGCGCCGATCGATAGGGCAATTGCTCCGTTTTTATGATTGATTTTCCCGCTGACTTTGCCGATGATGAACAACCTGGATTCTACAATGCGTCTACCTTGCAGGCAAAAACTCACCGCTTTAGAAATAATCAATTCCGCTCTGTCAGACACTTTCGCGCAAAATTAATTGTGAAATTTTATCGCGGGAACGCACTTATATTTATATTTATCTTTTTATTATAATTTTTTTGTATTCCGATAAAAATGTTGCATCCAAATTTGATGAGATAAATTAGGGGAGTCGTTAAAATGAATCTCTCTAGGAGCGAAAGTTCTCTCTCGCATTAACTGTTTTCGATCCGAATCTCATTTCGAGTTACATTTATTATATTTCGGAGAAAGCGTTCATTGTAGAAAATTATATTCTCGAGCTTACGCAATAATTTTAAATCTTGAGCAATTTTACATCGCAAAATCTGCCACTCTCTCGCCTGTACTTTTGTTTAAACATAACAGTGAGAAATTGCAACGCGATTATAATTTTTTTTTATAGATTATCTCTCGACTGATTTCTAATGAGAATAGAGATGCTGCAAGACGTATCCTCTCGACAAATATATTCTTTATAGAAAAATGCTCGCAGATAAGAAACAAGTGGCGGAACTAAACGAAACGCTACGTCTGTGACACGCTCGTTATCACCGGAAGAAAGGCTAAGTGGAACAGTAACGAGAAAATCGAAAGCGCGGGGTTACGCGATTGGTGTAATCAGAGATCAGAGGTCAATGGAAATGTATAATTCTTATTCTATACCTCCGTAGACATGCTGGCGAGGCCGTGCATAGATACAAGGATGCGTCTTCCTTTGATTTTTTTCTTATAATCTTTATTCAGTGTCATTCTAGCGCCGTGGCATGTTCCTCTTCGCTCTTGTCTCCTTCTTCACTTGCAAGATCTAATAATAAAAAAAGTAAAATTAAATTCTATAATTTATTGTACAGCCAAATTCTTATTTTCTTTATTTTTACATTTTTTACTTTATTAAGTTTTTGTATTAAACATCATCAGAGAGAGAATTCTAGACAGAAATATTGATTTCAAAGAGTTTTACGTGGAACAACACAGCAAACATTAGAAACATAAAAGAAGTGATAACAATTTCGTTTCCCCGATCGCCAGCTGATTCTCTTTGCGCCCGGCTGCGAGCAAGGTATGCCGCCTTACCTTGTAAAAAAACTCGCTCAAGTAAATGCAGTGTTGCGCTCTCGCGAAACTTAATACGAAGCCTCGTCGCGTCGGCCGTCGAAAGCGGCGGAGAATAAATCAACGGAAGGTCACGTCGAGACTCGATTACGCCTTGCAATTAAACTTCAAACGGCGAAGCTGAATTTTAAAGGTGATGACAACGAGGGGGGAGAAGTGCGGGAGGTTCGATCGCCTTATTATACTTCGCCCGGCATAATTGCACTTCGGACGCGCGATGCACTTAAGGTAAAACGCGTGAGAAAGTCGCGCTCTCAGAGAAATCGACGCGCTCGACGAGAATCGAAATTTGATCGAGAAATCCAGTCTAGACGTCTCGAATGTGCGCCGGACACGAGAAGTTCGCGGAATCTTGATCACTTTTTGCCGCGGGAGAATGGAAGTAACGGGAATCGAAAGGTTAGAATTGCAAGATTAGCGTATTAAATTCATGTATTTAGGTTTACACTCGACATTTTTATCACCACTATTTCCAGATCTCGCTTTTCAGCTCGTTTTTATACTTTTTCGTATTTAAATGACCGTATATGCAGATGTTACCTGATAAAATATTTGATATTTCTCAATACGCATTAGCATATTTTTCCACGGCGATATTACTTCGAAAGAGAGAATGTTTTCTACCCATTGTATTACCACCTGACGCAAATGTTACAAGTGTTGTAAAGTTGTAGGCCCTGCATTAGGCTAATATTTCATGTCACATGACAAACTTTTTGATCGCGCTAATTGGTTATCGCGAATAGAGAATTCTGCAAAGTGCTAAAGATTTTTCTTTCGATAGCCAATAAGCACATTCGAAGAAACTAGTTGAGAAAACGATGAATCAAGCATTAGCTTTACACCAACGGCGAAGACTTCGGTTCAACGCGCACTTCAGTTGAATTTTCCGCTTTCGAATGGCGAGATGCGAAATCGCGCGCGGGACGGAAAGACGAGTTGTCTTTCGAATCCGCCGGCTGTGCATACCTCGTTCGGCCGCTGGGCAGTCGGTCGGTGCACGAAATTCCGAGAAGCGCCGGCCCTTTACTCGGCTCGCGGCGTATACTCGGCGCAAAGAGACGAGTTCTGCGATTGCGAAGGACCGGGACGGGAGACACACTCGAGACGCACGGAAGCGGGCTTCGCTGCAACGGATTTTACGAGATAAGAGTCGGCGACTGAACTGAGTCATTTCAATACGATCCTTAAATAGCAGATCGATGAACGATGCTTTATCAGCGCAATCTCTAACTTTTATCTTTTACGTATTATTTTAACGCGAAGACAAAAATGCGCGTAATATTGCTGCGAGAAATACGTGTCTCTCTTTTCACAGCTATGTGAACATATCTGCGATATATTTAATACTTGATCGACCTCTTTTGTTATCGCGTTATTTTGCACAGTACAATTGTTCGAATGTTTCTCATTATTTCAAAAGAAATTTGAGAAATAAATTTTACGTTCTTTTAATAAGTTCGAATGCGTGGTTAAAGGTTGTCTGATAGGTTAAAGACGTCTGATAGATTTACCGACAAAGAAGTAATTATTTTCGTTTGTGGAAACGCTACATATACACATGGATTTCTCGGAAACATCAGTTTCACTCCAAATTGATTGCGTTACTGCTACTCAACATATGTCACACACATTTTATGTACATCATAAATATTTTTTAACATTTAAAGCACATTAAACTCGCAATCATCGGTTCTCAAGCAAAAAAAAACACATCGTATGCGTACAAAACTTTATATCGAAACGTCATATTTTATTAGAAATCAATTACTTTTTTATAATTATTATTTTCTTGTGATATCTGCATTCTACTTAAAATATAAATATCTTTTAACATTTGGAATCGTATTTCGGTTGCAAACGTCTTTTGACATTTGGACATTAAAATCGTAGAATTCAAACGAATTGTAAAGATGCAATAATTGTTTCTTCCTGAAAGAGAACATCGCACCTAAATATATAAAATTTATCTTTTTCTAATTATTATCCTCGCGACACAAAGTTATCCAAATGTCCTATAAATACCTTCCTACAAATGTTCTACAAATATCTGCCTTCTACAAAAACTGGAATCACGGGAAATTGGGATCGCGAAACGGGATATACTTCACGTTTGGAGAATTCCAGTGTCGAGAATTACGCGCGATTCCGCGATTTGCGATTCCGCGTTGTCAAGAGCGCAAAAAGAGCAATAAAGGACGCAAAGTACCATTTGACGCGCGATGAGTGCCGCGAATTGCGGATAATGTAGGGGGGTTCGGTACTGACGAGCGAATAAATTTCCGCGAATTACTACGAAACGCGTATTAGTCCGGCGCTAACTTATCGCGTATTTTACGTGGGAAGTGCTCCCATGTATTCACCCTATTCGTCGTTCCGTCGCTCGCGCACGCACTCACCGCGTCGCGATCGCTCGTTCTCTCGCGCACTGCGCAAGCGGCGCGGCGGCGGCGAGTCTTCTCTCGGTCGCCTGGTCTCCTCGTATAGCGGCGGTGGATATATACACGCGCGCAATATCAGCGGCGAGCAGTCGACACGCGGCACTCGTTCGAAGTGGGTCTTTTCGTGCTCTCCTTCCGTCCTCCTCTTGCGGCCGAGGGGAGAGAAAAGGCACGTAGCGAATCGCAGAAGAAAGAGAGAAGTGAGTCGTGAGAGAAGAAGTGTCGTATCTTATCTCGATCTTCCCGCTCGATAGCCAGAAATCGTCGAGAGCATCCGCGGTCACGATATCGCTCATTAACTTCGGATTGATTACTCGCGCTTTGCATTATCGTGATACCGCGTGTTACGCGATGACGTCGCTCGCCAACGGAAGAAAGCAGCAGCAGCAGCAGCAGCAGCACGACGAAGCGAGATCGCCCCGACATCGGACATCCGGTTCCAGCAGTCCGCGCTCCGATCTTCGCCGCGCTCTTAGATTACCGCGCGCCGACTGCTGAGTGAACTTCGATCGAAGACCTCGTTCGATCGCGCGTCAGCGAAACGAGATCAGCGTTCACACGGAAACGGTATCTCCCTCCGCCGTGAACTTCGCGAGAACAACGTAAAGGAACGCGGAAATAACCTAACCTATCTGGATATTGCTGCTTACTTCTTAAAGAATTCGCCTGTGAAAGATACTGTGTGGTTGGTTTATTTTTCGGAGAATCTAGCGAGAACATTCGGCGGCACGATCGTCTTCGGACGACTCGGTGGATCGCGAAGCGTTCGGGACGTGCACTTTCGCGCGCTCCGATAAGAAGCAGCCGGCGTGAGACCGGCGGAAGATCGTGTGACCCGGCTATGGGCAAGCTCCCAATAATCCCTCGAGGTGATACCACTCGCGACGACGCAAGGGCGGCCAGCGGGGAGCAGGTAGAGAAGACGGCAACGACGGCGACGGTGGTAGCGCGATTCAGCGCGATCGCCGATAGCGCTGCCGCCGATCGCGATCGTCGATTACCAGTCGCGAGCGTATTGACGCGCGGATCCGCATCGGCAACGAGATGTACGCGAGAGAACTCGGCGGACGGTCGTCCGATTGGGAAGATCGCTGACGCGAGGGTGATCGCTCGAAGGCGTCGGGACGCGGACCTCGTCGGCGCGATTACGCGGCTACGCAGGAACACGTGGCACGCCGAAGGTGAAAGCGAGGCCGTCGAGGTTGTTATCGACACTTCGTTGAACGAATGGAGAACCAACGCTGTCGGCAATAATGTCCGAGAGAACCGCATCTCCGACAGGCCGGACGTGCTTCGGGATGCCAGGATCGCCGGCGACGAGCACACTTGTTGCGTCGCGATCGACGTCCCGTTGTTCCGCGCGCGAAGACACGATCGAGTCGAGCGGCGGAATCGGCGAGTCGGCGGTGTCTTACCGACTCGCAGCAGGTCTATCGGTGCGCCGATCGACATCGCGCGGGTCGAAAAGATACTCTGGTGTGGCAATACGGTGGACAGTATTACAACGGGACGGCGGGAGGACCGAGATCGGTTCTTCGTGCCGTTCGCGAATATTTTCAAGTGCGACGGGCGTATCTCGTCTGACGATACCACGAATATCGTCTTCGGGATCCGAGAATCGATCGGCAGCGGCGTTAACACGGAACACACTTGGACCGGTAGTGAATCCGGCGATCCCGCCGATTGTGTGTCGTCGCATCGAGGCGGATCTTCCGCCAGACTGACCGAGATCGCTAGCGTCGAATCTTCGTGCGAGAAGCGGCCGTGTACCTTCGGCGATGGGGCGGACCACGGTGCATCGTCCTTTTCGCAACTTTCCGCGAAAATCGATCCCGGTGAACGAAAGCGCGCCAGGACGGACGCGTGCTTGAAGCCGCCAAGAATCGGTCTCGTTCTACGAGCTATTCTTCTGGGAGTATTCGCGATGAGCTTACTCTGCGATGCGGTGCTAGCCGCGCCGTCGCCATTGGACGTGATGGAAAATTTCGAAGACGGCATCGGAGACGAAAAACCGGCGATGCCGGGAAATCATCTCGGCGACAACGAGCTCGAGATCATCAGGAGGAGCATCGTCCAAGGTCTCGGGCTCCAGAGGATACCTGATTCGTCGAAGGTGAGTTTTATCGATAACTCTTGGTGCAAATGTGAAGCATTGTTACCGCATTTTTAGATATTTTTAGTTACAAAATTTTTAGTTACAAAATTGTCAATATTGTTTTATCAGTAACGTAACCCAAAACAGAGATTTACCAAAAGATTTTTACAAAATATAAATAAATTAATGCACGAACAAAAAGATATTGTAACCCACATGCAGTTACATGTGTTTATTTAATTTTTGTTTCTCTCTATTGTAACTGATTGACAATGGATCTTTCGAAAAGCAGATTAACGCGTGGAAATAATTTTTGTTGAAAAGCTTTAATATGCTGCAGTTACAATACTTTTCATTGATCTATCGATTTGAATGATATGCGAAAGCAGAATGAGTGATAAAAATACATGATGTAGGTGTTACGAAAACACAAAGCTATTTTCGGTATCATAAATCGCGCGGTGCAAAAATAAAATACCGATATATCCGTTCCAGATTCTGCGTACATTTTTTATTTGCGGATTATTTTAATAGTTGAGATTTTCCATGAATAAAGATATTCACACAAGGCAATGAAAACGGTTGTTTTCTCTTAAGCTTGAGAAAGTTGATGATTTTCGTGAATTATCTTTAATGAAACAAATAGAGATAACAAAATCGTATTTCTTCACAAAATTTTACATAAACAATTCATTAATATTTTCAACGTTATTTTAGTTATAAATTTACTAAATAGAATTTCAGTTATTACAATAACATAGTATTTAAAAAAGAAATAATGTATGATAGAATTTTTATTAAAGAGAAAGATTTTATTATAAAGAGAATTATATTATAAGAGATTTTTAATTGGTTAGAATCTCGTAACAAACACAAACTTATGAACGGTCTACATAATAATAAATTAAATGACGCTATTGGATTAAATAAAATCGATTTCGTAAAAAAGTGAGACATCATCGTGTTTATATCAACAATCCACCACAGTGGAAAGAAGTTGATAAATTATTACGATGATAAGCGACAAATGCGGACGCGCTGGCGATGTGCTCACTTGTTCCCGCGAGTTCGTTGATCGAGGACGACGCGTCGAGATTATTTGAATGAAAAAGAAAGATTTTTTTCAATAATATCTTGAGAAAAATAATTAATTTTGGTTTGGCAGAGTCAGATATCATATCAAACGTTCCACTTAAGTCCAAAATTAACCATAAATGAATGTATTTATATATTCAAGGAAAATCCAAACAATAATCAAGACGAATAAATGACTTCTTATCAGAATGTGGAATCTGAAGAATACGGGAAAAAATAACCTCAACACAAATATCTTTGCGAAAGTATAGGCTGCGCGTTTATCCTCATCGTATCATTTATTTATATATTTTGACCAAAGTAAACTGGAAAGTTAAAGTTGAAATGTTCCATTTGTCATGTAACCGACAAGTGATTTGCATAAAGTAAGATATATTTGCACCTGTACGTCAAGTACTTACAGCAAGTAAGCTCGTGCTGACCCGTTTTTTTTTCCATACTTAGATAATATCTCGAGTTCCGCATTTTTACGTTAATTTTCTGTGCGAACGGGAAAAAAATTATACAAATTGTTCAAATCTACATATACACGCGATCGGATCTTTCGAACTGCAAAATCTCTGAAAGTAAAGGGAGAATGTGAGAAGTTGGCGCTTCTGCATTTTCCTTATTTGAAAAAAAAAGGTGACTTCAAACAAGAAGAGTTATAATTAAAGTACACATTATAATATATCTATGCGGCACGTGAGCGCGCCCGCGCGTAAATATACTCTATATTTAAATTGTCCGGATTAAGTAAGCCGGGCTTAGCGCGCGATTCGCACGCGCTATCGCCTTTTTAGATTATAATTATATCTCTTGCGTTATAGATAGTGAGACGAAGAAGATTCACTTGACCAAAATTAGCTTTAAGCGACGTCGTACATAACCTTCCGAAAATAGATCTTATGAATTATGGACATAGAGCGCGCGGTCTCTTACACCGAAACTCTTCAAGGGTAGGTGGGTATAAATCCAGTCGTCCTCGCGCGGCGGCGGCGGCGGCGGCGGCATTTGCAACAAAACGCGAGTACGTGGCGCTCATTGATTTACATACACCGGCGTGTGTTGTATTCCGGTATTTATAGATCGCCCGTAAATCATACGGGCGGCGAGCGCTGTCGCCGGCCCGATCACGGGAAACGCGCCCAACGTGTCCGCACGCGAAGTACGCGAGCCGGACCTTCGCGAAGCACGAGGGTTCGTTGACATCGGTTAGGCTGAAAAAAGGCTTAGTCTTTGCACGTAGGCCACTCGCGTACACGTCGCGGCGCACCGGTTGGAACGCGGGCAATCGGTACGATGAAAAAGCGCGACAATGCTGTTCCAGGGAGGGACGCGTGACACGTCGCGTGGTCGTTCAGATCATTAGTCTCGTAAATGCTAGCACGAAACGGAACGCGAGCGCGCGCGCGCGCGCGCGCTCCTGGGAAGCCGGGAGTTCTTTCATCCCTACGACCCTTCTCGCGTCAGGCGTTTTTCTACAACACGCTTTGTGATCCCACGTGTGACTTTTATTCCTTACTGTATTATTTATTACTTTTTATTGCCAGTGATACGAAAGATAGAGATCTTGATGTGTTTTCGAGGAAAAAATTCCCTCGGAAATTACGATCTCGGGAGAAATTTCTCGGACAGCCGTCTCTTCCGGTCCATCGCGTTTAACTTCGCGGGGATTGTCTTCGCGCCTAATCTCGGCGTTTGCTTCGTCAGTGCGTGCCGGCATAAATTCCTTCGCTTTCGGAAACTTCGCAGGTATCCGCGGAAACGCGCGACATCTGGCACATATATGCGCGCTGTTTGCCTAGACGCGGCTAATAATCGCCGTACCTTTGTTAGTGCCGACCCGGGTAAACAGTCTTACGACCGAATGCAGTTCCTGTCGTAGATAACGTCGTCGCCGCCGCGATAGATTATATGCGCGGAGCGATCTTTATCTTCGTCTTGCGGCCGGCCTCATCTCGTCTCTATTACGCACGGCGAGTCGTCGATGTAAGCGAGGCGAGGCGGCCGTACCTCGCACGTTGATTTACGTCCTATTGAAACCGCATTCGTTTAAGGACGAGGCTCGGGAGGGGTCCGAGGAAAAAAAAAAAAAAAAAAGAAACGAGCGAGTTTAATCGCGCGCCTCCGGAGAAAGTTTAATTTCAAGAAGTATCGTCTACGGGAGATTGCGAATTTAATGAAAATGAATGTTATGTACTGCTGCGCATAAAAATCAGAACACCAAGTTGTAAGAATGGCTCTGATCGTTGCGAGCGGCAGTGAATTATCAGAACATGTGCTTCGAGACATTTTGCAGACATTTAATTATATTTTGGATTAACATTTTTCAAAGGGTTTTTAATCGTTCGAGACTTTATGATTCCAGTTTCGGAATGATGACATTTTCGAGTGAATGTATTTTTGGAACATTGTTTCATTCTTGCACTTCTTTCGAGACGATATATGCATCATTCTCGCGCATTAAATACGTTGGAACGATGATCGGTCAAAAGAGAATACACGTGTTTTCAGCGTATTGTATCGGTCTTCTCTTCGAATGGACTTTTGAATTCAATTTTTTTTTGGGAGATGCCATTTTTCGTGATTCGTTGAAAAATGACGATCGATCAAAAGAGAATACACGTATCTCCAGGACATTGTTTCATTCTTTTGATCTCTCGTGACACGTTTCGCGTGTCCTGTCCGTTTCGGTTCTGTGAAATCGCGAAGGTATACGCCGGCTCGGCAAAAAGGCGCGCGCGTCTGTTAAAAGGAGCATAATGAGGCGCGCGAAAGAAACGAGAGATAGAGAGAGAGAGAGAGAGAGAGAAAGAAGTTCGGGGCAAGCAGAAGGTGCAAGAAAGGACGAACGGGAGCTCTCGACCTCTCCGAGACTTCCTCGATCTCTCTCACGTCTCGTCGCGTCGCTTCCACGTCGTTTCGCCTGAACGCTGTCTCGAAGGGTCCGCTACTGATGCATACGCGGCTTTTGTCCTGCAAATGCGAGTCGGCAACGCGTCGCGGTGGTAAAAAGAAGTCGGCGAGAAGTCATACTCGTTACAGCCGGCAGCAGGCCGGGCGAAGGCGGGGACCAAAGTCGCATCGCGTAGAGCTCATCGCGTAATTAAGTGTGTCAAGGAATACGCCTAGGCGCCTGTGGCTCAGGACGGGCCGGACCGCATTCCCGGGAAAAGACACTCAGGGGTGGAGGGGGAGAGGGGAACCGGCAGGTAGCCGCCGGCTGGAGACGCGACGCAATTGACTAACGCCAACTTTTCGTGTGCCGTGCTCGCGCGGGCGCGATGTGCGCGATAAACTATGAATCGCAAGCCACTCGCGGAGAACATTTTCTTTAAGTTCGTAGACGTGGTAGATCGACGTAATGGACATCTCTTTTCGCGAGCGCGGATATTAAACGCGTCCAAATAAGTCGGTCTCGCAACACTGTAATCTGCCGCACTTACTTCAATGCGTCTAATTGGTTCTAATGTTTGCTAGGAATTCGTAAGAATCGTCGTTAATCGTCGTCAACGAATCACGTTTATTGTAATAGCGGAGAGATTTAAGAGGCAGTCATTTAATAATTAAATCGTGGCGAATGTAACTTTTATTTTTCCGAGGAGAATTTTATTGTTTAAATTAAACGTTGCTAAATCACGCAATTAAATGATCAGTTTAATAAAATCTGTGGCAAAATGGCGGCAAAGCGAATCATTGAACTTGTTATTTTGTTGTTGTCAATTAAGACTCATATGTCTGCCAATAATTAATAAATAATAATGCAAACTCTGACATTTGAATGAAAAAAGCAATTTTTTCTATATTTAAATCTTTTAATTGATATTTTCAACGAAATAATCACGATTTCCGTGACTCATTCAGGACGCAACTTTCTCGTTTGGAGCCAAAGGGGTGAAGCCCCGCGGCCATTTTCTTTTTTTCGATTAACAGTGTCATTACGCTACGGGAAAGTCGCGGCCCGGTACGTCATCGCGTCTAATGGCGTTTCTCGAGCCCGGCGGTAGCATGTGCCGACAGACCGGAGTATAATCCTCGCCTCCTGCAAAATTACACCGCGAGGCGGCTTGTCATTATCCAATCCTGAGCGTTTTATACGACACGGCCGTTCGTGCGCTGCCGAACGCGTGCATTAAAGGCAAAAGCGGCGCATCCCGCCCGTTCCGAAGTTTCCTCCTTACTGTGAAATAACAGGCGTCTCTCTTACATTAGGCGGTTAATGAGCTGTTTCAATGCAAGACGAATTCTTTCCTAGGAAATCCGTGATACAAGCCTGGAATTTTAACTTTTCAATGTGCCGAATTTTCCAATTATTTCGAATTATCTTTTTCGATAGAAATTATTTCTCTTTAATTACATCTAAATAATTGTACACTTGATTACTTTTAATCACTTTTATTTTTTTTTATCAATTAATTCTCTATATTTTTATAGCAATTATTTTTTTATTTGAAATTTGGAGTTTTCAATATATCGCAGTATTAATTACAATCTTTTAAGTAGCGCAGATTAAAAAAATTTTCTGAGATACAGACACATGATCGATAAAAAGAGAATTTCGCGCGTGCAAAAATTACTGTATTTATATATAAAATCTATATATAAAGCTCAGCGCGTGAGGAGAATTTTGTACAATGCTGAAAATAGAACGTCACCCGAACACTGGCGCCGTGTTTGTTGATCTCCGGCATGCAACAGGTGTCACGCATCCACGTGGTTACGCCGTCTTTAGAGAGAATCGACTCGGTATTGTCAAACATTTCCGGCGTGATCGATGTGAGGGCGCGTTCACAGAATTTACATTAATTTATATTAATGCTACTACTGAAATTATGCAATCTATAGATATGTATCCTGCAACAAAGTGCAGGTGGCTCGCCTTGGATGTATAGAGATATAACGTGTACGCTCAAGAAAATACTAACGCTTTCATAAATTTGTGAATTATGCAGAACAATTCCAGAACAAGATTTGTTAACTTTGCTAAGATCTAAACGTGGATGATATAAAAAAGTAATAATTTTTCTCCCGATTAAATACCAGCGATTACAAATATTATTATCTATTATTTATAAACATTCATATATGATTAAACTCTAATTTATTCAATAGAATTTTGTTTAAAATATTTTTTCGAGAAGCGAATTCTTTTATTTGATCCATATAATAATTATTGAAATATGAAAAGTAATTTTTACAAATTTTTTCGTTGTGTAAATGTTCTTTAAGCATCTATTATTTGACTTTAAATTGAGAATTATTAAGAATTTCGAACAGGCGCGAAAGAATCTAACAATGTTAAAGCTTGTTATAAATACTGATAGCGCGATAGCATCGCTGTACAACGTTTGCGAGGATTAATTGCGAGGCGCTTCTCGTTCCAAACACACACACACAGAGGGATTGAGAGATTAAACGTTCGCGAAACAACAAAACAGCGGAGCTTTGCAAAACAAACCGACGACGGCGGCTTGTCAGGATCATCGGCGCGTATTCGCGGCGGCCCGGCGTCAGGACACACGCGTGGGTGGTCCCGTCTTTCTTGCCCCACTTTCGCTTACGCATGTACGAGCATCACGTGCGTGTCGCGGCTGCCGGGCCTTACTGTATAATAAGCTCGTAGTGCGAGCGAGCGTCCACGTGCGACGCATACTTGCGAGCATATTTGCCGTGCGCAACGGCACATCGGTGATATTTAATATACAGCCAACCAGTTTTGCGCGACACCACGACGTCGCTCTCGTCTTCCTATTGTGAAACGTGAAAGCCGGGCCGCGCCAGCCACCATCTGCCGTTTCGCGCGACGCGAGAATTTGCGAGAGAAGATGAACTCGAACTTCACCGAGATCCGCCGCAAAGTACACACTTTGCGATGCAACGCGGTATACAGAAATACGCGCCGCAAAACCACTTTTGACATCGTAATTGCAGGTTTTTTTTTCAATTATAGATTTTTTAGCTCTTGTACAAAATTAGGTTTGCCGTATAATTCGAAGCGAATCTTCATTACGAGGGAAATCATTACTGATTATCATACTTTTATTTTCAACGTATAATAGTTATTTACATAGTATTTTTTTAAAAATCGGAATTTTCTATTCAATTGCAAATTGTATGAGAATAATGTGCGATCGTTTCTGAAAACTCATCTTAAGATAATTATCAAACTGTAGGAAGAAAAATGATCTTGCATTATCTTACGTTATCACTTATAGGAGAATAATTACATGATTAATAATATCAATGAGGTAAATTACTGCGTGAATTTCCAAGACGCAACTAGCAATGTCGTAGAAAATAAATTGCGGACAAGCTAAAGTAGTATTTACACAGTAAAAGTGCGGAGAGGTTACACTCTCAATGATCTCTCAAATGATCATCAGTCACGGCATGCGCGTTATTAATAATCGCCATAAGAATATCATGGATCATTATTAAATGCCTTTTATGGTGAAGTACGTACCGTATAATTGGACATTAATATTGGCAATAACAGTCAACAGGGGCTTATCTATCCCGGAAGAGGCACGCGAGCCTAACTTTCTAAAACCATTGACGCTCCCTTATCTCGTGAAAATTTTATCCATGTTATTTCTATCCTCGGTTTGCTAAATTTATATCTCGCTTTCCGAGAACTTTAGATAACTATAAAATTGTATCAATTTTTCGATCGCGGACTCATATGCGAGTCAACGAAAATCTCAGGGCAAACATTTCTTCAACAATTGATGCCACACTCATGTCTTTTATATTCGAATACATTATATTTTTTTTATCTCTGTACATTTTACGCCTAGAATAAATACTCGATAAAATACGAAAAACAAAGGCGATAAAAATGGAGGCTATCGCTGTTGCATAAATTATTGAGCAATTTGTACAAGATGTTTTTAATAGAAATGTGAATATATTACGAGATATATATTTATGCGAGGCAGGAGGGATAAATCGAATGAAATGAGCGAAAGTGCGAAGAAATCCAATGCAAAATAGCTGGGAATGTCTGAAGGAAATCTGACGCGAAAATGACACGTGACATTATCAACTTACGTGATCCTTAGGCGCAAGATTGGCCATCAAGAATTACAACAATTCAGAATCCTGTAAGCGCGCGGCTGGTTACATCGTGTAATTCCATGAAAAGATTAACCTTTAGATGTTTTACGTTAACGTCCAGAGTTAATGGCATTAGCGTTCTCACGCTGTCGACGTGCGTGTAAAAGAGAAGAAAAACGTACTCGCCTCGTATGTCTCGGTGTCAAATGCGGATTGAATAAATTCAGCAACAATAGTGATACAATAGTTATGAGGTGCGACGCGTTTCACGGATTTCGTTCTGCTAATCGGCGTGTGTCAACCGCAGGATGTCGCAATCGCGAGCCGTAACTCTTTCCGTAACTGTTTTTTTTTCGACGGGCGATTCTCACGCTGACGCAATCCCGCTGGCTACATGTTATCGTAATATGTAGATTGTGCATGTGGTTTCTGCACGTGCGTTTCTAGAAATAAAAAAGTCATATATTATTTACTGTATTGTGGAATATTGCAATAAATTGCGCGGCCGACTCGTCGCGTAGGAGATTCTAATGACGTCACGGGACCGTTGTAAAAATCGATTACCGGACCCATCGCCGGTTTAGCCGAGCGTGTTTTAATAAACGAGCTTTTCTCGGCGGATCTTAAATGGCTATCGTTCGCAAACATTTATCTTCTGACCTCAAATTTGTTCGCCGATCGCCGGCGAGAAGGCAGAAAGCCAAATTTGCATTTCCACGCTCCGTCGTCGTTCGATCAATTCTTTCATCGGCGATCGATTATTGATTACATCGCCTCCGTATTGCGGATTTCACTCATGTTTCTTGTCGAGGGATTGATAAATGGAAAGATATACGATCGTTCCGCGAGATAACGCTGCAATGTGCATTAAATGCACTTTGATTCAATTAAATAACTGTCGGTTTTTCATTCGATTAACATGCAATGATTTTACGCATGAGTTTTTCGTGAACCTCATTTATTTTTGCACCCGTTGTTCTATTTTACTTATTGCTCATTTTCGAATGTTGCGATTTATGGCATTCTCTGCAACTTCTCCGGCGTGCACCGATACACTTTTTTCAACAATGAGAGCCGTCGGTACCGCCTTCGGACAGCTTTCTGCGATCACAATAATTGGACTCGTCCAATTATCAGCATTTCTAAATTATATTTCTCGTCAATCACTTACTCAGTGGAACATAACATAATAACATGTTACGCTTTACATCGCTATGCAAATTTTTCTCGTCGTTCATCAAGTTGATGACTATAAAATGACGATCGCGTATTGATATTCCCGCAGCATGAATAATAATTGCTCGTCGAATTTGCAAAGTTACGGAGCGTCGCTTTCACCGAAAATCCCGCGCCTATTAATGAGTTCCGGTTTACATTCGCGCGCGCGATTCGTCACGATGGTCGCCGAGGAGGACGTATTCTGGCCGATTTGAAAGTACTTTGGCCGGTGAGTAAGATTTCGACGCGCGACTTAGCCATAATTAATATTTGAATGTCGCTGGAAAATTCCGAAGTCTCTGAAAAAACGACTGACGGGAGGTTCCGGATGTACCGCGAATGCTCGAATTCCTCTCGCTCGCCAGAGACCACCCATCCTAGAGAGGCACCTGTTGTCGTCATCGCGTTTCCGTGAGCGCTGCACACGTTTATGCACGCCTGCGTGAAAGCCGGCGAAGAAATTTCGATCGATTCGAAATCGATTAGTTCTGCCTTTTCGATGTTAACACTTTAGCAAGCGATCTCCCGCTGTGGAACGAAGAAAATTAATCAATCGTAGATCTGCATCTCATTGTGTAAAAAGGGATTTTATTTCACTGCTGAAGAAATCGATTTTTTTTTTACGCAATGGGTGTGATAAAATAATAATGATAATACGTGAAGTAAGACTTTAAATCGGTCAAATAATCTAACGTTGAAAGAGCATTCAAAGTTCTTTCTGGGAACAATTTGTATAAAGTTTATACAGTTGTCAAAGAACGTTTTCAATATGTCATTATTATGCTAATAAATAGTTGTATGCCAATAAATAGTTGTATGCTAATAAATAGTTGCAAAAAAAAGAGAAGAAATAAAAGGTCAAAGGATGACAAATATTGAAAGGAATATAGAATTTGGCTTTGAAGTACAAAAGTCAAGTGAATTGTGTATGCCGAGTGAAACGGAGATTGAACCGCAAAACACAAAGATGAATTTACATCTCAAATAAACCAAAAAAAGAAAAAAATCTCACCTTAGAACTTTCGAATAGGGCCATCCTAAGAAAATATTTCTCTAGAAAGTATTTATTTGTCGAAGGGGAGCGAACGCTTTTATTAATTTACTAGCTTGGGGCTAAGTAACGCGGCCATTTAAATCCGCCAGTGCTCGGATTAAACGGTGAAGTTTACGATGTTTACCTGCTGCGAACGGAGCGATGTCGCCCGCCGTTTCGAAGCCCCTCCCGCGCCCGAGATAAAATCCGGTCCGGAATCCTTGACGCGGTTCCGTGATTAAGAGCGAGAGTACAGTGCCGTGGCAAATTAATAAAGGCGAGAGATTAAATCGTGGGAACCGCTAATCGGATCTCCCGTGCAGATTGTCTGCCGCGATTTCGCTTCGTTACTTCACGCCGGCCGGACAAGTAAACCGGTCAATCGCGTTAGTCATTAATTGCCACCAGTTAGAAATTCCTGCGCGGCGCGGCGTGTCGTTTATCATAATCCTCTGTTGCCGCGACTTACGTTGTGTAACCGTGCCTCATTAAAGACGTCCCGTGATCCTCGCGCGCGTACTTTGTTGGAATTTCACAAACGTCACACTGGCAGTATCGTTGGAGGAAAATAGTTAATTTTAGAAACATTGAATGCGTCGGACGGGCATTAAATTACGTCCGGGTAATACTCATTGCGCGCACGCCTGCGAAACAAGCAAGATGCACATAGGAGATAAATTTATTGTTTTAATTGAACATAATAATGAAGGGATTAATTTAATGAGGAAGCTCGTTTAAAATTGACTAGAAATACGTTCTCGTCGCGCAGGTCGACGCGAATCTCGAGAGAAAAGTCAGCTTTCGCGATGTTATGTTGTCGGTAAACGCCATGCGTGCTATAATTGCCGTTCATTGATGCGACGCGGCGAGCGTTCGAATCTCACGATTCACATCGCGCGCGCCGCGGCCGCGCGTAAACTTCCAAAAAGATAAAGCCTGGCATGTTTGTGAGCGGGGTCGGATATTTATGGGATTTGTGCAGCGATAATTCGGCGACACTCCGCCGGATTTATCGAAAGCACTTGGGCAATTGCTCCGCGCCTCCTTCCAGAACTCTTAAACCAGCTATGACCGTATGCGCGCGTGCACTTCTCGGACGTGTCCCGCGTCGTGCCGGCCGATATTCAATAAAGTGTCGAGATTTCGCAAGGTGACGCCGAGAAAAGTTGTGAAATTTGTCACGCGTGTTGGATTTATCTTATCCGGATTAATCCGGGACGTACAATGATTCGCGCGACAAGATAATTTGAGATAATGCTTACGTAATAAGTAAGATAAAAGACCAAAGTGATTCGGGTATAAAATAATTCATGCGCGATAGAATCGGATACTGATAACATTGACTTACATTGCACGTAT
Organism: Linepithema humile; assembly: GCF_040581485.1. Lineage (NCBI taxonomy): Eukaryota > Metazoa > Arthropoda > Insecta > Hymenoptera > Formicidae > Linepithema > Linepithema humile. Next base: position 45,831,381 of record NC_090128.1, read on the forward strand.
TTATTGATTTCGATAAGGATCGGGCGAGCGATGCAATCTACAGATTCGAGGATCTATAAAACCAGAAATCTATGAATCCGAGAGCGCCGAGGTATCCGCTCGTTGATGTTTGTCTCGGGACGCCGTTCCGATAAACAGGGCTCCGATGAATAAATTTCCATGCTTTCACGGACGAACGGAGGAGGCGGTCGGGGTAGGATTTAACGGTTCTAAACCGTTATTTACAGCTCGGCTTACTGCAACGCGAGAAAATTACGCTACGATCTTTATTGTGATGTCTCTCTCGATAACCCCGCGACGAACGAATCTATTAATTGCCTCGAATACCCACCTTTGAACTTTTGTTCAAGGCGAATTTAGACGGACACTTCTTTAGGGTTTTATTTACAGTACTCATATAATGACAGTAATTTTACTTTTTTTTTTTAACAATCTTGTTATTTTTTACAATTAACGATATAAAAAAATTTTATTCATCAGCCTGTAATTTAGAAGGCTTGCAAGAATAAATGCTATACGTAACACGTTATTAAAGTATACAAGAAGATAAATACAATCGAATATCTTGTGAAATAAAATATGTAACCTGGGAAGATAAATACTGCAATATTTTATAGGATTAAATATTTATAATCTCGAAAGATAAACAGAGACGTGTCGCCGGATTGTAAGTCACCGCGTTGGGAACTCTCGGAGGACTCGTGTTTCGACTTAATGACCCTAACAAAACGCACGTTATTTCGACACGGTACAATAAGCCGTGAGCGTTTGTCAGCTCGACGTCCTCGTTCGTGAGAGCCCAGCCGAAAACCCAGCCGATGCCGCGAGAAAATGACTCAAAGGCGAGCCGAAGCGTGGCGTGACGACAACGCGGCGATCGCACGGTTGAATCGACGCTAACGAGATTTATGATTGGCTTAAATTTTAAGAGAAAGTGGCTTTCGACGACGACAGGGACGATGACGACGATGGAAACGTGCAGGGTGGCGCACAGAAGCGGCGGGAATGCGTGCGCAGGGCGCATTAATCCGTGCGCGATCCGCTCGTCAGAGCCGCGCTGCGCTTTACCTTCATGTTTATTCTCAAAACGTCGCCCGTCCGTGCATACACACGCATACACACGCATACACATAAGAAAGGAAAGAAATATATTCAACGCGGCGGCATCACGCCACGCCGACCGCGCATTCTTGTTAAAACGGAGTCGTGAGGTCGCGTGAAAACTTCTCACGCATTCTTTTTTTTTTCAGCGGAAAGCACCGATGTCAGTGGAAGGACTCGCGCTGAATGATTAAATAACGGATGAGATAAGATAAGAATGCAAACAGGAACGAGGAAAAATCGATGCAATTAAATTATTATTATTACTCTATAATTATTGTTTCCCGCGGTGATCGTAAATTGAGTCTACAAACGGTTAAACGTCGATTGCAGCGAGATTCTTTTATTCTTTTTACGAAAAGAGTGTTACTTCTTTGCGAAATCGACGTCAGTTTGGAATCACACCGGCCGGCTTGGAGTCGATTGCCCAGGCAACGCTCTGGAAATCGGCGGCGTCTCTTCCTGCGGACAAAAGTGCGAGGTTCCGGCCGCGCTTTACGATCATTCTCATTAACAGTACAAATAGTCGTAATGGTTTTCCACCGCGAGACGCGGCCGCGTCTCATTACAATTATCCACTAGCATCCGAGACATTCGGTGCGCCACTGAAACGTCATTATCCGGCGTCCGGATATCTGTCATTGGCCGTGCGCCAATCAGGAGGCCCGCAATTGAAGACATCCGGGACATACTTGTTGCACAAAATTGAGACCTGGCGCTCGCGGGCGCTTCTGCCCGGCTGCGGGACGAAACCAGACATCTCGCTCGCGCCTCTCGCGCGATTCATTTATCTCGCAGCCGCGTGAGCAAAATAAATAAATCGAGTGTCAAAACGCATCCTCACATGTGTTCGGATGTGGGAGGAGAAAGCGCACGCGTGCACAGTGTTGCAACGGTGCATCCCAAGCGGCGAACTATGATTTCAAGGACGTCCGGCGAATTTACCTTCGAGGATTCTCGAAGAGACGTGCGTGATCCCCGCACAAACGTGGAATAAACACGGCGCGTGTTTGAGATGAGCGATTGTCCGCTCGTCAAACGGATGATTTTAATCGGATGGTCTGAAGATGGTTTCATTATTTGCCGCGTACATATGCTTAGAATAAATCCGAAGCGCACTTAATTTTTCAGCGGAAAAGTTTCTTCCATTTTACGCAACGTATTTACTTTAGTATTCACGGAGAAAGTCAAGTTTCAATAAATTTATACGTTCAATGATTTGAAAGAGATCGACAGATCCTAATGATGGAAGTCTAATCGCTTTATTTGATGGGGAAAACACATGCATAAATTTCGCATGTGCATAGATTTTGCCGCGCGATAGTGTGTTTTATCGAGAAGTCTTTTCTTCGTATAATTACTCGACGTCTCAACATCTGTTACGTGCTTTATATAATTCATTAAGATACTTGATCGTGATATCCGAAAAGGATCTTCCGAGGCAAATTGAGCTCGCGATCAAGATTGCGTAGGACAATTGCTACGGTGTTCTCTTGGAAAAGTCATTCGGAAATCCACGTAGCTGTGCACACACGTGAAGTTTTTCTTAGGAGACGCTTCCGTCACGTTGCATACGCGTACGTTGCATAAACGTGAGAAATGGCATTGGTAACGTTGCACAACGTCGGAGGGCCACCGAGAGGGAATATTAATGCTATCGGGTATTCATTAATATTAACATGCGGACATTTACAATATAATACTGCAAATTACAATTTGTACCGGATAAATGCAGCTCCTGCAGCTCACGTAATTGCCGCGCGCGTAATTTATAGTCGTTCGTTTCTTAATCGAAATCATTTCAAGGCATCCATTTCTTGAAATATAAAATAATTGCGAAGAAAAAAAACTTGTTAGAAAACAAACTATGATTATCCTTGGATGGATTTTTTCAACCGCAATACTGAATTATTATAAATTTATCGTAATATTGAAAGAAGATGTCCAATAATGAACTTTCTCACTCGAAGCTCTCTCGCATTTTTGCGCATCACTGACATTTCTTAACTAGAATATAGCAGCTTCAGGAATGCGCTTTCTCCACTATCAGTTTCGCGAATGCCTTATTTATTATTATTTATGACAAGGTACGAGCGATAGTGCGCAGCGTGCGCAACGTTCCCACGTTGCGCGCGAAGTATTCAGTATTCGAAAACACTTTGGATTTCGCTAAAGCGATATATCATTCGGTAGTGATTTTTTTCAATCATCGCGGCGCATCGTGATAGGTCCACGTGAGAGTTAATGTTAGCTCATAGTTCGCGGCATATATGGTAACGATACGATACGGGACCTTATAACACATTTACGTGTGTCACGTGTTGCTGAAGAGAGACCTTAGACTCGATTAACGTGATGAACGGCAGGCGTGTCCTCACGCATATATCACGTAGTATAATATACACATCCCTTTGAAGAAAAAAAGAAAGAGAGAAGCGATGAATATTTCAAGCGCGAGCTGGCGGCCGCGACATTATGCAAAATTGATAGTGAGATTGGAATCAGTCCTTCTTTCTCCGTTTGGCTCGTTCGCGGCGCGGGCGGGATGTGTCAATCGTGAAAACTAATTTGGCGATTTGTAATAATTGAAAAAATTGGGGTCATTGAAGAGAGGAGTTGGCTGTTTCCCGGACTTGTGACTCACTCGCCCGCTCCGGAGGACACGACGGTTTACGAACGGCGTAATTCTCGCCCGCGTATCGCGATCCACAAATTTGTTTTCGCGCGCCATTTGCGACCGGAACCAGCCACCGCAGCACGCGCAGTTAAATGATTCCCTCAAGATGAGTGCGTTAAGTGCTTCTAAAGGGACTGCGGAGGCGTCGCGTCTCGTCTCGTCTCTCCGTGGATCGTGATGATTCATCGAGCGCGCGTATCGTCCCCTGCTCGACGGCGCCACTTCCGGTTGCCACCGCGCACCGACGACGATGCAGCTCTGCGCCTGATGCAATCGAGGTGTATTTCGTTCCGGAAATTCCATATCTTAATGACTGCATTATACGCAAGGAAGATTTATGAAGGCTAATTTTACAAACAAGGAAATACACTCGTTGAATCCAACTTATCTCTGATATTTTTATCCATTTTAGCCTAATTACACATGCTCGTTCTACTATAATTTATTACAAGTTATTCCAAATTATCGCTTTCCAGCAAAATCTTTCTTTTTCAAGCAGAAATCTCGAATTTCCGGATTAAATTCGTGAAACAATATTCTTGATTTTTTATGAAAAAGAAATTACACGAAGGATTGCGCGTGTAGAATTACACCGTGCATCCCTCAAATATCGCACTGCGGAAAGTAGAAAGTTTCTGCTGTAGAATCCGACACTCCGAATTCGACGGAACGAGAGACTCGCGAAAGTTCTCACACCCTCCAGTGGTCTATTATTCCTCATCTGCTCGAAACGCGCCAGTGGTCGCGGCCTCAACGAGCTAATTTTACGAGCGCGCCGACTCGTCGTCGTCTGGTCTTTCTCATTGCAGCAGCGGGGTGGAAAAAGGGTGCTCGCTGCGGTTGTTTCATCGCCGTGAAACAGTAGCCGAGAGTGGACTCGAGGAACAGCCGGTCGGGCGGGAGGCAAGTAGAAAGGCAAGAACGGACGGGAGAGCAAGGAAAAGAGGAAAAAAAAAAAGATAAATAGGGAAAAAATCTAGAGGAGAAGATGAAAGAGAATAAGCGGGAAGGAGGATCGTTACTTAATTGGGGCCGAGAATGAGCCGGCCGGCGGCATCGTGACCTCAGAAAATTAGATAATTTTGATGTCACGTCCGCGAAGCAATTATCGCTCCGACCTCGTCGGACGTAGCCGGGAATCAATTAAACGGGCCGAAAGTTCAACCGGCGAGTTCAGGCGACCTCGTGAAATGCTTCGCGCTCTCGAGTGAACGCGACCGAGATTTCGGACGGCCGCGCGACGGAGAGATTCACGACAAAGCAACATTTTTATCATTTAACCTCTTAATCCCTTATACTTTAAAAGAAGATTACGGCTTTTGTAATTCTTTCGAAGTGAAGGAATTCTCTCATTGAAGGAAGGCACAAGTGCATTTCTTTGAAAGAAACACTCTAAAACACATTGTGTACGTGTCTAGTACTTTATTGTTATATTTTATACATCTTTATTAAGAATTGTGTGTGTGTGTTCACTCGGTTTATATTTTGCAACTTTATATTCTTATTTTAATTAGTCTTGCTTTGATTGAAAAATAGTCGTTGCGCGAGAGAGCGCCAGGACGGATATAGACGCATCTATAAATTTCTACCTGCAAAAAGTTCCGAGAAGCGCACAAACGCGCTTCCGGTAGTTACTCTTTATTCGCCTACTCTTTATCGTATGTGTGTCGTAATTGTCCTGCCTGCTATTATACACGCAACCTTACGTAAGCGGTTGTTTCTGAGCCGATGATGAGGCTTTAAGGAAACCATTATGGTTTTGTTTCCAGGCGAACGTGAGCCAGACCGAGTACGAGAGAGCGCACAGAGAGTACCTGAAACAAGTGCAGCTGTCGCAGGATGGGCAGCAGTCTAGAACGCGGCGGGACCTCCACGTATTCCAAACTGCGGGTAAAGTTACTTCAACTTTCGCTAAAAACCATCGGACTGGAAGTCGGATACGGATTTTCGCCCAAGCGAATAAAGAGACCCCGAGATCACTCTCGCGCGAAATATATTTTTATTCCCGGCAAATTCACGCTTATGGTATTTCGATCGTCTCGCATTTCCATCGCTTTATTCGCCGCCGAGTGATTCACGGTAAATGCAAAGTCGATAATTAATGAATAAGTCGCCATTGTAGCGAGTGTAAATTATGAAGATACTTATAGTTGCGAGAAGAATTTTTTAGCGATTTCCACGGTTGCTCATATTAAAAAAAAAATGCTATATCGCACTATCATCGATAGATTCTAATTATTATTAGCTGAATCCCACGTTTTCTTGCTTCCTCGAATTAACAGACGGATTACACACGGTTGCATGCGCAACCGTGTGAAAAACCGGGCACGCATACACACTCGCAGTGATGTATCCAAGAAAAATAAATGCGAAAAACGGGATTACGGGGGGGGATTATGTGTAACGATGCAGTTATCCGCTACGCGGCTGTCGATACGTCATGCCGTCTTCTCTCGCGAAACGGGACGCATTGAAATTCCGCGGTTTCGTTTCACAGCGAAACGCGCGATGTCGGTGATCGATCGATTGAAGAATGGGCAATAAAAATCGCGCATCGAGGAAGGAAAATGACCGAGGAGCTTATTCCTCCTCCGCCGCAGAAAGAGAGAGAGAGAGAGAAAGAGAGAGAGAGAAAAAGAGCAAACACCGCGCATGCGACCGACTGATATTCGCTCGTCGGAGTCGACGACCTCACGGCGCGCTGAAATTTTTCCGCCAACTTTTTCCGGCTTCGCATCGCCGACGTAGCCGATTCGCCAAGGCATTCGCGATTTCGCAAAATAAAACGCGCGGTTCGGCGTATCGCGCGATCGTCATCGATCGATCGATCGCGCGCCCGATAGGGGATCCCCCGCGGTACGAGGAAAAAGAAGCTTGCCGGAAGCGAGATCTAAAAGCGTGTTTCTTCAAGGATTCTGCGAAAATATACGCGCGGCTATTATTGGCCGTCCACCTAATTTCTCTCTCGTAGCGCGTAGCCGAGTGAGGAAAAATACTTCGCCGAGCGTTGAAGTACACTTCGCGAAGAGCGAACGTGAACGGGGAAGTTTGGACGGAATTTAATATCCCGTCGGAAGGATCCGCTTCGGGTTTTGACGACGTCTCGTAATTGAGCGGTCGGCGGACGAGAACGATACATGACGTTTGGAGTTTAAGGTTGTCGACCTTCAAATCGAACGGGCGGCGGCGCGGTGCGATATAATTCGTGGATGTTATTTGATTCTAATTAAATATCTCATCAGGACGCATATTGGTGAGAGATGCGTTATTTCAAAATATAACGCAATTATATATGTAGAGCAATTAAATTAATAATTAAGTAAAAAAATTCGAAGTAACTTGCTGATTTTCTAATCCAACACAAATTACTAATTGACGATCTATTTAAATATAACTTTCGCAATTTTAAGGTTAATTTTTTTTTCCATTAATGCATTATTGCACCGAAAGTCTCAATTCCTCCACGACAATAACTCTCTCTACAATTTATCTCATAAATGTAACATTTCTCCGTTTGATTGCTTCGATAATTAACCGAGCGAGATTCGCGAAATCTGAGCGAAATCCGAGGGCTCGCGGGGAGAAAGAAGCCCGTCTTACCAATCCCGACAAATTAAGACGTGAATATCCCACTAATGAATCTCACGAGCGGCGGCTCCGTTCGTCGGCGTGCGCGCGCGCGCGCGCGACTCCGCTCAATTACGGCCGCCCTGAAAGTAGTGGGTCAAAGAGATAAAAGTCGGCGCGCATCTGGACGGACGGGCCGGCGACCACCGTGTGTGCGCGCACGGCGGTTTTATGGCAGATAATACGGCCGCGTGTATGTACACGCGCATCGAGTGGACTCCAGCCCGTCCGTCCGTCCATCCGTCCGTCGAGTCGAAACCAGTCTGAAGTGGGTACTTGTCTATACACCGGGCAACGGGCTAGAGATCCGCGAAGCAGAAGTAAAAGAAGAAGATGAAAGAAGGAGAAGAAGATGCGGCTTCTCCCGATGCGGCCGACGTCTCTCCTTTTCTCTCCCCCTCTCTCTCTCTCTCTCTCTCGCGCCGCGGAGCGCGCGAGCGAGTCTGTCGTGCGCGTTGTGTGCGCGCACGGCTGTTATTATGAAATAGAAATTCCGACCGCGGCGGAATGCCGGGCGACGAGTTCCCCGAATGCAATAAGAACGAATCGCCGGGGCAGAAACACCACCGCGCGCGCGAACGAGAAGAAGCGGTCTGCCTTGCTTTGTCCGCGGGACGCGAATGGGACGAGGAGACCGGGCTCCGTGCCCGCCGGTTCGATCCGCGAAGGACCCTGAAGAGGCTTCTTGCCCTCTCCCTCCCCTGCTGCCACCCCAAGCCCGATCTCTCGAACCGCCGTTGCTCGGGATTCGTTTCAATTACCCCGGGCCGAAGTGCCTCTCGCCGAGCGCTTATTAGTCGCGGCTGTTAGCCGGAAAGATGCACAAAAAGATGCCAATAAATATGAAAGACGAGATTAAGTGGAGATTAAGCCGCTCGAACCCGAACCTCGTCCACGGGAGTTTGAAATTTATGAGTTGGACAAGAGAGAGAGAGAGAGATTCCGGCCGTTTGTCGCTCTCGCTATCGATACTCGCGCGATACTTTCGAAGCGCCATGGGCGCTTCTTCGACGCGATTCGACGAATGTGACTCTGCCTATATGCGGGACATTGCGAGATTCCGCCGCGAAATATATTACGCAGTGTCAGATTGATCGGGCTAATTTCGGATTTTCTCGTCTGAAAATACACGCCGTATCATCGTCTTTTATTAGATAACTGTTAGTCGCGAGCCTCGCATATTTCGCCGCTGGTAATGACACTTTTTCGCTTAAGTGATTAAAAGCTTTTTCGCGTTTTAGCGCTTTCACCTAATTTTCCCCTTAATTAGGCTTCTCTTTGCTTTTTTCATGGACGCGTAATGCAAAATAAAAATTTTCGTAATCCGGTTTTTTTAATGATTTCTATTTTTAACGATTCTAATAATAACTTTGATATTTTAGCTCATTCCTGCTAGTCAGAGATTAGTCGGAACTTCAAAGATTGTATCTTTGAGTAATTTAAATATTTATATCGCAATAAAAGATATGTTTTTCTTCATTCTTATCTTAATTAAAAACACGTTGCCTCGAATTCTTATATCTTGAACAATTTACCGTATAAATCCGTAATTCTCAATGTCGACCGAATTATTTCTCAATTGCACGTTCCGAATTAGCGCGCGTGTCCCAAAGCTAACTTTGTAACGGTGCTGTTGATCGGATTCCAGTTCCGGGCGCGATTTCGGGGAAACACTTATATAGCGACTATACAGCGGCGAAGGAGAGTCACCTGTGCGTGTATCGCGGCCGCGCGGCGTTTATTTTCGGTGCGTGCGTCGAGTGATAAAGCCTATAATAAGCACGGCACGCCGCGGCGAAGATTGACGAGCGGTGGCGCGCGCGGGATTATATTTGGGGGAATATCAAGCGGACTCCACCACGCGTTGTCGAATTCTCGTCGAGTGACGAAGGTGCCAACAAGCGCGCACATCGCGCCGCAGTTACGGCAGAAATCGTCCGGATTCCTGAGCGCTTTATCGGCTGGTTATTTTGCGCGATACCTGGTCAATCGCCAAACGGGCCACGTGAAGCTGTTTTTCGGGCATATGTATATATTTGTCGATTCATTGTCGAGGTCGGTTGTTTTGAATGAACTGCTGATGCGTCATCCCTTTGATCTCACGGTTCCTGTTCGGGAGATGCCGTCAAAATTGACGCATTCCCAGAAGAATGCGCGCGAATAATTCTCCGGATGTAGAAGTCCATTTCCTGAAGAATCGTTTATGGAGCAGAAGCGCGCGTGTTTCGCATATTTGCGGTTTGACCATTTTTCGCGTGTCTAAAATTTCTCGCCTTGACAGCGGAAGAGTGAATAAAGATCATGTAGAAAGGAGAACAGTTGTTAGCGCTGGCATTTCGAATAGTCCTCTATCTTTATTTTAACAAAAGATAAACATATAATTAGAAGAAATTAAAGAATTTAATTCTTTTTAATTTAATTTTTTTTTTCGTATTTCTAATTTTGATATTTGCATCGAGAAAATATATCGAGAATGTGGAGAGTTTTTATTGTACAAACCACTCGACGTCGATCAAATTGTTGATTGTTTAACAGAGTTTGAATTATTCTTGAGATAAAAATAGAGAGGTGTAAAAAGAATAAAATTCCGCTGCTGCGATATTCATCTCGCACCTTTTACTACACTTTAATGCTACAGCGCGGGATATGTGTAAAACATAGCCCTTGCAAACTGTCAGCGCTAAATGGTGTCACAGCGATAAATTACCGACATTGCAATTCGTTCTAATAACATTTATCGATAGTATCGTTGCGAAGAAGTCATTAGAGAACCAGCAGTTCGCCTGTTAATCTAGGAAAAAAAAAACTCAGACTGTTGAATGTTGGAATTTAAATCGCTCGTAGGCGTAGCGTACGCGTCTAATTAGCGGATAAGCAACGCACACGCTCTCGGGTGACACGGTCTCTCTCGATCGAAGAAATCGAGCAGCGCCATTCGCGCGACATGCATCAAGCGCACTCTAAAAGTATCTACACCCTCCCTCTAAAAGTAGATCTTTCGCTACGCCGCACCCCGAAAAAACAAACCCGGGCGATTTCAACGAATGCGCGGGATGTGCACGCGCATGTCGGATTATTCGACGAACGCGATCACTGGGAAACGTCTGCGGGAAAACTGGATCGATCGAAGCCCGGTTCGCTAATCGTGCAGCATAGACCTTGTGTACATTAATTTCTATCTCGTTTACGGCGATTCCGTTTACGAAAAGATTCAGCAGATCTGCATCTGCTTCTGAAAATACGTTTGTTTATTCGGATAAAAAATAAATTCCTGTTATACGCTAGATTTTTGCGCGAGGTTCCTCGAAAAATTACATTAAATTTAATATTCTTTGAAATTTTAGGCATATTTCTCGTTTAATTTGAAATCGATGTTTCTTGAAAAAAAAAATTAGCAGTTGACGACGAAGAGCGCTTAGCAAAATAAAAGGTGTTTCGAGTAAAAAACAGAACTATATTTTTTTTTCGATAAATTTACGCGAATTGTAATTTATTACGAATTGCGAAGGTATAAAATTGTCATAAATGAGGCTTTCTTTGTTTCATATTGACCAGAGAATTCGTAGTTAAGAGAACATCTGGTGGTTTTAGGATACTCTGCGTGTATCAAACATTTACAAGATCCTATTTTTCTTATCCAATCACGTGAGAAAATTTGCAGAAATAGACGCGAAGCTATTTGCAGAAGCACTTTCGTTGGACGGAGGATTAAAAGTATCCCCCCTCCCCTCCCCCCTTCCTTCCCCAGCGCTTTAAAAGTGGTGGATCCCGTGGCGCCACGAAAAACAAACAAAAAAAAAAAAAAGAGAGAGAGAAAAATGGAAACGAACGTTTCTAACGAACAGCGCTGCACGTTGATAAATTATTCGAGGAACGTGATAACCGGGAAATATCACTGGCTTCCAAAAGTCGACCGATGTCACGAAATTTCTTCGGGGGAGGTTGCAGCCGTCCCCGTGCGTGCGACGTCGCATAAATAAAAGCGCTAATCGGTAACGCATTCTGAGCATGCGGCGAACCGTGGAAGGGCCCGGGACCTTCGCTTTCGCCGCCCACTTTCTCGACATCTTCATCGAGATATAAAAGTATAATTATTATTATTAAAGGAATAATTACGGTGTTAAGTCAGATCGACGGAGATTACGTTCACATTTTAATAAGCCGCACACGACGTTAGGTTTGAGACGCAGAAAATAAAGGAAAGAAAGAAAAAAAAAAAAAAAAAAAAAAATGCGAGCGTGCGGAAAAGTGTCGCCGATCGATCGTTTATTTGCGGAATCTCCGCGGAATGCGGATCCCGATGAAAATAAACACTGTTTTCCACGATCCGCGGCGTGCCGCCGCTCGTTTATTCTCGCGGCTTATTTAAAGAGTTTCACGTGAGAGAAATTGTCAGGCCGCAAGCGCGCCGGCGCACATGGACACGGCATTTCGAGATAAAGCGAAGCATTCTCTCTCCTGATCCTTCATTTCTCCTCTTCGTGTCTCCGACTATCGAGATAACGCTTAATCGCCGCAACCGTAAATCTCGGGGGAGACGCAGATAATGAACCAGATAATAACGCCCGTACCATTTCGGACGGGAATGCCGACATAATCGCTGTCGCATCGCTCTCAGAGTACGTTGCACTTCTCTCTCTCTCTCTCTCTCTCTCTCTCTCTCTCTCTCTCTCTCTCTCTCTCTCTCTCTCTCTCGCGGCGCGCACACACACGGAAACCCTTCCGGCCTTTATGACATGTTTTTCACCCTAAATCCTCATAATTATCAACGGCCGCAACTCGTAATACCGGCGCTAACCAGTTGAGCCAGCGCGACGCGACTATGTATCTCGGAAAACGGTGTGTGGCCGGTGCGTCGAGGATAATTAATGGCCGCGCGAGAGTTTTCCTGAGGAATCTTGCGGACCTCATAAATAAAACTTAATCAGCGCCGAGCGTGAAAAGAGCGGAGAGGAAGAGGCGAGAATTTCAAAACCGGCTGGCAATTGGAGCCGGACATTTATTTTACCCCCCCCTCTTTTTTTTTTCTCCCCTCGGATTCGATTTTTATATTCTCTCCAGGCGTGACTTTTACGGCCGTCGAAACGAGCAATTTACAAATTTTCAATCCGAATATAATCCCGAGCCATTAGCACGTTTCGCGTTACGATATTGACTCGCGATCAATCTCCCTATTTTTCCGATCGCTGTCGTTAAATTCAAAGCACGCGAAATTCTTTGCGGAAAAAGAATATTTATTTACGGCGTGCAATGTGAAATGACTGAGAAGAAAGACCGAAGTAGAAATTTAATGGACAGTCTTCGCGAAGGGAATGATTGAATCGTTATCCGTTTGATCGACTTGGCTGTGTTACATCGTGCGGGCGTATCAAAGAGGGTTAAATTTAGGGGCGCTCGTCGCTTCATCTCTAAAACATCTCCGCGGCGTTCACGCGAACGATCGGCAATAACGGGTTTTACACGCCGCCGATTTTGTCGGAAGGCCGAATACCGTTCCGTGACTCACAATCGGATCGCGCGGCCGTGTTTGTTTATGCGCGACGAGTACCCATCTGGCGGCTTGCGCGATCGCAAAAACCTTTCTGCTACCCTTTGCCAATACGTGGGCCGTGTGCGATAGCGCGAATTCCGAAGCAGAAACGCTCGTTGCCGCGCTCGTTTGCGACGCGCAATAGAATGCGAAACGACGCGCTTGTGCATCAGCATCGCGCAAATACGCGTGAGACAATTATGATGTTCCGCGCGGCGATCCGACGGGAATTCAGCAGTTCCTGTCATTTATGTAACACGCCTTTGTGCGTGAAGTCATGATCTCTCCCCCCCCCCCCCCCACTTTTTCTGCGTAATTTTTATTTATTATTTTCTCATTAATTTAACAGTCGCTAGATTGAAATACAAAGAATTGCGTTGTTTTACGACTCATTAACTATACAAATCGTTTTCTCTTTATCTTATTAGATACATTCGAAATGTGATATTACGTGATATTCCTGGAAGACTTTTTTCAGAAGATTTATGGTCGGAAAAAATAAACGCGCAAAGAAAAACTTTGAGGAGAAAACATTTGTAAAACGCGTAATATTGCGCTTCAACGTTGAGAGATCGTCGGTTTCGACACGAATGTGAATATCTCACGGTTCTTTTTCGGTCGCCCGCTTTTGTGTAAAGGGTCAAGTAAGAGTTCCGTTGCGATAGCGTAAACGGTAAATAATAGGCGAACTGTCGTTCACCGGCTAAATTTACCGTGAATATAATCTGTCGATCTCCGGGAGCGCAAGCGTCAACGTTGACAGTCGCGACAAAGAGAAACTTAGTCACGATTACGAGCGCAAAACTCCTGCGCAGTCTTCCGTGTCATTGTTGCGAGAATTCAATTGCGACCTGAATGAATCCAGTTTTTCCCCCCCGTATATCAATTAACGCGCAAGGACTGCAATTTCTTATCCTTCATTCCTCCCGTAGGCGGCGTTTCTACGAGCGCTGTCGCGCAAACGCGTGTAGCGTTCTCCGTTAAATTAATTAAATTTTATCATCGATATCGATTGCATCAATTACGCCCGTTTTATTTCACGTGCGTGGTGTATCATGTTTATTTACAAAATCTTGATATTAATAACAAATTTGCATTAATTCCGAATTCGATGTATCACGCAACGCGATGCTTCTGGACTCAAATATTTCAGAGCACGATGTTCGCATTATATCACACTTGCGATATTAATCATCCCGACGGAATCAAAGGCAATTTGTCATTTTATTGATGATTCACAATCGATACCTTGCGGCATCGTATAATGTTGCGATCAGAATTAACGATTGTCTTTGCAAGTTCGTCATCTGGAGGAATCGACGATGACGCGAATCTTCCGACTTCCATTCATAACCGCTCGTTTACGCAATACACGTGATGTACATGAAGGTCTTGCGTTTTACAGAGCATCCGTGGAACGGTTCACTCGTCAGCCGGAGCGGAGGGAATCACCGTCACTCCCTGTACTTCCCCGTCGCGGTTTCCGGCGACGCGGCGGACATCACGGTCGATCACGCGTCCCTGAGATTCCTCCTCCAGGACGACGGCGGGCGAGCACCGCGCGACCTGGAGACGCTGGTCTACTTGCGCACGCCGGTGTCTCGGCGTCTCCTGCTGCGGCACGTCGTTCCTCAACGGGAGTCGGCGGACTCGCGATGGCTGGAACTGGATTCCACCGAGGCGGCTGTCAGCTGGCTCGAACAGGACCTGGAGAACCACGGCCTCGAGCTGGAGTTCCGTCACGACGGCGAGCCGACGCGGCGCGAGATCTCCCATCCGGCCTTGAATGTGTTCACCGTGTCGGAATCCGGCTCGAGCAGGAGAAAGCGATCCACTCCCGAGGAGTTGATGCCGCTGCACAAGGGCCGGCGCAGCAAGTGCAAGGGCGACAACAACAAGAAGTGCTGCCGGCACGAGTTGACGGTGATGTTCAAGGATCTGAAGGGCTTCGAGTTCATTGTGTACCCGAAGGGCTTCGACGCCGGCTACTGCAAGGGCCGTTGCCCGCCGCGCTACAATCCGGCGCATCACCATGCGCTGCTGCAGAGCCTGCTGTGGAAGGAGGACCGGAAGCGGGTGCCCAAGCCGTGCTGCGCGCCCAGCAAACTCGATCAACTCACGATCGTCTACTTCGACGAGAACGACGCGTCGCAGCTGAAGGTGTCCTACTGGAAGAACATACAGGTGCTGGAGTGCGCCTGTTCGTGAGGTGGAGCAAGGGAGCGTAGCAGTCTCACCATCGCCGAGGACTCACCAAAGAATCGTCCGAATCGAGGCTCGGTGGTGCCCGAAAGGCGCGCACGCACGCACGCACGCACGCACGCACATCCGCGTGAAGGAACGTTAAAAATATCAACGACGATATAAGTAAAGGCGAAATATAGGAAGAGAATTATAGTCGTCCGAACAATATTAGGATTTTTGTGCATCTACCGCCCCCGATCCCTTCGGACATCCATTTCTTTTTTCTTTTTTTTTCTTTTTTTTTTCTTTTTTTTTTTTCTTTAGGCTCGTACGATTCAAACGATCTGAGGCATCACCGAACACTTAGACCCTGCGACTCACTGAGGGTCTCGCACATTGACTGTGATACTAACGATATTTACTTGTCATTATATTCCTTATATATATATATTATGTAGCGATCGTATTTTGTATCATTAGAACGTTTTTGCTATATTCAGACTTGGTTAAAAAAAAAAAAGAAAAAAAAGGCGAGTCGCTGTAATGAATTCTCGCTGCGTCTTCGTCGACGGCATTTCCATTCTTTACACCTTTGCGATATATAATTATAGCGACGATGACCGATGGCTATGACAGTCACGTCGATCCGTTTTTTTTAACCGGGTGAGCGTCTCCCCTCCCGTACGAAGCGCCATAATGTCATTATCTATAGCGCATATCTATCTGTTAATTTATTACAATCACGTAGGCTTTTGCGAAACAAGCAGGTCACGAGTCGATGTCTATTAACATAATGTGACGTAATTAAAGTCTTCGCTCTACCGAACCTGTTTTATATCGAGGTTTTATTAGTTCCTATAGAGTATTATGACTAGAGAATCTCGTATATTCTTTAAATATCTCGATTCTTCCGAATGTAATCTAATGATCGTGAATATATATTACGTTCTTGTAAAGTTCCAATGCATTTTGTACAAAATTCACGCTGATCGATGGCCGCCGCGTATAATTCCTATGCATGTAGTGAGCATTTGAAGTTCTAACTATCTCTATGAGGTAATAATATTCATATTTTAACTATGAAATATAACGACATATTGTACTCAACGAGAAACGCGTAAGAAAGTTATAAGAAATATTGTTCTCCACGCGTTGATATCAAATTGTATAAAACTTGTGACGTTTTATCGGTATACATTATTGTAAATTATGATCTAATTAACCACGAGCGGCGCCATTTTTGTTATTATTCCTGTTTCTCTTAATCGATTGTCAAAACATCTGATAATGGAAATCTATTTATAGCGAAGTCTTAAATATATGAACTATCAGTTTTCAATAAAAATCGACGTGTTTTATTTTTTCCTCCTTGTGCTGATATTTAAATAAATTAAAAAAAAATACATATAAAATTACAATTTTTTTCTTAACGAAAGTATCAGAGCCATAATTTCCACGATTATTTATTTTTTAATAGGATACCTTAATCATTAAGTTTCAAATCAAATTTATATTAGAACAAACCTTGTTTAAAATTAAAAAATTTATAATATTATATTTAAAATCAGTTTTTGGAAATTTTTTCAGACTTTTTTTTTAAATTAGTTGAATTAAGTGGAGCGTTCGAAAGAGTGATTTTTTATGAATAAGACATGGTCTGAAATCTACCATCGATACGAGGGGTTATCTCGACACGACAGCAATAAAGTTTCATTAAACATGACACATTGCTTACCCCGTTCGATATGTGCATGATTATGCAACCATGAGCATTCATGACATACCCACAAAAATACTATTCTCAATTTGACAATATCTATTCTACTGATAAGCTAAGAAGCAGAATGAACGTCTTCGTCTTTTCTTAATAAACATACAAGTTGAAATACTATCTGTACGCTTTAAATTATAATTTTTATTACCCACTCACGCTTTTTATATTGCACAAATACTTTTTTTATTAATGGTAATTTGTTTGAATCTCTGTCACCTTTATCGATTTTGGAGTGATGGAAGAAAAGAGGCGGCTTGCAAGGAACTTTTAGCTTTCCGAATCGATCACATGAAGACCAAAAATGAAAATGATGAAAACTAAAAAAGTAGTTTGTCCAAAAATTTTCCAGTATTGAAATATTTGATACAAAGTCATAACGTATAATTTATTATATTATAAATAAAAAATATTTTTAGGGTGACGTCACAGTTAACTTTAATCGACGGTTTAAACTTCTCGATAAAATTGCCAGCATGAATGAAATATCGTCATCAAAGTAGAAAAAAATTTAACATTTTTTTAAGGACGACATTTTTATCCGTATTAACAATTCTGTCGACAAATTTACAGTTAACCAACGCTGAAAATAGTCATCTTTAATCGGTTACACATTGATCAATATATTGATTCAAATCATATTCCACGTATACCGGATGATGTTCGAAACAGGAAACCTGATTACCGCAAAAAGAAGAGCAAAGAAAGACGCGGCAAAAACGGAAGAGAGGACAAAAATTAGAGAGGGAAGAGGAGGAGAATCGGAGGATTATGTATTTGATTTGAAGAAGCATTATATTGATATAGACCAGAGATACGATTGTAAAAATTATTTGTAAATGTAGCTTTTCATCCAAATTGCATTTAAGATATTGTCGTGGAATGTTACGTATATACTTGAAAACATTATTGCTGGTCGATTTATAATTTATCACAAATTGTCACAAATAGAATAGTATTGTCGAATGAAGAATGATATTTTTGTGACTATCCGTGGCGTGGCATGAATGCGCGTGGTGCAAACAAGGTAACCTTCGAACTCGAACGGGGTAAGCAGTGGCATCACGCGCAATGAAACTTTATTGCTGTCGTGTCGAGATAACCCCTCCTGCCATTGGTAGATTTCAAACGACGTCTTAGTCATAAAACCTCTTTCGTAACGCTCGCGATTCAAAGTGTCAATTTCATTCAAATCATTTTTATTTAAATAACATTATTATACATACTTACATATATATGTAGTGAGTGATAAATTATTATACATACTTAATATGTAATAAATATATATATAAAATGTACAGAATATAAAAATTTTATCTTCTATCCGTCTTGCCGAGTCCCCTTTTCCCGGAGAACAAGTGCTTCGGCATCTTATTGCCGATGAAATGATCAGCTTCGCCTTTGAGACCTTTCTTAGCCACCTTCTTCTTCAGTGCCTTATGCGCTATCTTTTTCAACTTTTTCTTCATCTGAAACAAACGCGAGATAATGTCAAATTTGTATTTATTGCACAATAAATATAATAAGTAACAAAAGCCTTTGTGTAAATCAAGAAACAATTAAAATGAATGATTCAGTTCAATAATACTCATTCTAAGTGTAGCTTTTTCAAATTTAAAACTAATCCTCCGTAAAGTTCTTGGAAATGTAAATCAGATCATTGTGACACTGAAGTCATCATTGTTACAATTATCTTTCCTCCAACTTACCACTGTATCTTTCACACCCATTTCATCTCGCGGTGGTCTTGAGACACTACGGGCGCGAGATTGTGACATCGATTCCATACGCATGCGTTTCTTAGCGGGTTCGGAGCGGGATCTGGATCGTGCTCTTGTTCGTTTGTAGTGCGCCTAAATATAATTAATATCATATTTACTTATTATTATTCACAAAATTAGCATAAAAACATTTCTAACGTCAAATACTGTTTTGATCATAGATATGCTTAAAAAGACATAATTAACATAAATTTTACTCTACTACGAGACTTATTATTCAGATGGTTAAAAAATTTTGAAATATTTTTATTATATATTCTGTTTTTCCGAAAATAATATATATCTAATATGAAAGGTTGATTAGCTATGGATTTTAATTTATAGATAATTATAATTTATATCTCATATGTAATACTTACATTTTCGGTAGCTTCCATATCCACACCCAGGTCTTCCATCTGTTCCTTCAACTTTGTGACTGATCGATCGCGTAACTTGGCCGCGGCTGTACGTGGCATAACCGGCTTTGTGGAAGCTTTTGTTATTCGTGCTTCATCCTTCATGATGATCTTCTTGTCACGAATTTGCTTCGCAAGCTGTTCGATCTCGCGCATTGTCTCCGATAACTCGGGCATCTTGTAATCGTACATACCAGCCTCTTCTCTCAATTGCTCTTCCCTTTCCAGTTCAGTCAATTTCTGAAAAAACAATAAAAGGTACACGATGAAGAAATATGTTTTGTCAGGATATAATCTTTTACAATTTAATAAAGTTTGCACTAACGTTGAATATATCTGGGTCTATGTAATCAGCTACATTATGACCTTCCCAAATTTCGGGTATGCAATCATATTTCTGCTCACTCTCAATATCATAGTGCTTCTTCAAATCAAGCACATAATCATCTCCCATTTCTTCCTCTATTTGTCTTTCTAATTTCCGACTTCTTTCACATTTTTGTTCTAGTATTTCTGTGTTCATCTTTGTTCTTCTTTTTGCAGCCAATAATTTCCTGTTCCGCACACTTTCCGGTATACATGGAATACGATTTGGATCAACATATTGCGGTTGAGCAATGTGCAACCGATTAAGAAGACCTTCCACCTATAAATATAATAAATTGTATCATGACTGTATCAAATTTTTCAACACTGGAAAATTTTCAGACAAATTACTTTTTTTGTTTTCATTTTGTTATCTATTCGGAAGGCTAAAAGTCGCTCGCAAACCGCCTCTTTTATTTCCATCACACCAAAATCAGTGAGCGTACTCATTTCATATTTAGGTAGATTATTATTTTTCAGCACATCTCCCTTGTGTGGAGGTAACTCTTCCATACGTAGGATATCTGCTTTGTTCATCACTAGTAACAAAGGCTTGTTTACAAACAAAGGCTTTATGGATTCAAGTAACTTCATCTACAAAAACAAAATAATTTTTATAATGTTAAGTTGCAACTCATATTATGCATTGCAACTTACTTGTTCCATTAGAGTAAAATTACATTGCTCTGATAAGTCGAAGAAATAAAGTACAGCAGCTTGCAAATGAGCAAGAGCCGTTATCGCCTGCATTTCTATAACATTTCTCTGTTCCAATGGCTGATCTAATAATCCAGGTGTGTCAATCACTTGAAATCTCAAATATTTGTAATCAGTATGCCCAACGTACAAGGATTTTGTTGTGAATGCATACGGTTGAACATCTACATCAGCTCGAGTAATCTGTAAATTAATTAATTGATAAAAGTGTATTAAATAATTGTATCAAATTTTACTTGTATAAGAAATATGTAAATCACAATTGTTGTACAACTTACTTTGTTCATAAAACTGCTCTTGCCAACATTCGGAAATCCACAAAGAATTATCGTGCGTGTGTAAGGATCTATACTTGGTAATCGAGCCAGGTGTTGACGAACTTGTTCAAGGTATGTTAAATTGGCCGCTTGCCTTTTTATAATAGTAGCCATTCGACCCAAAGCAGCTTTTTTTAACTGTTTACAACGATATAAAGAATCTCCATATTTTAATAAACGGACGTAGTCTTTTGCTACACTATAATCATAAAATAATAATAATATAGTAATAATATAATAACAAGTATTAGAGATACATTTATATTTTATATAAATTACGTACGTGTCAATTAAATGCCTAGCGGTATTTAGCTGTCCAAGAGCTAACTTAAAGTGATCTCTATCATATAAAACATTTATTAAATCTGCATAAAATGGATGAACATCATCCAGCTTAGGAAAATCTTGTATTATATGGGATAGTCTATCATGAAAATTCTGCTGCGTGAATTTGATTTTTCGTATATAAAACGCACGTATTCTCGCTATTTTATACTGTTTGTGAATAACTGTAGGTGTCTTGCGTTGTGTCTTCGATAAAATTATATCGATAAAATCCTGAATGAAAACAGCAAAATTTTAGATTATTATTACAGTTTCATAAGAAAATATATAAATATAAATTAAAAAAAACAAAAACGACAAATCATGATTGGAATTAACATATCTAACCTTTGCAGTTGGGATAACAGCAATTTTCTTGAAGTTATAATTGAAAGACATTTTGAAATTGATGTTGTCTTACTTTAGAAACACGTTTTTTTCCTTTTCTCTTTTAATTTTTGTTTCTTTGAAAACACAGTATTCTCATCTTTTATCCTTTCTAGAAAACCACATGTTCTAAATCTTACTTGATCTTGCTGTACCTTGCTGTACCTTAACCTGTTTCACCCACAGGAAAGAATTGGAAAGAATGGAAACTCTGCCATACAATGTAGTCAGATTCTGTCCGGTTTTTCGCGCATGCGCGACGCGGCAAACGCAGTAAAGTGTTTCAGTCTAGTAAAAAGATATGCTATATAGTACCCCTTCATTTAAAAAACTTATTTTCTGAAAAATCAATAAAAAAATAAAGTATATTTACAAATATTTATATTTATATACATATTTCTATATGTTAAAAATGCAATTATAAAATATAAAACAATTTAATATATTTTAAAAGATAAGCTAAGGTATATGATAGATAAACAAAAAAAGGATAAAGAATGTTAAAATAACAATTTCAACACATTTTTATATTAATAAAAATAAATGTTTTATTTGGCAAAAATTGTAAAAAATACTAACATTTGTTGCAAGAATAAGGAAAAGTGCCCAAAACTTTACCAGTATTCATAAAACAAAACATATTTTTCACAATTAACAAACAATTTCTAATAATAAATAAATATAAAAAAATATATTAAAGCATTTATAAACATTTATAAACTAGAAATGTAACTAATATACATCACTGTATTCTCTGTTCCCGCCGTCGACAATGTTTACTGGATAATCTAACAAAATTTTCGTTTAATTTTATTTGAAATTGATTAAAAGATCTGTTATTTTCGAGAGTTACGTTTGTTAAAGAATATTTATCTAGTAATAAAGTAACTACTATATAAGTAATAAATTTAAAAAAGTCATATAACAGCTCTAAATTATTATACGTATATTATGTATGTATGTACTAAAGGGAATATACTTATACACAACAGATGTCACGACACGAATGATATTTCTAAGTAAAGACAGTATGTGTTTAATACGCGATCATATAAGGCATAAGAAAACGACAGTATCATAACGTGTCTATATAAGTTGCTTAATATATAATTCAAAATTTGTAAACCCAAAAAATACAATGTTTTTTCTACTGACATTGGTGTTCATAATTTTACTTAATAAAACAAACGCCTATATCAGACAAGATACAGAAACAGTATTGCTGCCGGCGTCGAATCCGACAGGCGCAAAGGAGGTACGTGCGTTTTACTATAGTGTTCTATTTATTATTTAACGATCAAAGCATTATTCGAAAATTATCAAATTTTTTCTTATTTAAATAATAATATATATATACAAAATCAAGCTAAGAGCCAGAGCTAGTTAAGCGTGTTCAAATAATAGTTATTTTAATTTACTACAAACGTTTTGACTAAACAGTTATAGCCATTTTCAGTGTAATAATAAATACCTATGGCATAAGTGTTCGCGTTTAAAACATTTTTCATAGAAATTCCAATACAATGTTCAAATACACTACGCGTTAAAATTAAGGAATGGAAAATTTTGGGTCGATTTTTGGGTGTTTTTTGAGCGGCTGTATCTCCGCGAAAAATGGACGAAAAAAATATTTAAGAAAAGTGTTTTGAAGCTTGAATCTTCTAGATTCTGAATCTTCGAAGAAAATTTCCGTATCATTATTTTTAACAGAGTTAAGCCGAGAGCACAAGCTTTTACATAAAGCATAACGCATAAGCATAAGGAAATTGATTGGTCTATATATAAGCATAAGCAAATGCATAAGGAAATGGACCAATCAATTTCCTTATGCTTATGCATTATGCTTTATGCAAAAGTCTGTGCTCCGGCCATTATTCTTCATTGAACGGATCAATCCAAAAATGAAAAAAATTTCCCCAAATTGGGCAACGTGCATGGACCAAAAAAATTTTTTTTGTCAAAAATCGATCCACGACGTTAAAGCTCACACAATTCTCAACAATTTGCTTTTTTAGTGAATACTGTGCAATTTTTTTTGACCGAGTTATTGGCGGTTAAAGCAAAATTGGTACCTTCAACTTTAAACATCCGTAGCTCTGGAACAAATTGTCGTACGACATTCACCAAGGCTTTTTGGAAAGTTCAAAGTCTCCCCTATAAAATACTCTCTTCAAAATTTCGATCTGACATTTTTTTATTTTGATATATCAATTGTAAAAACGTGTTAAAAATCGCGTTTTTCTCTTTTTTTATTCACCTGGGCGGCACTTCGTGAAAAATGATTGAAACTCCTTAGTGTCTACGTTTTTTTTTAGTTAAGGGTATGCCCAGTAACCACGCAAAATCCGCTGAACGCTGGATTTTTCTTTCCTAGCGCTCTGAAGCTCGTAAGTTACGTTAACGTACGAAAATGACTAAAAATCTTTTATTTTGCTCCAATAATGCCAATAACGCCAAAATTCGAAACATTTTCCATCTGATCATTGATCCTTCCTTGGTTATTTCTACGATAACAAGTTTAATTTCACAAAATATGATTTTCAATACAATAACACGGCAGTTGGCGCGAGCATTTCGCCAAGTCTGGCAACGGATACCGTAAGCAACGATACGGCGTTGTATAAACATGCATGAGCGCCTAACGGAAATACTCGGTCAAAAAAAATCGCACAGCATTAACTGAAAAAGCAAATTGTTGAGAATTATATGAGCTTTTACGTCGTGGAATCGGTTTTTGACAAAAAAAAATTTTCTGGTCCATGCACGTTGCCCAATTTGGGGAAATTTTTTTCATTTTTGGATTGTTCCGTTCAATAAATGATAACTCTGTTAAAAATAATGATATGAAAGTTTTCTTCGAAGATTCAGAAACTAAAAGATTCAAGCTTCAAAAAGCTTTTTTAAAATATTATTTTTGTCCGTTTTCGCGGAGATACAGCCGCTCAAAAAACACCCAAAAATTGACCCGAAATTTTCCATTCCTTAATTTTGACGCGTAGTGTATATGTCCTTCTTTTTCACAAAACTATTACGGTTGTCACTTTTATTTTAATTGATAGGCTATGAGCGTTAATCTTGTACAATTTTAATGAGTTCGTAAATTAAAAACCGTCATTTCTTTGAAAAGTGTTCTCCATATCATTTCAAGCTTAGAAGTTTATTATAAAGATCCATATTGATGCCTTTAAACTTAACAGTGTCTATGTGAACGTTCGGAGAAAAACAAGGCATCTTCTTTTAACTGTCACCCATTTACAGATACCGTTAACTCTGAAAGTTTTCGGACAATTGATTCAACTAAACCTGCGTCGAAACGATCGGATTGTACCGCCTCAGTTCAAAGTATGGAAAAATAATGGAAAAAGCGATACAGAAAAATTGTTACAATTAAACATATCAGATTCTTGCTATTATTATCATAAAGATCATATCAGCTCTGCCGCCATCAACTTTTGTCATGAATATGGATTGGTCAGTAATATTATTTAAAAACAAATTGTTTAAAAATTTTTATGTCTTTACTTATCCCATTAATATTTTTTGTTTTATATATAAGCATGGCACGTAAAAAAAACAAATATATCTGTTTTGATAATAGGAAGGACTCGTTTTTGTGGAAGATGACACATTAGAGATTCGGCCCTTGCGGAACGAATTTACGCCTTGTTTAATTGACGATATTAGAAAACAAACTAATCTTTCATTTGGCAAATCTCATCTTATTAAAAGATCACTGCAATATTTTGCTGATTCAAATCCTTACTATTGGGACAAGTTCAAACTAAAGCGTCGTTATATACGAAAGGCACAACAAAATTTAACCATCGAACTTGCCGTTTTTTACGACGAAAGTGCATATCAGAGGATCATGCCTTTTGTGAGGAACAATAAGAAAGAGTTCCGCAATATAATACTAGCGTATGTGAATCAAATTAAGACTGAATTCAAACATCCGAGATTGAATGCCTTTATCGATGTTTCGTTAATACATTTGGATATGATAGACGAAACTTATATGAATGAAAGGCGATTTTGGGAAATTGACGACATTCATACACAGCTCAGACTGTTCTGCGAATACACCAATTCTATCAATTTTCCGAACGATGAGGATCCAGATCATTGGGACATTAGCCTTTTCCTAACTGGAGAAAGTCTTTATACTTATTCTCTTAGAAAACCTCCATATAAGTTATACTTATATAGAAAGAGTTTTAATGTTATAGGAGAAGCTTACTTCGATGGCGCATGCAAACGGTATTACTCATGTGGGATAATAGAATTCCAAGAAATCAAACCATCTTTGAATCCTGTTCGCCTGATCAATCGTCTGTAAGTTTTAATATAAAAGTTTTACGTAAAAATTAAGAATGACTTATGTTTTATATTAGAATTTATTTAAATAAATAGTTTAAAATCAACAAGTACATAGTCTCTTAAAAAAAATATAATTTTTTAATTGTTTATTATGTTAATTATTAACAAATAATAAGATATATAACAATATTTCAATTCAACGATGCAAAGTAAAACATATTTTCAAAATTAATAATTTATCTGTTCAACAGTTTAGGAGTAGAACAATATTCAGGCGAACCGGTTGACATCTTTAGTAGAGATGACTTAACCAATTACAATATGACATGGTCCGACAACAGTCTTAAGGAAATAGAAAATCTCTGGAAGAGGAAAACATGTCTTAGAGATCGTTCGTATGCGCTAAATCTCGACGATATACTAGATGATAATATTAAAAAAAGTTTAACTATGAGACTTGCCGTTTTTGTTGACGAAGCTGCACAACGTAAGTTTTTGCCTATTCTGAACAACGATGAGAAAAAGTTGCACAATATGATATTAGCATACGTGAATCAAATCCAAGCTATGTTCCATCATCCGAGTTTGGGTATCTCCATCGATATTACGTTGGTACAATTGAAATTTATGAAACAATCTTTAGTAATTGACAAAAATACGAACCTGCTCGATTCTTTCTGCAAATATGCGAAGTCTCTCAATCCTTCAAAATACAATGATCCGCATCACTGGGACATTGGTCTTTATCTAACTGGAATAAAGCTTTATGAAATTGAGGACACTCCGAAGCGCTATTTAAAAGAAGACAATCATGTGACCTATTTAAAAACAAAATTAACTTTTATTGATAAAATGTGCATCCCGAAACATTCGTGCGCCATAGTAGAGTTTGGTCATGTAGAAAACTTCTTCTCGGGTTTTGCATCATACCTTTGCGCTGTTCACCTAATCGGCCATCTGTAAGTTTACAATACTAGTTTTACATGTATAAATTATAATATATTTTATACGTACACACATATATATATATATAATATTTAATATAATTTAATTATTGTATATATTTAGTCATATATAGTTTTATATATTTTAAAGTATAATATATTTTATAAGACTTTATATAAATGTATAGAAAAAGAGGAATTACAAGCAACAAGTATAGAAATTTTTTAAACTATTTTATTTTTTATTTTACAGTTTGTAAACTATAATACTCAGTTTAAACCAAAGAATAATCTTACTTGTCGGGTGGTTTGTCGGAGTGTATAGTTGGACAAGATAAAATTAAACTGAAGTTGGCTTCCAGTCGTGTCTATTGTAACAAATTATTTTTATATTCAATTAAAATAAAATTATTTGAGTTAATACGATTGAGAGTCAACTTTAGTGTAATTTGTTTACGACACTAGTCAAATTCTTCCCTCTAATAATGCACAAATAAGATCATTCTTCAATGTCTAAACTGAACATTACAGTTGATCAACTGAAAAATTAAAGCATAAAATCGCTTAAAAAATTGCTGCATTTGTTGATCGTAATTTTTTGGTACAAATAAATAATTTTTTATCAAGTATTTTAAACTATATATTATAAGAAAGGTATTTAAAATATTTTAATCAAACACTGCAAAGTAAACGTATTGTGAATTTGTTCAACAGTGTAGGATTGGAATTCGATAAAGATCCTTTCGAATCAAATAAGTATACGGATGATAACCCAATTATAACTGTAATGTCGCCCTACCGATATTTTCGGGGCTATGTAACGTGGTCCAATCATAGTCGCAAACAAATAGAAAAACTCTGGGAAAGGAAGCCGTGTCTTCGATATCATACGATATCGAAAAATATCAATAACGCTTATGCATTGGATCATTCGCGTTATCACGATTTACCCGGAAGAGAATGGACTGCCAAAGCACAATGCGAATTATTTTTGGGTGACGAAAATGCGAATGTAGTAACGTTACATGATATATGTCAAACTTTACAATGCGAAACGCCTCATAATAATCAGTCTTACTTTGCGGGACCAGCGTTGGATGGTATGTCTTTTTCTGACTACTTTCATTAGTTTTTTTAGATATTTTGTAATTTATAGATTTTTTCAAGGTACTTTTTGCTCACTCGGGAAAGAATGTCGTAGCGGGGAATGTGTGCCTGTTATCGAACCGCCATACATATTTAAGTATTGTGAAAACGATAACTGGAGCGAATGGAAAAAGGACTCCTGTAGAAGTAGTTGCTTGAAACAATCCAAAGGCGTGATAGTCAAACGACGTTCTTGCAAGCGTGGGACTGACAGAACGGCGAATTGCATAGGAACATATTACGACATAGTTCTGTGCAACGATTCTTTACTCTGTAAAGGGTCTATTGAGAATGACAAGCGCATGACAACCCGCGAGTTTATTTTCGAAAAGTGCATCGAATTCAGTACTGTCATATTGGAAGTGATACATTTGTCAGGATATCAGGGTCATTATTATAAGGATAGACCATGGATAGCTTGTACTATAAATTGTAAACGAGAGTATGCCATTCCTTTATACTCTTCAAATTCTTACACATCACCCAGTAAAATGATCGCTTTTGGCGTGAATCCATACTTTCCAGATGGAGCATGGTGCCACAATGAACGTAACCAGAATTATTATTGTCGTAAACATTACTGTCTGCCGGAAAACTACACATTCGGAAAAAAATTTCCAACTAATTTATATCTAAACGAGGATATAGAATTGTAATTCCAAAACATGCGTAATCAATCTAATACCGTCAGTTACTTTGTCGAGTTTCTGAAGTTTGTATTAGACGTAATATCCTCAATAATTTTTATTTTATGCGGAATCAATTCAACGCTCGACGTAGAACCAAAGAATCGAAGATTGTGTTAAGAGCGGCATGCGAAACAAATTTCATTGCTTAGTAGTTGTAACAGCAAAAAGAAACTCAATTTGAAAAGTTATTAATTATTAATTAACAAGATTATGAAAGGAGACAGTTGGGTAAAACAGCTTCAGCATAAAACTGTGGAGTGACAGTCTTAAACTGCATTAGAAAATGTTTTGAGCGAAATTGAAGACGATAATATATTGTTATTTAAATAATATCTTGTTATTAATGTTTGTAACTAAAAAACATAAGAAGTTGGATAGAAATAACAAAAATTTTTTGACGTTATTAATTTACTTGTATACAATGTTATTTTGCAGAAATAAGTAAACTTCAATATATCTTATCTTAATAATTCATATGAGAAACATTTTATTCGACTATCTAAATTTTAGAATAATTGAAAAAATGTTGATTTAGTTATGTCCATCGTAACGTGTACAATTGTTTTTATTGTTTTATCCTTTTTGGTTCAATTTCGATTATCTCACCAGTATATGCTAAAATATCTTTTAGGCATAAATTTTATATGAACTACACGACAAATTTTTATATCAATCTTATTATTCATTTCTTTGAAATTTAATTATTAAACTGAAAGCACGCACTTCCAAATTATATTATATATTGTACAAATTAATAATAAATTGCACTTTCTAAACATATACCATAAGTACCATATGACACATTCAGATTTTGAACATAAAAATTGTGTACAACGTATTATGCATGTGTTATGAATATATGTAATAAAGGAAATATATACACAATAGATGTCACGACACGCATGATATTCCTAAGCAGAGCCAGTATGTGTTTAATATGCGATCTTATAAGACGTAACGAAAACGACAGTATCATAACGTACCTATATAAGTTGTATAATATATAAAAAAAATTTGTAAACCCAAAAAATACAATGTTTTTTCTACTGACAATGGTATTAATATTTTTACTAAATGAAGCAAACGCCTATATCAGACAAGATACAGAAACAATATTGCTGCCGGCGTCGAATCCGACAGGCGCAAAGGAGGTACGTGCGTTTTACTATAGCGTTCTATTTGTTGTTTAACGGTCATAGCATTATCCGACAAGTTTTTTCTTAATTGTCATTTAATTTACAGATATCATTAACTCTGAAAGTTTTCGGAGAATTGATTCACCTAAATTTGCGTCGAAACGATCGCATTGTATCGCCTGAGTTCGAAGTATGGAAAAATAATAAAAAAAGCGATACAGAAAAATTGTTGGAATTAAACGTATCAGATCCTTGTTATTATTATCATAAAAATCACATCAGCTCTGCGATTATCAACTTTTGTCATAAATATGGATGGGTCAGTAATATCATATAAAAACAAACTGATTTAGAATTTTTATGTTTATGCTTTTAATCTGTTTGTCTTATATACTTACAAGTATGGCACGTAAAAAAACAATTATATCTTTTTTGTCAATAGGAAGGACTCGTTTTTCTGGAAGACGACACATTAGAGATTCGGCCTTTGTGGAACGAATTTACGGCTTTGTGCTTAATCGACGATTTCAGAGAACAAACTAATCTTTCATTTGGCAAACCTCATCTTATTAAAAGGTCACTGCAATATTTTGCTGATTCAAATTTTTATCATTGGGACAATTCTAAACATAAGCGACATCGTGTACGAAATGCGCAACAAAAATTAATCATAGAACTTGTCATTTTCTTGGACGCAGCAGCATATCAGACGTTCAAGCCTCTTGTGAAGAACGATAAGCAAAAAATGAACCAAATATTAAAAGCGTATGTGAATCGTATCGAAACTGCGTTCAATGATCTGGATGTTTTATTCGATATTTCGTTAGTTTATGTATATGTTTTGGAATATCAACCGCCAGTTTTGCCAGTTTTCGGCGGCGACATTGAGAAACTGCTCGATTCGTTCTGCCTATACGCGAATGTTCTCAATCCTCCAGATGACAGTAATTCACATCATTGGGACATTGCACTTTATTTAACCGGAATAAATCTTTATAAATTTTTGGGCCATATATCAAATAGAAGATTGAGGAAAAATTATACAGTCACGGGAAATGCCTACCAGGATGGCGCATGCAAACCACTTTTATCATGCGCAATAGTAGAACTCCGCAATAACTTTGAAACCCAATCCTCGCGATATATATCATCATCTATTAATGCTGCTTTTCAGATCGGCCATCTGTGAGTTTATATATATTAATTTTACAAATTAGTTAAGTAAAATTATATTTTATGATATATTAGAATTAACAAGTAAAAGAGCTATTATCAAACTAAATGCTTTAATTGTTTAATATGTTAAATATTTGTAAATTACAAAATATAAAAAATTATTTCAGTCAAACGATGCAAAATAAAACAGATTTTTAGATTCACAATTTATTTGTTTAATAGTTTAGGATTGGCACAAGATCAAAATTATGGAGTTACAAAAAAATACGACGATACATTCATAAATTCAGCTGGCCCTACATTTCACAGCATGATAACATGGTCCGAAGATAGTCGTAATAAAATAAAAAAAGTTTGGGAAAGAAAAAAATGTCTTCGAGATGATACAAAATCGGACAAAACGGGAGAAAAGTTAATCATAGAACTTGCCGTTTTTGTTGACGAAGCTGCATATCGTAAGTTTTTGCCTCTTCTGGACAACAATAAGGAGAAGTTGCACAATATGGTATTAGCATATGTGAATCAAATACAAGCTGTGTTCCATCATCCGAGCTTGGGTGTCTCACTCGATATTATGTTGGTACATTTGTATATTATGAACAAACAGCCGTCAAATTTGATAATT
The DNA here is from genome assembly GCF_040581485.1 of Linepithema humile. Lineage (NCBI taxonomy): Eukaryota > Metazoa > Arthropoda > Insecta > Hymenoptera > Formicidae > Linepithema > Linepithema humile. The sequence goes on from NC_090128.1 coordinate 45,862,594, forward strand.
TCTGACGGCGACGTTGACGAAGTGCTCAATTCGTTTTGCAAATATGCAAATTCTCTCAATCCTCCTGATGACAATGATCCGGGTCACTGGGACATTAGTCTTTACCTAACCGGAATAAATCTTTATGAATATTTGGGCAGACGGTTGCCCTACAAAAGAGGCCAGACAGTAAACAATTTCACAACAGGATTAACTTACATTGATGAAGTGTGCAGCCCGCAACATTCGTGTGCAGTAGTACAGTTCGGTGCTGTATTTGAAAACTTAACCTCGGGATTTACATCATCACGTTCTGCTCTTCATTTGATCGGCCATCTGTAAGTTTATACATAGTTTTACGTATATATATATATGGTATATATATATGTAACATAATATATTATATACAAGAATTTATTTAACTGTAGAAAAAAATTAAGTTTAACAAGTACAGAAATTTTTTAAACAATTTTATGCTGTAATATGTTTTTCAATTTGTAAACTGTAATGCTTTGTCTAGAACGGAGGATCATTTTACTTGTAGCTCATAAGTCAGGATAATTAGACAGATTAAAGTAATACTGTAGCTTCCAATCGTATCAAATAATTTTTTTTAATTAGATTAAAAAGAAACGAATAAAACTCATGAAAAATATGCTAAAATGGTATTTCAATCGTAAGAAACCAAACAATTTCTTTTAATTGGATAAAAAAATTATTTGGGTTGATACGACTGAAAGTCAACTGTAATGTAATATTCACTCGTCAAACTTTTCACTCTGATAAGTCACAAGCAGGATCTCCGAGGTCTAAACTAAGCACTAATAAATTACAAGATATTTAAATTTTAATCACACACTTCAAAGTAAACATATTGTCAATTTGTTCAAAAGTATAGGATTGGAACTCGATAGGGATCCTTTTGAATCGTATAAGAATGCAGGTGATGTAAATATAACTGTAATGTCACCTGATCGATATTTTTGGGGTTATGTAACATGGTCTAAACGTAGTCGTAACAAAATTGAAAGACTCTGGGAAAAGAAGCCGTGTCTTCGAGATGATACAACATCGGAAAACATCACTAACGCTTATGCATTGGATCATTCGCGTTATCACGAATTACCCGGAAGAGAATGGACTGCCAAAGCACAATGCGAATTATATTTGGGTGACAAGAATGCGAACGTAGTAACGTTGCATGATATATGTCAAATTTTACAATGCGAGACGCCTCGTAGAGCTTACTTTGCGGGACCAGCGTTGGAGGGTATGTCTTTTTTCTGATTACTTTCCATAGTTTCTTTAGATTTTTGGAAACTTATCGATTTCTTTTAAGGAACTTCTTGCGCACTTGGGAAGGAATGTCGCGGCGGGGAATGCGTGCCTGTTATCGAACCGCCGTACATATTTAAGTATTGTGAAGACTATAACTGGAGCGAATGGAAAGAGGACTCTTGTAGAAGTAGTTGCTTGGCACAATCCAAAGGCGTGGTAGTCAAACGACGTTCTTGCAAGCATGGGACTAACAGATCAGCGAATTGCATAGAACTATATTACGACGTGGTTCTGTGCAATGATTCTTTACTTTGTACTCAGAAACGCATGACGATTGCGGAGTTTACTACCATAAAATGTACTGAATTCAAGGATATCATGTCAGATCTGCTTTCACAGCCAGGATATCAGGGTCATTATTACAATGATAAACCATGGATAGCTTGTACTATATTTTGCAAACGAAAAAACTTTTCTTATTCAGGCGTTGAAATGATCGCTAATGGCGTAAACCCATACTTTCCAGATGGAACATTATGCCACAAAGAACGTAATAAGAATTATTATTGTCGTAAGCATCATTGTGTACCGGAAAACTATGAATTCTGAAAAAATTACTAATTAATTTATACCTAAACGAGGATATGGAAGAATTCTGATTGCAATCCATGTGTAATCAATAAATACTGTCAGATATTTTGTATAGTTTATGACAATTTATAAAACATGTATAGACCTAGATAATTTTTATTTTACACAAGATGGCTTGCACACTCGACCTAGACAGATGGATTGACGATTGTGTCGGCATCAGAAACAAATTTCATTATTTAGTATTAGTAACAGCAAAAAGAAACTTAAATTTAAAAAGTTGTTAGTTATTAATTAACAAGATTATGAAAGGAGACAGTTGGATAAAACAGTTTTAGCATATAACTGTGGAGTGACAGTCTTAAGCTGTTTAGAAAATGTTTTGAGTAAAATTAAAGACGATAATATATTGTTATTTAAATAATATTTTGTTATTAATGTTTGTAACTAAGAAACATAAGAAGCTTCGATGGAATAAAAAAAAATTTTTTTCACGTAGCTAATTTACTTGTATACAATGTTATTTTGCAGAAATAATTAAACCTCAATATATCTTATCGTAATAATTCATATAAGAAACATTTTATTCGACTAACTAAATTTTAGAATAATCTAAAAAAATATTGACTGATTTATATCCATCGTAACGTGTACAATTGTTTTCATTGTGTTCATCTTTTTTGGTTTGATTTCGATTATCTCACCGATATATGTTAATGTATCTTTTAGGCATAATTTTTATATGCACTACACGACAAATTTTTATATCAAACTTATTATTCAATTCATTGAAATTTAATTATTAAACTGAAGTCACGCACTTCCGATTTATCATATATATCATATATTGTATGTATTAAGTCTATAACTTAAAACCCGGTTTTTTTTTGGAAAAATTAAGTCTTTATTTAAGAAACAAATGAAAAAAATACATCAATCAAAGTATTGGCTATCGTTAGATGTGATTTTTTCCTATCTTTCTGGCAATAAGCGGATCCCACGGCGAAAGAACGACTCATCTTGAGAGGCTATCCACTCAGAGACCCATTTTTCGACGCTTTCATAAGAGTTGAAGTGTTTCTCAGCAAGTGCGTGTGCCATCGACCAAAACAAGTGGTAGTCGGAAGGGGCACAGTCTGGTGAATAAGCCGCATGGAGTAGCACTTCCCAGCGAAGTGCTTCCAATGTTTCCTTGACAGTCTTATAGCGTTTTCGATTATACAGGATTTGAACGACCCAGGGTTGGTTAATGACGTCATTGCAACCTCTCCACCAATGAAAGACTTGCATTTATAGTAAAATAGTGATTGATCAACCCTGGGTCGTTCAAATCCTGTATAATCGAAAACGCTATTAGTGACGTGAGGTTGAGCGTTGTCATGAAGCAAGATCACTTTATGCTGTCTTGTCTCATATTCTGGTTGTTTTTCGCGCAAAGCTTGGCTCAAACGAATTATTTGTTGTTGGTAGAGATCCCCTGTGATTGTTTGACCAGGTTTCAGTATCTCATAATATACCACACCCTTCTGGTCCTTCTGGTCCCACCAAATACAGAGCATAGCCTTCTTCCCATGAATATTGCATTTTGGCGTCAATGTCGATGGTTGGCCTGGGTCGCAAATGGTTTTTCGGCGTTTGGGGTTATCGAAATAGATCCATTTTTCATCGCTAGTCACAATTCGAAAACCCTTTTCTTTTTTGCTTGACAAGCAGCATTTCGAAGATGGTTTTTCGCCTTTCAATGTCTCTTTCTTTCAGTTTATATGGCACCTATTTTCCTTCCTTGTATGGCTTTTAAACGCTTGGAAATGGCTGCTTGAGTAACATCCAACGTTTTTACAAGTTGATTTTGTGTTTGACATGGATCTTCATCCACCAATGCTTGCAGTTCTGTATCTTCGAATTTTTTTTTGCTGGCCTGGACGTTCCTTATCATTCGTGTCAAAATCACCAAGTTTGAATCGTTGAAACCATTCATTGCAAGTTGTTTTCGATAGAGCAAGTTCTCTATAAGCTTCAACAAGCATTCGATGAGATTCAGCAGCAGTTTTCTTCAAATTGAAACAGAAAAGCAAAGCTTTGCGCAAATGATGCTTATTTGGTTGAAATTCAGACATTTTCTTCGCAGTAAAAAACTATGTTGTTGTCACAAACACAAACTTTTATATACTGAATATTATTGACAGATGTCAAAACTATAAATGATGTCTTGTTCAGCCATTACAGTTGACGATTGTCAAAGTTACAGCTATTTATCGCTAGAGAACGGGTTTCAAGTTATAGACTTAATACATATCAATAATAAATTGCACTTTCTAAACCTATACCGTAAGTACCATATGACACATTTAGATTTTGAAAATAAAAATTGTGTACAACGTATTATGCATGTATTATGTATATATGTAGTAACTGAAATATATACACAACAGATGTCACAACACGCATGATATTCCTAAGCAGAGCCAGTATGTGTTTAAAATGCGATCTTATAAGACGTAACGAAAACGACAGTATCATAACGTGTCTATATAAGTTGTTTAGTATATAATATAAAATTTGTAAACTTAAAAAATACAATGTTTTTTCTTCAGACAATTAAAGTATTAATAATTTTACTAAATGAAGCAAACGCCTATATTACACAAGATACAGAAATAATATTGCTGCCGGCATCGAATCCGACAGGCGCAGAGGAGGTACACGCGTTTTACCATAGTTTTTATTTGTTGCTCAATGATCAAAGCATTATCTAACAAGTTTTTTTTTAATTGTTATTTAATTTACAGATACCATTAACTCTGAAAGTTTTCGGAGAATTGATTCACCTAAACCTGCGTCAAAACGATCGCATTGTATCGTCTGAGTTCGAAGTATGGAATAATAATGCGAAAAGCGTTACAGCAAAATTGTTGCAACTAAACGTATCAGATCCTTGTTATTATTATCATAAAGATCACATCAGCTCTGCGGCTATCAACTTTTGTCATGAATATGGATGGGTCAGTAATATCATATAAAAACAAACTGATTAAAAATTTTTATAACACATATAATGGAAATCAAGCGGGCATTATGACGCGTTTATGTCCTATAGAATTGTTGATTTCCTAATCTAGGAGAGATAAATGTTAGAAGCGTGGGGTCTGAGTAGTTTAGTGGTCAGAACATTCGCCCGGCAAGCGGAAGACCCGGGTTCAATTCCCGGCTTAGCCACTTGCGCCCTGATATTTTTTCTCTCTTCCTTTCTTTCCAATAATTCCTATACGTACATTAAGTTTCTCGATATATGAGAACAATGTATTTAAAATTTCGTACACTTTAGGTATCTCGATCTGAGATCGGTGTACAATCTAACTGTCTCATGTAGACTAATTTACTAATTTCTTTAAAAAAAATTAAAAAATTTAACACTAACATTCTGCGACGGTTCTTAATGCTATTCCATTATATTTCTCGTAAAATTTTTATGTTTTTGTTTTTAATCTGTTTGTCTTATATACATACAAGCATGGCACGTAAAAAACAGATATATCTTTTCTGAAAATAGGAAGGACTTGTTTTTGTGGAAAATGACACATTAGAGATTCGGCCTTTGTGGAACGAATTTACGTCTTTGTTCTTAATCGACGATTTCAGAGAACAAACTAATCTTTCATTTGGCAAACCTCATCTTATTAAAAGGTCACTGCAATATTTTGCTGATTCAAATTTTTATCATTGGGACAATTCTAAACTTAAGCGACATCGTGTACGAAATGCGCAACAAAAGTTAATCATAGAACTTGTCATTTTCTTGGACGCAGCAGCATATCAGACGTTCAAGCCTCTTGTGAAGAACAATAAGCAAAAAATGAACCAAATAATAAAAGCGTATGTGAATCGTATCGAAGCTGCGTTCAATGATCTGGATGTTTTATTCGATATTTCGTTAGTTCATATACATATTTTGGAAAATCAACCGTTAGCTTTGCCAGTTTTCGGCGGCGACATTGAGAAACTGCTCGATTCGTTCTGCGAATACGCGAATGTTCTCAATCCACCAGATGACAATGATCCGCATCATTGGGACATTGCACTTTATTTAACTGGATTAAATCTATATGAACATTTGGGCAAAATATTAAATAGAAAAATGTGGAAAAATTATACAGTCACGGGAAATGCCTACCAGGATGGCGCATGCAAACCACTTTTATCATGCGCAATAGTAGAATTTCGCAATAACTTTGAAACCCAATCCTCGCGTTATATATCATTATCTACTGATGCTGTTTTTAAAATCGGCCATCTGTAAGTTTATTAATTATATTAATTTTACGAATAAATTAAGTAAAATTATATTTTATGATATATTAAAATTTGTATAATTGTACAGTTCAAAGTTAAGAAGTGAAAAGGCTTTTAACAAACTTAATGCTTTAATTGTTTAGTATGTTAAATATTTTAAATTACAAGATATTGAAAATTATTTCAGTCAAACGATGCGAAATAAAACATATTTTTAAGATTCACAATTTATTTGTTTAATAGTTTAGGATTGGCACAAGATCAAAATTATGGAGTTGCAAAAAAATACGACGATAAATTCATGAATTCAGCTGGCCCTACATTTCGCGGCATGATAACATGGTCCGAGGATAGTCGTAATAAAATAAAAAAAGTTTGGGAAAGAAAAAAATGTCTTCGAGATGATACGAGGTCGGACAAAACGGGAGAACAGTTAATCATAGAACTTGCCGTTTTTGTTGACGAAACTGCATATCGTAAGTTTTTGCCTCTTCTGGACAACGATGAGAAAAAGTTGCACAATATAGTATTAGCATACGTGAATCAAATACAAGCTGTGTTCCATCATCCGAGCTTGGGTGTCTCACTCGATATTATGTTGGTACATTTGTATATTATGAACAAACAACCGTCAAATTTGATCATTTCTGGCGACGTTGACAAAGTGCTCGATTCGTTTTGCAAATACGCGAATTCTCTCAATCCACCAGATGACAATGATCCGGGTCACTGGGACATTAGTCTTTACCTAACCGGAAAAAATCTTTATGAATTTTTGGGCAGACGGTTGCCCTATAAAAGAGGCAAGAGACTAACCGATTTCACAACAGGATTAACCTACGTTGATGAAGTGTGCAGCCCACAAAATTCGTGTGCAGTAGTAGAGTTCGGTGCTGTATTTGAAAGCTTAACCTCGGGGTTTTCATCATCACTTTCTGCTCTTCATTTAATCGGCCATCTGTAAGTTTATATATAGTTCTACATATATATATATATATATAACATAATATATTATATATAAGAATTTATTTAACTGTAGAAAAAAGTTAAGTTTAACAAGTACAGAAATTTTTTAAACAATTTTATGCTGTAATATGCTTTTCAATTTGTAAACTATAATGCCTTGTCTAGAACAGAAGATCATTTTACTTGTAGTTTATAAGACAGGATAATTGGATAGATTAAACTAATTCTGAAGTTTTTAATCGTATCAACCTTATTAGATAATTTTTTTTAAATAGATGAAGAAAAACAGTTAAAACGCATGAAAACTATACTAAAATGGTCTTTTAATTGTATCAAACCAAAGAATTTCTTTTAATTGGATAAAAAAATTATTTGGGTTGATACGACTGAAAGTCAACTGTAATGTAATATTCACCTGTCGAACTTTTCAATCTGATAAACCACAAGTAAAATCTTCGAAGTCTAAACTAGGCACTAATAATGTACAAGATATTTAAATTTTAATCACACACTTCAAAGTAAACATATTGTCAATTTGTTCAAAAGTATAGGATTGGAATTCGATAGGGATCCTTTTGAATCGTATAACAATGCGGATAATGTAAATATACCTGTAATGTCACCTTACCGATATTTTCGGGGTCATGTAACATGGTCTAAACGTAGTCGTAACAAAATTGAAAGACTCTGGGAAAGGAAGCCGTGTCTTCGAGATGATACGACATCCGAAAACATCACTAACGCTTATGCATTGGATCATTCGCGTTATCACGAATTACCCGGAAGAGAATGGACTGCCAAAGCACAATGCGAATTATATTTGGGTGACAAGAATGCGAACGTAGTAACGTTGCATGACATATGTCAAACTTTACAATGCGAGACGCCTCGCAGAACTTACTTTGCGGGACCAGCGTTGGAGGGTATGTCTTTTTTCTGATTACTTTCTATAGTTTCTTTAGATTTTTGGAAACTTATCGATTTTTTTCAAGGATCTTCTTGCGCACTTGGGAAGGAATGTCGCGGCGGGGAATGCGTGCCTGTTATCGAACCGCCGTACATATTTAAGTATTGTGAAGACGATAACTGGAGCGAATGGAAAAAGGACTCCTGTAGAAGTAGTTGCTTGGCACAATCCAAAGGCGTGGTAGTCAAACGACGTTCTTGCAAGCATGGGATTAACAAATCGGCGAATTGCATAGAACTATATTACGACGTGGTTCTGTGCAATGATTCTTTACTTTGTACTCAGAAACGCATGACGATTGCGGAGTTTACTACCATAAAATGCACTGAATTTAAGGATATCATGTCAGATCTGCATTCACAGCCAGGATATCAGGGTCATTATTACAATGATAGACCATGGATAGCTTGTACTATATTTTGCAAACGAAAAAACTTTTCTTATTCAAGCGTTGAAATGATCGCTAATGGCGTAAACCCATACTTTCCAGATGGAACATTATGCCACAAGGAACGTAATAAGAATTATTATTGTCGTAAGCATCATTGTGTACCGGAAAACTATGAATTCTGAGAAAATTACCAACTAATTTATACCTAAGCGAGGATATGGAAGAATTGTGATTGCAATACATGTGTAATTAATAAATACCGTCAGATACTTTGTATAGTTTCTGACAATTTATAAAACATGTATAGACTTAGATAATTTTTATTTTACACAAGATGGCTTGCACACTCGACCTAGACAGATGGATCGACGAGTGTGTCAAAAGCATGTGAAACAAATTTTATTACTTAGTATTAGTAACAGCAAAAAAAAAATTAAAAATATTAGTTTCTTATTAACAAGATTACGAAAGGAGACTGTTGGGTAAAACAGTTTCAGTAAAAAAGTAGGGACAATCTTATGCTGTTTGAGAAAATATTTCGAGCGAAATTGAAAACGACGATATATTGTTATTTAAATTATATCTTGATATTAATATTTGTAACTAATTGTAAAAAATACGAAGTTTTGGGAAAAATAAAAAAAATTTTATTATGTAGCTAATTTACTTGTATAAAATGTTATTTTCCCGATATAATGAAGCATTCGTTAAGCTTAGGAGTATATTGTGGAACAGAATATTAACATGGTTAAGAACGGTTGAATCTCAATATTTCTTTAACTCGTATTAATAATTTATATAAAGAACATTTTATTCGTCTAACAGAATTTTATTAGAATAATTGGAAAAATATGTTGACTTATTTATATCTAACGCAATGTGTGCAATAGTCTTTCATTGTTCTTTCTTTTTTGGTTTGATTTTAATTGTTTCGCTTATGTGAATGCTAATGTAACTCTCAAAACTAACCGATAGGCATTTCTCGACAAACTTTTATACCAATCTTATTTTTTATTTCTTTGAAATTTAATTCTTGTGAACTGAAATCTCACATTTCCGATTAATGTTACGTATTGGATATATAAATGATAAATTGCATTTTCCAAACCTATACATCTTTACCGTAAATAACACATGACACATTCATATTTCGGAAATAAAAATTATTTACAACGTATTATGCGTGTATTATATAGATATTTACTAAAGAGAATATACACAATAGATGTCACGACACGAATGATATTTCAAAGTAAAGACAATATGTGTTTAATACGCGATCATATAAAGCATAAGAAAACGACAGTATCTTAACGTGTCTATATAAGTTGTTTAATATATAATTTAAAATTTGTAAACCCAAAAAATGCAATGTTTTTTCTACTGACATTGGTGTTAATAATTTTACTAAATGAAGCAAACGCCTACATCAGACAAGATACAGAAACAATATTGCTGCCGGTATTAAATCCGATTGGCGCAAAGGAGGTACGTTCTTTTGACTGTAGTGTTTTATTTGTTGTTTAACGATGAAAGCATTATTCGAGAATTATCAAATCTGTTCTTATTTAAATAATAAATATAAATACAAAATAAAGCTAAAAGATAGAGTTAATTAAACGTGCTTAAACAATGATTATTTTAATTTATTACAAACGTTTCGGTTAAACAGTTATAGACATCTTCAGTGTAATAATAAATATCTATGACATAAGCGCTTGCGTTTAAAACATTTATCATTGAAATTCCAATACAATGTTCATACATATGTTTTTCTTCTCTTTCTTAAAATTATAATCGTCGTCATCTTTTAATTGATAGGCCATGAGCGTTAAAATTGACTTGTAAAATTTTAATGAGTTCGTAAATTAAAAATCGTCATTCTATTGAAAAGTGTCCTCAATATCATTTCGAGCTTAGAATTTTATTATGAAGATTCATATTGATGCCTTCAAGCTTAACAGTGTCTATGTCAACGTTCGGTGAAGGACAAGTCATCTTTTTTTAATTGTTATCCAACTTACAGATACCGTTAACTCTGAAAGTTTTCGGACAATTGATTCAACTAAACCTGCGTAAAAATGATCAGATTGTACCGCCTGAATTCGAAGTATGGAAAAATAACTGGAAAAGCGATACAGAAAAATTGTTGCAATTAAATGTATCAGATCCTTGCTATTATTATCATAAAGATTATATCAGCTCTGCGGCTATCAATTTTTGTCATGAATACGGATTGGTCAGTAATATCATATAAAAACAAACTAATTTAAAAATTTTATGTTTTTGCTTCAAATCTGTTTGTCTTATATACATACAAGCATGGCACGTAAAAAAACAGATATATCTTTTCTGAAAATAGAATGGACTCGTCTTTCTGGAGGACGACACATTAGAGATTCGGCCTTTGTGGAACGAATTTACGCCTTTGTGCTTAACCGACGATATTAGAAAGCAATCTAATCTTTCATTTGGCAAATCTCATCTTATTAAAAGATCACTGCATTATTTTGCTGATTCAAATCTTTACCATTCAGATTATTCTAAATTTAAGCGACATCGTGTACGAAATGCTGAACAAAAGTTAATCATAAAACTTGCCGTTTTTGTTGACGATGCTGCATATCGTAAGTTTTTGTCGCTTCTTGACAACGATAAAGAGAAAGTACAGAATTTAGTATTAGCGTATGTCAATCGCATCGAGTCTACGTTCCATCATCCGAGCGTGGGTGTCTCCATCGATATTTCGTTGGTACATTTGTATATTATAAAAAAACAGGCATCAGATTTGATTTACTCTGACGGTGAAGTTTACAAAGTGCTTGATTTGTTTTGCAAATACGCGAATTCTCTCAATCCACCAGATGACAATGATCCAGGTCACTGGGACATTAGTCTTTACCTAACCGGAAAAAATCTTTATGAACATCCGGACGCTTGGATGTCTGATAAAGGAGGCACAAAAGTCGATGTTAGAACAGGATCAAGTTATATTAATACAGTGTGCAGTCCGCAAAAGTCGTGCGCTATAACGGAGTTTGGTGCTGTATCTGACGGCTCTTCCTCGGGTTTTTCATCATCACTTTCTGCTCTTTATCTGATCGGCAATCTGTAAGTTTATATATATTAATTTTACGTATATATAAAATATAATATATTTTATATAATATATTTTTATGAGAAACTATTTAATTGTACAAAGAAATTAAGGTCAACAAATACAGATATTTCTTAAACAATTATATGCTCTAACATCTCCGTTTGTTAACTTTAATGTTCTGTCTAGACCGAAGGATGACTTGACTCTCCAGAATGGATAATTTGAGTGGTTAAAAGAACACTGCAGTTTCCAATTGCACCAACCTTATCATATAATTTTTTTAAATTAGATAAAAAAGCATATATGTAGAATGAAAATTATACTAAAATTGTCTTTCAATCGTGTCAAATCAAATTATTTTTTTTAATTGGATAAAAACATTATTTTAGTTGATACTATTGAAAGCCAACTTTAGTGTAATATACACCCGTCAAACATTTCATTCCGATGAGCCACAAGCATGATCATCCTCCGAAGTCTAAACTAGGGATTAGTAAAGATATTTAATTTTTAATCAAACACTGCAAAGTAAACATATTGTCAATTTGTTCAAAAGTTTAGGATTGGATTTCGATAAGGATCCTTTTGAATCTTATACAAATACGGATGATGTAAATATAACTGTTATGTCACCTTACCGATATTTTTGGGGGTATGTAACATGGTCCAACCGTAGTCGTAATCAAATGGAAAAACTCTGGGAAAGGAAGCCGTGTCTTCGAGATGGTACAACATCGGAAAACATTGATGACGCTTCTGCATTTGATCATTCGCGTTATCACAATTTACCCGGAAGAGAATGGACTGCCAAAGCACAATGCGTAATATATTTGCGTGATAATGATGCGAATTTAGTAACGTTGCGTGATATATGTCAAACTTTAGAATGCGAGGCGCCATATAAAAATAAGTCCTACTTTGTAGGACCAGCGTTGGATGGTACGTTTTTTTTTTTTTTTTTTTAATTAGGTGCTTTAGTTTGAAATTTATTGATTTTTATTCCAGGAACTTTTTGCGCATTTGGGAAAGAATGTCGCGGCGGAAAATGCGTGCCTATTATCGAACCGCCGTACATTTTTAAGTATTGTGAAGACGATAACTGGAGCGAATGGAAAGCGGACTCCTGTAGAAGTAGTTGCTTGGCACAATCCAAAGGCGTGGTAGCCAAACGACGTTCTTGCAAGCATGGAACTGACAGAACGATGAATTGCATAGGACCATATTACGACGTGGTTCTGTGCGATGATTCTTTACTCTGTAGTGAGAAACGCATTGCAATCGCCGAGTTTACTACAATAAAATGCACTGAATTCAGCGATATTATGTCAGAACTGAAATCAGAGCCAGGATGGCAAGGTTCTTATTACAACGATAGATCATGGATGGCGTGTACTATATTTTGTCAACGAAAGAATCTTCCTATTTACTTTCCTTATTACGCACCACGCATAGAAATGATCGCTAATGGCGTGAATCCATACTTTCCAGATGGAACATTGTGTCACACAGAACGTAACCAGAATTATTATTGTCGTAAGCATCACTGTCTGCCGGAAAACTATACATTCGGGAAAAAATTTCCAACTAATTTATATCTTAACGAGGATATGGAAGAATTGTGATTGCAAAACATGCGTAATCGATTTATAACCATCAGTTACTTTGTCAAGTTTCTGACGTTTGTATCTGACGTATTGTTTTTGATAATTTTTATTTTATGCTGGATTGATTCAACAGTCGACGTAGACAAATGGATCGACGATTGTGTCAAAAGCGGCACTTGAAACAAATTACATTTCTTTTGTTAGTATTAATAAGATCAAAAAGAAAACAAAAATGAAAAAGTTATTAGTTATTAATTGACAAGATTATGAAAGAAGACTATTGGGTAAAGCAGTCTTCGCATAAGACTTTTGGTTAACAGTCTTATGCTGTATGAGAAAATGTTTTTAGCGAAATTGAAAACAATGATATATTGTTATTTAAACAAGATCTTGTTATTAATATTTGTAACTAAGAAACACAAGAAGCTTTGAGAAAAATAAAAAAAATTTTATCACGTATTTAATTTACTTGTATTGAATGTTATTTTGCAGAATTAATTAAACATTTGTTAAACTTAGAAGTATATTGCAAAACAGAATATTGACATGACATTAAGAACAGTTGCATCTCTATATATTTTATCTTAACCAGTTGAGTGGTAGATTTTTCCGAAAGATTTGTGCCAAAAGTGGTAAGAGCCAAAAGTTAAAATATCGAAAAACGGTGAAACATGGGTTCAAAGTTTTCGAAAAAGCAACTTTTCGGAATGGGTATGAATTCCTTCTCCCACGCCCTGGGAGGCAGAATAGAGGTGAAAAATGTTAAATGGCACTATGGGTCGAGTGAAGATCATTTAAAAAGACGTTTCAAAACAAGAACAATGATTTTTGAAAATGTTTAGTACGATTTTCCAATCAAAAGTAAAAATGCATCAAAAAAGGGAGGTGGACTTCCAAAAAGCTATCACCTCCGATTAGGCTTATATTCAGCCTAAATACTTATTTTATCTAGTAAATAATATTCCCAAATGGATTTTTATTGCTATTAAAAATCCTAAACTATCCTATTTTTATTGCATCATGATCACAAATTGTAATTAAAATATTATTAGTAATAAACAATAATACACAATGATAAAATATTTTTTATTTATTAATTATTTTACAGAAATGTAGAAAATTTTGATTTTACACGTTTTATTTGTTTGATAAAATAATACTGGTAATTTTATATTACTTTTAAAAGTGAATGGGCAACAGCTGAAGGATAAGATGATCTCGTGGTTTGCCAACTGGATTTCAGCAGTTTCCAAAGTGTAAGAGAATGCGTTAAGAGTTTACTAGCAAAAAAACCAGTGTTTCATATTTTTATAAATAATGCCGGCATTGTAATATACCCATTCGAGAAAACGGAGAACGGAAACGAGATGCACCTGCAGTCGAATCATTTCGGATACTTTCTTTTAACGCTGCTACTACTACCAAAATTGGTCTTTTCTGTTGGTCTGCATTGCAATATGTATTCAAACTTACACCAATGCACCATAAACGATACGTTAATTATCCTGCAGCCAAAACCAGATAATCGCAATTTTTGTAGTAGTAGCAGCGTTAAAAGAAAATGTCCGAGATGATTCGACTACAGGTGCATCTCGTTTCCATCCTCGGTTTTCTCGAATGGGTACATTGCAATGCCGGCATTATTTACAAGAATATGAATCACTGGTTCCTTTGCTAGTAAACTCTTAGCGTATTCTCTTACACTTTGGAAACTGCTGAGATCCAGTTGGCAAACCGCGAGATCACCTGTCTCATCCGTCAGCTGGTTGCCCATCCACTCTTGAAAGTAATTTAAAATTACCAGTATTATTTTATCAAACAAATAAAACGTGTAAAATCAAAATTTTTTACATTTCTGTAAAATAATTAATAAATCAAAAATATTTTATTATTGTGTATTATTGTTTATTATTAATAATATTTTAACTACAATGTGCGATTATCTTACGATTTGTTAGAGTTATTAATGTAATTTTGCTTAATATTATTAAATATACATTTAAATATAAATTTACTTTAAAAATACAATATAATGCTTTATTTAAAATCAATAATAACTAAAATTTACACCTTATTCATTAAATCAATTCAAATTTATAATTTAATTATATATACATAATTACATGGATATGATTTTTATATTTACTTTGAAAATAAATTCCTTTTTTTGTCGTCCACTGCAGTGTTTGCCTTTTCCATATTACGACAAGCCAAAATCACCCTGGCATCTAAAGGCAAAAATGTTATCCATGTTTAAATATACCTTTTGCATTTGTAACTTAAAAAATCATGGTCAAAAAAAGTGCGGAAAGTGTTTAGTTAATGTATGTATCATTATATGTACATATATATATATCAAAATAATCAAAATTTATCAATAAAGCACTTTTTTATATCGCAGCAAAAAGTTTTGATGATCCAATATTTAATCGGGGGCTCTATTGATAGATTTTGAATGATCAACAGAATTTATAATTCAGATCTGTATCTGGCTCAATTTATAGATATTTCAGCAAAAGTGTTTTTTCCGTGCACAATTCGCTCTCACTTATCTCTTCGATATAAATCTCTGGCAGTCTCCTTACTGATTCCGGAATTTGCTCCCGTTATAATCACAGTTTTGCCATCAAGACGCGCTATACTACCACACAAGGTATTAAAAAGCCACATTTCCTATATTATGCTCATCTTTCTCGATATCGTTGATGTGCTCTTAAAAGTAACAGGTTAAAGCCACAATACAAATACATCAACACCACACAAAATATATATAAAGACATATAAAAAATTTGGTTACATTTCGATTCTCATCAGCTTAAAACTGATAGTGCATTCACAAGAAGAGTCAAAAATACTTATGTTTCTTTACAAACAAATATACTCAGCACAATTTAGGTATTTTACCAATAACATAAATTTTATTGCTATTTGTTGAGTATTTTGATAGGAAAATAGGAGCTATCTCGATTATATGCTTACTACTCTATTCTGAGTGAGTGTAAAATCTATACTGTAGATAGAATGTAGATAGTCTAATTCGTCTAATTACAACATGTAGCGCATGCGTACAAAAATGAGGCATATTTCACATGTCCCAACTATCACATCTAATGATAAAATAACGTCGATTTCGTTAACTTTTAATAGAAACATTCTCTTTTTTTTGTGCGCTATTATATGACTAACAAAAATTAAAAAACTAATTTATAAAAAAATAGAAAATATAATTGTTATCAGTTATTGTAATTTGAATGTCTATCGTACAAAAGAAAAAGTAATAAAATTACAAGAAAAATTCGTGCTGCTATGATTAAAGATTGATTAGAGCAAATTTAGCAAGATCTGTTGGCAATACAGAAGAAAGCGTGAATGGTTCATTAAAAAAAAAGTTAAAATCTAGAATCAAGATTATTTAGTTATTTAAGCATTAAAAATATTATGTATTGAAGTGAGCCAACAACATGTTAAGTAAGTAGTGTGATAATCACTTTTGAATTTGTAAAGCTAAGTTAGAAAGAAAAAAATTACCCAGACAGCACAGAATATCCAAAAGACGTTCAGAGGATATCTCGAAAATGTTTTTGGGACGACAGAACGTCCTCTGGATATCCTTTAGATGTATTTTAAACATTGTGCTGTCTGGGTAAAGAAAAAGTTGTATAAGTTATTAAGCATTAATGCATTTCAACTAAACTAACAAAAAAGTAACGAAAAAAAGGACGAACAAACCTTGTAATTCGAGTAAGTACGTAGTCATATTATAATCAATAAATTGCAAAACAATTAAACTGTAATAATAATAAATTAAAATTACACAATAACGTAACTCATGTGAGAATAGTGCATCTGAACAACCGATGCCTCTCAAGATTCATACCCAACTGACTTAGAAAGTTAGAACTTCCAAATTTAAAGGCTGGCTACTAATGCACAGTAGCCAGCCTTGGCGTTAATTATTTATTTTTTAATTATCTTACCTTAACACTTTTATACACAGAATAATGAAAGAAATCAATTGGAGTAAAAAAAAACACATTGCCTTTAAGAAAAAATATATAGCAGATACAATCATATCATATTTTTGAAATTCATATCATATTTGAAATATTTAAGTAGATCATTTAAAATGGGACACCTTGTATGATGTTCTATCACGGAAATGTCACTAAGTCAGCAATGAAAAAAAACGACTGGTAATGTTATTCAGCCGGACCAATTTGTTACTGTGCAATAAAAATTTACATATTTTAAATAAAGTTAAAGATTTTTATTCTGAGAGCTTGAAATTTTTAAAATCAGACATATATAATACAAATTTATTTCTAGCTAAAAAAATATAGAAATTATTGGCGATTATTTAGTTCACAAAAAATTTATTTAAAAACGTGAAATTCTGTCTTTAATCTTCAAGAATTCTGTTTTCAAGAAAACGTGGTATCTCGACAAAAACAGTACATGAAATCCACGTTATTGTCATGTGAATCAGTATCGTGGAAACCATATGGATATTTGAGTGAATAATAAACGTTGTTTTATTATTGATCTAATAAACGTATAAATATAAATATTTATAGGCGTCTATAAGATGTCTATTAGACGTTTTTTCGATCTATATTTTTTACTGGGTATAGAATAATATTGTCTTGTTTAATACAAATTTACCTCACCTGCAGTATATACAAAAATACAAGATATTCATAAATTGATTATCCATTGAAAATCACATTGCGATGAACACAACGATATACCTCGATTGATTATAATTATTATCTTTAGTAGAAATTTCCACATGAAATTTATATTGACATTTCGAGACTAAAATATTTCGATGTAGTGATGAAAAAAAACGTTGCATCCTTATGAATAATTCGTAGATAAATTTACATTTACGTAATCCACGTAAATTATGTAAATAAATTCGACATGGATGTTACGCAACTGTCGGGATGACCATGTGAGACGAATGAAAGGGAAAAGCACGCATAACACTCGAAAGAAAACTGAATGGTCGTCGCTCACCTGAAGGACTCCCCAAAAGATGGAGATATAGATGACAATCCACCTCATAAAAAAAACCGGTGCTAAGGTAACTTCGGAAACAAATAGATCATTAGATCACAAATAAGGAGAAGAAGAAGAAAAAGAAATCTTCTTTATTAATATAACTTTCACAAATTTAATTCTTGATATTGCAAATATCAACAAATATTACAAATAAACAACTCACCAATTCTGTAATAATTTCAAATTTTACTTATTAACAGCTTTTCTAAATATATTAATAAGTTCGATTGTTCTCATCATTGAACGTCGAACGTATATGACACGTCGCAGTAAGTTTAAAGTAAGTGAGAAAGATAGAAATACTTTTCGTTTATGTTGCTCTTATAAAGTTCTATTCCACACTTACATTGACTTTTCTCCGATTTACGCTACGCATATTTAAGGTCTTCTATATTAGTAAAACCTTTTTTTTATAACAAGAAGTAATTTTATATAAGACAAATTTTGTTCCATTTAAAAATTCCTCCACTCTACCCGGTCCAGAAAGATTCCATCGCTTTTCTAACTAATTGCGTAGAACTTATAATAAAAAAATTTTGGTTTGATTAAAATTACGAAGTCACACATTAGTTAATAAATAAACAACTTAAAAAAAAAACTTTTTTTTATTTATTAATAAAATTAGGAATTGTCAAGAAGTTTTTCACTTAAAACGTTTACATTTTATTTACATAAATTATCTTGTTTTTAATAGTGACAGCATAATATTAATATAATATTCCATACTCATAAAAGGATTTTACTTGTTGCATATGATATAAATATTTAATATATTGTCATATTAAAATAATAAAAATATTTATATTTAATTTAATTTATATTTTTAAAATATTTATGTTATTAGAATTTCCTGAATACCATGCCTCTACCATTTTTATAAATATAAAGTAAAAATCAGCTAAATACAATAAATTTTTTCTTGACAAACAAATCCGTTTTGCATAAGCAAATGTTATTAATAAACAAGCTTATAGAACCAGAGCTGGATTTTTTTACGTGCTTAATTATTTATTTAAATTAAGAGTACAGATTAAGAGTACAGTTTCCGTACAGGCCATTGTTTTCGGTTTTCCTCAGTACGCCCAGCCAAGCTCCCAGCCAAGCTCCTGGATGGCTGCTTTCGTAAAATTAGCTGTGTGCGGCCGAGCATTGTCATGTTGCAAAATGACATCATATCGGCGGTTTGGTCGTTTTTGTTGAATCGCATTGGCCAGACGTCGCAGTTGTTGCAAAAAAGCTCGGCCGTGATAGTTCAATTTTTTGGAAGTAACTCAAAGTGAATGACACCTTCCCAATCCCATCAGACCGACAGCATTGTCTTCGGTAAAAAAGCGCTATGGACTTATGATACAACCCAATATTATGTTTCAATTTTATATGAAATTGATAGAATGTAGTAAAGACTGATAATAAATTTACCTCGGATTAATCAGCAATTTGACGTGAAATAGTATTCAATAATGCAACAAGATTTTCCTCGGGCTCCAAATGCAACAGTCGACAAGATATATCCCATAACTTTTTGCTATAATCGGCATTCATTGCTCTGCTATATGTCATGGCAGGACTGCAATCACTAATAAAAACAAAGAAAAATTACAAGTATTACATACGTAATTTTTAAATATAACATAAAATTAATATATAAAAAATATATTTATATATATATATATATCATATAACGCTTACGAATAATAGAGCCCAGTCTCTTCGCCCGCTTTTTCATCTACCGCACAATATATCGTTGTTTGTGCTCCTTGCATCACATTCTTAAAAAACATCCATGTAAAACAATTGAAAAGTTTGTCCGCACCATAAAAAAAGGTGTCGCCGCTATAACGTGATATTTCCGTAGGTATAAGACCAGGATGTAAGGCGTAAACATTTATTCCTTCTATCTCTGCCTCTGGAAATCGAATATTAATTAGTATAAATTTTTAAATAGCCTTCAGGTTTTTTTATAGTAATTCTATATATTTTATTTATAGTTATTGTAATATTTTAATAGTAATTGTATGCAAACATATCATTGCGATTTATATTTATTAAATTTTATAAAGTATTGCAATCTTTTTACACTATTTTACAACGTATCATATATTGATAGTAAATAATATAATAAATGATTAAATAATTTTAATCTTTAATCAATTGTTTATCGATAATTTATCCAATCTTCTTTTTTGACTTACTTGCTAATTGATGCGCGAGTTCTTTAGTAAATAGAATATTTGCCAGTTTACTCTGTGCATAAGCTTTCCATGGTCCATAAGACTTTTCCAAATTAATATCATCAAAATTTATATTGCCAACTGTTAAAGAAAAGGATAATTTGTGTTTTTAATGGCAGCAAGTATGAAAAATGTTGATTTCATGAAATTACTATACCAGCCTAAAATTTAATACTTTTCTTTACAAATAAAGGTTAGTCAGCTGAAAGTTACCACATAAAATTATATAAGATTTACAATAGAAACTAATTATTCAAATTTTATTAATTATTTTACATAATTAGTTAAAAAACTTGTTTCAATTTCAAAGCATTTGCTCTATTCAATGTATTTGTATTTGCATATATATTCTATGTCTTTTCTGTTGGTCCGCGTTGCAATATGTATTCAAACTTACACCAATGCGCTATAGACGATACGTTAATTATCCTGCAGCCAAAACCAGATAATCGCAATTTCGGTAGTAGTAGCAGCGTTAAAAGAAAATGTCCGAGATGATTCGACTGCAGGTGCATCTCGTTTCCGTCCTCGGTTTTCTCGAATGGATACATAAAAATGCCGGCATTGTTTATGAGAATATGAATCACTGGTTCCTTTGTTAGTAAACTCTTAGCGCATTCTCTTACACTTTGGAAACTGCTGAGATCCAGTTGGTAAATTGCGAGATCACCTGTCTTATCCTTCAGCTGTTGCCCATCCACTCTTGAAAGTAATATAAAATTACCAGTATTATTTTATCAAACAAATAAAACGTGTAAAATCAAAATTTTTTACATTTCTGTAAAATAACTAATAAATCAAAAATATTTTATTATTGTGTATTATTGTTTATTACTAATAATATTTTAATTACAATTTGCGATTATCTTACGATTTATTAGAGTTACTAATGTAATTTTGCTTAATATTTCTAAATATACATTGATGCAAATTTATTTTTAAAATACATCATAATGCTTTATTTAGAATCAATAATAACTAAAATTCACATCTTATTCATTGAATCAATTCAAATTGATAATTTAATTATTAATATGTAATTACATGGATATGATTTTTATATTTACTTTGAAAATGGATTCCTCTTTATGTCGTCCACTGCAGCGTTTGCCTTTTCCATATTACGACAAGCCAAAATTACCCTGGCACCTAAATGCAAAAATGTTATCCATGTTTAAATATATTTTTTGCATTTCTAATTTAAGAAATCATGATTTAAAAAAGTGTGAAAGAAAAATCAAAATAATCAAAATTTATTAATAAAGCACTCGATCTTTTTCATATCGCAGCAAAAAGTTTTGACCGAAGATTTGATTAACCAAGATCGAGAGCTCTATTGATAGATTTTGAATGATCAACAGAATTTATAATTCAGATCTGTATCTAGCTCAATTTATAGATATTTCAGCAAAAGTGTCCTTTCCGTGCACAATTTGCTCTCACTTACCTCTTCGATATAAATCTCTGGCAGTCTCCTTACCGATTCCGGAATTTGCTCCCGTTATAATCACAGTTTTGCCATCAAGACGCGCCATACTACCACACAAGGTATTAAAAGGCCACATTTTCTATATTATGCTCAACTTTCACGACACCGCTGATGTGCTCTTAAAAGTGACAGATTAAAGTCAACCCTGATGGAAATATTTTTCTAAAAATATAACGAAATTTTGCTGAAATGTATTTGAAAATTTCTCTCAATTGACCCCATTAATTAATTTCATAAATATTTCAGCAATTTTTCATTAAAAAGTAAAAGTTTTCAGTTTAATTCAGTAAATTTTATAATGATAATTATTTAAAAATTACAAAAATGAGGCATTGGTAATAATAATAAATTAAAATTACACAATAACGTAACTCATGTGAGAATAGAGTATCTGAACAATCGATGCCTTTCAAGATTCATACTCAACTGACTTAGAAAGTTAGAACTTTCAAATTTAAAGGCTAGCTACTGATGCACAGTAGCCAGTCTTTAAATTTAGAAATAAATATGTGACATTGGATTTTGAAAGTAGTGTATGTTCAAAAAGTAGGTGCAAGAAAGCAAGGTCCCACTATATACTACACGCTATTTACATAAATACTATTCATGATGATATAAGGGTGTCCCATTTTAAATGATCCACTCTAATATCTCAGAAATATCGCATTAAATCGAAAAATGTTTCAAATAAAAGTTGTAGGATTCGGAGGGGAAAAAAAGATAGAAATATTAGTTTGATCTTGGGTGAAGAAGCTTCGGAGATTTGAAGATCATCTTTATTTTTTTAAATAGAACTACTCTAATTTTTTTATATAAATCGATTCCTCGTAATATTCAATTTTACGCAATAGTCGTAAAAAGTTATAACGGTAGGATAGCCAAAAATTGAATAGTTTACGAGATATTTTATACTTTAATTTGATATCATTTTGCATAAGCTATGAAATATCGCGTTAAATATTTATTTTTCAATTATCTTACCTTAATACTTTTATATACAAAATAATGAAAGGAATCAATTAGAGTAAAAAAAACACATTGTCTTTTAGAAAAAATATATAGCAGATACAATCATATCATATCTTTGAAATATCATATCATATTTGAAATATTTAAGTAGATTATTTAAAATGGGACACCTCAGTGGCGTAGCCAGGGGGGGGGGGCTGTGGGGGCTGCAGCCCCCCCCCCGAAATTCTTAATAATTTTAATAATTTCATAGCTGATCACAAAAGTGAATTTCTGTCATATATGCTGTTTCACGCATTTAATATGCTTCACTCAGAAACGTATGCCTCGCTTTCCTTCGTAGTCCAGTCGTCAAAATCTTTTACTACCTTTACAGTTCATCGAGAGAGAGTTTATATTTTTTCCGACTTATTTTATTATAGTTTAATATAGTTTCCGACTATTATTTATTATAGTTATTTTATTTCCGTGGAAATAAAATCTAATATTTTATACAATAAAGATCCGACAATGACTTGCAAGGCAAGAGTCTTTATCGGCATTTGTTTTGTCAACTAGTCTACTATTTTTGAACGCTCACCGCGTGGAGCTCACTCGAGTCGTGCATCGCGCGGTCCAGAGAAATCCACGACACTCTATTGCAGGGCTGTACAACTCAGGCGAGCCGACTAGCCAAGTAGTAACGCTGCGATATTTCCGACGTCGCCACCATTGACCGTGCGCCTACCACTATATCTCGCGCCGACCTCTATATCTACATACGTACGCTTGAATCATAGGTGTAAATAAATATTTATATTTCCAATTATTTTGAAAATGTCTATTTTCTTTATCGATTTTTCGCTGCATATTGAAAACTATGCGGTAGTTCTTATATAGCGATGCGCGATGCGTACGAAATAAAGAGCTGTAAGCTGTGTCTCGAGAGAAACAAAAACGATCGATGCACGGGTCGATATTACCACACAACCATCCTCTGGCGGCTGTTCCGCTAGCGCTTTAGGCGATAGTGGGGGAAGCCTCTACGCTACGAGTGAAGGCAGGGGAATAAACGCAATAGCCAAGCGTGGCTACTGGGTCGCCAGTTGTGCAGCCCTGCTCTATTGCTTTAGCGGCAATTGTTATGCCGTGACTACTTTATAAGCGAATGCGTTATACAGCGTTATGCTATCATTGTCTAGCAATATTATTTGATTTGAATTTTTTTTATTTTATTGTGAAGTAGACTAGTACATACCACATTTTGAAAATATATCAT
Source organism: Linepithema humile (assembly GCF_040581485.1). NCBI lineage: Eukaryota > Metazoa > Arthropoda > Insecta > Hymenoptera > Formicidae > Linepithema > Linepithema humile. The sequence goes on from NC_090128.1 coordinate 45,886,771, forward strand.
ATCGGTTTCCACTCTTTCTAGTTACAGTACATTTATTCTAAAATAGCCAAAAAACTTTTTTTTTAAGTTAAGATGAGTAGTCGTAAATCTAAGCAGAAATCGGATATTCGTGATTTTTTTCAAAACTCTGCTAAAAAATTGCGAATAGAAACACAGCATCTAAACGATGATATACCTGGTCCCAGTAGTAGTATTACAAGCACTGAAAATAAGAGAAATAAAAATAATGAAGCTGTTGATTCATCTTTACCATCAACTTCATTATCACAGCATACTTATGATATCGGTTCTTATGTTTATGCTAGAGCAAATGTAGAAATTATTGACGATGTCAAAAAAGAAAGCGTATTTCGAAACACATGGGTCCCATCTCTTACTTACATTTTTCCTGTTCAGCAGAGTCAGTCTTTTACAAGACATTTTCAACATAAGTGGTTGAATGATTACCCATGGTTGGCCTATTCAGATATCCATAAAGGATTATTTTGTAAAACTTGCGTTTTATTTTTGACTAATTTAGAAACAGGAAAAGGTTCTCATCAGCAGGTTAATCAATTTGTACGATCTCCGTTCACAAATTGGAAAAAAGCTACCGAGAGTTTTGCCAATCACGCCAAACTCAATTACCACAAAGATGCGTGTACTTCAGCCGAAAATTTTTTATCGGTATTCGATTCAAAAACTCTGGACGTATGTTTGCAGATTAATACGAAAGCAAAGAAAGAAGCCGATGAAAATAGAAAAAAGTTGCGAACGATTATTCAAACACTTAAATTTTGCGGTCGACAAGAAGCTCTTAGAGGGCATATTGACAGTGGTCGTTTGACTTTAGAAGAACCAATACACAACGATGGCAATTTTCGTGCTCTATTAAGATTTCGCGTTCAAAGCGGTGATGAGGTGCTGAAGGAGCATTTGTTAAATTCGGCTCACAATGCTATGTATACCAGCCCAGACATACAGAATGAATTTATACAGCTGATTGGCGCGGAAATTATTTCACAAATCGTTAAACGAGCAATCAAGTCGCGGTTCTTTACCGTTCTCGCAGACGAAACTACGGACATTAGTCGCATTGAACAATTCTCCTTGTGCATTCGTTATATAGACTTGGAATTGTATGTTGTACGTGAAGATTTCCTTTCATTTGTTCCTGTCCACGATGTAACCGGAGTTGGATTAGCGAGAACTATTAAAGACCAATTGCAGAATCTCGGTTTAGACTTGCAAAATCTTCGTGGTCAAGGGTACGATGGAGCTGCTGCAATGCGAGGTGCTTTTAACGGTGTGCAGGCAATTATTCAAAACGAGTTTCCTAAAGCAATTTATACCCACTGTATTTCACACTGTCTCAATTTATGTTTAAATGATGCTTGCAAAATCGATTCAGTACGAAATGCGTTTGGAGTTATCTCCGAAGTTTGTACATTTTTTCGTACATCGGCCCGGCGAACAGCAATTTTATCACGCAAACTAGAAAGCTCCGATTCAGCGTCAACTAATTTAAAGAAGTACTGTGAAACTCGATGGGTAGAAAGGCACGACGCTATTTCATTATTCTGTGAGTCTATCACTGAAACGATTCAAGCTCTTGAGGATTTAATTGAATCTAAAGGAGCGGATTCCGGAAAAGCCCAGCAACTGCATCATTTATTGTGTAACTTTTCTTTTTTAATTGCCCTTTTTGTTACGCAACGTATGCTAAGCTTAACTCATGCATTGTCAAAAAATTTGCAATCGGTCGATATTGATTTGTGCAGTGCTTTAGCATCACTTGAAATAACTACGATGGCCATCTCTAAAATCCGTGAACATGCGGAAGATAAATTTTCTATTATTTATTCAACAGTTTGTACAACAGCTGCTTTATTTGGAATTGAACCATCCACGCCACGACTTGCTGGTACTCAACGACATCGCCGAAATGTTTCTGCTGACTCAATTGAGGAACATTATAGGCGAGCTACTTTTATTCCTTTTGTAGAATATTTGTTGCAGTCATTGAACGATCGTTTCGTCACACATAGAGATCACATTATAGGCTTGCAGAAATTGATTCCGTCAATACTTGTAAAAGAGGAAAAAATGGTATTTGTCGATTTGAAACCTGTACTTGAGTTTTATCGACAAGATCTTCTCAACATTACGCTATTATACAAGGTGAGTGGGAACTGTGGCAAACGAAATGGCGCAAAAGTCAAGAAGAGAAAAAAATCGTTCCTTCTACAGCCATTGAAGCATTGCGACATTGTGATGTCAATTTTTTTCCCAATTTGCACACACTGCAAATATTAGCTACTTTAGCGATTTCTACAGCAACAATCGAACGCAGCTTCTCAACATTAAAAAGATTAAAAACCTATTTAAGAAATAGTACTGGACAAACGAGACTTACTGGTCTTGCTTTAATGAGCATTCATCGGGAACTACATGTCGATGATGACATTTTGCTTAATAAATTTTTAATTAAAAAGAATCGTCGAATACAATTATAGATTGTAATAACATTAACTTCACACGAGTATAATATATAAAAATTGGCATTCTACGTTTAAATTTTTTTGTTAAATGTTAAAAATTTCAATGTTAAAAAACATTCACAGTTCTATTACAATTTTGTTTTAATTTAAATATAAAATTTGGTTTTTAAAATCAAACTCAAATGAACAAAGTCGTGAGCATAGCATAAAAATTATATAAAAAAAAAATATATATATATATATATATATATATATATATATATATAAAACAAAAAAAAGATAAAAATAATAAATAAAAAATAAAAAAAAATAAAATTACTCAAAAACAAAAAAAAAGTAAAATGGAGCCAGAACCCATCACGTCCCCGTCGTTGGCTCTGGGTCGCGCTAAGTGTGGGTAATATACCGTGCAGATGTGTCTAATTAATAGTGATAATTTGTAACAAATTAAAGCTATAGCCCTCCCCGAAACTCTTTCCTAGCTACGCCACTGGGACACCTTGTATAATGCTCTATCACGGAAATGTCACTGAAGGAAAGGGACCCAAGTGTCCCCCTCCGATTTTGACGAGTTTTAAATATGTTGTAAAGTAGCTCAAAATAAGAGACACGTATTTTTTTTTATGTGCTTTCTCGCACGTTTAGGGTTGGAACAACCCCTACAAACTAAAACGGTTTTTTTGGTTTTGATTGAATATCGTCAAAACTGTAAGAGATATCAAAAAATGTTTCGAATAAAAGTTGCATGGTCTTTTATGAGCTTTATAACCGCGTAGATCAATTTTTAAAAAATTTTATATTTTTTAATTTACCCTCACCCCTTCTTATTATTTTTACAAATTTCAAAATTTTTGTTATAACAAAAGTTGTAGCATTTTTTACGCTGAATACAACCATATATGATTTTATTATGTTTCGAAATCGCATCTTTTAGAAATGAGCTGTCAATGCACTATATGCGTCGCGCTGCGATATATGCATATATATGCATAACGCATCCTTTGTGCCGCTTGTGTAATTGATGTTTGTCGCGCATGTGTAATTGATAAGACGAATAAAATTAGAAATAAAGATTAGCATGTTATGAAATATTCGGAAAAATGTTCTGATTAAAGAACAAAGTTCACTAAAGTTGTTGCCAAGGCATCCCCTCTATTTTACACTTTTATAGTCGCATTTCGAGTGCATTTATAGCGCAGCACGTTGTCATATCCCGTCAGTGCATATTACGCTTTAAAGTTGTGCGCTTGTTAGTGATTACGGAAAAACAATATATAAAACAGCATCAAAAAAAGAACAGCAAATTCACTATAAAGTAAGTATTATTTTTTTGTACACAAATAAGGAGAAATATTTAATTGTTATATTTTTCAGAATGGTTCAATTAAATCCATTTAACGTAATAATGTTAGTATACGTAACTTTTTCGGCCCTTAATCTATCAACAAATCCGATAACATCTGAAGAACGAGAAATGGCACATAAAATAGAATCTATGCTGAAAGAAATGCGCGATGAGAGATACGAAATAGAAGTAGAAGAATCTTTAGATTATGAAAACGATAACGATATTCCAACAGCAGAGCAATTCGAACTAGGAGATGAAGAGGAAGAAGGTGAGCTATTGGACGCAAATCCTAAAGTTATATGTACTACAGATGAACGTATTCCGTATGAATATAAAAAAAATACAGTCGAATTTTGGAAAAGCAGTACATCAAGGCCAAGAACATTAGAAGGAGTAAAACGAAGATTTCGGAAAGTATATTCATTACGTCAATTACGACGATGGGAAATTCAAGTGAATCAAGGTGGCAGTAGATTCGAAAAATTAAAACAAATTTCGGAATATACATTAAATAATTTTCATACAGCTCTTGAAAATAGAATTATTGTTCACGACGCTGATTTAGCTCGATGGGCTATTCGGGCACAGGAAAATTTAAATGTACCAGGATTTACAGCTTCATCGCGATGGATACGAAAATTTAAAATAATACATAATATTGTATCTCGTAAAATAACAAAATTTATAAGAAAAACATCTATAATGTCTAACGTCGATTTTGAAGAAAAATGTAACACATTTATTGAAAACGTTAAATATCAAATAATAGAATATGGAGTTGAAAATATTTACAACAGTGATCAAAGCGGATTCCAATTAGAACTTCATGCCGGTCGTACATTGGCATATAAAGGAACAAAAAAGATTGAATCTGCAGTACAATCCGTATCGGCAACTACGCATAGCTATACTATACAACCTACTGTTTCAGCCGATGGTAGATTATTATCGCCTCTTTTTATTGTACTGAAAGAAGTTAGTGGAACATTTGGTCCCAGAGTGCAAGAAACAATGTTTAAGGCACCTAATATTTTTGTTACAGCTTCGAAATCCGGAAAATTAACAGCGCATTATTTTAAAATTTGGTTGCAAGACGTACTTTTTCCAAATGTAGGTCCAAAATCTGTTTTACTACTAGATTCATGGACTAAACTTTGGTCATTGTCCAAATATTATTCAAGAATCTAAACCAGAATCTACAGAAGATATTATTTTGTTGACTATACCAGCTGGAACAACAGGAAAAATACAACCATTGGATGTATATGGTTTTCGTTTGTGGAAGAATTTCATTAGACACTTTTCTGATACTGTAATGCTTTTAGGTCTGGAAGTCAATCTGCATGCAAGAAACACCATTTTAAAATTACAGTTATTGACTCATAATCAATTTTTATCGCCAAGATTCAGAAATTTATTGAAATACGCATGATATAAAAGCGGGTACGTAATAAATAAGCCCGAAGAATTCGAAACACCAGTGGAATTTTGTTTCCATAAACAGTCAAAACCAACATGCGATATTTGTGGCGCACCTGCAATAATTACTTGCGCATGGTGCAAAAAGTCACTTTGTATAAATCACTTTTTTCACGAACATCACCTTTGTGATACGTTTGTTCCATAAATTCATCTGTTTTTAATATATGTTAATATATGTATTATATTCAATATATGTAGTATGTTATTGTTGAAGGTAAAGTTGTAATTGTTTCGACATATATTATTATAAAAGAAATAAAATAATAAACAAACAAATGTTTCTAGTATTGATTAATAGAAAAACCTGAAATTAATTGGAATTTTTTGCATTACCATTAAAAAACAATAAATTGCATTTTAATTGTAAGATTTTTATTTATTTATTTCTCTTTCGATATAATCCACTCTTAAAAAAGGCATGAAAGATGGATACTCGAATGTATCGATATATCGAAAGTATTGTTGACGCTTATCCGCGACGCTGATTGGTTATCTCGATTATTCTGACAGTTTGATAGTTTGAGAGCAAAGATTATTTTGACGGTTATTTAAAATTTTAAAAATTTTATTAAAATATTTAGATTTCATAAATATTAAATTATTATAATAAGTGCACGGGCGCAGCGCGCGCTTGTATTGTTCTACTATAAAAGTGTAATATAGAAGAGATGCCTTGGCAACAACTTTAGTGAACTTTTTTCTTTGATCAGAACATTTTTTCGAATAATTCATAACATGCTAATCTTTATTTCTAATTTTATTTGTCTTATCAATTACACATGCGCGACAAACATCAATTACACAAGCGGCACATACGATGCGTTATGCATATATATGCATATATATGCATATATCGCAGCGCGACGCATATAGTGCGACATTGACAACTCATTTCTAAAAGATGCGATTTCGAAACATAATAAAATCATATATGGTTGTATTCAGCGTAAAAAATACTACAACTTTTGTCATAACAAAAATTTTGAAATTCGTAAAAATAATAAGAAGGGGTGAGGGTAAATTAAAAAATATAAAATTTTTTAAAAATCGACCTACGCGGTTATAAAAGTCATAAAAGACCATGCAACTTTTATTCGAAACATTTTTTAATATCTCTTACAGTTTTGACGATATTCAGTCAAAACCAAAAAAACCGTTTTAGCTTGTAGGGGTTGTTTCAACCCTAAACGTGCGAGAAAGCACATAAAAAAAATACGTGTCTCTTATTTTGAGCTACTTTACAACATATTTAAAGCTCGTCAAAATCGAAGGGGGACACTTGGGTCCTTTTCCTTGTATTTACCGCCCTCAGTATTCTGTAATTAGTGGACAGACAGAACAGAAAGTGTACTTTGTGCACATGGTATATATTACAAAAAAATGAAATAATATCTATCAAAAAATTACCTTTTTTAAAAAAAGGTAAAAAAAAGGCGCCAAGTACACGCTCTTGTCACAACTAAAACAAAACCGTATTGTTTTATCTTTCAAAAAAATTGTCGTATATATTAAACCTTTCAAAAAAACCTGTCATATATATTATCAAGAGATATATTAAAATCTTTCAAAAAAAACTTGTATATATTAAAATTTTCAAAAAAGCTATTATATATACTTTCTACAATATATTAGACTAATCCGCACGCATTACGAATCTCCACAACAATCACAAATAAGAAGAAAAAAAAATCTTCTTTATTAATATAACTTTCACAAATTTAATTCTTGATGTTGAAATATCAACAAATATTACAAATAAACAACTCACCAATTCTATAATAATTTCAAATTTTACTTATTAACAGCTTTTTTAAATATATTATTAAGTTTGATTGTTCTCATCATTGAACGTCAAACGTATATGACACATCGCAATAAGTTTAAAGTAAGTAAGAAAGATAGAAATACTTTTCGTTTATGTTGCTTTTTTAAAGTTCCATTTCCCACTTACATTGACTTTTCTCCGCTACGCTACGCACATTTAAGGTCTTCTATATTAATAAAACCTTTTTTTTACAACAAGAGGTAATTTTAAGACGAATTTTGTTCCACTTAAAAATTCCTCCACTCTACTCGTTCCAGAAAGATTCCATCACTTTTCTAACTAATTGCGTAGAACTTGTAATAAAAAAATTTTGGATTGATTAAAATCACGAAGTCACACATTACTTAATAAATAAATAACTTAAAAAAAAAAACTTTTATTTATTAATAAAATTAAGAATTGTCAAGAAGTTTTTCACTTAAACTTGTTTACATTTTATTTACATAAATTATCTTGTTTTTAATAGTGACAGCATAATATTAATATAATACTCCATACTCATAGAAGGATTTTACTTGTTGCATATTATATAAATATTTAATATATTGTCATATTAAAATAATAAAAATATTTATATTTAATTTAATTTATATTAAAAAAATATTTATATATTATTAGAATTTCTTCAATACCATGCCTCTACCATTTTTATAAATATTGTGACGTGACGCTTTCCGTCGCGCCCGTCACGAAGGCAGTGGCCCGACCGAGGGAGCGGAATTTGGAGCTGCATCTCCCCGGTCGAAGAGAAAGTGATCTCTCTCGCTTCGACAAGTCTTGCGCTTTTTTTTAAATTGTTATTATCTGCCGACAAGCTTAGAATTTTAGGCACTAAGGTGCATAGTCAATTTTTGCGTTATGTAACCAGCGTCAGTAAGAAGCGACCGCCGTGGAATTTAGGAAAACGACCTCGCGACAGTGGAGAGAAAGCCCGAAACACACGAATCAAAAGTCATGTATCGAGTCTCGCGTTGAGTATTGTCATAATAGCAGATACCGATCCTCCAACTTTACAGAACCGAGGTCATGGGGAAGCCCCGATAAGGTCCAGATAGAGGGAGCGCGGCAGTGCGACCGGACGCCGGATGACATTGCCACCATCACCGAGAGTCCAAAAAGATGGTCGGTGTGGCCTTGGCCTGGCCAGCCGGGCAGATCGAACCGGAGGACAGCAAACATTTATATTATTTTCAGAGAAATTCATCATTGTTTCGAAGTATCGGCTGTGGGCGAGCACAAAGACAAGAATAAACAATTGACGAGGTTGGACCCATACAGCAAGGAATATGCTAGAAATGTGCTATAAACATTCTATGAATATTCTAATATTCCACGGGTTATTCGGAATATTCTATAAAAGTTTTATGAATATTTCATGAAATTTTGTTTATTCGGAATATGCATAGAATATTCTATAAATATTCTAAGAAATGTAGTATATTTAGAAAATGCTTAGAATGTTCTATAAATATTCTAATAATTATAGAATATTTGGAATATTCATAGAATATTCTACAAATATTTTAAGAATATTTATAGAATGTTTTATGGATATTCTGAGAAACTTTTCTAGAACTTGCTATGAATATTTTGAGAATATTTTATGAATATTCCCCAATCAATATAAAATATTTAGAATGTTTATCAGAATATCAAAATATTTATAGAATGCTTTTTAGATTAGTTTTTTTAGATTTTTTGTAATTTATCGATTTTTTTCCAAGTACTTTTTGCGCATTTAGCAAGGTCATAGCGGGGAATGCGTGCCTGTTATCGAATCGCCGTACATTTATAGATATTGTGCTGACGATAACTGGTGCGAATGGAAAGAGGACTCTTGTAAACGTAGTTCCTTGAGAAATTCCAAAGGCGTGATAGTCAAACGACGTTCTTGCAAGCGTGGGACTGACAGAAGGACGAATTGCATAAGAATATATTATGACGTGGTTTTGTGCAATGATTCTTTACCCGGTAGAAAGTCTGCTGAGAATGACAAGTGCATAACAACTGTGACGTGACATTTTTGACGTCCGTCACAAGGGCAAGAAAGCCCGATCGAAGAGGGAAATTTGAGGTCGGAGACCCCACCGCGAGGGGGCGACGACCTCTCCCTCTTAATTCTCTTTTGGAGATTTTAGATTTTGCGTTGTAGCGAATTAAGCGAGTCGTGGTGAGTGGCCAAACTCCCATATTGTGAATTACCGTGGAGCAGCCTTCGTGGGACCTGCGAGGGACTCAGCAGGCAGGACGACGGAGGCCCGGACGGCGTGCAGACGGATCCAGGATAAGGGCAAGTAAAAACACCCTTGCAAATATCATTCGATTCCAGACACAGTCGCTACCGCAGTCACGATTTCAGATACGGAGCATATCGAGGCCGGTGAACGCACCGAGAGAGATGACGCCCGAGAGGGAAGCGCGCTCTCACACGCCGAAGACCCGGGGTGGAGTACCCGAACAAGGAGCTGTTGTAACGAGCCAGGAAAGAAGAATCCGGTCGGAACCTGGCTAGTTCCCGACCGATTCAAAGAAGGTTCGGATCTGGAAACGGAGAAGGCCACGAAGGGCGTTAACGGCAGCTGCCAAAAGAGAGAGACCGGGGTCACCTCGGAAAAGCGTCACGGAGGGCCGAAATATCGAGGAGCGACGCGAGGATCGAGATCGCTAGATATATCGAAGGATCAAGTAGCGCTAATCGATAGCGCGGATCTACATGCGCAGGACGATGCGCGGAATGTCACCGCTGTCCGGCGAGCCTCGCTGTCGTCACTGTTCGGCGAGTCGGCAACCTGAGAGGAACCTCAAGGACCACAACGGGCGTACCGACGTTTTGTAAGGCCACCACTTCGACTTCGCGGTAAGAGCGGTATCAGTAGGCGGCCCGAGCCTCGCGGAAATAAGAACCCGCCTGGTTTTCGTGAAAGAGTATTAAGAGTATCGAAATGTCTCGCGATATGGTGCGAGGTTAGATTTAGGCCGGGCCCCGCTGACTACCGCTTCTATAGAATAAGATTCCACCATGCTATTCCCCTCGGGGCTGCCGAGCCGACGGTCGCTTTGTATAGTATAATGTCTTTTGTATAAGTAATAATTTCGCGTCAATTCTCGTAATGGTGTACCGAGCGTAAGAACTTATTGAAGTTAGCCTGTCGTGTATTTCTCTTGACCTTCTGTTGAGCGTTAATACTAAGAACCATTAAGAATCGCGTAAGGAAAGAATTGCGTTGCACGCTGACTATTATCAAGAGAGATTAACGTAGAGTGAATAGCAACGACCGTACCCAATGAGAAGTATAGAACTGGTACGTCGAAAATATTATACCGCGTGAGACGGAAGTACGCGGACTTCCGCGAGTCGAATATCCAAAATCATAGAGCCTCTCTCCGAGGTAATTTATGTCTCCGCTCCACGGAATTGTTAAGGAGCCGATCACCCGGCGTCAAACTCACTTGATTACTCAATTATCTATATCACCTCATTACTGGAAATACATGTTATTTGTTACTGATTAGTGTGTTCTTAATAACCGTCTATTTCAGACTCCTCTCTCCAAACCGGGTTAGCATCTCTAAAGAACCTCGCCCCTCTGCCATTTGTAGAGTGGGCTAGTCGCGCTTATCGCCGTTGCTTTCAAATAAATAAAATATTGTTTGACGTAATTTGTTCGTGCGGCGCGTTAATCCGCGCCTGGCGCCCAATCATAAGACTTGTCGAAATTGTTAACATCCAGTAAATAAAGCAACGAGGTTTGATACGCTTACCGGCGGGTCTACTTCTGCCCGACGGAAAAGTCGTCGCACAACCCACGACTTTATTTCCAAAAAGTTACGAATTTAGTACCATCATATCGGAAGTGTTGGTGCTGGCAGGAATGCAGGGTAATTATTATAACGATAGACCCTGGATAGCTTGTAATATATTTTGTCATCGAGAGATTGCCATTCCTTATGACTTTTTAAATATTTACACATCACCCAGTAAAATAATTGCTTTTGGCATGGATCCATACTTACCAGATGGACTATGGTGCGTGCCACTGGGAATGTAACCAGAATTATTATTGTCGTAAGCATTACTGTCTGCCGCAAAACTACACATTCGGAAAAAAATTTTCAACTAATTTATATCTAAACGAGGATATGGAAGAATTGTGATTGCAAAACATGCGTAATCAATTTATAACCATTAGTTACTTTGTCGAGTTTCGAACGTTTATCTCATTGTCAGACGTATTACTTTTGCTTATTTTTATTTTACACGGCATTCATTACACATTCGACGTAGATGAATGGACCGAAGATTGTGCCAAAAATAACATTTAATCTACTGTTACTAAGACTAATTAATAAAATTTATTTTATTAAAAAAATGGAAAAATTATTAATTTACATAGAAAAATTGATTTACAAAAAGGAAAATTTGGTTGATGATTATGTAAACGCATTTTTATTCTGTATGAGATGTTTTGAGGTTTTAAAGTAGGCAAATGAGGAGTATACATTTAGGCAAGTATGATGACACAGAAATTCATGAACTGAGATTCCATTGTAACGATCCATTTTTTGGGAGACGTAGTTTTATTAAAATATCATAACAAAATTATATGAAAGATGTGTAGATACGACATCAAGTAAAAGTATTTCCAAATACATCATGTGCAAAATAAAGTACTGAACAGAGTTTACAAATTGTTATTGAAAAAGAATATTTATAACTGAATGAACAATTGCTTGTTAACATCTTAATGTTAAAGTATTTTAATTATTTTGTCCACGATGCAACAATTGCGTTCCTTCCATTCGATCGGATGCATTACGGAGCCGTATTTGTGGACGAAATCTTGATCATATTTTCTCAAAAGATATCTTCAAGTTGTTTTTGATGGCTCTAGCTTGAGACTAATAAAAAAATTCTCGCGATCTTCTCTATATCGCGCTTTCAGAAGAAATTCGTACGCGAACGAATTTAACGGAAAATTATAGCCCTGCGCGTATCTTTGACAGTCTGTTAACCACGTCGCAACATCGATAATGTGTTTCCTCTTTGAGTCTATATTTTTCGATTTTTCTTCGATCTGTGCGTGTATCTTTGATTCCAGTATGATCATGTGCCAACGATGGAAATATTTGCGTACCAAGTATCGTTGTCTGCATGTCCAAACATCTTTCTCAATTTTATTAATAATCTTTTGATGCGTGGAGAACTTTACTCTGTCTAGTGCTGCTGTGAAAATACGTCTAGCTAAACATTGTTTGGGTTTTATTAAATTTTCTCTATTTCTGAAGTAAAGGTTATTATAATTGTTGTTAATAGATAAGGATTTTGAAGTCGTAGCAATTTGCACTGGTTGTTTTTTTATAGAAGACATTGCAAAGCTCTCTTGAATATTCCTCAAGCTATTTAATCCGAGGACTTTGATCAGAAAATGACCAACATATGGCATGCAAGGTGGATTATGTTTTGCTGTGGTCCAAGCTCTTTCATACTTAGAGCAGCGTGGGCTTTTGTATATCTTGGATAATTTTTCCATCGACTCGTATCTACCATACAAACAAAAAGTGTATAATGGAAATTGTAACGCTTAGACATACTATTCCAGAAAAAATAAGGAACTCTTTTTTAGACGCTCAAAATTGAGTAATTTTAAAACTGCTAAAACTCGGCGAGAAAATTAAAAAAGCGCTAAAAATTTCAAAGCTTAAAGTTTGCACTTTTCTATGCTTTAGCTCATTTTCTTTGAAAATTTTCTTTGCAGCTGTGAGCTCGAAAAAAAAGTATTATTTTGTTCTTAATTACGTGTTTTTAACATTTTGCAGTTTAATAAAAGAATTTGTCTCGTAAAATTATGACAAGTATCAAAAACTACAACATTTTGTCTACAAAAAAACGTAATTTTTAAAATCTTGCTACAATTTTTTGAACCGAGTTACAAAACCTTGAAATCAATCCTACATTTTGTGAAAAATAATGTTTAATTTTAATTAGAGTTTAGTTTTAAAATTACGTAAATTGGCCAAAAAGTAGTCGTAGCGAAATTTTAAAACACACGTTTTGTAGGTAAAATGTTGTAGCTCTTGGCAATTGTCATAAGTTTTTCGATAAATTTTTGTCAAAATTGTAATTATTAGCGCGAACTACTTGCATGGCTCGATATCCTTTTTGTTTTTATATTTATTATTTTACTCGATCCATTAATACCTGACAGCATGATGAGTCCTTAAGTAAGACCAGCTTCTCCGAAGCCTGTAGATTGGCAGTGCCTGCAGTCCTGCTAGGATGGATCTGCAAGACTGAAAATTGCCGAGCGTGAAACATTTGTCAGCCGCATTGATGAATCTTGCCATGATTCTAGTCCTCATGTCAATCTGCTTGATTGCGAGGATCTCGCTGACAGTCAAACAAGCGATCCGGTGACTGAAGGCGATCCACGCGCCCAGATTCGGTGAGTTGCGCGATGATCTCTGATACACCAGCACTTCGATTTCGGTCGCCGGTATGCGAACGAAGAGATCGCGATCGATCATTGTCAGTTGCGTGGCTAGTGTGGTGCTATCCAGGTCCCATATGGTGATGCGAAGGTTCATTCGTAACAATCTCCGCAATTGTGCCGTACTTCTGTCGATATCCATCTTTTTAATCGTCTTTTTGTTCTGTTTGCGGCCGCCATTTATGGAGAGCATACGTTCCAAGAGACTGCTGGATCTTCCCGTGATTGTGATTTCAGATTTGCCATTCTCGCCCGAGATATGATTCATTCGTTTGCAGAAGAACTTCTTTTTCGTATGCCTCTCCTTTTCACATCGAAAGTTCTTAAGAGCCGCCAAGTGATGTCTCAGTTCTCTGTTGTGTGAACATTTAAAGACTTTCGAGTACAAGCACTTTATTTTATATACTATTATTTAATAAAAAACTTATTTTTGCACCTTTTTTAAAATTATTTTACAAATGCAAGCTAAATTGGATAAAATGTAATTTTTTTTATTTTGCTAAAGTTACTGTCTGAGCTAAATTTTAGTCTTAAGGTGATCCTAAAGTGGTCTGTTTTACCTATTTTTTTCAAATACACTTAACTTTTTTTTGGCTGTGTAGAATGAAAAGTCCTTTTCTGCAAGTAAAGTACATATGCTAATACACTACGGATGGTCGATTTGAAAGAATTTTTCAAGCCACGCAGCCAAAAAAAAAACAAATTGTATGAAAAGTAGAAGGTAAAACAGAGACGTTTTCTGTTTTACCTTCTATTTTTTGTAAAATTTGTTTTTTTTGGCTGCATGGCTTGAAAAATCCTTTCAAATCGACCATCCGTAGTGTATTAGCATATGTACTTTACTTGCAGAAAAGGACTTTTCATTCTACTCAGCCAAAAAAAAGTTAAGTGTATTTGAAAAAAATAGGTAAAACAGACCACTTTAGGATCCCCTTAAGCAGAGAAATCTCTCGTCAACTGAGATATAAATCATATATTTGTAGATACGGCAGATTTTTTTGTATTACCTGTAAGCAGCCGCTGCTGCCTGAGGTCTGTACCAGTATTCTGGTGTCCAGAACAGTATCACTCGTCCTCTAGTAATTGTACCAATGTTGCTGGCTCCGCCGGAAGTCAAAGCGGCGCAGGAGATGCTTGCCGTCAGTTGACGGCGCGAAACCGGAAGCCTCAGCTCTGGATCCGAGGGTTGCCTACGGATGTTCACCGCGCTCGGTGATCTGAAAGTCTGCACGGATTCGCGTTCTCCAGGCTGGACCGACCATGGCCCGAGAGCGTGGAAGAACTGCGCCGCTGAAGAGAAAGCGTATTTTCGTGGATGCCTTTGACTCTTCAAAGATCTGCAATGATCTTCCCAGACCGTCACACCGCTCTCGATTAATGTGTAAGGATCGACGAGGTGATGCGCAATTCTGGGGACGTAGTTCGAATCACCTCGATAAGGTCCCAAGATTAATTCGGAATTGCATTTTTCTGAGACACCCAAGCCAAAACGCGATACTTTCGACGTTAAAGACGCTGCCGGTTTCTGATGGTGCTGTTGGATTTTCCCGTATTTTTTTTCCATGTGTTCTATAAACTCTTTTTCGGCAAGCATACTTTGACATTCTAGAAATTGAAAATTTTTCAATATTTATATTGTCCTCAAATGAGAATATTTGCATTTGAATACATTTATACACAATTTAGTTCATTTTTTAAAATTTAATTTATTAAATCTATTATTTTCATTATTTAATTTTTTTCTATTTATTTTCCTTACAAATTCTTTATTTTAGTTTCTTATCTTATAATAAAAAAAAATTGAGATTTTTCTAAACTGTTTATGTAAATAAATAAAAATCTGCCCTAACCGTGACATCGACTGTGCTTTCCAAGAATATTAATGCCAACGTTGTCATCTAATTGGCAGGTGTTGCAAGATGAAACTTTGCAATTTGCGCAACAACGTCTATTACGATTTCTTGCGAAAAGAACGTTACACAGTCCTCCAACACGTTGCGATTTTGCCTGACCATCAAATTTCATGTGACAAGGCCAGCTGTGGCAAGATTTCTTGCAGGCGATGTAGCACGACGTACGATCCTCTAGCTCGTATCTCAAATCTTCCAAACTGGCTCCAGCAAATCGCACTGGAATCGGCGTGTAATGGCCGTTCACCAGTTCGTTAAAAGATGGCCCGAGATACAAGTCCTTTTCGGTCCATGTAGGAGCAACGTAATCACCGGCGCCTCCATAATGCGTCCATATTCTACGTATTTATTTTTAAACGCGCTATACTATATGCACACAGTACCTCGTAAATCGGAATCAGTGCGTTTCTGATAAGCAAAAATCGACTTTGATGATATAAATAAAGAGTAATTTATATAATGAATGTAATTACTAAACATAATTTGTATATAATAATAAAAAAATTAAATGTTTAGTTTCTGTAAATAATAATGATGATGAGAATCAGTTCACGCTGATTAGTACCTGAATATCGGTTTTCTGCCTCTCGCGTTGCAATTGCTCGTAACTTCGATCTCGGACGACAGTAAGAACAGTGCGCTGCTGCTCGACGAGCTCGCCGCCGTTGTTTCCGACAACGAGCTACCGTCCATCTTGGACTCTAATAATTTCTGTACCCGTTTGCACCAAATTCTCCAAAAAAATTTCCGCCGCACACCACCGAGCTCGTAATAATTCGCGCGACCATTTATAAATCTAAAAATAATAAATTTATAATCAGTTAACATAGCGTTTTCAAATACGACGATTTCACACAAGCGTGAGTTTTACTTTTTCACTAAAAATAAATTTAAAAAATAAATTTAAACATTTTACGTGTCTTTTTATTTTCTTCTTGAGTATCGGTAGTGTGAGTTTCTCCTCTAGTTTCGGGAATTGAAGGAATACACGTGTACATAGCTGCAAGGTTTGTTCTCTATGGGTACCTTGCCTTTAGAGTCCTACGGCGTCTCCTTCTGAACACACTGAGCGTTACGTATTCCAGAGGATACACGGACACGAGCTCGAAACTCTCGATACTGACATCGATACCAGGCGGGCAAAGGAAGCCGGGATTAGTTTGAAGAACGTCGGCGGCGACGATCAGCCTGGTCGGCGTGAGGCCCAAGGTGACCTGGCGCAGTCCACATCCGTTTCTCGTGGTCTCCGCGAACGGCGACTCCACCAGAATTGTCTCGGAGAACTCGCAGTACTCCGATAGCAGTAGCCTGCGTATCCTGTTATTTTGCGGAGCATCGCGACCGTGCAACCTCGCTTTACACGACGCATTCATTGATGACTTTTCTCACGGAAGGAAGAGAATGATATCGCGGCACTCGTATCATCTGTGAGATTCTGCACGATTGAAGAATTTTTGAAGCGTACAAATGTTACCCTACTTGTCAGTGCTTAACCGCGCTGGAATAATGTTTCTTCGATCAAAACGTCAGAGAGAAATACTTACTATCGTTCGCGAGCAACTTCTCACGAAATGTTTTCTAAAGGATGACTGATATATTTAGGATTATGAAAACTGAGGCTGCTAAATTAATTTTTAGCTATTATGTTTGTTGAAGAAATTACATTAATTTTAATTTTTGACAGTTTTCAAACCGCTTTTCCTCAGGTGCTTCATGAATTTTATATCCTAGAATGTTTATTTCCTCTAAAAGATTGATAAGTAACTAATGATTAAGCGTTGCATATCATTGTTTTTATTTAAAAATTCAACGTTACGTCGAATTTTCCATTAAGATTCTTACATAGTCGCGATCGCAGTAGATTACATTCAAAGACTACGTGGTAAATACTGGTCGTAAAACCTCGTCTCGGTTAATAAGAATTAGCTTCTTTACTCTTTACTCGGTGTATATAATACGATAATAAATAACATATAAAAAACATGTATGTACGTGTAAAACCTCACCAATAGGGGGAGCGCTCTTTCGCTTACAATAAAATCGAAATGGTTAGCGAAAACGTGCAAAAATGTACAAAATTTACGAAAGATTATTTCTATATGAGCACAGAGAGGTGTACTATGTTAAGTCACATAAACATAATTTTTCGGAAAAAGGATCTAAAGAGATTTTTCGTTTTTAATATGTTCTTAGTAAAGTACTTATAATGTTTTGCATATTTTTTTGTATTCGCAGATATATCAAACTTCGATATGTTTCAGAAAATAAAGTTTTGTGATTACGACATGTGTGATTTTAATGTGAACCTAATCAAGAGACACAGTAGTGTAGAATTTTATAGAAGAGTTTTATAGAAATAGTGTACAACTTTTTTCATAGTTCTTTAGTCCCACTTGGTGCCATTTCCTGATATCATATTTTTTTGTAGAAAGTATATATAATAGCTTTTTTGAAAATTTTAATATATACAAGTTTTTTTTGAAAGGTTTTAATATATGACAGGTTTTTGGAAGGTTTAATATATACGACAATTTTTTTGAAAGGTAAAACAATAGGTACGGTTTTGTTTTAGTTGTGACAAAAGCGTGCACTTGACGTCTTTTTTTTACCTTTTTTTAAAAAAGGTAATTTTTTGATAGATATTATTTCTTTTTTTTTGTAATGATACTATTTACCTGGTGAATGTGTTATCACATTGTGACTTAACTTTATACAATCAACATCGTTATTTTCATTGAAAAGATTTAGGTGAAACATTGAAGTATAGAGTAGATAATAATAACTCAATTTTCGAAAAAATGTGACTCAACATAGTATACCTCTGCGCTCATATTCTTTCAACTCGATTGAATCCTTATCGACTACTATTCTCCGGATTCACTTTGATGGTGACTTTGTTGCTGAGGACAGACGCGAGCTTCTCCACATTGCCCTGCAGAAGTTTGTGCGGCTCTGAATTCGTTGTATCGTTGCTGGATGTCGCAGCGTTCTCGGGAATAGTCTTCACGGGCGACTGGTTTTCCTGGAGTTTTGGAAAAATTTAACATGAAATATTGTCGACTACAATTTATAACAATTGTATCTTTACTCTTCTTTAATTTAATTTCATATTTTGTTCTTTCTTTCGTGAAATTTTATTTCTCTTCTCCGTTGTGACTCTATTGTACTACTATTCGCTTACCCCTTCAGTCTTTCTTCTAAGATTTGACCTCTGTAGAGTCGCCACGAGCTCGTTCTGCAGCCTAGAGACGACCGGACCGTTGGCCGTCTCTGCGTCGGCGACGCTGCTCTTTTCGCGACCTGATTGCTGTGCCAAGAATTCCAGCCTGGACGGCTGCTTGGTCTCACCCTCATACGCCCCTATTCTGATGGCCACCTTGCCACCGGATTGCCTCGAAGGCTGAACGCTGTTGGTCGGCGAGACTGACGACGGTGTTTTCGCGAGCTCCGCGACTGGACTCGTCGCGACGTCTTTGCCACTTGCGATCTTACTGGCGCCGATGTGACGCGGGCTACCGGTCGACGATGGGCTCGTCACCGGAAAGTACGTCGGCGGTGGCTTCGGCACCGTGCTCGGCGTCTCCTTCAATTTGAACGATTCGATGCTTTGCATCTCTACCGCATCGTCGTTGCTTCGGTTTTTAGACGGCAGTGGAAGCGGCGGAGGAGCCGGCGGCGATGCCAAAAGACCCGTCGTTGTCGTCGCTGTCGCCGTCGCTGTCGGCGTTTCATTGAGCACTCTTTTTTCTTGTTCCTGAAAATATAATAATAATGTTAATTGATGTACTTTTTAGTATTAGATTTTTATAAATTAGTAAAATTTGGTATTTTTAATTAAAATACATTTTTAATGTATTAACACGTTAGAATTAGGTACGTTTTTTTTAGTACGTTAATAATTTAACTTTAGATAGGAGTGTTAAACTCCTAAATTAAATTATAGACTAATGCTAAATAATTTATGCGTAATTACTAACATTATAAGGAGTGATCGTAACCAATGCTTGTTTCTTCCTCATTGTGTCGCTTATATGATTTGTCTTTGAACTTTTTCTTATTCATACATCACTTTGAATGTTTAGATTGTATATAACAACAGGCGCAATTTAATACATCCAACCTTTCACCTCTTCGTGAGTCAATTATTTATGGTCCTTTTTTCGCTTGCACTTTTTACAGTCAACACGTTGAGCAGCCATATATTATCCTCTATTAAAGTCAATTATTCTACACACACGAAGAACGATCAAGGTAAAAATAGTATCTTTGCCGGATGTGTATTCAAATGATGTTACTTAACGTTTCGCTTAAACTCGTATCATTTTAAAACTTATATTTTAAAATTTGTAGCTTTAAGCCTTAATTTATTGTCACTTCTCAGGAGGATTGTCGATGAAAAAATTTTGTTCACCATGCGCTTTCAGTGAGCGTTTGCTACTCCTCGCTATATTCGCGCTCTCCGCGTGCGGCCTTATTTTCTTCTAATTACGATTGCACGGCGACCTCGCGTTTTGCGGTATTTCGCGGGCCGTCGATCGCGCGACACGACGACGGACAACTGAAGAAACACGAAGAAGCGCGGTGACAAGAGCGTGTGTTACGCCGGTACTCTTATGTAAGCCCTATTATTTTGCACGTCTGCTGCAATTCGTAGAAAACTGTCGAAGCGAAGAAAAAATGTGGCACAAGAGAGCCGCGTTGGCGTTTCGCGTTACAATCCCGATATCGGACGCGTCGCGCATGACAAAGTCGCGATCGTCGCTCCTGGCGATGGCGATTGAATCCGCGAATATTCCGATAACGATTAACAAATGATAAGACGGCAACAAGCCGCTAATCAAGTTATTGATTATTGAGCGCTCGGTTATTAAAAGATGAAAGAAAGGCAGAAATTTGTTGATGATGACGACAGTAAAAAATGATATCTGAATTACTTTCTAAGTGAGAGATGTGTCTCTGTTGTGCGAAATCACCTTTTTCTAATACATTTCAGCATGTGATAATCGTCATTATTCCCGGCAATTTACAGATTTTTGAAATATAACAGTTTCTTTTTAAATAATAAAGTAATAGAGCTCCAAACAATTAATGGTCATTAATTTACGACAAGTTTCTCGACAGTTTCAAATCATTAATCATATTAAAAGTAATTTATCCTTGTAGTAATCAATAAATTCTAACATCTTACACAATGCGCACAGGTTTTCCTACCGCTCAGAGAGAAACAGAGAATGCGTGGAAATCATAGAAAAACAATTCTAACAATAAATGTGGAAAAAAATAAAACAAATCTTCTATATTGCAAATAACATATCTTTTCTATCAAAGATAAAAAACATTATAATTCCATAATTTTAGCACAAATCGCTTTTTCTTGAAGCAAAAGAATTAGACACATAAACCAATTCTGGAATCAAACTGATAAAAAAAAGAAAACTAAAATAAAATAAAAATAAAAAACAAGATAAGATTTAACCAGCGATGACTTAACAAAATGTTAACACTTTAGTTGAATAAATGCTGCATTCAACAATCGATATGCAAGAAGCCATCAATTTAGTTTTCCATCGTGTATGTATAATATTATTATTCGCACTATTATCGTTGGAACTGTTAAATATATTTCCGTCGCACGATAACTGTCGAAGGTGATACGAATGAAAAAAATGAAGTGACCGCAATTCACACTCGTACAATTGACAATTGGTTTGCTAATATATTGCTTCCGTGGTTAAAACTAATCTGCGCTTTCGCGAATGTCGCTTGCAAATCCTCTCCGCTGGGCGATAATACAAGAACTGAGAGAGAACATCGGAAAATGCATGACTTCGAGCGCAAACCGCTCGCTATCTCTCCTTGTTTCAACAATACTGCTGAACGTCACGACCAATAGTGTGCCTTACGTATGTACATGCAGGTCAACGTGTCGGTGCGTCAGCAATACGTACACACGCGTGAAACATGCGCGTACATTGTTGTGTAACCCGCGCGCACACACACACACACTGACGGTGACTACTCCGGAGTCTTCATAATTTTCGTGCTCTTATCTGTTTACACCGGCGGATCTTTGCTTATACTGTTGTGTAATTAAGAGCACGCTACTTGAGCCGCCTGGTAATTGCGTCTCGTAAAAGGCACATTAAAAATTCATCAAACAGGAAAAAAACACTCGAGTGAAAAAACTCGAATTTCCGTCATACATTTTTGATTTCTTATTAAAACAAAATCAACTTCATATAAAAATGAGTGAACATCCTGTATGTATATTTTCAAGCAACTTTCGCAACCTCATTTTATTAAATATAATTACTTAAAATATATGCTTAACAATTTTTTAATCACAATTTATTAAAATTTATGTTGTTTTAATTTTTTTAAATTTACATAATTGTAATTTAAATTAAAATGTTCGCAACTCTACATTTTTCATCTTTTATTTATTAATTTTTTTTCAGTTAATTCTTTATTAATGATAAAACAACAAGCACATCTATATTTATATTGTCAAGGCATGCTTGCAGTTACAACGTGCAAAACGTTACGCATTAATCGGTCTCAAAGATACCGCTTATCACTGAACGGTATACCAGACTGGCGTCAGGTAGACTATTGTTATCATACGAAAGTTAAAGTGTCATATATTTCGAGTTCCACGAGATAGGCGAATAAATTCGCGAGTTTCATTTTTATAAAGTCCAATAAAATTTTTAAAATAATTTTTTGTGGATTTCTCCATTAGCAGTTATTGAATAAATTTAATCTATTAACTTATAAAGTTTGAATTACATAATTTTCAAAATAAATGGTTTATTTATGAATAATTTTTTATTACCTTTTCAGAAATTTGATCCGAGGACTGCGCCTTTTGCTGAGCAGAATTGAACATCTTTTGGTGTGCACGTTTAAATTCCTCCATCAGCTGTAAGAAAAAATAAACGTCGATTTTATTGTAATATTGTATAAAGTGAGGCGATGCTCATTAAATATATGTGAAATTGCAAGCAGTTAACCTTATCGTGTGTGACTCTTTGCTCCTGCGACCTTAGAGCTTCAGGATTCTGAGGTTTACGATTGTCTGGAGCTTTGTCCTTTGGTGCTTCCGCTTTAGCGGCATTATTCATCCTCTGCGAATATGTGAGTAATAAATAATTAGAAATAACGAACAATTAAGCAAAATGCAGATGTGATCGATTGCAAGATAAATACATTGCAACAAATGTAAAGTGATTTTATTCAATGTTCATTTATCTTTGATATTTTTAGAAAGATATTTATAGGAAACATAAAAAATAGAAAAGTTCTCAAGAAACTAGAGTATCAAGAAACTTATTTTTTATCTGCAAATAGATAATATAGTTATCAGTTGACAATAAAAATTACAGTACGTTGTATCGCAAAACATGATCGGAGCACTTCAAACTTCTTGATAATCTTTATTATTTTTCATCGCGATACCATAAAAAACTAACATAAAACGCATTATAGATAAACTGATCGCCAGATATCAGCGCAACAGGAATATATAGGAAAAAATTACAAATACATTTAAAAGAAGAAAAAACAGGCAATATCATGCGCTGTACATATGATAACACGTATATATGTTACGTTAGAAATAAATTATAAGAACTCAATCTTTAGCTAGCTTTTCATTCAGGCTTGGCTCTAGATTTCCTGGAAGTAATTTTTTAAATTCTTAATTCCCATTTCCCTTTTCCTATTAATCACAATTCTTTTGAATCATTTTTTGTCATCTTATCATAAATTTATTATGGAAAAATCGAGTTGTGCAGTTGAAATGCCAATTTCCTGTTCGACGTCGCTCGGTTTACCTGTTGCGCCCGCCTCTGCAATTCCTGCGTGATAGCGGTGCCCAGATCGGTGTTGGCGATCGGCGATGTCCTGACGGTATCCTTGCGCGATGTCGCATATGCGGCCGTTGAAGTCTCCGTGGTTTTGCTCGCTATGCTGCTGGACCCGCCGCCGGTCGCCGATCCGTAAGACATGGTGGACGCCGGTTCGCAGGACGACGTTGACAGCGACGACGATGTTGATGCGGAGTCCTTGCTGCAGGACGACTCGAGGCTCGATTCGGTCTCCGTCGAGCCGGTGCTGCCCATCGACATTGTGCTGCCCATTTGCATGCCCATGGCGTTCATCGGTTTTGTTTCTGTAACGGTAGATGATGTAGACGATGACTCGTGACTGTTATGCAAAACATTAGAAGCGGATTCTCCGCTTGGATATTAAATAAAAATTTGCACAAAAATAAATTGTTTAATTAAGAAAATTTATAAATTAGATCGATTTATCGATAATATCGATAATAACAGAAAATACTTTTAATTCTTTTGAGAAAAAGAACAATATTTTATATTCACACGTTAAAGAAATAAAGAATTTTGTGTGAAACTTTCAATCTTTCAAGAACTATGTTTCTGGGCGGATCGATAGTAGTCGGAGAATTTGCTGCGAGATGCGCGGCGCTCGGGCGAGAGAGAACGCCACACGTCCAGTTATTATTCTAATGACGTGAGAGAGAAGTCGTCAGACCTGCTGGCCATTTGTAAGGAAGCGGCGGCGGGGGTGCAGGTGGACAAACTGACTGATGCACCTCTACGGTCGTTATCGTCTTCCTCTCGGCCTCGCTCTGCCTCTGCATGAGTTGCAGGTCCGCCAATCGATTACCGACCGCTTGGCCGTTCTCCTGGCGCAAAATTATTCACCACGCATTAACGTATCTTTATTTAATTCGGCTCGCGGTTTACACAATCGCCTAACGAGCATTTAACATTTTATCGTGAGAAATGACTCGATAACGAAAACAGATCGGCGAGTTCAAGCGAAATGCGAAATCCTCTTACTTTGGAGCCGTGGTACGCGGGCAGATCGTCCGCCGGGCCGTCATAAATCACATCCTGCTGCCGCGCGTTATCTCGCCGATAAGCCAGCCGCCGATTGGCCTCGTCTCGCGGATTGGCGTCGAAATCGTGGACCTCATAATCGATCCTGGGCGCCACGGGATCGTAGAGCGGCTCGTTGTCGATGTCATCCTCGTAATTGCCCCGCGAGTTGAAGTGATACTGTTCGCCCGGGATCGGCCGGTGATTCTGGTTCTGGTTCTGGTTCGAGCTCTGATTAACACGAATCACGGTCGTGTTATTCGGTTTTCGCGACCATTCCTGTGCCTAGAAAACGGTCAGATTAGACGGCCAATAACGAGTTGCATATCCGCTTTTAAGCGATGTCGTATTTAAAAAAAAACACAATATGCCAAAAACAAAACTGAAGAGAAAGTAAAAGCTGTGTACATACGTATTCGTAATCTTAGCATATTATGGTCATCGCGTTTTATTAACAATACGGAATTAATTAATTAATAATACATATGGAACCGCGATATTTAGAGAAAATGTAATATGTTATTCTGAATAGAATTCAAGACAATTCGACAGTTACTTTTTGTACAAAGCTAGAGAGTAAAGCATGATCAGTACTAATTGCTTGAAGAATCAATTTTGCGCAATGAGAGAGACGATATCCGAAGTTAATTCTACATTACATAACTACGGAATGAGCTATTTTCGTTCATTACCTGATCTACGTGCGCCCACTCTGAGGAGGAACTGCAACTGCTGGTAGATAAGGCGAGAGGACAGCATATTCTATAACGTCACCCGGAAATAAAGCAAGATTTATATGTGTGTTTGATTATGCAAGAGAGTCCATACCGATTTCTAAAGAACGGTATTCGCGGGACGCGCTTTTTTACCGAACGGTGAGAGCACACCGAGAGGGGGGGGGGGACGAGGAACAGGATGAATGTTTACGTGGCGGCAAGGAATTCAAGCGGCGGCCGACTCTACGATCGTTATCGTCAAGTGTCCTATTAATGGACCGACTTTCTCCCGGCGTAAATTCATTGATGCCACTCGATAACGGTCGAGGACCGCCGAGAGATACGTGCGTATCTGCGTAGTATCGTAGATAGTCACGCAGCTGCTCTTTGCGCGTCGCAAAACGAGTGATTCGCACGACGATAAGCGACACCGATCGGTAATTGCGATCAGTGGCGCTTGGAAAAATCGACGATTGGCACGCTGCGTTGTAATCTCGCGATCGTATATTCACATTTTGTTCACAATTGTATGAAATGTGTCGAAATTAATCGGACAAAACCCTAGGAAGAATTGATTTCCATCTTTCTTTTCGCGTGTACCATTAGAACGTTTGCTGACCTGCCGTTTCTGTTGCAGGCGTCATCGCGCGGATACCGCTGATGCATCCTGCCGTCGTGATGGTGCTGCGGTGACGTCGGTGGATTGTTCGGATGCTGGGAGGGCGAGCTCGCGGCCACCACGCTGGACGTCTCGGAGTCGTAACCGCTGGAGCCGCGCGTCCACAGTGGCTCGGGACAGTCGTAAAGGTGATTGGGAGGCGTGGGTCGTTGCACCACGAGGTCGAGGACTGCCGAACTGCGCATCACCTCGATGGCCCTCTCGAACGGCAGATCGATGAGTCGTTGACCGTTACACCAGATTATTACGTCGCCGGCCTTCAGACCCGCCGCACGCGCCGGCCCGCCTTCCCTCGTGCCCTAAATGTGCGTTTTTTTTAATCAATAAAATGAATATTTGTTTCGCTAATTTTGCGGGATACTCAGTTAAAGACGTAAAAGTTTGAAGCGGCTGAATTCTGCTACTTTATTCGAGTTTATGTGCCAGTAATTATGAAAGTGACTCACAAGGAAGCCTCGCGAATCCGAACATTCTGATTTTGATGAAACTTTACACACATGTAAGGGGAGGGAGTAAACAGATGAATTTAGAAATTTTCAGCTGCTGCTCCAAAACTATTTTAGGGGGTGAAACTACCCCTTATATGTAGAGCGGCTTTTTGCTTTTTACGTGTGTAAAGTTTTTTTTTCATCAAAATTAAAATTTTCAAATTTGCGAAATTCCCTTGTTAGTAAAAAATTAGAAAATATAAGTTTATCGATAAAAATTAAATTTATCAATTTTAATTTTAAATTATATTGCAAGAGTAAATATATAGATTTTTTTAAATTTATCTAAACGCAAAAAAATATTTGACATTTACAATTAGAACAACGTTCGTAATCATATCTTAAGTGTTTATATTTTTAAAATTAATATTGAATATAGCTGTACATGTTAAAACACACAAGGCTCGTGCATTTAAATCAGCAAGGTCAAATTTCTTTGCAGAATAACTGTGATTTTTTCAAGCGGAATAAGCTTTGCAGTACAAAAGTAAAAATCTCGAGAATGCCGGTTTTGCTTGTACATGACATAATTATGTCCAATTAGGGTGCTATTAACCTGGACGGTAAGACCAGGCACGATGCCTCTGCAAACGCCGCATCCGAGACGGCCTTTCTCGCCGACGAGAATCCGAATTCTAACTTCTGCACTCGGCACACCGCCTAAACCAGTTTCGTTGTACTGCAGCTGCTGTTGCTGTTGCTGCACCATGTGCCAGGTAACCGGATCGTTTGGATTGCTTTGCGAATCATAAAGGATTTTTGTAACGACAGAATGCCGATCGCCAGTACGCAATGCGCGTACGTACGTACGCAATGTACGTACGGTCCGCGCGAGGTTTTAATTAAATTTCGATACTTACTCCTTTACTGGTATCATCCCCACACCTGCAATATAAATCGAGAGCCATAAATTCCCGCTATCAGTAAACGAGATAGGGATTATTGCGCACGCAGCGCGTATTACTGTTATTAATTATTTTTCTTTTCAATCGCTTCGCTGTCTGTTCTGCGTAGATTTACGCGCGCAATACTTCGCGGCGGAGATGATTAAGATAAAGACGAGATAGTTACTTCGAATTTTGAGAACCAGGACTTGCTGGTTCTTCGCCAGGAGCGCGACTTCCTGATGCACGGCGTCCTCCACCGGATAACCGTTCACCCTTAAGATCTGGTCGCCCACCTGAAAACAATAGGGCGAAAGTGAGATCACGAATTTCAAAATTATGATAGACAACAGATTCCTCGTAATTTTTACATTAATTAGTCGCGTATAATCGCATTGAATTAATTTTCAAATCGGCTGAAGCATCGCGAAAAATCTCGCATAATGTAAATTTCTAAAAAAAAAGAGGTAACGCGTATATTTTCTTGTACTTTGACGCCGGAGAAAAACAGTAGCAATTCAAGATAAGTACCCTTAATCCATTTCTGTGAGCTTCGCCACCTGGCTGGACATCGCTGACGTAGAAGCCGGCGGCGTATTCACGTCCGCCCCGTAACGAGAATCCGAAGCCGGCGTTGCCGCGACGCCTGAGACGTACGTTTCTGGTCACGCCGATGACGGCCATCCTGCCGCCTCCTGCCGGGTTCCCAGGACCTCCACCGGTCGATGATCCCGTGCCAGCACTTGACGCGCTGGAGGAGCCGCCCGACCTGTCGGCATCGTAAAAAGGACGCATATAAATAACGTCGCGCCGCACTCGCAAACGGCGAACGAAAACAGCCGGCAAGAATTTCGTCATTCTTTTCAAGAGCTCTCGTCAAGTAAAATTCGAAACGCGCGTGCGACCGGCGGAAATTTTCAAGCTGCATCACTTCGAAGTCGTCCAATTAATTTCGCAAAATGGTTTCGTTAAATGAGATACCTTTATTTTACCCTCGCCGCAGTATCTTTTCTCGAGATGTTTAAATATTTTTATTCCATTAAATTTGCATCGAGAATTTTATTCAGATACCTTGAAATATCTCTTTCGTGTCCGCTCGCTGCTCGTTCCGTATATTTTCCCGTCGGCGCTACATCCGTTCGCAATGCGTCGCTGTAACACCATCGCGGTCTTATTTCACCTTCGCGAGTAATTGTCTCGCAAAGATCCCCATTTCCCCCCTCCTCCTCCCCCTCCCCCTCCCCCTCTCGCTTCGACGGACGGACGAGCAAGCGAGCGACTCCGGTACCTTTGTTCGTATCCCGCCGATCTTTTTCCACCTCGCTGTGAAATTAATGACCACACCTGGCGTACCGCGCGCCGGCACGAGGAGGATGGCATGGCGAGCTGAGGAAGCGGAGATAGTGGCGGCAAAGTGGAGGAGTCTTGGAGGAATTCCGCGCGGGGTCTCCAAGGAGAGAAGAGGAAGATGGACCGAGAATGACTCGGGGGCTCGAGGTGAAGCTGAATACAGGGACACTTTGCTAATGACACCGGGAATCCATCTTCCCGCGGATATATGCTGGAAAGGTCGTGTGCAACATCGGGGCGACGATGTGGGACGCTGTAGGACACGAAGACACCGGGTAAATGATGATCATTAACGGGAGCGCGAGGGAGAGACTTCGCTCTGGAATGACTTCGCCTCGCCTTACAAAAGATTTTTCCTCTTCCCGGCATCATTTTGCACTGTCATTTCTTCGAGGAACAATACTCGAAGTAGGAATGAGCCCCACGTCCTTTTGGACAAAATGCGAATTTTCGGCACGGATATAATCGAGCGTGAGAACCTTCGGAGGAAATCGGACGCGCGGATTGCGCTCGGTCGTGGGATAATAACTATTTTATTCCCCGGCCGCTGACATCAACATTCTCGGCGAATGCGCATATTCTATATTACATAATGATAGCGTGGGATAACGTAATTATTTTAACGCTCTTAATCACGTACTCTTTTTTTTTTATGTAATGGGACGAGTCTGTACGTTCGGGCGCGCAGCTGCGCGCAAAAGTCAAATTGCCGTCTTCGTGGCCGGAAGATCTGTTACGCGATCGCGACGAGGAGAGGACAATGGGATGCGCCGCGTTGCCCGGGAGGTTCTCGCGACAACGCGCGCGTTCATACGGAAAGCCGTACCGTTACCGTTGTCGATATCATCGCTCGGCAATCAAGTGCCCCGAAAGTGTCACGACTAACGCAAACGTCTGGCACACGCCTCTCCGCATCTGGCTTCGAGCGACCCGCCCGCGTCACGATCGCGATCAGCGTGCATGTGTTAATCCGGGCCTCGATATTCCGTTCACGATTTATGTTAATTCTCGACTCGCGAGTAAAACAACCAAACGGTTAACGGAAACCACTTCCACGAAAAGACGTCGGAAGAGAGGAATGAAGAAAATTTTAAAAAGTAAAATGTATAAAATTAATTAAATTAGATGTTAACATTTAATAAAAAATAAAGCGAAGAGTCGCCAAGAATGGAGAATTTGCCGAATAGCGTTATATTTCTTTGACGCTCTCGAATATAAATTATTAGATTTTCTTCGCACGTCGCCACACCTGAATTCTGATCGTACGTGTAATAATAATAACAGGACATCTCCGAATCACTGATTACGAATTCAATTCGCGTCTTATGCTAATTCACTTCGATGGGACAGGTTTGCAATCTCGAGGTTCGGAGAGAGTCCGTCCGTGTTGGAGAATGTATGTGTTTTTTATGTATACACGTTATTATCAGTTATAATAATAGTGATTTATATTGCTACTGTTATCACATTAGTTGCTCTATTTTTCTCATCATCCCCTTTGAGCTCGGCAATATTTATCATTATTATTTTTATGCATTATGGTAATAGCGCGGGGCATGAAGGACGCGTGGAACGTCCAGCTCGCCGACAATGTGGAGAAAGTTGATGTAAGACTGTAAAGAACATGGAAAGGCACGCCCTGACGAGTCCTTTCGACTCTCATAATTCTACTTCTCTGACTCGTATATTTCGTGACTCACGTTGCAAATGAAAAGCAAAGATCTTTAATACATTCATGTTTTTCAGAATTTAAACTTTGATAGAGAAAAACCTACAAAAAATCGTTAGGATAAAAATTCCAAAGTCCATATGTCAGCATATAACGATATGGTTTCAATTCTGATGTTGAAAATTCGCAATATTTGGTTGATTTTTGAAGACACTTTACGTGGATAACAAACACATTTTCGAATTTTGTGTTTTCGTACTGATTGCAATGTATGTGAATATCTGAGAACAAAGTCTTTAAAGAGATTTTTTAATGTACTTTTAATCAAATTTATTTATTCTTATTTTATTAATATATATCTAAAAATAGAAACTACTTGTAAAATAAAAAAAATTAATATAAGTTTTATCAAAAATTACGAAATTTACAAGCACTATTAATTCGAATCAAAGAGTTGAGAAAACTGTTTCATTGTATTTCCATGAAGGCATTTTCTGGGTTAACCTCAGGAATGCTCGAGCGAGATACACGTGTAGCCGCGAGGCGCTCAGTGTGTCTAACTTTAGAACTGGTAGCAAGCAGTCGAACCAGAAGTTGACAAATTGTTACCAGGCGCATTTAAGGTATTGGCGATTCGTCTCTCGGACTGCACTTATGGCTAATCCCTTTACGAACGAATTATTGCTATACATATAAATAGCTACGTGCGAATAAGTAGAGAATTATGTGGAACATGTCGACTTTTATGTCACAAAGAATTGGTAATAAGTCACTCAAGAATGTTGCGGTGGTTTCGAAGTTACGCTTCTCAAAAGCATTTATTTCAACCGGTTTTGTGAACGAAGAGACTTTAGAAACCACGTTGGACTTGCGTATAGAAAAAGAAACTGAGAAATAATTACTAACAATATTTTTTTTTTTCTTTGAATCGTTGTTCAATCGAAAAGAAGGCTAAACAACTTTACATTTGGCATTATAATAAATAGAGAAATATTATTATATATTATATTATTTATGTCTAAAATATGGGAAAATATAGAAATATACAGAAAGAAAAAGCTTTAATATGGTTTCTAAACAGAAACAAGCGGAGAGAATCTATTGACATTTCCGAACTCTATTGTGCTTTCTCTCTTACATCACTCTGTGCATATATGAATACATTTTTTCCATTTCCAAATTTTGAAATAATATTAATACTTTCTTTGTTCCAGTTGGCTCGGATCATTATGGAAACCACGCTTCGTTGCTTTGCAACTGGAGCAACTATAGCCGTGGTTGGAAGCGGAACACATGTTACAACATTACGAGATACAAATTATATGTTCAAATATAGAGAAAATTTTCTCTACGTCACAGCACGACACGGATCGTTCCAGTTTCACGGTATCGATTTACGAAATTCATGCCTACACGTCGCTCATCCACTGTAGCTCCAACAGACGCGACGAAAGGCTATCGCGATTATTGCGTACTTCACGTGATCATGCAAATTTCGCGAGTCAAGTATCGTTCGTTGCGATATCGTATACGCGCCGCATCGGCATTTCCCAAGTAAAATTCATTTTCGTCACGGCCGAATTGCCGGCTTAACTACACGCGGTCGAGAACGATCGCGGTAAAAGCCGCCGGGATAAGAAACAGACGGAAGAAGTCGGGCGTGTTTCGCGTTTCTTCCCTTCACGCGCGACCGGCCACGTTCCATTTGATCCCGGAGAATCCGCACCTTTGATCGATCGATTTACTTGCGCGCTCTGGTCGTTGATCCACGAGGGTTTCGATCATCGACCCGCGAGGGTCACGGATTCATAAACGGATGTCGCGCGACGCCCGGCAATGTCGTAGAAGCAGGATCTACCGGTGTAGAAAAAAAGTAACAACCCTTGAACTGTGATTAATGATCGTTTATATGAGATAAAGTCGAAGAGATTGCTCGGGGATTCGACGATCGCATTTCTCGATCGTTCTTTCTCCTTCTTTTTGAGGGGAAATGAATTAATCTGCGATATGCAGTGGAGCTCCATCGCAAATAAAAATAAAAAATCGCGAATACCTCGTATAATGAAGATCATTTCTTGCGATGGATTAGAAAGCAAGAAAAGTGACACCGTTCGCGGCCGATGCGACGTCCGTTGTTGATGATAAATCGTGCGGAATATCGATCGTAGGGAAAGTCCGCATCGGGACGAAAAAAGCGAGCGGAACGGCTCGTTTCCGGGATTCTTTTCGATGCGTTAACGATTTACGATCCTCGTTACTCGTTTCTTTTCACTGGTTTGTCAGCGGACGGCAGAAAGAGAAAGAGGGCGAATATCGCGAAGAAAAGAACCACAAAGCTCATTGCCGTGTTTGCGGTGAACGGTAACGGTGATCATCTTCTGGCAGTAAAGTTTCGAGCCGTCTCTCGCGGAGGCCCGTCTCGGTATCCGCCTTACCGGACTTTAATGCACAATGCCGATAGGATGGTAAATAATTTCTTCGTTGCGGCTAACGGGGACGCTCGCGAGCCACGCGAAAAGCAATAATTTCGCGAGCGCACGCTTATTGCCGCGCACGTACCGCGTTTCTTTGAATTCAAATGTATCTTTCAACATAGAGAATGTTTCCACGACTGTTTATGCATACTTTCTCGCAGCACCGATCATTATTTGCGCGCAAAATTCTTTCGATGCATCGATTGCGTCACGAAAATACGCTAATTATTGTCTCAATGAATATTCAGATGGGCAGAATGTTTTAGAAAAGAAAGCGATCGTATTATTCTTCCTAGAAAGTTTTAATTTAACGAAAATAAAATTTAGCTTAACGAGAATAATAAATTGGACGCACGTTGCGTGCAATTATCCATCGTTATTCCATCAATCAGAGAAGATTGGAAAATCCTGGCTTGCCCGGACGATAGATTTATTACGACGGAATCGCTTGCTATCAGATGGAATTGCAATGATTTTTGCCGAGCTACTTATGGATAATTGCATAATGTTACACCTTATTAAGACCGTACCAAAACCGTTCCGCGAAGAAGCATGTGGGTTACACAACGGATATTTGATTCCTCGCTATTCCATCCGTCACGTAGATAATCCGCCCGTCTAAGCTGCATTGTAGTTCCTGCATTTTAGCAATTAGAGTAACAACTAGCGATTTGTGTGTGTGTTTTCCGGGATTTTCTCCCTCTGTTTTGCTTAAAAGAATACAATGCAATCCGCAGAATCTTTTTGAAGTTGTCTACTTGTCGAGAATCGTAATTGAAAAAAATAATGAGAATTCTAGATGTCTTGCAAAAACAGTTGTAAAATTTTCTGTTGACTTTAATTGATCAAAATCAAAATTAAAGAAATTCTTGTCTTTTTTAAAGCAAACACGGTTTTTCGAAAATTTTTCGAGCGACGCTTTTACCACTTTAAATGACACACAACTCTTTCTAAAATCAATAAAGAACACTAGTATTCTTCGCGAAGCGTCCAAAAAAACTTATTATTTTTCGAAAAAATTGAGCAAACTCTTTATGCAAGTAGCGTTTACATTAAGATTCGGTGAAACAAACAGAAGCAGATCTTCAGCGAGATATAACATTTCGAATCTAATGACTGACCGATATTTATTAACTCGTTACGCTGGCTAATTAACTTGCAACTGTCTGCGAGATGAATATTCACGGTGAATGAGTTATCCTTGCCGCAACTAATCGCATCAACGTCATACAATCCTGGGAGCTTGATCTCATTCTCTCGGCGCGATGTGGGTCGCTGTACGGCCACTTATTATGTATATTATGTATTAATATATATATATATATATATATATATATATATATATATATATATATATATATCGGAGTCGCACGAGCGTGTCATTGACTTTGCATTTTTTCGACTTACGAAACGAACGATTCACTTTCACACGATGGAAAGCGGGGAGTCGCGGCAGATCGTATCTGTGGATCAATTTATGCCGCGAGCCCTATCGCGGATAATTAAAATCTTCTCGTTATCTCGATCGTTATATCTGAACGATGTTGCGGGCGTTCCATACTCCCATAACCATCAGATTTTTATCGGTCCATGAGCGCCATAAATCGCGGATACTCGTAATGATAGTCTCGAACTATGGCGAGCTGTATCTCGTCGTAAACTCTTGAAAATACGCCAAAGGTAAGCTTCGATAGATAATAAGCTGCGGTGGATTTCTTACAAGGCACCTTCAAGAAAAATTCTAATGAGGTTTATACTTATATTCCGCGCCAAAAGCAATTTAAATTGCAACATAATGTCGCCGCTGATGACGATGGAATGAAAATAAACCGTATACGAGTTCATTGACACGTGACGGTATACTACGCTCGTTTGTATTCGCAAGTAGACACATGGGCGCGTAAGAAACGCGTCTGCATTTCGAGGAGATCGATGTGTGTCAGCGGGTCAGTGACATCCATCAGCGGCAATGATATCTCTTTGGCGCTTAGCTGCCGGCTACCGAGCACAAAACAGCTCCCATTCGACAGACCATTAATTATCCAACAAGACTGTTCACTTTACGACGTAGAAAAGAAATTCTTTTATCGCGTTTGCTTCCTTACTGGGGCTTGATTAGCATATTTTTGATATTCAACAGAACACCTCTAATAAATATTTCATAAAATTGTCATAAAAAAGTGATTTTGCTCAAACATGTGAAATTTCCAAACACTAATTTATTTCTACGTTTAGAGATAAATGTGCCATATACAATATATATATCGCTATATATATATACAATATATATATCGTTATCTTTCCGAGAACGAGTTCTGTTATTTGTCATGATGAAACATTGCAACGAGTTGCGCGGTAAAGGATTAATATGATATCAGCTTCGATGCACCTCTCGACACATCGCTTCAACATATGGTACATACATGGCCGAGGCTACGGACACATGTCGCTTAAATTAACATGCAATTTTGCGGTTAATTGTACGGTCCGATGTACTAAAAAAAGAAACATCTGTTACGTTGCGAGCGAACGTAACGCTCTATTCAGCCGACGGCGATCACAATGTTATAGTCGCTCGGCATACTTTTTCGATATATTCGGCCGGAAGAAGAAACGGATTCGCAATACGCAACGTCTTCCTAAAAATAATTGGAGCGCTTGTCTGATTAACTGTGGGATCGATCCCAGAGACTCCGCGTATCCCGTTTTTTAGAGTCGTCCAGAAACCGCCTAATTGCATCTGAAATTGACTCGAAAGTAAAACCGTACCGGGCGCGCGAGACATATTCGAATACAATGGCATTATTACGCGTATAATGGTTTATCTCCATTTTTTTTTTTTTCATGTGTAAGCGTAAATACGATCGCTCCCGTTTCTCTCGGACTAATTGCCGTCCTTTTGCGGTCTGCAACCGACTTTGGCACGACCCGTTGCGAGCCGACTAAGCACGTTGTAGGTGAGCATTCCGTTAAATTGCGAAGCGAGAAGGCTAAAATCAGATCGTAAAACGCGCTGGGCTAATAATGCCCGAGCGAATTCCAGACGCTATAAACTGCATTATTTTTATCTCACATTTAACACTAAACGCTTGATTTCTTGTTTTATAGCGACTTTGCATGCAATTTCGGTATTAAATAAATCAATTCGATATAGCTACAATCTGTCAGGCTAATAAAATAAAGATAAATACTTGGAAATTGATTAAACAAACAAATATTTTATATTATTATCTTAAGAAGATACATAGAATGATTTTTACGCCAGTGTGCGTCGAGGATTCATTTTCTATGACAGTGATATTAATGATTCACTCGGGATGTTTGCAACCGGAGACAAATGGGTGCATCGTCCGGCCGTGAAGCTTTCTAATGTCGTTTCAACCGCAGTGGACGAGCATTACATTGTCCAGCGAAACTATCGCGCGATTATCTTGATCCTATCGGAGGTTTTCACTCGCGAGGACGTTTTTGCGAGTGAAAGTTGAAAATTCACGCGGGGAGACACAGATTACGCTTGACTAAACGCCAGATTGCGCGAGCGCGACACTGTCGCCGAAGGCGGTGTACCTGCTGCGAGAAGATAAAGTAACGTTAATCTGCAACTCGTTGCATTACACTTGTTAGCTAATAGGCTAATTATTTTCCCCCCGGGCGGAAAAGAATCGTAATGCACCGTCAAAATGCTACCCAGCGTGTGATTCAGAAAAGATATTCAAAATTTATTGCACCGCATTTCTTTTTTATCATTCGGCACAAGTGCGGCTGACGCAACAAAAATGGAGTTCGATAAGAAAACAACTTTAATTATGATTTTTTTAAAGAGACTATAAAGCAACTGGTTTCTTTGGCTTAATATTGCATAAGAACGTCCAATTAAAACCGTAATAATAATACCCTCACCAGCGCGGTTGTAATCAAGAAAAATTCGCGACCCTAAAAAAGAGGGTTAATACGTGGCACAATCAGCGGAAACTCGAGTTCTCCTTTCTCGCGTAATAGCCGGCGTACCTTAATTCGAACATTATCTAGGTTTTCACCTCGCGTATAAGGAAAGGAAAGTTTTCAGGCGTCAATTCGTTAATCCGTGTCCCTCGGGCGGCAGGTAGTACGTGCATGCATATAAGCTTTTGAATGATACGTAAGAGTACGCCTGAGTTTGTGAACTCGAGACGTTACATAACGCTGCACCTTAGATTGTGTGCCAATATCTATTTACTTCAGCCGGCGGTGTATTATATACGCTATACAATCGCTCGCAAGAATTTGATTCAACGTCGGATCATTTTATTATTTCGATTTATTTTCAAGATCAGTGGCCCCATTCCTCATTCTTCTGAAATGCGCACATTTTTA
This sequence comes from Linepithema humile, assembly GCF_040581485.1. Taxonomy (NCBI): domain Eukaryota; kingdom Metazoa; phylum Arthropoda; class Insecta; order Hymenoptera; family Formicidae; genus Linepithema; species Linepithema humile. The sequence goes on from NC_090128.1 coordinate 45,923,823, forward strand.
TTTCTATTTTATAATTATATTTCTTAATTGAAAGTTAACTTTTTAACGAAATTGCGATATTTTGTGATTAATGATTGAAATATATCACATTTCAAACTGCGATACAAGTGATATGATTATCTATCAATTTTATATATTATTATACTGTTTTTCGTCGTAGATTTCTTTTATACTCACTTATATTCTCCAGTGATAAACTTAGAACACGTTTCTTATCAAACTTATATATATACATGGTATGTTTGTCGCGTGATTTAGAGATGGATCGATTTTTTAATAGTATCACTCGGAAGCAGTAGCACGTATAATGCGCGACACGCGAGCGCACCTGCTTTCACGAAAGCAAAAGGGAACACGGTTGTTTGCACGTCGCCGTGGATCATAAACGACTATCCGAGAGGTGCGAGCTGACCTTTAGCGGCGCTGATTACTTCGGAAACATTGCACCTCTGCTTCAGTAAATTCAACGGATCGTGCGACTCCCAGATCGCCGACCCCGTTTCTTCTCCCTTGACGGTTATTAGACTTTTCACATGGCTCGAGAGCACGTATGAGCGCTCCGACTGTAATGTTTTATTCGCGTGATTGTGATACATGAGCGCATACGTGGCAGAATGTCCCGAGACAAATGAAGAGCTGACTTCTCTGATATCTGTGATATAACTTCAAGTCGATCTTTCTCAGCGAGGATTGAGAGAGATACAATCTCTTCGCAGGTTTAAACATTTCAACAATACGTGTTCGAAGCACCAAGTATTAAATCAAATAAAAATAATTGAAATTTAAACAAATTAAAAGAACAAAATTTGATTACGTATTTTATTTTAATTGTGTATAACGATAGAACTGTTGATTTCTTTTTCAACTATTTTTTGTCTCTGAGCTTTAGTCCAAATAGACGACTAAATGGTTCCAACTGGATAACATCCAAGCGAAAAGTCAGAGAATTGTAGACGGAGGGGCAGGTCTGGCAGGGTTAAGGGTTAAGGGCTAACCGAGTTTCCACTGGCAGGTAGCCTCACGGGATCGTAAACTCAGTAATTGGCTCTCTGCTGCGAATTCCATTCAGTCCGAGCCACGGCCGAGCCGAGCTCCACACGGCGATCGACGGCGTTATCGAAGCGCGCGGCGATACTCGATCTGCGCGCCGTTGCAGCGCGTCCCGCGAGATAACGACGGTTCTATTCCGCTAATGTTGCTGCGCCGCGAGTTGCGATTTTTCAATGACCTTTCCCATCGCGCGCGCGTACGCGCGCCCCGTGATATTTGTTCAACGCGCGGATAAATAATCACAGATACGCGCCTGCGCCGTGGTATGGGCGCACTCGCGTCTACAGGATGCACCACAACTCGCGATCTTAATCTTAATGACAAATCCTGCAACTCGGTCTCGCAAAAGTACGGAACTGCACTAATAATTCAAGCCAGCAGGTGATTAAAGAAGGAAAGCCGAGCTCCAGCCAGCCGCACAGATAACGAATCTACGCTCTTTTTGTAATTTCAGGCGGAATTTTGAAAGAATCCTTCATGTTGAAGATTAAAAATTGAAAATTGTTAACGCTTGATAAAAATCGTAGAAACTTACACGATCAATCCCGCTTCCGTCTTTGAGAGATCCTGTATGTCGAGCGCAAAAGGAAAGAGCACCGAAGGAGGCTGGGAAAGGGAAGGAGGGGTGAGATTTCTGCGAGGCTGGGTTTAGACGTAACCGGCATCGCAATCGCTAATTATGCAATGTTCCTCTTCTTCTTCTTTTCAGTGCGGAGCCTCTCGCTCCGCTCTCGGCGTGAGTTTTCTCACGCACCACGAAGTTCCGAATGGCGCGTACGCGACTATCGCGGCATTTCTCGCGCGCGCGCGCTATTTAGCGTCAATTGCGCAGCGCTGCACGAGCCGCATAAACAATTCGACCTGGAAGCAGTTCCGATTGTTCTCTAACGAGAATAGTCTCAGAAATGTGGACACAGTGGAACATCAATTATCTAAATTAATTTTTTACTTTTCTGGATAATCTCTGGATCGAGAAGAGAAGATTTCTTATCCGCGGCGAAATATCTACCAGCAACGCTATTAGAATTCAGAACATGAGAAATCGGCAATTAAATCATAAACTAAACTGCAGCGCCATTTATCACGCACGGTCTCGCGCTCTCGCCGGTTGTGTTTAGCGAAATGATCGCTATCGCGCGCGTGTCTCGCGTTTTTCACGCTAAGATCGACATTGGCTCGTGTACAAGGTTGCTACGAGAGAATTTCCGTGTGCACTGTCATGCAGTGCGTATTAATAATTTGTTTCTTAATTCTAAATAATTCCGCATCGAGTTAGATTTTTTACTCGATATTCTCGCGTACGGATGGCCTTCTTTCAGTTTAAAAGCGAGGACAATGACGCGGACAATAGTCCGTTACACAAGTCGACCGGCGGAAAAATTTCGAGAGGGCAAAGAAGCGCGGGCGAGACGAGCCGTAACGAGAATCCCAGAATTGTGTCGGCAGCGTGTGGAAACCGACGCAACCGCGTGTTCGAGGCTCCGAGCGAAATAATCTCGAAACACCGTTCGACGGTATATCGGTATTTCAACGTGTCGCGTAATTGTTCTTTTATGTTTTCCCTTATTTTTTCCGCGGAGTTTACGACGGCGTTGCAGAAGCGGTTGCGGAAATCAACAGCGCTTGATTGCCAGCCGTTGTTTCAAACTCCCGAGCGACAAATTTACCGTAAAATTCGATTGAATTTAATACGCACGATCGTTAGGCAAACAGTTGTGCTTTCTCGGGTCGTAAATCACCCGGAAAATATTTAGCTGTATGTTGCACATTGAGAAATCGCAATTGCGCAAGCAAATTTTATTATACAAAAGTGTATCACGCGCCTATTCTCCCAAGCGATACCGAATATACTGAAATCAAGAGATATTTATGAGTGGAAGTCAGGAAGTCATCTCGGGATAACGAGCGCGTTAAACCTGTCTCACGGAATTCAAACGGTTCTCGGCGGTGGAATCCTGCGAATCGGCCTCCACTGGAAACCAACAATTTTAGTCGGCCGTAATAACGCGTTGCGCTTATGCGTAGATTTGCATCGCGTCTGGATACTTTAACCCTTGAATCACCTGACCGCTAGCCGAATGACGGATACCGGGTTCACTCGGACTCATAGCGGAATTTCGCTCTGGAACACACTTTAACAATCCACAGCTTGTGTTGTGTGACAGAATTCAAGATAAAATTCTATTTATTATTTTACGTGCCGGATGTAACGTGAAAAATCCAGATATACACATGTACAAAATATGCATCAGCAATATATTTTTATTCTACAAAACTCATTTCTATTGTGAATTATAGATTGTTTAAAGGGTAAGACATTACATTCAATTAAATTTATGGCAAATTTGTTGTTTAGAAATTTAAAATAACATTCGGTAATCAAGTATTGTTGATTTTTGCAAATGCTTTGATAAATTTCGCAGAAAAAATGGAAAGGAAACATGAAAGAACAATCACGCGGAACGTTAAAACCGATATCGAATAATGTTTCAGAATTATAGATCGTGTCTAAAGCAGGCTCGTAAGCGGTAGGTGGAAACGCACGGCAGATAAGATAGCGTTTTGTCGAGAGATGTGAGTGAAAACGATTGCGATTGTAACATGAAGGAAGGCTTGCGAAGATGGATGCGAAAGTCCGAACGGAATCGATGGATAATTCGCCTTAATGCGAGGGTTAATAGCGTGAACAAGAGAAATTTTGCATTCGGTCGCTTCGCGCAAATCGCAGCGTACCGCAACTTTCACTGCCACTTTCATTACTCTTAAGTACGAAACAGCCGTTGTCATGGAATCGCTTCATAGGTAGGTGGAATTACGACAGGCATTACCATTGCGGCGCGCGTAAAACAAAACGGAAAATCGTACCGCAGGCGTACGCTCGCAGTCGCGGCTTTAAAACGGCGGTTTTTAACGCGACTGTTTTTCAGCTTAAATCTCCCTTTCACTTTACCATTTTCTATAAACCTTCTGCAAACATTCGCACGGTCTTAAGGTGTATCTTACCGCTCGTATATTATCTTTGACATATGCAGTTTGTTAATAGTTAGAAAAGTTTCGTATTCGCACTTTAACATTCGAACGCCTCTATCTAATTAGTCACGCAGATTTTCACGTAATTTTATTTCTCATCATTTGTTTAAAATTAATATCAATAAGTATAATATAACGCAGAGAACAAATTACTTTCTTTTTTTTTTTTTTTTTTTTTTTTTTTTTTACCAAGTATGACTTCTATACGTCTTTTTGATATCGATGTGGAAATTAACTCGATGTAACGACCTCGATGTAACGGCCTCGATATAACGACCTTACGCAGTTTATAGGGGCTGTCCTCCTAGAGTACCCGAGATAATCGTGCGGCGAGTTTCTTCAAAGGATGGACGTGCGCGCTAAGCCAATTTAAATACCACCACACTCCGGATAGTGGATCGCGAATCCTTGCTTTTCTCCGTTCGCTCTATCCTATAGAAGCCTGCTCTGCCGCTTCACCGCATAATTACACGCGAGTTAATAATGACTTACGAAGTGCAGGTCTTCGCTCGCGTTCGTCCGTTTGTTTAGCGGCACCGATACGTAGATAGACACTTCGTGTATATACAGAGTGATGCTAAATTAAACTGCCAAATCCACAGGAAACATTTTATTAAATATTGATAATTGAATGTTTCCCGCAGCAAGCAGGAAGTTTTGAACACAAGTTTTATGAAACGGTAATCTGGACTTCAAATTAAATCAGGGAAAAAGATCTCTTCGCTTGTCTTCTCACTCTTGAAACTTAATTCATTACAAGTTCATCTTTTTCAACCTCTTCTGACCGAAAAGTTGTTCGTGTCCCAAGGCAATTTCGTCGGGAACAAATCGACTTCGGTAGGTGACAAATTTCTCTGACAAATTTGACGGTGTAATTTCGAATCACCCTGTAAGTGCGCGGTGTCGAGGCCGTCCGCGACGCTGTTGTATTAAATTGCACGGTGCTAATCTCGCGTTGCGCGTTTCGCTCGCTCGCTCAGCGTAATTCCAGCGGCCGGCGCCGTTTTTTTTTTTTTTTCCGCCGCTTTCCTTGCCGTAGGTACTCTCTCACGACGAGCGATGACGAAAATCGCAAGTCACCGATTATCAGGCACAGCGGCCTTTTTTTTCCGATGCCGGATGCCTGCCCGCCTCCTGGACGTACGAATGCCGGCGCGACGCAATGATGATAGATCGTTGTGTCAATGATCAATGGCAATGATCGAATGTTCTTACCGGCAACGTCGATGCAAAATAGCTGCGGTACACGGACAGATACACTTGCTCATTATATGATAGGCTTCCTCGCGAGCACGATGCAATGTAAACAAGTTAGTTATGGGCGTTACTCGTGCATCAAAAATGCAACGGTAACATGAACACATCCATAATAACCAATAAATGCAACCGTTTAAAGGAAATTACACACGCGTAAAAGTTGGTTCCGCGTGACGTATCGTGGAAGATTGCCGTAATTTCGACACTCGAACACGTGAAGCCACTCGGTCACCGATATGCAGATATGTTCCGAGATTCGTCCACGATGATGATGCATCGAGCCGCATGGCGGCGGTCGCCACGGTATGTTAACGATTATTCGCTACATTTCTCATGGTGCACACGGTAGCGTCGGTTAGCAACGGCAGTGACTAGCAATCTACCCTCGAAGTGCGTATCTATCGACCAATTAATGAATTAAGCAAGCAATGAGGGCGCGACGTCCAGCGACGCGTAATTATATCAATATAATATATCGCGGACGTTGTTTCTAATAAACCTGGTAAAGTAGCGTAATTTATGATGGCAATTACCAGGCCTGGCTTTTTTACCACCTGGCTGCATTCGGTTCTCCTCGAGAGAAGACGTCAAATTGGTCAGTTAAATAATATATCGAAGCTTCGGGAACTTTGCGTTCTCGTCTTTTCGCTTATTTGTCAACTGCGACGAATCGTATATCGCACAGAACACATTAATGTGAGTGTCGAGATTATCGTATGAGTGTGCTTCTTCTTCTTCTTCTTTTCAAAATGAAGATGCAAGTAGGACGATGCTTTTTCTTCGTCCCAAATTTGCCGCACAGATTACGAAAATCACCGCTCTCCTCTCTTTCTCTCTCTCTCTCTTTCTCGCTCTTTCTCTAATTATCGTTCTCTCTAATTTTATAACATGCCGCTCGATGAACGATGATGATAGATTACACTTTGCCGTAACTGTTTATACACAGTTTTATACACAGAAATGAAGACATCGCTGCGTCAATTTTAAAACAGCATAATTAGAACTATTTGACAACTAAATAAGCCACGAAAATACCGTGTTCAGCCTGGTTAAATCGAATTCAGATTTATTCCGCAATAAATAACGGGATTATGCCCTAATTTAGATGTGCAACACGAAACCGAGATCTGAGAAACGGCGCGCCGAAATTATCGCCGAAATTAATTCGGCCATTCTCGATATCGTGAGGGCGCGCTTTGGGCCGGCGGAATCTCATCGGCGCGCGATTGCGAGAAGGGACTTTCTGCATCGCTTCTGCATGCGCCTCTCTCATTATCGTCCTGCCTAATGCATAAGTTCGTCGTTAATGTACTGTTATTACCGTGATCGTATACACGCTCTCGGCGTAATGGCCGCGCTCGGTGCATAATCTCCCGTCTCTCCCTTTGTCAACGAACGAAACACCCGGGTACTCGAATCAATGAATGCTAATCCGTCGTCAACGAGCGACCAGCACGTCGAACTTTGCGGGAGATTTTTAATTTAGATGGATGGAAAAAAGACAGTGCATTTCAATAATGAAAAAGTGACAGACAAAAAAAGGCACAAAAAACAATCACAAATAAAACAGTGATAAAATAATAAATGCGTAAAGAAGATGAAATGTTTTCTACGCGTTGCGTATACGAATAATTTTAAGCGTAACGCAATCTTGAAAAAAAGACATCTTTTGCGTAGGTATTATATACACGTGCTATTGCGAATGCATATCATTAATTTGCATTTCAGATACCGCGCGTATCTCCAATAACCAAGCAATTTTAAACGTGAAGGAAAAACCACGAACCATTGCATGTCTAACTTTATTTATACAATATTTTACGGGGGAAAAAAAACGTGGTTTTCTCCGACAAATATGGCGATAAAAAGCCTACGTCTTGAATACTTCACGATAAAACCCCGATGAAGAAATTCCTCGGAACGGCCGGCTCGCCTCTTTTGGCATTAAAATGGAGTTTTGTTTAAAAGTAAAAGCAAAATGCGCGTTTAAGGAGCAGTAGTAAAAGCGCATAATGTATCATTACGCGCCATATGGCGATTCGCTAAACATTTCGAGTGAAAAACGGTTGTTGTTCCGAAACGCTAATAAGCGTACAGCGCACCGGCCATATCGACAAGCGCAAGAAGTGTCTCGACCGCATTAACGACACGTCCGTTAATCTAGGAAACAGGCCGATATTCCACGGTGGTAAAATTTTATCGTGAAATTATTCGTGCTTTTACTTTAATCGCATATCACTGGCTATAATTACGGCAATATAAATAGAAAAAGAATTGTATGTTAAAATCAACAGTCGCGGAATTCCTTTAGAAAGGGGACCGTTTCCGTGCACGCGCGCGGACGATCGAGAAATCTCGTAGACAGGAAACGCCGCAGCCTCGGGCCGACATTAATAATTTCTCGAAAAGCGAACTGAAGTCAGTCGGGAGGAAGAAATTGCGATGCTGAATCGTCGTTGCAAAATCGGGGCCCGTTCTGTGAGCGCTTTACCGCTCTCAAGAAATTACGACTTCCTCCCGTGATCGATCGATCTTCCTGGTTCGCGCGAGAAACCGCGCGCGACCGATAACGCTGGAAGTAGGCTCGGTTCTCCGGTCGAATGTTGCTGCTCGAATCTATAGGTTGATGCACGGCGTATATGCCGTATGCACGGCTAGACCTACTTTACTCGGTCAAGAGATTGCACTCAAGTCGTGCGCGACGGAAATACGAAGCTCTAGAAATGTTATGAATGTACGTAGATAACTTACATGTTTTCGAACTTGTATACGAACGTTGAGTGATGGAAAGTGGGTATTTTAAAGATTAATTTATCTATGTTACACATTTCTTACAATTTATCATCAATGTTATACTAAATTTGCGAATTTCTGCACTTTGAAAATTTACTCGTTTTTAACTTTAGCTGTAATTGTTTTTTTTTATTACTGATTTTGTGACAAACAACAATCGGAAATCTAATGATAAATTGAGAATCAAGAATTAATATTAGTGTATCAGAAATTATATTTGGAAAAGGTATTGCTTGCGGAGAAAGAAATGGAAATTTAAACCTTTGTTTGTGCGAACTGTGTGACATAGACAGAAAGTGCATCTCGAATTCTCGAGGCATTCCGTACAAAATTCCGTTCCACAGGATACGCGTTCGCGTATCGAATTGCTTTTCCGCGAGTAATCGTCCCGCGGTGCAAAATTAATAGGTGTCTCGCATATATATCACTAATCCTGCCATCGATCTTCCGGGTCTCCGCGAAAAAGTCACTGGCGATAAACGTAAGTAGCCTCATTTGGACGATCGGATAAACGCCGGCTGTATCGCGCGTAGTGGAAGTTTTACGCGGTCAAACGAGTCGCGCTACTCGGCAGGAAAGCCTTCAGCGTTGCGGGCCGGGTGTTTCTACGAAACGATCTCCGGGACTTCGAGATGCGTCTCGTGCATGCTGCGATCGCGCCGCTCCGGTGTTTATGGATCTCTTCCGTACCATCGATCTTCCGCGTTCTACAACGCAGCAAATGCAACGAGCATTGTTCTAAGAGCAACAAGGATACATGGCCGGCATGCCGGGAATAGTGAAACACGCCCAACGTGATCCTGCCACGAGTTATCGTTCCGGCATTAATCCTTTCAAGTCTTGCGCGATGACGATCAGCAGTGTACCAGTTAGATGAAAACTGTAGGAAGCAAATATGCTACAAGAAGATGATTTTTCTGAAAAGCTGAAAATTTCTGGCTGAAGGAAATTATCATTTTTTCGCAGTTCAAGCTCAACTAAAAAAAAAATAAATAAAAAAACTTAATTTTCAGTAAACTTTTCGCAAATTACAGTTTCTTTAATCGAATTTAGTGTATTGATTACACAAGATCTCGATACGGTTACCGGAAACCATTACGCAAAAGAAGGCAACGAGGCTGCTGCGGTGTATCGGCGATAATTATCGGATTCAGGGGTAAAGTTCGTGGACAAACTTCGGCCCGTCGATTCTTCCGGGAAAGCGGTAAACGCCCCGAGTCGTCGTCGCCGAGTAATCGATATCGTTCGACGACCGAGTGAAACGAGTTTCGGCGCGAACCCGGAGGGGAGTCGTGTCGAACTCCCCGTTTCCTCGTCGCGGATGGCCGTGTAACCCTATAGGAAACCTTCCGCGCGAGTTTCACTTTGCAGTGCACTGTTACCGGACCGCTCGTCCCGTCACGGATACGGACATGTGATGCGGTAAACGACCGCCTGCAATGAGCCGCGTACAAAGCACCTGTATGCGCCTCTATCGGGTGCATAGCACCGAGTGTGAATGCACTTTTAGCGCGGCAATGCCGGGATCTAACATGAGCACGGCGACTCTGTGACCTTATTCTTTCTCGCAATGGCGAAGTGTCACACGCTTATCAACTAGCCGAGTTAGAGAGTACGACCGGTTGCCGACCGGAGAGAAAATCCTCTTTTTCTGTACTTTTCCGCGCGCGCGCGCTGCTCCAGTTCGACTTCGGGGCTGCGGCAAATGCCGCGTTGCAGATCAAACATTGCATAATTGAAATGGTGTCGGTTGGAAAAAGAGCACACAAACAGAAAAATCCGGCTTAGAGCACGAAAATAAAGTTTTCAATTCCCTTCACTTTATGATTTTCCGCTAATAAAATTACGGTTGTTTCGCAAAAAAAGTTTATAAGGTAAAACAAAATCGTTAAATCTTTTTCTGCGAGCTGAGTTTCCTTGTAAGACGAATAATAATGTCTTGATGTTGTCGTGATTTATTTGCAGCCACTTTTAATGTTCCTATAAACATTCTCGTATTAAAAAACCTTCCTTACGCATTCGTTAAAGCTACGTCAGGACATTTGGTTTTCACTGTGAATGTCCAAGAATATTTGCTGGACACATTTGTTATACGAGCGGCGATTCTCCTCGAAGCGGCGTTGTAATTTACATGGTCGCAAATCGCTTTTGCAATTTCGCTCGGACGTGTCCGATCGTTTCTTTTTTTTTTTTTTTTTTTTTTTTTTTTTGTCGCGATCGTTCATCTGTCGAGAATTCGCGGGAGAAGATGGCAATCACAGCCATTCGTTTCGCGTCGCAACCGTAGACTCCTTTCCTCGTCCATCGACACCGTGTCATCCGATAGCCGCAGGACATATGTAGCCGAGAGATGTATCGATTGCCGCGCGTCTCGCTTTTGTACGAGTTCACAGTCGGTCGCTCCTGGAGATTCGAACACGAGGATGCACTTCGACGCGTCCGCGCGCGCGGCTGCGGAGGCCCGGAAAGATAGCAGAGTAACGCGGCCGGAATTAATGCGGAGTGGTAGTCACGCGCGCGCGCGCAAGGAAAAGGGATTTATGCATCGCCAGCGTTGATAAAATATATCCCGGGGCACCGAAGATGTACGTACGTCTCCTCCTCCTTTTCCTCCTTGACGCTTGTTTTGCGTAACTCGTGCGCGTGTGCGAGCTTGCGCTCCGCTGCGCTTTCCTCTGCGAGATGTGCTTTCAGAATCGCAGCTGTTTTGCATGCGAAGTGTGGATGAGGCCTCGGAACATGATAATTATTATTATCAAGCCTGATAATTACTATGATGAATAATTACGAACGTCTTCATACGTTACCAAACATCTGTGTACTTTCATTAACGCTAGAATAAATTGCGAAAAAAAAGATATGTTCGGGGAATGTGTCGTTTCGGGAGAAGCGGTAATTAGCGTTTTAGCGCGAGACCACCTGAGAAGTGCGCGGATCTATCCGCGTAGTATCCGACGAGATGAGAAAGAGATCGCGGGCAGGTGGGGAACGGATGGAGAAGGAGGAGGAGAAAGAACGAGAGAGAACGCTGTGCACTTAGGGCCTTTCGTCACGGAGACGAGGCGAGAGCTGGCCGCGCGCGGTCAATGGCTGCGGTATCCGCAGGTTCAAGGAAACCGGGCTGGTCCGATTCGACATCGTCGTGTCGTGTCCGCCGGGGAAACCGAACAGGTGACGCGCCTGCCTCTGCGAAAATGCAGGTTAATGGAATGCCGTCTAAGTAGCCTCTGCTGCTGCAACTGCATACGATTACCGCCGACTGGATTCTCGAGAGTCTTCCATGCTTCAGCGATCGAACAGAGAACTATGTCGTGCCTCTATCGAGGATGTTACATCTGGCACGTACAGAATATCTTTGGTATTCAAGATTGATCGCTGCGTGATATTTAGAAGGATATCAATTCAATTCAAGCCTGCGCCTATCAAATTCGAGCTCTTCTGCTCACCTCTTCAATTTCAGGATAAATTCGAGATATAAACTTGGAGTTTTTTATATATTGCAAAAATAATTATCCGAAAGTTTATAAAAAGATCATGTTTTTGTTCTTTCTGATAATATTGATCAAGGGCAGAGCGATTACTTGCCGTAACAAGAGATAGAGCGATTACGAATCCGACTGCTATTGAATGCCAATTGTTCTCGCGCAATTCTAATGAGGCAACGAATCTCATTGTTATGGACTCTTTCATAAGCGACGTAAGTCTCTTCATAATTGACTCGGGGGCCTATCGATCTTTCGAATAAACAAAGCACTGATTTTCTCATCAGTCAATTTTACGCGTCAGGGCTTCGCGATGAAAGTCGCAATTAAGCTGTGCTTTCACCTTAAACGTGAAATACATGCGCAAGCTTATGTGTGCTACAACATCGAAATGAAATCGAATAGGCACAATCAATACTTGAACCGCAGAAAGCATTAATTGCTTCTTGCCAATCCATTCGCTATTTTTAGCGTCTGCCCGTCTATATTTTGACGATTGCAGAAGCGAGGGGGATCGCTCCACGCGTCTCTATCAGCGCACTACATAGCAACGAACTCATCGATCGGCCGCGGAAGCGGCTTTTCGAAAGCCGCGCGAGGGACCACGAGAAACCCCAACCGGACGACGACACGAACGGGGAGAAGCGCGGGCGGTTTCACGGTGTGCGTGTATACGTGCGCGTGTACACACTCGTGTATATATACGCAGGACTCGCCTATCGATCTAATGCTTTTTTTTTCACATACCGGTGCATGAAGGCGGCAGTTGACATGTTATTATCCATGGGGTGGTTCCATAAATTCCCGATTCGATCCGACTAACGTAACCCTCTCGACGACACTCTCGCTCGCGCGATACTCCCGGGCTCTCCCGTCACCCTCGTCTCTTCACGGCACCGCGACCTCGAGATGACCTCGGGGAATCCACGATGAACGGGTGGACCCGACGCGACCGAGCGCGGCTGGCAACAACGACCGGTGGATAGGGCACGTCTGCTGTGACACCTGCCTTGCGCTGACCTGGACAGGTTGGAACCGTCCGCCGGACTGAAGTTAGAATGCGCACTAGCCCGTTTCCATGGTGGTGGTCGGTGCTGGAGGAGAGCTGGAGGTGGCGGCGGCGGCGGCGGCGGCGGTAGTGGTGCTCGAGGATTGGTGGGGTTTTGACAGAGCCGTCTGTGCCGGCTGCGCGTCGCGTTCTCCATCAGGCAACGGCACGTACCTTAGTCGCGCATCATGGTGTTGGCCGAGAAACACCCATGGGACACGTAGCAGCGTCGCTCTGTCGGAATTGAGACTAGAAATCGTCGTGGAAAAAAACCGGCGTTACATCTGCGCCGTGCGTTCCGAGCCTGCAAAATTTTTCATTAATAATAATAACGTCGCTTGTTTTTCGAACTCTGCGGTACAGATAGCAATTGTTACACATGATAGTAGACAATGTTTCGAGAGAAAAAATATAGGACAATCGTGTAATTGGATTTTATGGAAAAATATTATATGACTTTCCAGGCGATGAATCTTGCGCTACTTGAAAGCGCGAGACCTCGCTTTGTTTCGTAATAGAGTTCTTTTATTTGTTTTCCTCATTCCAGGCGAAGTCATTAGTGCCTATATTTCCGCTTGGGTATTTTCGAGTCAAACGTATTGTCTGGCCGCATAATGACTGCTTAAAAATTCCGAAGCTATTCAAATATGTTAATTAATTGAAAAATTGTTCAATAAATTGCAAGGAAAACTTCTAGACTGGAAATGTAAGGAATTATTAAGTCAGAAGACGTCTAGCGCACACGAATATTTCAAAATTAGTAATTTCTTATTTGATTTCTTTTTAGATACACAAATAATCAACGTGGCGTGAATTCCATCTCACTCTAATTGCAAAAATTCTTCACATATTGCACGAGGGAAAGTAACGCATCTTCGCGAAGGCGGGGCTGGCAGCTAAGATGCAATTTCTTAGCGCATTGTCACATTTTTGCGTAGGTTTTTCTACGTCCGCTTTATTGTCTCAGCGAGACAAGCGATGGCGATTCCTTGTAAGGGCCGGAAAATGTTGGCACAGGCAATTGCAATTTTTTTGCTCCGCGTTTGTAAGCTTCCGCAGTTCCATTTCCATTCTGTAGCACCATCGTCGAGCATTCTCGTTGCTGGGTTTTCCCTTTGTTCCTTGTTTTTTTATGACTTATTTTCCTCTTGTTTTCGCTTCCGCATTCGTGCTTCTGCGCGAGACACTTTTTTGCACGAAGATCCGAGAGCAGATATACCGGCGCGCGATTTTCGCTAGAGAACGATGGAACGTAAATATTTATTAATTCGTCGTCGTGTTCTCCAAACGACGCGTTTTCTTTATTTTGTAGGAAAGTAGCTTAAAAGATTTTACAGATTATTCAGCAATCTCTTCTCGAAACGTGCGGCGCAACAATACTATTTTCTTTTTGCTGATTGCTTAGGAGAGAGCATCGAGAGAACTCGTGCGTACACGGCAAACAAGTTTCCGCCGAAATTAGGTTTGTGCGGCGCCCGTTGGAAACACTTTACGCGCGCGATATCGATCGTCCTTTGACGATGTTTGCCGGCAGACACGGTTACAATGACGCTAACTCGTATAATTGTTCGGTTATACTCGGGCTAATTGCATTTGCCCGCCCGCGCGGCTCCTCTCTTCGGCGGAGTGCAATTTAATTTATGGGCGAGCGCCGGTCTAAAGTAGTCAGGAGTCCTCGGTTTCACCTGGACGACTCCCCCAGTTCCGGCGCATTCGGATTCAGAGCTCGGGACGAAATCAATACATAGATATCGTGCGCCTCAGCTATTTTCCCCCGTTCCCGGCCTGCTCCCCTGCTTCCGGTAATAAGTTTCCCGGCTGCGCAGTAAAGTGTGCCAAGGGGAAAAAAAGGAACGAAAGGAGGTCGCAGATATATTGGCAAGCGTCGAAAACCGAGGAAATCGAATCTTTCCAATTTCTAATCTTTTTTGGCTCGGACGAAAGTTGCTGACATCCGGAAAAATCACTCACCCGAGCTGTCCCTGCTGAAAAATCTGCGGAGTCCGCAATTTTTCTGCCACTTTTGAATCGACTGAATTAATATCAAGTTCTGTCAATATGCTTAATTTTTCTGAAATGCAAATGTGCATTAATTAATTTACATTACTAACGATTTGCCTTTGTTGCAATTTCACTTTAATACAAAAGTTTATTGTGAAGCTTGACAGGCATTTAGATTTCTAAAAAAAATGAGAAGCCTGCTTGGCAATGAAAATACAGGACTTTTAAATATTGACAATGTATAATCACTCTGTACAAGTCGTCAGATGAGAAAATACAGACAAAGAAACAGAGAAAAAGCAGTGGTGGAAGGACGCGGTGCGCTCGTCGTGATCGGCGCGCAGAACGGGCAGCATTATTCGCGCTGCGCGCACCGATTCATCCGTCATTGTCCGAGAGCCCTTTGTAACGTTACACGAGGATGACTTTCGCGGCATATGGGCTCATTCACCGGTGAATCGCTACAAGTGTGCACGGCATACACACGTGCACTCACCGTATTTCGGTGCTGACCAACGACTCTTACGACTTTCCGAGCTCGGAAAATATACGCCAGCTGCGCAAATGCGATGGTACAGCTATGCATGAATTAAGAAACAGAAAGGTACAAGCGTTCGGTTAATGTCGCCGAAAGCTGAGAGACAGACACGTGCGACGTCGCTTGGAACGACGTAATTTCGTGGAAAGTCAGAATCTACTCATTTATCATTCAACGAGCGAGGAAGGTCGCTGCTCTGTTTACCTTCTTTCGATCCATCGCTCGCGCACACGGAGGGTTTGAGCAAACAAGTCGCGACGAAAGGGTCGGATGTGCTGACGATGTGGGTGCTGGGGGAGGAAAAGGGGGGGGCAACGATGGAGAATTGCGTGCGATTCGATGAGACGTTCCCGTGGAATGGCAGCGAGTCACGCCTCATCGCGAGGACATGCGTACAGCTGACGCATACTGGGGGTGAATAAACTTAAGGGGGTAGCCATTATCATACTCTTGATATACTCGCAGAAAATTACGCAGTCGAGCGAGCTCGTCAGGCGTACATTGACAAAATGAATATTACTTAATCTACTCAATTTACCGCTTATGTCTGAATTTACATTTCTTCGCTGGAAATTTTACTGTGCAAGCAAAACTTGTGGCTTTCAGAGCTTTAGCTTAAGAATTAACAAAGATAGAAATAGAATATTCTTGCTTAAAAATTTATAATTATAATAATTGTGTGTAAGTTGCGTTACTTGACGCGTTTTTGGATTTCACTTAATCGGGCGTGAAATCCACGCAAATCTGGATGAAATTTTGAGGACGGTTGTACCGTCTCGGTATGCGGATTGCAACAATCGATAATCACTAGAAGAATAGAAAGGGAATTGATAGACGACGGCGATGAGGTAGTTCACTTTAGCGAAACGCCCGGATTATAACGACTCGTCGTGCTTTAATACAGCGGAGGTGCACAGTTGCAAACAACAGAGGGGTGAATAAAATCCAGACAAATACACAGCGGAACCCATTAATCTGTTGTTTATAATATCATATAGAAACACACATATAATATCAACACAATTCATGAAAATGTTATATAGAATTACTACATAAAATGCATATATATAAGAAATGTTACATATCAAATACACATTACACACTTAATCTTACAATATATTCTTTATATAATTAAGCATCTTGTTATTTTCATTCGATAGAATTTATATATATAATAAATGTTACATATAAAATACACATTACATATTTAATCTTACAATATATTCTTTATATAATTAAGCATCTTGTTATTTTTATTCGATAGAATTTATATTTCCTGATGATAAATGAAGAATCGGAACTATCGTATAACTAATGGAACGTAAAGAAAAGCGATCGCTGGAAAAATTAATTTTTACACATTACTTCACTCGGTATTGATCGACAATAATTACCGAAAGGATTGACAGATGCATAATATACATATGCATTTGTTACGGCACATATATAAGGTACTCGATACATTAACGTACTCATGACACACGCAACTAAATCGAAAATAATCTTACACGTATAAATTATATACCAAAATATAAAGAATAATGATAATCATGATACAATGCTATATTCATGTAACAAATTGGCGAGAACTGTACAATCGGATAGAGATTTGTTCGTTTGATTATCACGGTGTGATCAGGTGCGCTTACAGCGACGAGTAATCGATGAAATTGTATGAAAAAATCCCCTAAGGATTTCGAAAACCCACCTCCTTCCCGTACTTTCTTACGGAGAGCAGCCTCCATCTAAGTACTCCTCCTGTCATTGGATCGTTTTGAAGAGCACGCAAGACATAATTATAGCAAAGAACTGCAAGTTGAAAAAAATCAAATCAAAATACTGCGTAACAAATAAGAAATATATATTTAAACGCAAAGATGTGAAAACGCTAGTCACAGAAACGATTTTTTGAAAAGAAAAATACAAAAGAAAAAGTATTCGTGTATTTTATAATTCAATTCTAGAAGAAATATTTGCTAGATATTTTCCAACGCTGATGCTTCCTCTTAGATTTCAAGAGATTCATAAAAATGCAAACTGCACCCTTACCATCATGCATCCGAGTCCAAGACTAGCGCCGCCTATAAACTTTGAGTGCACGTGCAGGTTGTAATTAGTTCCGTTGATGCAACCCTCCACGTAAGCGTTCGAAGGATTCACCGTGTCCGAGCCGCTGTTGCAGTTAAATCGCTGCAAGCAGATAGACGGCCATGAGAAACACGGCTCGCGAGAAAGCCGATCGGCGGAGTGAAAGCGTGAGAGGACAAGACAGGGCGGTTAGGACTCGGGGCCGATTAAGTAATTGCGGCCAAATTGACGGTCTTCGGCGTTGCCGAAGGAAATCGGCGGGTCGTGAACGTTTCGGAATCGCGACGGCATCGCTCAAACCGCGAACAATTATTCGCGCCGATTTGCGAATCGCCACTCGGACTCACGGATCCCGAAAACTCTCGGTCTGTCGATTTTACCGCTACAAGTCCCGCTTTTGCACAAAGGTCAAGCGGAATTCTACTTCTAGATATTAAGATTCGATTTGACAGAACTCGGCGAGAGTCATTAAGCAACGGAGAGACATCGTAATTGTTGCCGTATGTGCAAACGCGTATTACAGTATGAGATGCACGTACGTAGTGAATTGCCGTCATTAGTTGCGCGGACGCGCAGCCGACTAACTATTTCATCAAGCTACGCACAGCCGCGTTGAGAAAGATAATTGATTTTTACCTGGCCAGGTAGAATTTCTCGGCAACAGCTCTCGGGCACGTTAAGACCATACTTTCCCCAATCCCTCCAGCTGTCAACGCCGCAACAGTGGTGCTAAAAGATTCAGAGTTAAATTAGCTACGGAAAATTTCGAATCATAATTGGATTCGACGCAGCGGCGAAAAACATACTCGATGTAAGATGATAAAATTTTCCGGAAATTACTCACCGTTGATTGCGTGATGTCCCAGGCGTCCCGAATGGACTTGCGACTGTCGTAAAGTCGGATCGAACTCTTCATCTCTCTGTCGACGTTCAGCAACTTTTCGCGGAAAACGTATCCGAGAACGCCGCCGATGATCATGGTGACGAACAGCAGAAGCATGACTATGAAGTACTGAAAAAGACGGGTCGAATTAATGAGTTTTCGAAGCTTCGAGAGTGAATAAAAAGCTGCGTGAATAAATAATTAAATTTTCTTTTCGATTAATTTGTTTCTGTGAGATTAATTCATAGTTTTTTCCGGCATCAATTCAATGCAAAGTTTACCGAACAACATGATGCTGAGATATCGATTATCGGATGGAAGTGAATGCTTGATACTTACTGTCAGAATCATACACTTGACTTCACGCGATGCACCGATACATCCGAAGAAGGCTATAAACGCCACGACGATCCCGCCAACTAGCAAGACGTAAACCGCACCGGTTAGTAGATCGTTCCCTACGAGTTCACCTATCGCTGGTATTTTGTCATCTAGGGCCAATGCGGCTAAGGCCGTTATGCCAGCCCCTCCAATCTAGAGTGCAGATTAATATTTAATTTCCATGTATGCATTATTGTATAAATATATTGCATTTTTAATAAGGTATAACTTACGAAGATAATCAAGTTCATGAGCAATAAGCCATATTTCATGAATTGACCGCAAAACTCTATCTCCGCTTCGTATTCTGACATCTCGCCTGTGTTAATCTGTTAACAAACCCAATAATAAAATTATCAATAAAATGCAAGAATGTTATAAAGATGAAGCTTTGATATTTTGCTAAGTGCTTGCCACTTTTTATTATAGCTTTGCGATTGTTTCCACGCTATTTTGCATAACGAATTAAAATTTGCAAATTTTATTCCAAGCAGAATTTGCACACTTTCCTCTTGTAAAAATTAATAGTCAAATTTTTGCCTTGTACTTTTGTCTTTCTTTTTTTGTCTCAGTCTATTATGTTATTTTACACCTTCGGTGTTATTATTTTTGCTCCGTCTCGTAAACGTAATATTATTAAATGGCTCGAAGGCTGCGAGACGAACGTAATTAGCCGAATTTTCATTACAGTCACGTATCATCGTTTTTAATTATGTCATACATCTCGATGACATCAGACTTATGTTTGACCTAGTTTGAAACACCTTGATCATACACCGTAACCCTGACCGTATTCATAGGCGTCGGACCTTCTTTGGTTTCACGGGGTTTCAAGATCGAGACGATAAAACTTATTATGCACAGGATGATAAAAAGGAGATTTAAAAATTCAGAAAACTTACTTCTTTAATTGGATTAAATAATTATGTAAAGTTAAATTTGAACGTTTCATTCATTGTCTAATTTCAGATGGATTTTACTTCAATTTTTTTTCAACTGTTTACACTTCAGAGTCTCGTTACGACTTTTTACGACTTAGATTGAAATCTAATTTATTCGAGTGCGTCTCGCGCTCGTGTTACGTAGTGTTTCACACTCATTAACCTGGCATTCTAATAACTGTTTACGAGTCAAGAGGATAAACGGACCTTCGTGATCAATGCGAGTTTTCACGGCTCGGAAAACTCCGGGCAACTTCCTGTTTTGAAAATACTACGCACACGGCACAATTACTCGTTATTGTTCATCGAACACGTAATAGGATTCCGGTGGTACAATGCCGTTCGGCAGCTTCGATATTTATGTCGCGGCACCGGATGGAGGCGCGATCAATTTCTGGAACACTCGCGTAACGCTTCATCGCTGGAGGACACGTTTCACCTGTCATAAGAACGTACACGTCGTTCTACATTTATTGACGCAGTGCGATCCTGAAGGAAACGATTCAGGTTAACGCGCACAATGATTGCTATCGCTCCGCACGATATAGCATACCGCACTCACATAAGCCTCCCGTGTTTTGTAACGCGTTGTAACGTAGACCTCGGTCACGCACCAGCATACTGCCTCGAAAAACACGTTGAGACCGAGAGAGAAAGTGGCTTCTCCCTTCGCAGATTAAGTAATCCACGGTCAGCGCGAGACGCAAAAATGACGCGATGATGCTCGCACCTTGCAGCCTTGCATATCGCGGATGACGTCATACGCAAAGATGATGTCGAGATCTTTTTCAAAGTTTATCTTGTTGAGGTTGCTTTTCTGTATGTTAACAGCATCCGATTACTTGTTATTCCACGAAGTGGAATGAAGTCATGAGAGAATCTACATCCTGGTTTATATAGAGTGACCCAGAAAAAGCCGAGGAAGTGTTGTATCAACAAGTTACGAAGGTAAATCAATTTTTTTCAAAGCCACCTTGGATTCGAGAGATTAATCAAAAATTCAAAAAGAATGGCTCAAAACTACGTCTGGAATATCTTGTACACAAAGATGCGCGTTTTAAGAATTAATTTGCAAGTCAATAGTCGCGAAACTTTGTTGGAAAATGTGTGCTTAAAAGTGACTCGCGCTTGTTAAATAAATTACTGGATCTCGGCGTAGAAGTGTCGATGCAATCTGAGTAACAATCTCTGACTTCATCAGTTAAAAACGTCGTAGCGTAGAATGCTGAAGTATGTAGTTCGCTTTATTGCGAGTTATCGGGTGAAGCGGCGTCTTTCCCTTAAGGCAATGAAGCAACAAATATACCATTTATTTGCTCTTCCTTAAACACGCAATGTCAGAGTAACACTTGGACGATTCCGCGGCCGTCAATCCCGCGTCTATTTAAACGCAGAGGAACACAAGCGCGAAACTTTATTTGTATAGAATTATTTTCAGAGTTTCTACCGCGAGATAAACACGACGCCTTTCACATTCGCGAGAAATCAGCATCCACGTGTCTCAGCGAACAATCACGTATTTATCCGCGTGATGCGAAACACTTCTCTTACATGTGCTAAAAATAGTTACATGTATGCGTATATCTGCAAACAATCTTGGCAGAATTGTGAACGATTGTTCACAAATTGTTGACAAGAAATGCCGGGAATGTCCGTAGAAACAGGAAGAGCGTGTAGGAAGAAGGAAGAGATTGAAGCCCCCGATAAATCGAAAGTTAATCTTGGCGCGAGGTCGCCGAGCTTCATTCTTCCAAGTAGTACTACGACGATCCCTGTTCAACTGTTCCTTTCATACTCACGCTGAGTTTATGAAAACTGAACTTATAAGCTATGCGCAAACTGATACGTGCAATCGGAGCGCGTTTCAACGAAAACGAAACCGACGCCGTGCGACACCCTTGTGTACAATCGTTGCTTCTACGATGTACGAGCATTCATCTTCGTGAGATTTACGATAATTTTTGTAAACATCGCGTCGGGAGGGGAAGTCGGTAACATCGGCTAGTAATATAAAAATCGGCGCGTTACATCTCGAAGTTACACGGAGATCCGCCAAATGATTTCAATGCTCTCACGAATTTAGGACAAAATATATCGCGCGCGAGTGAAATTTCTCATCATAATTATTTTTTAATAGATGACGCTTGCATATTTGACATAACTGCTGACAGAACCGCAAAATCTGCAAAATTTGGAACATTATATCGAATGTTCTTGTGGTACAACAACAAATCTATAAATATATTTTACATTTTAAAACAGGTTTTTATTGATTTTTCTTTAATATACCGGAATAGTTGAAGGCATATAATGTAAATGCGCACAAGAGTCTCTCTACCTAAATCTAGTTTTAGAAAGGCTCTATAAAGAATCTTTTAACGATTCGAGTCACGTAGCAGCGCTACATATTAAAATGTATTCGTCTTATATTTCGATAAAATATAACATCTTTCTGTGAAATTTTCTTTTAAATATAATTGCACGTTTATCAAATAAAAAAAATAAATATACTGCTTTTTATAATATTTAAAAATAAATACATTTAAAATTAAACAGAATAATTAAGGAATAATGGCACTTATCTTTGTGCCGCATTTATAAATCATGATAACTGATTTAATTAGCTTCTTATTGTTACTGATAGAAAATATGTGTGTATCAAAATATTTAAAAATATAAACTGGCGAAATTTTGCGGCTCTTATTGTCAGCAACTTTCTCGCTTATTAGCCATCAAGTTCATTCACGTGTATGTAAATTAAATTAGCACATTAACTAAGAAAGTTTCTGTCTTCTCGTCCGACCACTTCATGAATTGATATTATTCGACGAACGTAGGCGCAAGTTAAGCTACATATTATTTCCTTAACGAACTAGATTATCTTTAATTATACTTCCTTTCTGTGTGATTCATGACCTCAGAACAATATTATGATAAAACAACAATTTAATCTAATAAGATATACGGGTAATTTACTTTGAAAATGAAATTAGTCAGACTCTCATACAGCACAAAATATCCTACATATCCTTAGGACATCTTAGGGAGATCTCAATGTCCTCAGAACATCCTTCGGACACCGAAATATCCTCGATGTCCTGAGGATATCCTGAGGATGTTTTGTGCTGTATGGACTGTATGTTAGCGATGTCATTTTCATATCAATTTCCTTGTTTGTGCGTGTTAATTTAAAAAATTAAAAACTCGCGAAACAGGATTTTCTCCTTTAACTAAAACTTCAACTTTTTGCAAAGCAGAAACTTATCAAAATATCAGATTCGTATAATTATGAAACTGCGACGCGTTGAGCGTAAATGGCGGTAACTTCTGCGATGAATCACCGCGATGCGTCCTGGCGTCTCTACGTCAATCGAGGGAGAAGAAAAACCGTTTTCATGCGAGTCGCGGTGCTACGATATCCTCTAACCGACGCCGATCGATTGCTCAACATTTCTACTTACGCTGATCCCAGGCGTGAATCCTTTCTCCATTCGGCGGTAAGCGGCGGGAAAACAAATAATTCCTTTCTTTCCGCGGAGAGCTTCCCTAGTTTCGAAGATGCCAAGCGATGAATTGCGTGCGCACTGGAAAGGACTCAATGGACCATCGACGACGATCGCATTCGTGTTTCGTTTTCGGCGAGGGAATTTCGTATAAGGCGTCTAGTGCCGGACGATCAGCGTGAACACATGCGATTTCAGGCCGAGTCGGAGTGAAACTGAAATGGTAAGACCGAGCGAACTTCTGTCTCGTTCACTCTCTCTTTCCGTCTCCGTCCTACTATTTTTCTCCTGCTCCCTTCCCAATCGCTTTTATACTATAGTCTCTCTCAACAAGTTATCGTTCACTGTGGCATACGCGTCGCGTATACGTTACTACTATCACGGTCTAACTATAGTGCGAGCCGTTGTATATACGAGTTGAAGCACGAAGAAAATCTATGATGGGGTCCAATGAAAATGGGGAATTGCGTTTGGTACATATACAGGAGACGCATGCTCAAATATGCGCGCGTGCGCACACGCACACAATGTTATGGGGCCTCTTCTCGAGCTCCATTTTCGATCCGGAATGCAAATGCGATAATCAAGTCATCTATCGTTTGCAAAAGATAATCGTTAACATAATTGTTTTGATAATTTCTGTCGCGACATTCCTCGATAACACTCGTCGCTGAAAGAAGTATAGCGTTGTCTCACTTTCATTGCACGGAATCTTAAGCGAGTTATATGGGGAGATCTAAGCGGACACTCTATTATTCAATTATTCAATTATTACGCGAAACACGAAAAAAAGTCGAAAAGTAAAGGGACATTTTTAATTAATTTAATTTAGGAATCAAAAATTCCTTTACTTTTTTACTTTTCTTCAACTTTTTTGAATCATAACTTTTTCCACCCATTAATATATAATTATTATTAAACGTTTATATTCTACGATAATGTAAATTAAGTAATACACTATTGCACGATCAACTTGCTTTTTGGCTCTTTACGCTCCTGTTTAATAATTTTGATTTTGAAAATCATATGAGCCTTATATCTTTTTAATTTTTAATTATTATTAATATATAATTATTATTCTAATACTCTTTGTAGAATGTTTCTGATAAAGAAATTGTCCGATTTAGTCTAAAGTATTTTTCTTACATTAATACGCTTTTATATTTCTTTTTTATATTATTTACACAATTATAACGATTGTATAATTTCAAGAAACAATTAATTGTTGAGTTACATCAATTACATTGATTATTGAGGGTGCATTTTATCAAATGTGAAGTGAGATTAAACGTGGGTGGGTCTTGACTATTTGTAACACGCATATCACGTGCTTCCGTCATCTCCAAAGTTAATTCGCATTTGATAGCGGTAATTTCAACGTTTGTTTAGTAACTACTCCACCCAAGCAATAATCGTTGGCCCTAATTGAAATAATCGGCATTCAGGCTTTAAGAGTTTTAATGAAACCATCGTTGTACGTTAATTTTGCGAATATTACGCAAAGTAATATATTTGTAATTTTTGTCATTTTTTTTATATGTATTGGCTTTACAAAAGAATATTTAATATAACACACTTTATCCACATAAATTAATTCTACTTGTAAGATATTTTTCATATTTCAAAAACATAATATTATTTTTTTATACAATTTGTTGCGTGTTATAAATTATATAAAATAGATTTTAAAAACCTGGAAGCGCTTCATTATCTAAACACTAATATAATGACACAATTATTGTTGATTCATTTTGGAGAATGTATATATAAAAGTAAGAAAATCTGGCTTACTTAATCATAAGGATCGCGATTAAATATTACAATATATAAACATAAGTTCTAAATAACATGAAAGAAATTTATTTTAAATCACTCGCGTAGACGATCCCAGCGGTATCTATTGAGAAACAAACGCACGATGTTTAGGGTGCAAAATGGCGACGAGTATTTTCAAGGTAGATAGGTGCGGTTCTCTTGTCCGAGTAATTATAATCGCCGCACCAGCGCAACGTTATTTCGTGTGATAGCTTCTGCTTGTGATTGTTTTGGTGAAATCGAAATATTTGGTCGAATTGTTGTTCGAACGGCTTGCTGCGATAGCTCGTGGTTTAACGTGTCAGCTGTTAGATGTTTGTATACGTTCAGATGCATACATCGTTTGTAACGCGTTGCAACGCGTTGTAAGCCACGAACAGTATGCAATAACGCTTTACGCTCGACAGCTGCATCGATCCAATGAAACGTGAACAATTTTTATCGAATAAAGAGAAAACCAGGTACAGACATGGAGAACTTGGAAGCGTTGGGATGGTGAGTAAAGTACACTCAACATTGTGCCACTTGCTGACTTTGCTAAAGAGAAATTCATACTTTTACTCTTAAAAATTAGACAATTCACGATTATTTCAAGTCTGATAAATATTTCTAATTATTTTATTTAACTAATTAAAAAGCGAAGGAGTGAAAAGATCTAAAGCCGGTTTTTTGTGCGAAAAGGACATGTACTGAAATTATAAAACATACAAACATTTCAACCTGTCATCAAAACATTTGTTTTCTATATTTTGTAATTTTAATAAAAGTTCTTTTTGCGTTCGTCCTTGAAAAATCGGCTATTGTCGCTTCTTCACTTTTTAATTTCGAATCATTACAGCCTTTATAATTTATAATTTTTATTTAACTAATTTTCTTTTTTATTAGGTACCTGTCCGATCATGGTTATAGTGCAGCGACTGATTCAGGAAACATAGTTGATACGCAAAGGATAATAAAACGATTGTTAGATGTACGTATTATGCAATTATCCACAGACAAATTGTTAGAATTATTATTATTATTAAAATTCAGCAAAGTAGATATTGGTTGGGAAAAAATATATTTAAAAAATTGAACTATTTGCAGCTTGATTTAAGAGAAATTGGTAGTGGGAATGGCGATATCCATCAGGGAAATATCGTGTTGCAAATACAAAAAATACGTAATATCTCTACACCTAAGGGAAATGAGGAATCAAAAGCAGTACCACGAATGTTAAAATTATCAATGACTGATGGAAAAAATAATTTTCAAGCTTTAGAAGTTGATCATATATCAGCTTTAAAGTAAGTATATCAAGTTGTATTACTTTTTGTATTTCTTTTTAATTTTTATCTTATAGTAATTTTATGTGCTTTTAGCTTAAACACACCACCTGGTACAAAGATATTAGTAAAGTCAGGAGGTTTACCTACATCACATGGAATCTTTTTAATAATACCGTCACATATAATTCATGTGCTTGGAGGAAGAGTTAATAATCTAGTGGAAAAATGGGAATTAAATAAGGTAAACAATATTTTATTTAATGGATATAAACTATTTTAGTTAGGATAATAGTAATAATAAGCATTCTAATTCAATATATACAATAATTAAATATAATTTTATTTAATTAATGCAAATATTTTTGTTATAGAAATTGGCTTTACACACCCGGGTAAGATCTGCTGAAGAAGGCGGACCACCACCATGGATTCCATTTGGCAAAAAGATTATAAAAGTTTCAGAGCAAGATAAAAACTTTAAAGCTCTGGTAGAAAAGGAAAAAACTGGCAAAGAGAATAGCGAATTTGAGACTCAACGTAAAGATGCAATAGCGGAAGCTGCCAAACAAGGCTGTAAAAAAGTATTTGGTGGCGGAAATAAGCAGGTTTGTAACTCATTTTTATATTTAACTCAAATATTTATATGAATAATATTTAAAAATTTATATTTTTCACAGCTATTAGATCATAGCGTTCAGAAAATTGTAGATCGAGGATTTACCGTAGAGCAAGCTGAGTATGCTTTGAGGGTCAATAGAAATAATGTGGATAAAGCTTTAAAAAGCTTGCAGAAAACTGACTATAAACATAAGTAAGTTTGTTTCTTTTTTTCTCTTTTTTTCTTTTTTACTCTGCCATCAAATTATAATCTTTTTACGATAGCGCTAAGGAATCTCGAGAATCGCGAGAGCCACGTGGCAAGCGATTCGACAAGAAGACCGAGGAGAGTAAACCTAGCAGTGGAAAAATATCCTTATTCGACTTTCTTGAAGATAAGCTGCCTGTGCAGGCTGAAAGTGTTGAAACAACCATTTCAGCACAAAATAATTTTGCGCAGTACAACGAAAGTAATCAAGATCGTCTTGAATCTAAGGGTATCGATACACAAAGTGGAAGAGGCGGACGGTATGTAACTACTTTATAGGGTGGAATTGTTTTAACAAAGTATTGGTTCTTCTAATATCGATTTTTATAGAAGTCAAAAAGGAGGTCGCGGATCCTATCAACCTCCCCCCAGATACTCCCAGATGCAGGAGGAGCATAAAAACAATAAACGTACGAATAATAGCAATTCCACCATGTATTCGCAATACAACGGAGCTAGTCATGCACAGCAAAATAAGCCACCGAGATTCCAGCGCAATCAAGAGTTTCAGCATCAATATCAACACGATGGAGGTAGAGAAGCGCAAAAATTCTCTCAGCCGAACGATTATAGAAATATGCGCGCAAGTAATGTAAATGCCAGTGGCAGCGGTAATGAGAACTATAACAAAAATCAGACTGAACTGCAGGGAAAGAATTTTGGTAGTAAAAGAACCCATGATGTTGATGCTGAGGCGAAAAATAGGCATCCGTACGATGTTTCTCACGACAGGCATAATCGGATGCAACAAAATGGTACTTCTAAGGTGTATTCCTCCAATACAACCGAACAAAATTTTAAGAATCAATTTAGATATCAACCAAATACTAATCCTGGGAACCGGATGTCTATGAATCCCAATATGCAAAGAAGCGAAAACTATTACAGCAATCAAAATACCAACACATCTGCGAATACGTGGGTATGGCGAGTAGGTGATAAGTGTATGGCCAAATATTGGGAAGATAACAGGGTAAGTACAATCTTTTTTTACATCATTGACACGTCATTAAGCGTAAGAGTTATTTAATATTTTTGCACCAAATTTTTAGTATTACAATGCTGAAGTTACTGGTGTTTCCGAGAGAACTTGTGTAGTGCAATTTAAGGGATTCGAGAACTATGAGGAAGTGCTTCAGGCAGACTGCATACCAATAACAGATGACGTATGTAAAATTGCAAAAGAGTATAAATATTGATGTCGATATGCTTATAATAATTTTTCTTGTGACAGTATCAGATTCAGGATCATGCTCCGGATATAAGACGGCAAGATCAGCGTACTAACAATCGACATCCTCGTTATGATCAGGGCCACAATCATATAAATGGTGAGTAAAAAAATATTAAATTATATTTACAAGTTTTTTGTACATTTGTTCGAGATATTTTAATATCAATGCATTTTAATAAAAAAAAAAAATAAAAAAAAAAAAAATTATGATTGCAGCAGGTATGGAATTTCGACGAGGCGGAAGTGGTACTGCCGGTGGGAATAAGGGATACAATAAAAAACGAAGTCAGCAGCGAAGTGCACAACCTATCTATCAACCACCGGCGCAAAGAGGACACAATTCTATGCCAATTAATAGTCAAAATACTCAACATAATTCCTTTTTTTAATGTAACTTTAGTCTCACATCTTTAGTGAAAAAAAAGCTTCTACTAAGTATTGAAGCAGTTAAATTTGCTACTGAGGATTGATCTAACAGGTTGCTACACATTAATCCGACAGGTTAAGTGCTGTTAATATTAATAGACGGTGAGTTGTGTGCCACATTTGATTTCCATTTTAACTAAATTAAATACGTGATAATTTAATACGAAGCACAAACTGGCTTTTCATGTCATACATACATGAGAAGGAAGAACATTACTGTAAAATATCGACTGTGTTCTCAGAATATTATAATATTTGTATTGTAGAAAAATTGATTCTTACTACTGCAGAACAGAGCAATGTCTGTACCTCGTCCACTTTAGCTGTAATACTAATAAATCTTGTAATATCTAATTCACACACCGATGTTAGTCTACCTATCTACATAATTTTATTTCTTTGAAGTAATTCTTATTTAACATTTGCCTCTCCAGAGGGCGTTAACGTGGTGATATTATAGTTCCCGTAAGATTACCAATCTTCACTAACATTTTACCAGTGATCTAACTTAACCTACAATAATAATCTGGACATATATTTATAAATGTTTATACATTAACAGTTTATGATATCTGAATTACACATACACAATGAGGCTTGGATCAGTTCTGTTCGCTATTACTAAGATACCGTATAGATTTAGAGGGTGAGTACTAACTTTTGTTCTCCATAAAAAGTATCTCGTATTATTTAACAGAAACTTGTGCTTAAATGGCAATATATTACTTTTTTATCATTTCATAGATACATTATTTTATCAATCATTATTTTATATCATACAGGAAATACCGCAAAGTTAAGAAACCAACTTTGCAAGATTTATTTAACATGAAGCATGACTTTGAAAGGGAAGAAAGAAACATGTTAATCCTACGGCATCCCTATATTACACTTCAACAAAGTCATGGTCACACGGGAGAAACAAAGCAATCGAGGAAAGACAAGTTTCTCACCAAGATATATGCAGAACACAGACAAAAGTTTCAAAAAGAAATTACTATTGCCGAACGTTTATGTCATATGAGAGTTACAGAAGCATGGGATTAAATGCTCTAATATCTGGACACACTATTATTTCGTAAATTGCTTTAGATCCTTGCAAATTAAATGAATGTCAAAAATGTAATATAATTTTTTTCTTTGCAACATTTTATATAGTAAGTACAATCTAAAGTATATTTTACAAAGTATTTTTCAAATAGAATATATATAGAATATATTACACCAATTTATCTAACTTGCATTATGAAAGTGTATAAATTAAAAAATTAATACTGTGACATTATTGTTCCAAAGCGCTAAATTATATTTATGCAGAACAAGTTTAAGCCTGCACTTCTACTAAAATGCTGTCCTGAAACCGTTTTGAAACATCCTTTGGTTTATTTTCCATCCAACCGAATGGATCCGTATTAATTTCTTCTTCTGTTAACGTTCTTTCTTCATAAAGCATATTTGCAAAATCTGATACGACAGGATCAGCATTAACACTGCTTATTCCTATTACCTTGCCATTCTTGAGATAATAAGCAAAAAATTCCAGTTTATCCAACGAACCATAAATTTTTATGCTGGTGGGCTTTCCATGGCCTAAAAATAAAATTTAAAAATTCTTAATTGGATTTTTAACATTTTATCAAATTCAACAATTATATTTTCGAAAAATTGTATTACCTGCGTATCTGTAATTTTTGCCCAGTAAATTTGTCCAGAAGAATGGTACAGTCTTCAAAGGAGTTTCTTTACCGCATATGTTTAATGCTGCAATTTTGCCATGATAATGAGCTAAGGAATAATGGCCTATCGCAGCCAGCATATCATCGGATCCATATATTGGTGCGTAAGCTATATCACCTCCAGCATACACATTTTCTATATTCGTTCTTAAGTGCTGTAATTTGATATCCAATATTGAAATATGAAGTGATGGATGATCAAAAACATATAAAGATCAAAAGTTATACCTTATTTACTACTATAGTGCCATCGTCCCTCATTTGAACAGATGATTCCTTCATCCAATCTGTATAAAACGTAGATCCTATTCCAACGACGGCTATATCAGCTGATAAAATCTGACCATCCGTAAGTTCAATTTTAGCTAAAACATTTTCTTCTCCTTCTTTTGAAATAAATCGCTTGATATTATTTTGAAAGATAAATTTCACGCCTAAAAAATAATTTATTATTCTTATAGAAATGTATAAAAGATGTATACTATGCATAATGAATTTATACAAAACCTTTTGCCTCATGTTCCTTTTTAATTCTGTTGCCAATGTCCGCTCCAAATATCGCTCTGAGGGGTACAGTGTCACGTCCTATTACTGTGACGGACGCGCATTTATTGATACAATAAGCTGCCGCTTCCATACCAATAAAGCTCAATCCTAGTACGACTACATGCTTCTCAGGAGACAGCAGTGAATATACACCTTGCGAATCAGTATAATCTCGCAGCACAAAAATGCTTGACAAGTTACTTCCAGGCACATTCGGCATCCTTGGTTTGCTGCCTGTGCAAGTAAACAAGTAATCATACTTCAAGTCCTCTTTATTACTTAGTTTGACAATATTTTGTGTCGTATCTAAACCTGTAACAAAATAATATCGTAAAATATTAAGCAACTTAACTAAATACTTGTTGTTTAATTATTGCTTATTCTTTTTCATACCTATTGCTTCTACACCAAGTTTTGTCTCAATTTTGTGATCATCATAAAACAAGGGCGGTCGTAGTGCTGCCTTATGAACATCAAAATCTAATATTTTAGATACTTTTATTCGATCATAAGGTACAACATTCTCCCTGCACACCATAATGATACGTCCTGTAAAGCCTTCCTGTCGTAAACTCTCTGCGCAGGTTGCACCTGCTGGTCCTCCGCCAATTATTACAACCGTTTTCACATTTTCAGGATCACGCGCAGACATGTCCTTCACACGTTTGTTAATATCCAGATCTTTGCGTTTGGCTCTTACATGAACCTGGCCAGCCTCGTCTACGCGAACCTATTAAAACACATAGGGATAATATATTAAACAATTATACATGCAAAAAGAAATGCAGGAAAGGATTGTGAAAGATTTATTTTCATACCTTGTAACATGGCAAGGAATCTAAGCCCGGATAATCTTCAATGTCACCTGTTTTAATATTGAAGCATGCACCGTGCCATGGACATCTCACTCTTCCTTCTCCTAACGCACCGGTATGTAGCAAAGCTCCGTAATGCGTACATTTGGTACCGATTGCATGCAATTCTCCTTTCTGTTTCACCAATAGAATTTTCCCTCCATGTTCTCCAAGCGGCAATAATTTCATTTCATTTTCGTTGATATCTTCTTGCTTGCATACCACATCTTCGATGTAGTCATGGTGCTCTGATGGACCTAATGAAGACAAAACAATCCAATTTAATTAAATTATTTATAACAATAATCATAGTTTTTTTATGGACATGTTATCAGAGGTGCAGCAACAGGTAACTCACAGGAACAACAACATGGTAATACATTGTATTTCTGTGGAATATTTTCTGCTACGTGACACTTATTACAAGTATAATTTTTATTTTCTTTATTTTTA
Organism: Linepithema humile; assembly: GCF_040581485.1. Taxonomy (NCBI): domain Eukaryota; kingdom Metazoa; phylum Arthropoda; class Insecta; order Hymenoptera; family Formicidae; genus Linepithema; species Linepithema humile. Next base: position 45,956,015 of record NC_090128.1, read on the forward strand.
TTGAACATAATGAAAGGAATATTTTTCATCGATTAAAAACCATTAAATTCTACAATTATTAATCATAAATATACATGAAAAAAACAGCACATGAGTATGTCAAATGTAAGAATACATAAGCCAATATATGGAAGTTTGATATTTTCTAATAAGAGAAAATAGCCCACCAAATTCATTACGTCTCCATAGCAGTCCATAAACAATAGAATGCTCATGACACTCATTTGCGGAAATAAAAAGAAATACTACCTTTAATCAATTTGCCCACTGAATATCTCCATATCAGAACAAAAAGCTTCGTTAATAAACTACGTAATACATGACTCGCGTTTATTAAATAACGTAGCATATAATCGAATATAATAAGGAAATTTAGAAAAGCACATGGGGATTTCCAAGTGCCATTATCTCGTACGTGATGACAGTTGCACTCGATAGGTTATCGGTTGTCAGTGATTTAACACGGGATTCCGTGATAATTGCAACGTGAGCTTTTTCAAGATGCAACGAAACGATCTAATGAAATAAATGACTCGTCAGAAATAGAGTTTCGCGCAATTTGTCGTCATTACGTTACGACACAACGATGCAATTAGTATCTTGTGCACGTGGCACAGATACATAAGTCCAAAGATGTGCAACATCCATATACGTCGTGCGCAGAAAATTTCTCATACATCTATCGAAGTGTGCACAAAGTGATACTTGTATGAGACAATGGACACACAAACGCAAAGATTTCGTTTATATAAAGTATATGAAAAATAATCATTCTATCTTTTCAAACACTACATTTTTTAAATCGAATCACTTTGATATGACAGTTGATAACTGTCATGATTTTTGATATATTCATTATCATTTTTAATTTATCATTAATGGTGTAGTGGAATATATTGATAAGGAGAGCAACAGATATTAGCAAAAGTAAAAACTTATTCTACAATTTGCACAAAAAAGTTTTCGCTCAAAATAAAAATATTCGCCTTGTTTTTCTATTTTTTACAACAACACAATAAACATTAATCAACGTCGGGCGGTAAAACTTGATTGTGTAAACCGGTTTACAAATACATTATATAATTCGTGTCTTTTATTATTCATATTTTCCAAACAGTAATCATTATAACCTCTAATCAAAAGTGTTTTTATTTTAAGCAACTGCTCCAATATCGTTCTAATACTTTTCCAAATGTGCGCTGCGATTGAGAAAAAAAGCATTTACTCTTGTAATCTACATTTCTTTTATTCTACCTTTGCGTCAAATATTACAAGGCCTACCCTGGAAACGACGTAAAAACGGCGTGTCCATCAAGGCAGTCCACCGTCTTCCAAGCGCAAGTGTTCTGACACACCGCATCGATCGCCGCAAAAGGCACTAAAAACCTGTCACTGCGATTCGATCGTGCGTCCTCGTGTTACATAGAATAAACACTATTTTTCACAAACGAACTAGTCACTGTACTCTGTGTAATTTCCCATTGTTAATTGAATGCTTCGGAACAACAGCGGACCTACTTTTTCCAAGAACGTGGAAAAAGAATTTAAAAACTAATAGAATCAAACAATTTTTTGCAGATTTTTAAAAAAGCGATTTAGATAAAATTTAACCATGCGAGCTATTAATTGAGAACAATTATAAAATAAATTTTAATATAACAATGTGAAATATAAGACTAATTTTGTTGTTTGTTAAGAAATAAAGGCAAAAAATTGTTTCGGATTTTACAATAGTTTTTATTTTTCAGTTTTCTTTGTAGTTAATTTTTGCAAGAGAATACACACCTGTTGCGACGGATTTATCCTGATTCGAGCCAGTGCTCTTCCTGAAAGCCTTGCAATTACTCGCGCCCATGATGCAGTGAACGAACTTTCAGCCGAAATGCGACAGGAAAATGCGCGTGGTGTATCTACGGATCGACAGCGATCATCTGTCTACTGTAAGTTTCCTTGTGATTTACGTACAACAGTCAACCTTGAGACGTTCCCCGCAGCGGCGTTTAGATCCTTTGTATAACTTTCACATCGTAAATGTACGTCTACTGTACCATGTCTGAGGTTGGTTCTGCAATGAAATTATGTATAACACGCACAAGTTTCTTAATGTGAAAAATAATGAAAAGAGTGAAATTGGAAAAGGTTCCAAGTTCCAAAGAATCGCACGTAGCGTGATAAGATATCGTGACTCATTATCTTACGACACACTTTTATTAAGAGAGAGAACAAAGAATATCTTGATAAGAATTAAGTATTCAAAAGTCATCTGAATCTGGTCAGCGTAGTGTAAAAGGCAATTAAAAAAAAATTTAATACTTTGGTAAACTATAGATTATATTTTTCAGAAAAATATCATAAGATAGATTTATAAATATAATAACACTTAAAATTATTATTTGTATTATATTACAATTATTATTATTTATTAAATTATTGGAGCCTACATTTTTCTATTAATACTTAAAATTATTTTTGTTATTTTTGAAATAACTACGTTTAAAAGAACTATGTTTGTTGTAGAAGTTATATAAGTCCTAATTTTGAAAAATATTGGAACTTATTCAAATAAAAATACAGTACCGAGATACTATCAGAGGCGATGATCATATGAATTGGGAATTTGGATATCGCAAAAATAAATTTGCCGTGCATTACTGCCCTCTGAAGGAATCTTACGATCAGCGTAAGAAGTTGCAGCCAGAATATGCGCTGATGATAAATCAGAAAAGTGCAACAATTATTCTAGTGCATTGCGGTCGGTAATATTAGTTGCATACAATTATACCGAAACTCACTAGATACCACCACTGATGACGCACTTCATTGAGGCAAGTAATTTTGCTGTATGACCAATGGCCAAAGCTTTTACTTTACTCAAAAAAAAAAAAAAAAAAAAAATTGAGGCAAGTAGGATTTGTAGGATGCAAAAAATTTAGTTCAATTATATTGTAATTAATATTACACGATGTAATCTGGCAGAAAGAGGAATGTGATCTAATTCCATCTAAAACTCGTACTAATGTATTTTTTTCATATTAATATTAAGGTAAGAACTTTCTTTATTACAAATTCTGATCTTATTGAAATTCTAACCTTTTTTCTGAAAGATGTAATAAAGTAAGAACGGGTATGAAATAATTAAATAGATAAAAAAGTTAAATAGAAAAGATATATATATATATATCGCCCTTATGCTAAAACGATGAATGTGTAATTTTATATTGTATAATTTAGAATTATTGCTACTTGAAAATTCAATTTGCTCTGAAAAATCAGGTTTTTGTTTTATTCTTGTAATTTCTTCACATTATTCAAGCATTGATTTACTATTATTATCACATTCGCGTCTCTGGCATAGAATCTTTATCCAAAATTGGGTAAAAAATGATGTTAGTGAAAAATCGGAAAATTGACATAATTTCATAATTTTGGCATAAAGGGGATGATATATTCGACGACTTTATAATTTATATAATAAATACTAATTTGAAACGTCTAGATTTGCAAATATGTAGTTGTCGTTGAACAGAAACTAGGTTTATGTATCATTTTAAAGATTATTTGGAAATAATTTTATTAACAATGAATAAATAATTAATTATATTATCAATTAATATTTACAATTAATAGAACAATTAATAGCTGTTGATTTTAGCAGTAAATATTTGAAAGATGAGAGTTTTAAATGTATTTTCTCAGATTAAATTTGTTACTTTCTTTTCTTGCGAAAAGTTATTAATATATGTCTATCTGTGCGTTATTAGGAATCGTTCACATATTGGCTTTAGTTTTGCCAATAATTGAATTCGGTCCGTTCAAAATAGGGTGACCTGAAAACGCTAACAGATTTTTTATTTGCAACAAAGATCAAAACGGATAGCATCGAACTACTCTTCATTCCCAACGCTCTTCAAAGCGTTTCGAAACGCACACATCATACTTGTTTCACAAAAAAATTGCATTGCTCCGAAATATAACGAGGAAACCCTATATTTCTTTTCTTTCCGGTTTACTTTGAAACGGTTCCAATCTCCAGCCGATAACACAGTCGATCGCGTGACACTGCTCAGAAAAAAAGCTCGCGATTTAAATTAGTAACCGTTAGATCCTTCAAAAGAGAAATTCAGTCTGACGACGCATGAAAAACAGAGCATCGCGCGACCGATACGGTAAAGGAGTAGTAAGGGTAAACGGCTACGCGCGCTGCACGGCTATTTAATTTGTGCCTGGCTGACGGCGACGGGGGGCTGCGGGGAGCAGGATAGTGGTGGCGTAAGGTTACGCGGGCCTTTCGCTCTTTGAGGTCGGTGGTTGATGGCGGTTGGTTGCCCCGCTCCGCGCCGCTGGCTGGCGATGTGGGCTTGGTGCACGCACTGAAGGCTGCTATGGAACGTAACCCCCGAGCAGGGACAGAGAAAAGGAATGAGAGATCAGTGGAAAGAGACGGTATAAGGTTTGTACTATCCGGTGATGGTATTCTCGCGTGCGGGGCGGCTTAAACCGAACCCAGTAGCTGTATATCACTATGTCCTGTTTCCTACCTTGATATTCTTTTAGGAAAGATCCGCATTTTGTTCATGTCTCACGCACTTTTACATGATGTTACTTGGCCTAACCATTTTTACTGATATTTTTTTAGGAAAATAATTTTATAAAGAATTAGGATTAAATAGAGAGTAATATAGATTATAAGATTATGTATAGAATTTGTTTTAAAAAAGGATGATTATTTCAGAAAATCTATTGTTTGTAATATATTTATATTTTATCAAAATTACGATGAAGCCTTTGCTTAATGAAATTCTAAAAACATTTGATAAGCCATTGTATTTTAGTGATTTCTGATTATACTCGGAATTCAATTTGCTAGCCATCAGATAATCATAAATTCTGCTCTTTCTTTAGAAAGATTCATGTTCGGCGCTTTGGCAAAATATATTTATAAAAAGTTGCAGTACATTATAAAGTAAGATTTTATTTTCTTTATATAATTGAAAATTATTAATTGTTATTGCAGCGAAGAACGACGTAAAGTGATTTATCGCGAAGAAATTTATCGTAACTACACGCGCTATTGTCATACCGCAACTGATACTACAATAAATTTCCAACTTCATATTTCATTTCCACCGAATAGCCGGCGAAATTGCAGCGTGATACGGGCATTAGGCTACGTGCAATTTCTCCTATATCCGTGTCTTCGTGTCAGAGTATGCGTAACGTCGTCAGTACAGTACGAACGGGTCTCTCGCGGGCGTATCGCGAAGGGATGCTGCCGAGCGTGTGCCGAGGGTGGTCGGAGGGTGCCGAGTAGCACCGAGCACATCCGAGGGTGGTCGAATCGCGAGCCGAGGAGGTCCACCGCGGGAACTTAGCGCGCAGCTCGAAGGACCCGGTTTTAGTCTATCTTGAAGCGCTTGACGCGGCGGGTGCCGAGAGGGGTTGTTCCGTTCGAGGGTTGCGTGCGTGGTTGTACGTCATCTTGTTCCCCCTGCTCACTTCCCATCCTCTTGTTTCGCTAGTCTGATTTTGCGCCCATCTATGTTTACACACAGACGGAAGCCGGACAGGTGAATCGTCCTCCCTCCACGATCATGCGGGAGTGGTAGATCCTTCTCATCTTACCATACTTACCCCCTGTTCCCTGGCCTCTCATAAATTTTCCAAGGAATCCGACGACAACAGCACCGGCAAGGATGGATGCGAAACTGCGGAAAAGACAGTTTGCCAGTCATCAGTCGGCCCACGTGGATCGCGGTCTCGTGTTCTCGTCGCTGGCACCGTTTGCCCTCGTCTTCATCTTCACGTTCGGTGAGTCGCACTTAACCCTTACTTTACACGCGAATACTCGTGAATTGCGGACCTGTCGGAATATTAATATCACCGTTGCGATTACGAATCAATTATTGGAAAAGTGAAAAGAGTCAAAACGCGAAAAAGTCTCTATGACATTTAATATATTATTTTTAGATGGCTTTCGTTTTGATTTCTTGCTTTTCCAGAAAATGTAAAAGAAACAACTCTCATATGGCTTTTCCACTCTTCTAGGAAAGAAACTTCTAGATTTCTATTGAGAAAATAGAGAAAGAATGATCCGTATATTGTTGCTTGTTGCAGCGATACAAATAATTTAAAGATGAATTACTTTTGAAAACAACGGCCATAATATTTTAGTCGTTAAATAAAATGGAATGGTTCGCACAAGTTTCATACTAATAATTCGTGAATACACGCTATAAAACATATTATTTCGCGGGTTAACCAAGCTACATATCGCGTAACGCCGGAATGCCGACAAATTTGGTGCGGCGTTCGAGTTACAGTTTTAATAAGACACATGGGACGGTAGTTTCACGCATTTCAGAGTCATGTTGCTTTGTGGTACATTTTGAGTTTTGTAACTTATCGGCTTTGCAACAAACGCGGCGCGAAAAACCACTTGCCGAAAAAACAAATGTATTTTATTTCAAACCAAATTTGTACATCTCTATTTTGTTGATGTACTATTCTACATCTTTGTGTCGCTACAATCGTTATTTGCGTAGTTTGTTTTTGATCGAAACTGCGATGTGTGTTAACTCACCGTCGGATAGAGTTTCGCAAAGCACATAGAAAAATCGATACAGCGGTACACCTACGGAATTCAATTTTGCTAGAAATATCTTGTTGTACGAAACCAGATATTGATCTTACGAAGCGGAAGATAGCCGCCGGTGGTAGTCGATCGCGTAAACTGAGTCGCAATGTCGCTTAACAAAGTGGAAACGACAATATTCGCGCTCGGGGATAATCGCGCGTCGCAATGTAACGGGAGAATCGCGGTTTGTCGGGATCGGCGGAGAGAGCACCGCAACGAAATCTATTTCCGCCATTTCCCGCCGCCATTAAAACTCAATGTTGTCGGGATTGCAAAGCTGGAATATCAAGTGTCTTATTACGAGCGTCATTGATCGCGAAATTCACTCGTAATAATGTTAACGTGATAAAACGGCGAAAACTGCGAACGTATATATATTTCTATTTGTATTAACCTTAAAACTTTGGAGTGGATTTTCATAGATTCGGGCGTTGGAGAATTTTATCAGTCTTCGTATGAATTTCATTAATATTTAACGCGAAACAATATTGTTAACAAGTTAATCGTGTTTTCTATCGCTGATTACCCCGACTCTCTACCATGACGCAAGAGTATTTTACCATCGATCCGATTAGGAGGCAAGTTAGCAAGCTTGGGGAGTGTAAAGAGCACTTCTGAAATGCATCGGCGATGGAGAGTAATGTCTAACGGCACTAATCGGTCAAGTGCTTTAGCTGTAGTAGAGTAATAATTGGTAGGGGGCGAGTAATCAATTATGTTAGCGCCGAATATTGCATGCTGCATTAATTTTACGCGTATTGTCGTTGTAGCGCGAAAAAGAGTACCAGCGGCTCCGCGATCAACCCGCGGAATCGTTATCAGTATCAGCTTTTCAGACGGATAAAGAGGGGGAAGAAAAATTTTATTATTTCTTAGGATAGGGAGAAAGGGACGGGAGAAACTGTCGCGCACAGAATACACGTATATCGCATTTCGCGCAGTGCATCCACGAGAAAATTTATGCTGCATTAAATTTATATATTATATACATATATATTTCCCCCTCCCCGGCCCTCTATATGCGCTCCTTGCTGAGTTATATGTTCTACCTGCGAGTTGCATATCGCGAATTTTCAAAATTTCTCGCTATGATCAATTTTCGCGAAATACATTCGTGAATTCTTCGCGACATTTTTCTAACTTATTTTATTGAAATCGTGTCAACATTTATTATTATTTACAATGATTGAAAAAATAAAGATTTGTGATATATACATTATTTGTACTACTTATGATAAAAAAGGAGAAAAAAGGATGAAGAAAATCGGTAGCTAAAAAAGCGATAAGAAATGCGGCGGAATCTCTCGTATTGTGTCCCGTCGATGTGGTTCAGCCTCCTATGATTCGACTCCTTGTCGCTATACTGGTTTATCCTTATCGGGAGCACGATGTCGCATAAATCAAAGTGTTTATTCAGCAGCCACATAGAGTCGGGACGGGAATGCGAGGGAGGAGCTCACTGTAGCGCAAGCCCTTCGCTAATAATCTACGACCGCGTCGCTCTTCTGACCCATACTTGATAAATATTGCAGTAGTACACTTTACCATTTTTCCGTCTCTCCCTTTTTCTCTCTCTTTCTCTCTCTCTCCCGAGACACTCGAACGAAAAGTCTCGAGGTCAGATCCCGAGGGTTTATCTTTTTAAAACAACCACGACATTACAGTCGGAATTTTCCGGTGCGGCGAATAATAGGATTTCGATGTTTGAGAAATCTTCTGAAAAATGGTCGCGTTCACCACGATAACGAGCAGATACGTGGCTTCGTCTCAAACTACATCAAAGTGATATATCCACAAAAGATCTTTTTGAAGAGGATTCGTCGGGCGAAGTTTAATCCGCCAACGTGAATAAGCTCAAGAGCCGCGTTTAGTTTCTTGGCAAAACTTTTACGTAACGTACATTAAATTAGCTTCCGCGCGGATAAGATTATAAGCTATATCGACAAAAGGCGGCGCAACTCGGGAGCTCTTTCCCTTCCCCGCCGCCGTCACTACGTTACCGGCAAGAAAGATAATTCGACACAATGTTTAATTACCGCGCGTAATTAATGGTGCTCCTACGAGCGCAGTCCGCGAACGTCCGACCACCATCCATTCAACCGCCGAGTAATCCTTCGGACCACAATGGATCTACGACGTGGAATGCGCCAAACCGTCGCTTACACTGGTCAATTTATCGCTTCCCTCGGACGGCAGGACAAGGCATACCTTTCGGGATGCTGTAAACGTCTGCCAGCAGCGGTGCAATGATTTTAAATCCGCGAATCGCAATGTCACGGCATTCCATACGCGCGTTCCAAAAGTGTACTGCTGCAATATTGAAAAAGTGTGCTGCTGCAATATCGAAAAAGCGTTTGAAAATTATTGACTGGAGAGACGGAATTTTTATTAATCCAACAGATGTACATATAATCACTAATAGCATAATAATCGTCAAAGCGAAAAACATTAATAATTTATGATTTGTAACAAAAGTTACGAATAATTAAATTAAATAATTATTGGAAATTGGAATATTGTAAAAATCAATAATATCTTAATTACTAGATTTGTAAAAGCTTTTTTTCTGCATATTTTTTAACACATTTTTTGACATGGTTTTTTTTTTTTTTACATTGCAAGAAGAATCAATGTCATAAAAGGTAGAACATTTTTTGGCAATCTCGGAACTTTTCTAATTTTGCGCCATGATAAAATATCATGGAACCCTTCGGAAAGAGATTTCAATTGAATTCGAAAATTACAGGCAGTGAATAATCCTAATAATCGATTTTGGCCGGTTCTATAAGCCGAGTGCTTTCCAAGGAAGCAAGATGTCGCATATCACGTCGATGAGATTGGTCAGTGGGTAGTCGCCGCGCGTGGTCAGCCGTTCCCATTTCTCCCATCCTATTAATCGGAAAAGTGTACAAAGACCCGCGCACATGGCCGCCTGTTGAATTTGCCTCGGTATAGCTGTCGATACACACTGCGTGCTGTTGCGGAGCGTGGAATTGAAAATAACGTCATTGGAATGCGACGGTACCTAATCGGAAAGCAATTATGAGCCGTTCAAGTTAAGCCTGGCTACGTTGTTATGCATGCCGCGGTCATTGTCGTAGTTATGGCCAGCGTTATTCTCGGTGCCGTTTCCGATATCACGATTTAAACTAAACTCATTCGGCAAAATAGAACGCACGAAATGATGAAGAGCTTCGCATGTGGCAGCCGGTTTAATTAAATTTCACGTTCGATGAGCCTTTAGCGATCGCGATTTTCAGCTTTAATTTTATTTTCAATTATACAAGAAAAAAAAAATACCGTGCTGTCTATGTGTAAAGAAATTTAATTGTATGATACAAATTAAAAATTCCAGGTTTGGATAAATATAGCGCCAATAAAATAATTATATTAAATATTTCATCAAGATTTTGCGATGCGTCGTGAGTAGTATTTCGCATTAGGCGGAAAAGCACAAAGGTGAAATAACAAAATAAAATGACGATAAAGAGAAAACAAAGAAAAACAAAAGGGGGAAAGAAAAAGACATAAAGTCATGGCTTCTATAATACAGGTATCTCTCCTCCGCGTCTTTTTCCCGCTGATGCGGCCCGCGACTGTCATCGGCAGTATTTAGTTTAGGGATCGTGAAGCCCGCGGGGACACAGAATAAAGACGGAGTAGATAGAGGGTAGATAAAGAAAGAAACTCGGTGCAGCGGGGGGAGGAGGGCGTAGGAGTGGTGGGTTGGGGGGGGGAAGGAGGCGAACGAGCGATGAACTTAGAGGAGCTTGCAAACGCTCGTCGACTTCGGGTCACCGCCGTCATACCACCACAATACAACCCTATCAGCCGCGGCTGAAACCACCCCTGCAGAGCTTCGCCGTTTCATTCTTCTGCCAACCGCCGCCGCTCCCTCCCGCGCCGTCGCGACCTCGCCCGTCGTTGCTCGTTTCAACGCTCGTTTCTACCGAAGCCTCTCGTTTCTCCGTCTTTTCGCCAATGCACCGCGGCCTATAACGAGTGGTGCACCCCATCCAAGGCGTTACGCTTCTGCTCTTTTCTTTCCTCGCGTCCTCCCCCTCGTCACCCTTCCCGCTCTCTCATATTCCGCTTTTATTTCTTGCCTCGGCGTCCTCCTTTCCGTGCTTGCTCGCTTGCTTGATCTTGCCCCCCCTTCCCTTCTCCACTTTGCTATTTCCTACTCCGCACCATGGGAATAAATGAGAAGCGCACGTCAAAGCGAGAAAAAAAGTCATCTTTCTCTCTCTCTCTCTCTCTCTCTCTCTCTCACGCGCGCGCTCTTTTTTTCTTTCTCTCTCTCTCTCTCTCTTGTTGTAAACTCAAGCACATCGCCGCCGGGTTGCCATGTTTTTCTACGGTACCGTCTTCTCGTAATGTAGACGTCTTCGCGGGCGGTTTCGCTCTACGTTCGCTTCATGCTTTCTCAATGAGGTTCGTCGACCGGTCGAGATTAAACGCTTCGTTTCTGCAGACTGTCGACTCTCGGGAACGAATCTTTAGAGAGTTCAGATTTTTCGGTCCACATCTCGGCGCGCGTATATTTCTTATTTGGACGTGTGGAATTTATAATTGTGGAAGCGAATTCGGCTCCGGCGGCTAAGTCAATAAAACTCGGCGCAGCGCGATGCACCGCGCGATACAGATGTTTGCACGCGGAGATGATTAAAGTGAGTGTGTTTGAACGAGTGAGATGCTTCGCTTATACACTCGTGCTTCGTTTAGCTTCATGTTTTCTGCAAGCGAGCGAAAATTTTCCAACGTTTCCTGCTGAATCGCACTCCGGTATGAGAACGTCGTCGCGGAGTGTTCAATTCCCTACGTGACTGCCGTGCATATCGCGCACTCTTGACGCATGTCCTTCCAGTAGTTTGAGTCGATGATGTAGTCAGTACATAGAACAAGACAAGACAAAACTTTGCATAATTCTCGGCGCAATAGTCGCGATCGTCGTCAACGCGCGGTAATATGACAACCGAGTTCGCATCAATCAATTGCATAATAACGTTTAAGAAAGAGAAGGGTGCCGCGATCGATCGTTACGAGTTTACTGCTGGAAATAATACAAATCCATTTTATATAACTGGTATAATTTTTATTAATAAACATATATTTTTGTAGTTTATTATAGATTTGATATTTAAGTGACTTTTATTGAATAATATAATATAAAGTTATTCTTGTATTAATTATAAGTATACAAAAGTATTCCAGATCAATGAATTGAGTTGACTTAGCGTACTATAATGCGCAATAGCGGAGTTGTTCACAAGTTCATCTGCAACATATAAAGTACATTCAAATTATAGTAGCGTTTCAAATAATTATTTGCGAAACAATTATTACGCACATTAAACTTTTATTCATCTTCTCTTTTATGCAAGCTTTTATGCAAATATTTAATAAAAGAATTATTTTTATCGAATAAATCTAATAAATCTAATAAAAGAATTTATCGAAAAACTATAATTTCAAAAATAATAATAAATATATTCACAAATCTAATAATTACAAATCTTTTACTAAATAATATTACTTTTATGTGTGTTACATTACATAATATTTTGCAAATAACAGATAACAAATAAATGATTACTTACCCTAAAATTGCTCCGATGTCTTTCTTGAGCCTTCTCCTTCTCTCAATCTTTTTTGCAGATCTTCAAGACATTTACACGCGTTCGCGACGCGAATACAAAAATCGAACAATGTTTTAAACGGCACTTCCTATGCATACTTTATCATATTAGGACAAAAAAAGTAAAATTTACACGGAATTTTATCGCATGGATTACGCGTTCGACACTCTGTCGCGTCCGTAACAAGCAACGACGGAAATGGTGAGATTGAAAACTACCAAGGGAGATAATAAGGATAATACTTTTGGAGAGGATAATACGTCGATACGGAACGATACTGCTCCGTGCGAGGTGTTGCCGTGCACATAACAAGAGTGCAACAAACATATCAAAGACAAAGTCGAAATCGGAATTGTGTCAGATATGTTTATTGCACCCTTATTATTCGCACGATGGTGCCTCGCGTGAAACAGTACCGTTTCCGCATCGGCGCGTTATGCTTTTTAATAATACTATCTTTATTATTTCCCATAGTTTTCGACCTCATCCTTCCCGTCGTTACTTTTACAGACGCGGCAGTGTCGAATGTGTAATCTGTGCGACAATATTCGAGTTTTACTTTGTGTGAATGATAAAGTGTGCGTCAGGAGTGTCGTTTAAAACATTGTGCGATTTCTATATTCGCGTCACGAACGCGTGGAGTATCTTGAAGGACTACAAAAAGGACTGAGAGAAGGAAAAGACTCAGGACGAATCTCGGTGGAGCAAGTTTAAAGTAAGTAATCATTTATTTATTATCTGTTATTGCACTTGAAGTATTATGTAATGTAACGCACATAGAAACTTTGAAATAAAATCAGCAAAAAATTTGTAATTTCTAAAATTTATGGTTATTAGATTTCTGAACATATTTATTATTTTTTTATATATTTTAATTATAGTTTTTTTTAATAAATATAATTCTTTTATTAGATATATGCATGAAAGAGAAGATGAGTAAAAGTTTAATGTACGTAATAATTGTTTTTCAAATAATTGTTTGGAATGCTGCTATAATTTGGTATTTTATATGTTACAGATCAACTCGTGAACAATTCCGCTGCTGCGTATTATGTCGGTAAGTCAATTCAATTAATTTTATTTTATCATTGAAAAAATATATTATATTATATTTCAAAATATTGCAAAATATATAAAATGTCTCAGACTAACAGTTAATAGCAGATTTCTGAGATGTCTACTTTTTGGTATAAAGACCTTTGTTTCATTAAAAATGATCCCAAGAATCTGCTATTAATAGGTGATACGGTCGGTCTCTGGAACATTCTGCATATTTCATCTTAAGATAGTAAAATAGAAAGGAAAGTAGTATATTTAATAACTTGGTTAACTCTCAAATTTATTTTTGCAAATAAAAATATCTTTATTTACTTTTTATATTATTAAAATATTAAAATAACACACATATTATTTTTTAGAATTCTGTGAAAATTATAAACATAAAAAATTGATGATTTTTACATATGATTTTCTCATGCACATGTATAATTTTAAACATTAAAAAATAATTATACATTAATAAAAAATTACAACTCTGAATATGTGTGGAGACCTGTTCTTGTATAATTAAATCTGATTTTATGCAAAATTAGCGGAATGTATTAAATTACATATAAAATTCATTATATGATAGCGCTTACAGTAAAAAATTGAAACGTATATATAAATATTGAAAGGAATAAAAATAAATTTAATTAATTTTGGAAAATTTATACAACACACACACACACACACGCGCGCGCGCGCGCGCGCGTTGTAACGTGCATCAGATCTGAGGATTATGATATAACGTAATACGCAACAGAAAGCACACGAAATTATTTCGCTAACCATGGATTCACAGATTGGTAAAATAAACTTTAAAGTGCCAGGAATTGAGAATTGTGCGTCCGCGGAGAGACGAGGAAAACGGCGAAGTTGCTAAAGCGATTGCGTAAATAAATTCCAGTTTGAACGGCTTAACATGTATCGTGCAACAAGCTGCGTTCGCAGCGGCGGCAGCTTTGTTAAAAGACGTTGCACCCGAGGGAGTAAACCTGAACGAGGTACGAAATGACGAGAAGGAAAGTAAGAAAGACCCACCCTGGGTGGTTGGTGGTGATGATGGTGGCGGTAGGTCTGATAGCGACGGCACAGCGACGACGGTAGCTACCAGCAGGCAGTAATAAAACGTGACGGAAAGATGGCGAACAATAACGACGCTGCAGGTAGCGGGTTGGATATCTGCCAGCTGAAATTTCGCGAGCTAAACGAAATATAGGGAACTTAACGGGCGAAGGCGGAGAGGATATCGCGAGTCGCCGACGTTGGAGCCCTTAAACGCGCCTAAGTACGGATCCTCTTCGGAGTCGCGACATTCTTTTCCTGACATTTTTCAAGGTAATTGAACGGAAAGAAGTAAAAATAGAAGGGCGTTCGAGACGCGTAATGGCTCGGCGGAAGGCAAGAAGAAAGGAAGACGTGACTGGTATCGTCGTTAGTATCGAGTACACGCCAATCGAAGCCAAACGCGGGTGCATCGAGAAATGTGGGGTGGGAAGACGAGGGAACGCGGGCGAATTACGTACGTGACGCGTGTCACCGGGCGCAAGATTGATTATCTTCCGGCGGTTAACAATTTAATACGGCGGGGGTTCGCCAAGGCGAAAACGCCGGCGGCGGCGCGAAGATGCAAAATACGCCGAGTAAGAAAAACGTGAAGGAAGCCAGAAGGGAAGCGGATGGAGCGCGGTCGCGTTGCACAACGTAGCGTAACGGAGGGGGAGAACAATAAGGACGGTGTGCGCGGGATGTCTGCCAAGTAAAACTCAGCAGAGTACGAAGAATAGGAACACACGAACCAAGACCCGCCGTTGCTTTGCCGCCGCCGCCGCCGCTGCCGCCGCCGCTGCCGCTCCGATATCCACCGCGTCAGCCCCTTAATCTCTGGCGGTGTGATAACGTCGACGCAGCATTTTGCATGCTAGACTGCTGCCGCATCCATTCTCGTTTCCTTCCCTCGACAACGTCTATTCGCTCTCTCACTCACGCGCGCGTTTCCGAACGCATACAACCGGCAACAGCCAGCTACTATCCCGGCACCACCACCACCACCACCACGATCGCCGTACTGTCGCTGCCGTAATCTACTATCTGCTCAAGCTAGTCTAGCTAGCTTTATTGCCTATGTAGCGGCTTCCGACTCCCTCGCCAAAGTACGATGTCGCGCGCTGCGACACCGACGCTCTCTTCTCTCTTGTCGATAACCGAACTTCACGGTTGGCAATTCGTCTATGTGTCTTCGTCCTCTCCGCGAAACCGAGAACGGCTGATTGTCCTAGTTGGAGTAGCAAGTTTGACGCGCCCGCGTGGATAGTTAACACCGCGCACGTACGAAGAATAATTACGGGACCGTTAAAGGAGCGGCGTGTCCGTCGGGAGAGACGTTAAGGATATCGTATTTACGGCCTCCGCGCCGCTTCTCCGAAGGAAAGTCGGCGTCAAAGTAACGCGTGGTATTGCTCGTAGAAAGGAATCGTCGATCGTAAAAGCGGGCGTTTCAATGACGTAAATTACATCCTCGAAAAAACGCGGGAAATGTGTTTTGCGGATATTGCGCGACGGGAATAAAAGAACACGGCGACTGCGACGTAACATGGGAAAAATTAAGTAATAACTCTCGCGTTGCCGCTCCTTTCTCCATTATTACTTCAAAGTAACTCCGCGACATGAAGCGTAAGTTGATTTTCGACATCGTGCAATTTCCTTGCGCCATTCGTGTCTATATTTTTTCTTGAGGTCTTCGAGGGTAATGAAGTGAAATTCAAGAATCACCGGTTCCGAGACGACGCTCGCGCGCGCGCTCTCTCTCTCTCTCTCTCTTTCGGTCAGACGTCGCGGTGGAAATGGTGTTAACGGGGCTGCGGATGTCGGGTGGTGTGAGGTTCCATAGTCACGCATTAGGAGGTCGCTCTCTGTTCCGTGGCCCCTCTAGGCTCGTACGTTTCAATTTGTCCCCGGCCTCTGATGTAACCACGCGGTCTCATTAGTCGAGGGGGTGAAGGAACGGCGGGATAGCCCGTCTCTGTTCAGCCCGACGTGCGCGGCTCTGTCGTTTCAGCCGCGCGCACCACCCTTCCGCACTCCTCCCCCTCATCGTCCCCCACGCTTCCCCCCCGTTCCGCTCCGTCCCTCTCGCCCTCCACAATCAACCTTACTGCTGCAGCACTATTCCCGACCTAACTACCTCTTCGCTACGACCACCATCGGCAACGTCACCACCACCACCGTCGCACAGCGCCGACTACCACCGCCGGCGCGTCCGCGGCTATTGGTCTTACCCTTCACGCTTCGGTGTAAGGTACGGACAAACAATTACTTGTTCCACCCTCGTAATTGGTATGCCAGGAAAGAAGCTTCTATCCACCTGTCGGCTGCCACGTAAGACTCCCCGGGAAACTTTAGTCACTACCCGCGGAACTCCTCGCCGCGCTCGAAAGCTCCGAGGAGCTTTCAGGGAATCGAAATTGCGTCCTGCTGAATGAACAAACCAAGTCCTGACTGCTTTTCTACGCTGTTTTTTTTTTTTTTCTCCTTTCGTACATCTCTCACTCGTGGATGTCTTGTCTTCATTCTCTTGATTTCTCTTCTCTTGGCCGATAGTGCGGTATCTTGTGCAAACAAAGCATTTCTTTTTTCTCGCTTTCTCTCTCTCTCTCTCTCTCTCTCTCTCTCTCTCTCTCCCTCCCTCCCTCGACAATGCTTTCGCGAACTGCGAACTACAATTTACGAAACAATGACGTCGCGCGGCCTGGAGCCGTAATGGCCTGCCTGAAATATATGTCACGCATCATTCGCGAATGATCAGCGTTGCGTGGCGATGACAATGCACCGAGTATAATCATGCCGATCGTAATTGCACCTGGCTATAACACACAAGTGCGGTCCTCTCGCAGCAATTTATTATCGATTCTTATACGCGCACGTGATATTTGTGTAAAGTTTAACGAATCGTAGATTTGACGAATGCGTTAAATTTTCCAATGTGTTAGCGTTAACACAGGGCTAAATTACATTCGTAATAACGTTTGAACTAAATTCGACGATAATAGGCAATGTGCGCGATTACAAAAACACACCGAACATATAATTACATCTTATTACAATGCGGCTGTGACGCAACGCACACTTGCTGCGCAATGTGCGCTGCAGAATATGAAAGCATTTGTTGGCATTAATTTGCGAATGGCAACGCGACTAATACACACGCGGTTAGAGATGATGGTTCCGTCATCAACGGGTTCTCGCAATATAAGCAATTAAGTGCGTAATTATATGAAACCGCACACGCCTGCGGCGACGGTTACCACAAATTCATTCAACGTGAACCACAAAGCAAATCACTGTCATGCGAAACGCGCGCTGGCAGCCTGTCAAGCGTCCCAGAAAAGTTTTGCCGAAATGTTAATAGTGGACGACGTGATGCTGTGGCGTTTATCTGTGCGCTTCCGCAATGGAGTGTAAGAGCCGGATTATGACACGGTGGATACGCGAAAAAAATCTCGTTGCTTCCATTTACATAAAATTATAATTATAGAAATGGTGAAATTGCGCGATGGACAAAAAAGAATAGTATTAATTGCTTAATGCTTAATTAAAATATACATTATATGCTTAGCATTATCGCGGCATTATTATTATGTTTGCAGCTTTCGCATTCGGCTGTGCGCTTTTTCCGAGATATTATTTTCGTTATAGAGGAGAATAAAAAAATCGATGCGGAAATAATAAGCAATCTTTTCCTTATTACGAAGGAATTCTTTTTGCGCGCTCGACGATTTTCGCGTCTCAGACGTTTCCACGATTGTCAACGAAATCCTAATAATTCATGTGTTAGCTTTCCCAACGAGTTCTCGTCACGCTTTTTCCACTCGCGGGAAACTGTTTACAGTAATCGAACGTGTCTGAAAGAGACGCACCCGTAGAATATGTTTGCTCTAATGGTACCTACGGGGAGAACATGGAACGTAATTTTCTTCTCTGTGTACAAGCTCCGTAATACTCGACGCTCCCACAGTAGTTTTGACTCAGGGCTGGTTCTAGAATATTTCGGCAGTAAGCTAGTCTTACGAATACAGTAATAAAATTTGCCGTAAAATCGTTAGCGAAATATGCAATTTCCCTATCGACTCTACAGTAAACACGTACGCATATAGTAATTATTTCAATATAATAAACTTAATAATGGATTTTATAAATGTTTATTATTTGACGTATATTTATGTTTGAATTTTATACATTGATTATTACATTATAGCATTTTACAAAAATATGTTTTTAAAGATTTTGCTATTTTAAAGCATGTAATGAATATAAAATTGCTAGATATAATTTAAAATTATCGCAATCTATTTAGAGCCGGTTTTTTACAAACGTTGAATTCTTCTTTTAAATAGCCAAGTGCAAAAATAGTAGTTAAAAATAATATTGATGCTACTGGGTCTATGCTTCTACTCACAGCGCGGTCGAGCCGGCACTGACTTTGACTCCTGCGCAACTAGTCTGCACAAAGTGGCCCATTTCTACTTTCCGTACTGCTTGGATACACTAGCGAGCTATTAGAGAGCAAATATAATTACAAGATGAAATTACTCGCTCATTCGCTAATATGATTTTCTAATTACGGCGCAGTCGGGCATTTGCGGCGAGTGATGGGACAGAAAAGAAAAGCAAAGACACGGGGGGAGGTATACAGGAAGGGGGAGTCCGTTGCCGGTCGCGCAAATGGACATTTATATGAAAGAAGAGCATCGTGATAGACAAGAATGCCGGTCGTTATGCCGGCGCTTCGGCTCAAGCAAACCTCCCGGCAGCAGATGCGTAAACGAGATAAAAGCATGTAAAAGACGCGCGGTGCAGCGTGCCGGATGCGATGCCGCCGCCTCTCGCGCGGCTTTTATCTCTTTCTAGTCCCCCGTGCGCTTTACCTATATTCTTTTACAAACTTTAAGAGGTAATTGAACGTCAACAAACTCCGTATTTCAAATTATTCTGTGCAATATTTCTTCCCCGCCGTGCCTGCGTAGCGCTGCACAGCGTCATGTCGCGTTAGTGTGAGTTATTCACCGTCCATAAGCTCCGCGCTTTATTTAACAAACGGATACTGGGCTTGTGTAAACGATCCGTATTTAGCATAATGTGAAAAGATATTTTTACTTAATGATAATCAACGTTTTAAGAAATAATTTTTACAAGTATCACAATGGATCATATTCATTTCCTTTTATTATTAGTAAAAATGTAGGTATGTTAAAGCGAGCGATAAAAAGAAAAGCCGGTGCGAGCCAAATCCCGATTAATGTTCGCGATCAGAATCGCAATCGCGTGCATCGACTACAGTTCGGTTTGCATCACAGGTTCTCTTTTCATCATTTATTATTATTATTATATTATTATTGTATTTTATTATAAACACGCAAAAATAACTGTTATTGTTTGTAGGAAATACGTATCGTATTAGTTCGCGGTTGTTGGTATCGCATTTCGCAATAACTGGGTACCGGCCGGATTACAAATAGTGCGCAAACATTTGTGATTACACTTATTAAGCAGCCAAATATGTCGGCATCAACGATATGGGTCGGGCGTAGTGCCTTAGTCACCTTCGATACTCCACCGCGTAGTAATGCGATTCCTGAATTATTCATGAGAAATATGAGTGGTACTTAATCGCGCGATGCATTCCGCGCGATGAAAGTGGTAACGGGCAATTAAATTTAAATTTTAAACGCCGGACTTTATCGTTCGCGATGAATTAATCCGTTTGATACCTATCTGGCGCAGTCGGCGCGGGGCTTGTTTTGTTTGCGCGACGGCAACGTTCGCACTGCATCACGCGCGCGCGCGCGCGCGTGTGCACGCACGCTCAAACAAAATACTGAGAGCAGAGAGTTCATTTTGATTCGCACCCGGGCTCAATAACGTCCGAATTCGAGGATCCGTTTCAATAACACGCGCTGTCTCTTACAAAGCAATTGGGAAAAAAATTAGCGACAGTGCTTTTGGGGCACAAATTTGAATTAACTCCGCGCCGTCGCGCACATCGAGGAAGCGGAGAAAAAGCATCGGCCGGCGGCTCAAAGATCGGATAAGAAAGGGTAGTAATTTGGGTGAATCCAGTGGTGCACCTAGTGAACGTAACGTTAACTGAGCAGAGAGCCGAGAAAGAGGGAGGGCAAGAGCTGCGAGTGAGAGAGGGCGAAGGCCGGCGTGGGTCGATTTTACACGGACAACGTACAATCTCTATGCATGAGGCTCACTGGGGCTACCGCTTCCTAAGTACACAGAATACGTATTTGCATTTCGGTCTTTGTACCGGTGTGTCCTGTTAGTGCGCCGTCCCTCTTCCCGTCTTGCTCGCGCCGCTTGAAGCCGCTACTCGCGCCCGTTCCTTCGTTCGCGCGCAGGTCCAGCGACGCTGCTCGGCTCGGCTCGGTTGGCTGGCTCCGCTTTACGTGTACGCGTACACCCCGTTCCGGATCTACTCGCATGGCGTTAACCGCACTGCGGTTCCCGTACGAGCCTCCAACTATCCCCCCAAGACAGTATTTATAAGCCCCGGATTAAATCATTGTTGGAGAGAGAAATTCGATACCGTACGAGTATCGAGCTTTTCTGACGTTTCACCGCGAATGCTCGAAAGAGAGAGAGAGAGAGTCCGGTGTTTTTCTCTCCAGCTCGAGGGAGACACTCCCGGCAAATCGGCCGACATCCCCCCTCCTGTAAGAGATACTCGTACAATACTCGCTGTTTCACGTCCCTGCGACGACGATTGCGATGGATGTTAAACGAAATGTGCTATCGATAAAACCTGCTATTTTTGGTGCAGAGCGATGTTCGGAAATATATACAATATTTGGGAAACACGTTTCGATCGAGATATCAAAATGTAGTCTCAAATTGCTGGAATAACTTTACTTCGAGTCAGTATATATTTCAGAGGAATTTCGAAAATTCGGAGTTGCCTGGAGACAAAGAGAGAGAGAGAGAGAGAGAGAGAGAGCGCGCAAGCGAGGGGCAAAATCAGGACTGCCAAGAGGGCTGAAATTAACATGACTTCTTGCCGCGATTCCGTCTCTGAATGTATGAACTTGCAGTACGTAAGTCTACGCTCTCGCAGACCTTGGATTAATTCATTGTTGAACAATCCAGTGTCTGCGAGGACCTGTTCCGCGAACATTCTCTCCCGCTGTCTGCCTCTCTCTCTCTCTCTCTATCTCCCCTGCGATTCTTGAAGCTCGGAATAATAACGAAAGTCCTCGGTTAGCGACACCTCGACCAAATCTGTCGCATGCGCGTCTCGAGCTCGCGGTCCGGGGAATTCTTAGCCGAGGCGGATCTCTCCGAAGGAAACATGAACTTTTCGAATGTCAAAACTTGCGTATTACACGAACTTAATTTGCATAGAAATTACAGAGGTGTAGATATGCCGCGGGCCGAGCCGAGGCGCGCCTCTGTGTATTGTACAGTGAGAAAACGATTTTTATTTGGCTACCGACGGTAGCCAGTTTGAACAAAATCTCTCCCCCTCGAAATTCCAGAATTAAATCTCCCTTGGAACGGCCGACTTTACGATCTTGGCTGTCTCGGGCAGTTTCTTTCCGCGGCAGTTAGTAAGTTGGCGGGTCCGTCGTAAAGTATCACCGATTTATGATCCCGGGTTACCGGGCCATCTACGCCGAGGGGAAATCACTATGCGGGCGATTCTCGAATCGATGGTGCGTGCGCACTGTACGTACGGCCACGGTTACGACGAAACATGAGTTACGGGCGCATTTTTAACACAAATCGCCGCAATTCCGCCCGAATCAAAGCCGCGGACGGCGAAAGCACTAAGATAACCGGAAAATAGGCAACCGTCGCGCAAATATCTTTTTCCTTTTCTGCGGTGTGGCTTTAATATGTGCTCTACCCTTTTTCTTCTCGTTTTTGCACGGTCAACCGCCCAAAACGCCGTTTAACTCCAAGCACGAATGCACGTGGCGGGTGGAAAATTGTACGTGGCGCACATGAAACAAGCAGGCATGACGAATGAAAAGCATCGGACCTGAAAGCGAAGCAATTTTAGATATTGACCTTTGACAATGCACAAAGAGGAAGTACCTGCTTTCGTGCGTGAAGCGTGACTCGGCCGGCCGCGGCGACAATTAAATCTGCCGGGCGCACTTTCGTTTCATTATATTTTTCGATCGATACCGCGTGCTGAAAAATACACGGCGTTATCAATTTTATCCGGGATCCGTTGTTAAATAGCTGAAACTGTTTCGTTTATGGATAACCGGAATACATAAAATTGTTTATTTGTATCAAAAAAACACGGACAGTTAATTATACCGGGGGACCGAAAGTAGTTCAATTAACTTACCGATCGCGTTTGAAAAATATATTCGTTTGCGATTACATTCGGAAAATATCGCGCGCACGCGCTTTCATCTCGTTGAAAGTGTTTGCACATTGAGGTATTCGTGTTTTATACGATCCAATTTAAAAATTTGCGGAAGAGCCCGCGGAAATCTTGTAATATGTGGAAAAGGTCAGTGCGCGTGGCGCGTGTGTGTTTAACTACGTTAACGAATCGCAATATAATTATTTTCTCTACGCACCAAATATGCAGGCGCGCTTAATGTAATAACACGGTGCAGTGTGAGCGAATAATGACGCTACTTATGTTCGCTTTAAGGTAGCTTTCACGCTTATTATAAGCCGCAGGCCGCAGGGGAGGGCCGTGGCGAAACAAAAAACCGCATATATCGCGGAATTAGCAAATTCCAGACCAAAAAATACACAGCGCGTTGTTCTAAAACTAAAAAGATGCCTGGCGGTGTATGTCGGGGAAAAAAAAGTATCTATAACAAAGTTATAAAACGTGAACATGATACAAAGCGAGAGAGATCAGAGAGCGGCAAATATTGGAAAATTAGTACATTACTTTTAATGCAAATTTTTCGCGTATTAATAAATAACACGGAACACATTTGCCAAAGCGGAATAATCGCAGGTATAGTTTTCGCGGTCGGCGATTTTCGATCCGCGCCGACGATTACGCGAAACTTTTTCATCGGTGAAAATTGCACCGAAAATCCACCAACAATTTGCGATCGTGTTAATATTATTTAACATTACACGTCCCCGCTATCTCCGGGACTAGCTAATCTCTGATGTGGTAATGCGGATAAATTTCCGGACGATAACATGGTACACGCCGAAATTTAATGGCAAAGCTTTATCGCGCCAAGTTCAGTAGTTAACGCGTACCCGGGGTGCTTCTGGTTTACCGCATCACCTTCCACCATTTCGCGGATCAATTTGGCGGAGTGCATTTATATTTTAACAAAAGTGTCCGGGGGTGGGCTTACGCATTAATCTTCCACCGTCGGATTGATACGCCGGGTAGATACGCGATCGCGCGAAAACATCGCCGATAAGCTGCTCAACTAGAAATCAGATTGCAGAGACAAGATAATGGCCGGCTAATCGTAGATTAGCTGTTCTATAGTAGTGAAATAATTAACGGTCGATCGCAGATACTCCGGCTCAATTAAATGGACGAGCGCTGCTGACGCAGATAATTAACGCGGTCGAATGTTTGCGCCTTACCGTGCAACAAAGATAATTTTGTCTGACCATCGCGTTAATGTACACACACCGTGTATTGTTTTTAGGCATTGTTGCCATTTCGTGCAATAACGCACATGTGTGTGTGTATGTAGAGCGCTCGCAAATTAACAGCGCAATCTAAAATATCTTCGCTCAATTTGCAATTAAAAAGTAATAGATGTTTCATGTTTAAAGAGAAACTCGAAACGCTAATGATATTCTGAACAATAAATTTTTCCGCAAATCAAATTTCGCGCGCATGAATGGATAATTAAATCTTCTTTATTTAATTTCGTCTGTGTTTTATCTTGATGGAATTTTGATTCAAGAATATCGCGGTCTTTCAACTTGACTGCTGATATCGAAGTTAAAGCGCAAAGCCGAATAAAATCGTAAAGCACAGAGTTCGCAAAGGTCTCGAGAGTGGATCAATGTAGTGGAACGGCGGAGAACTTTCGATTAATAATTCACTGCAGGCTATACAAGTAGATTAGATTTAGAGATTGTTATGGGGATTAAAATCTACATCTTATACGTGCATCAAGGATGCAGAACAAAGTTTACGATTAGGAGATTTGTTCGTTTTTTATCTATTCAATAAATTGTACATATTGTTTATTTATTTATTTTTTTTTTATAAATGCGTCATATAATTTTGATGAAATATATTTAGCAAGCAAAATTTGAGTTTTAATTAATCGAAGACTGCGACAATGATGATTTTTGATTGTTGGTGAAAAAATGTTCGCATTTAATTTCATACCCGTGTTTTACTCGATCGAGAGTTCGTCATGGGGGAAGGTACGATCCGTTTAGTATCATCGGTTTCACACATTTTATCCGTTTTACATTTCAGTAATTCCATTGTCGATTGAAATTCCTTTGGAGTAACATTTTACAATCGACACTGTCGATTTATTAGCCAATTGTATACCACATGATCCACGCGTAATTCAATCGTAATATAAAATTGCGATTTACCTTTGCATTAGCAATACATAAAAGCCTTTATTTAGCAAAAAAATTAAACAAATTAAAGAAAGGTACGGATTCCCTTTATAAAAACGTATATATTTTTCCGCGCTTTGCAACAACGTGAATTTTCACGAACACAAATTGCAAATATAAATTGAAATTGTTTTATTGCTCCCGGTGATACGTATTTCACGAGGACAGAAGATGATAGAAACCGCCGGTTTCGCAAGAACGCGACGCCGCGTTGTCGGCGGAAATTACTCGTTATGCCCGCGAGAGTTGCGGGACGTCCGACGACGGGGATCGCGCGCGATGACGATCGTCGTCAGGGGAGGCGGATAAAGTCCCTATCTCCCTCTCTTACCCCCTCTCTGACTTCTCCGCCCCCTATAATGACTAACAACTCCTCGCGTTCGCGAGCCGACTGGAACAATGGAAACAATACGGTGATATGAGAGAAAGCCGGTTTGCATTGTCGAACAAACCGCAGACAGGGCTCCTCATTTTCTCCCTCTTCGCGTCTTTCTTCCTCTTTCGATCCCTCTCTGTCCGCATCCGTCGCTATCCGTGTTTATCCACCATCTATCCGTCCTCTCCGCTCTCCCCTCTCGGCTCTGTGCCATCGCGCACACAGAGCCGCGTGCTGTTTGTTTCAGCGTGCGTAGATCCCAGACTTAACTTTTCCGCCTTCCTCTATCTCTCTCTCTCTCTCTCTCTCTCTCTTTTATCCGTCCCGCGCGAGGGAAAGAATTGTACACCGCCGAATGAGCCGTTGATTCCGGAGCGGAGACTGCTCTGTCCTACGCTTCCACCGCTCTTTGTGCGCGAGTCGACTTCACTAAGAGCTTTACCTTCCCACCCTTCATCGGCAATTAGTCAGTGATGCCGACTACTCCGCTGACTCCGTCATTATCCGCGCTGACTTTTCGAAATCGCGAAGAGTCGAGGATGAAAAGCTCTCGTACGATTCGAGCGATGTTTTTATTCACTGAAAATGTAAAAGCTCAGCGGGGTTAATTTATCAAAAATTGAGGAATTTTTGTACTTAATCGAATTAAGGACACCGATGTAGGTCAGACGGTTAAAAAGCGGCAACATAATTATAAAACATCTGTATGAAATATAAAAGTTGCAAATTGTAAGTTTATACAAATACATTTCACATATACATGTTCAACATGTCTAAAACCGCCACGATTTTCATGAATAACGCAAAACGTATCTCGGTTTGCTCTCCATTTCCGCGCGGAAAGTTATCACGAAATCTCTTCGAAAGTCTTGGCTCTATCATGCGAAAATATCTATATCATTAAGCATTCCTTCTTTACGCTGCGCGAGGTATCTGGAAAAAAGTTGGTTCGTTGGTTTTTTGTCGACTATGCTAATGGCATCAGCGTTGTTCCATGAAAGAACACCGGGCGGTCCAGATGGAACGCGAATAAAAGCGGGTACTTGAGGAAGAAGGAGCGAATTCCCAAAGGATGTTGACACAAAACATTATACGGTTGGCCGCCGCGCCCTCGTCTCGTCTCGTCTCTTCAGCGGCTGCCGGCTAAGAAGCACAAGTGCGCGTCTTCGGAAGGTGACACTCGTGATGTGACGTCGAGGGTTGACGGGGTGTTACGGTAGTAGTCTACTCGGTGTATCGCCTACGACAGCCGGCGTGGCAATCGCACGTGCTCTCTCCTTTCCTCCCTCCCCCCCCCTCCCTCTCCCACTCTCTTGCTCACCACGCTCGGACCCGCCGAGTGCATCCAAAGAGGGTGTGCAGTCGAGTACGTGCTGGAGTAGACGCAACCCTTAGCTGCGCGTTCGCTTATCCCTCGCGGTCCATTGTTTAGCTATTTCGACGAGCCAATCTATTTCGAGCGCATTCGACGCCCGCTGGTAGTTAATCCTCAGTTTGTCTCCGCAGTTCCTTGATTACGTCGGAAGTAAAGACGGAACCGTGTGCTATTTTACGAGCGCTAATAATATCGCGGGGATTAGGAAGAGAATGCACTCATCGCGCGGATAAAAATTTACGCGATTTATCTTGCGAACGCGAAGATTTCATTACGCTTGTAATCCAATTTGATCCGAGAAGATGCGAGATTACGTTCGGGATTCGTATTTTTTTGATATATACTAATCCGGCGGCGCGCGCGGATAATGATGAAATCGCCAGACGGCCGACGTACGTCAGACGGTTATACGAACGGCGGCGGAATTATAACGCGAACTCGGAACTCTCGGAAGATGAAGAGTTAACTTTTTATGCGGGGCGCCTTCCTTCCTTCCTTCCGCGGGGAAATGATTACGGAGCCCGGGGAGAATGTAGGTCGCAAGATATATCCAATCGCAGGTCTGCAGTGCGCTGGCTATTCTGACGATGGTGGAGTGCGCGCGACGTTAAGATTCGAAACTCCGTCAGCTCTGGAGAAAGAGAGATCGGGAGAAAATAAGGGAAAACGAGAGGGAGAGAGAGAGAGAGAGAGAGAGAGAGAAAGGAAGGGAGGGAGCGAGAAAGTAGGAAGTAAATCTTTGCCGGGTACTACAGCTTTTATAGGAGAGAGTCCACGATTTTCTTTTTCGAGAAAACGATAACTTTCCGTATTCGAACGTGCGCGTCCGAGAGAC
Organism: Linepithema humile; assembly: GCF_040581485.1. Taxonomy (NCBI): domain Eukaryota; kingdom Metazoa; phylum Arthropoda; class Insecta; order Hymenoptera; family Formicidae; genus Linepithema; species Linepithema humile. Next base: position 45,983,516 of record NC_090128.1, read on the forward strand.
GGGAGTCACGAGGGTGGGAAATCCTCCGGTTACCAGGAGCGTTGCTTTAGCTTATGGAAGATAAGTAATCAAGATTTAAACTCGGCTAGGCCAGTCTAAGGGAGGGAATTGCAGACGTAAGTGCTCATTGGAGATTCCGCCGAAATAACTCACTTCACGTCGTTTCTTCCGGCTGTATTCGGCTACCGGAGGATACGCCGGCTTCGAGCCTGCATCGTGCAGATAAAAGCACGCAGTTTTTATTAAAAACAGCTAAGCCCCAGCGACTTGTGCGTTCACAATTGACGCGCAAAGTAATGCTGTAATGCTGCAATGTTGTTATGATCTTTAATTATAATTTTAGAATTCTCCTCATTGTTAATTTATCGGAACTTTAAAAAAAAAGCCGAAATGTTTATGCCGAAAATACGCACCGAAAAACGGGTAGAGCTCGCGTACTTTGGATGCGCATTGATCGCGATTTCGCCGGAAACACACGCGGAAACACGCTGCGAGCGCGCGCGTCATTCGTTGCACGTTCTGCGAGGGGGGGGATATTCTGTACTTGCTCGGGCTGGCTTCCAGATGAGCAATGCTGGACGGAATGCGGAATACATCGGGAGAACGGGTCGGCATTCCTACTTAAATCAACATAACTCGGGTGATGAATGGTTAACAGGCATCGGCGCGGGGAGGGACGCAATGCGCTCCATTTATGGAAGCTATTACGGCCGAATTTCAGCGTTAAATGTATGATTTATGGCCGGGCGTATTATCTTCGTTCATGTCCGTTGACGATACAGTGCACGTCCCACCGCTCGCACACGTCCTTCCTCTCGTCGTCGCTGACCCCTCACTCACCCCCAATCCCCCCTCATCCCCCCCCCCGCCCCAGAAAATTACTTCGCATTCGGCCGGTGGCGAGGGAAAAATCCACCGACGAGTGTGTCCATTCGCTGACACCGCGGCGTGATTAATGCGTTTTTGATTGTTATTCGTAATACTCCGGAATTTATGGCGCATTAGAATTACGGAATATAGCGCGGACGCGCCAGACGGACGCGCCCGCACGAAATCGTCCGCTTGCACGAATAAACGGCGACTCACGGCGACAATACCGCGCGGCGGACTCTCCTGGACTCTCCCGTATTTGGCGGAAATGCGAAAACGGCGACGCTGGTAATGGAAATTTTAAGCGTATTTAAAGTTGTATGGCGCCGCGGCGATGCGGAATGAATAATGAAAAGGAAAGGCGGAAGGTAGAAATCCGCGAAATATGTACGAGGCGGCTCGTAATCTTAATTGAATATAGTTAAGAGGCTTTCTACCGCTCTCCATCCGTTAATACGCATCTGGTATCCGTCCGCAGGCATCTCCGACGCGTCCTACGAGACGCAGGGGCCCAGCTTCGTGGCGGAGCCGCCGTCCAGGGTGGAGTTCACCAACGTGAACGGCGGCCGGGTGGACTGCACCGTGCGTGGAAATCCGCTGCCGACCGTCGACTGGCTGGCGGCGGACGGCGGCAGTATAACGAGCATACCCGGCATCAGGCACGTCCTCAGCAACGGGACGATACACTTTCCCGCGTTCGAGGCCGAGGCCTTCCGGCAGGACGTCCACTGGGCCATTTACAAATGCTCCGCCGTCAACAATGTCGGCGCGGTCGTTAGCAGGGACGTCACCGTCAGAGCAGGTACGTCAGCCAAAGTGAAACTTCTCGCGCTCGTTATCTGCTCCGTGTGCGGTCTGCTCAACCCCCGCGTCATCGTTGTCGTCGTCGTCGTTGCAGTCGTATATCCGTCGCGTGTAGGTCCGTAAATGGACCCACGCTACGCCGCAACGTAAGCGGGCGCTTGCGCGTGTCTATTTCGTGGACCCACGTTCGCGGCTTACGGATTCGATCGCCTCTCTCTCTTTCTCTCTCTCCGCGACTGTGCGATGAAGTTTCCTTGTGCGTTTACCGTATCGGACCGCGGTCGAGAAGTTAAATAACGAGATTTTCTCTATTACGGCAGCGGATACCAAGCAGTAATCGAGCGTCTAAGTGCTCAAACCGCACTTTCTAGTTTCGTCCAAGGGAAAATATAAATTCGGAAAGATGGGATTTCGGATCACTCGCATGTTAGATATTGCATGTTAGGATTTAATCAAATTATTGCGTCAAACCGTGATCGGCAGATTGAAATAACGAAGTTTTCTTCAATTGCCGCGGCGTACGGATCAATAATCGGATGGTTAAATATTGAAACCACAATTTTTAATATCTTGTTTAAAACAAAATGTAAATTCTGTAGATGAAATTCTGAATTATTCAGATGTTAAATATTGTATGGTAAAAAATTAAGTTGAATTAAAAAATTAAATGATTTGCCGTGTTAAATATTGGGGTTCGATAATTTTAACAATATTGACAAATGACTTCAAATGGGATTTAGAATAGTAGTTTGAATGAATAAGTAACCTGATAAGAATTTTTAATGTCCTTTTGAATCTTTTATATATTTTCTAGTTTCGTTTACAGACAGATTTATATGTAGAAATTTCCAATATTCTATTTGTTTCGCGAGGAAAACATGAATTTGGCAAGTGAAATCTGATAGAATATTCGTGCCGGGCGGCTATAGCACTTAGTCACTGAAATCGCGTTAACGCTAGAAGACTTGGTCTCTGCGAGGTTCTTTTTGCTCGACGACGCGATACCTTCCAAAACTCGCGTCTACGAGAGTATCGAAGTAGAAGACGCCGGGCGAAAGAGAAGGCGGCAGGAGGATGGATAAATGGAGTAAAAGGAGGCCGCGAGGCGCCTTAAAAATAGAGCTTCCGCCGGGTCAACGAACCGGAAGATATCTTATCGACCTAATACGCCCGTAAATCATCGTCGCGTGAACGCAGCCCATACCTTTTCAGATTCATGCCTGGTACCTCTGCCGCGTCAGCTCCTAGTCTCCGCCTCAGCCATTTTCTTTTTGCTCATCTCCTCTCCACGGTTTCATCCTGCCTTTCCTTCTCACCACGCCGCGGCGAAGAAAGAGCTCGCCGAAGCCGAGTTAGCTCTTCCTTCGCCCGTCTTCGACGGAAAAATCTTTCGCACGCTCTATTCTTGGAAACAAAATGGATATGATTGCGTGCGCAATCGTTCGAACGCGCGTTGCTGGTTACCGTCGGAAATGTCGACTCCTTCTTCGTTTTTCCCCTCGCTCGGCAGCTGTCGTGCGTAATCACGGTGCTTTGTCAAGAAATGGAAGAAGGAGTCACCGTCATATGGAGTCACTTTGTTACCGTAAGGAAACTCCTGTATCACTGTAAAGGAAACTTCTTAGAAATTGACATCTGAGAAATCAGAATGTATTACAAATGCTTCATATTGTTTTTGTTTCAATCTTTTCTTCGAGAAATTAATGGCTTTTAATGGTCGGAGGATTTTAGCAACGATTCGCTTTTTGCTCGTTCCTTTTCTTATTCCGATACGATTCGACGAAAAGAACGCGTCCTCGGGGGAAATAAGTTTCATAATTCAGTATTTCTTTCACAGAATTATGAGACAAGCAGGCCATTAGTCTCGTTGCTTCTTGACATGTTTCGTCACGGATCGTCACAAACGGGAAAGAGAAAACGACGCGGAGAATGGCGCAGGACGGAAGAAAATAATCGCCGCGCGGGGCATTATTTGCAAGAAAGCAAGTTCAAGCTCGAGCTCGTCGTTCGGGAGAGTACGCTATTTTATACGTGCTCGGAGTATATATGTTTATATATATACCATACGCCGTGCAAGTCTCGAACAACACGGAACGGCTAACGAATACCTGCGAGCGTCGGCAGTACGCGTTTCGCTGTTTGCTCGTATTCAACAACGGCTCGCGTTAGCTCGAACATTCGACCGAACGGTTTCGCTCGTTATTTATTTCGGCGAAACGAACGGACAAGCGGCCGCGCCTCGTGGAACACGAACCACCAAGATTCGACGGTTCACCGTCGTCCTTCTTTATTTGTCCGCCCGATATGTGCCAACCCCGCAGCAAACGTTGCGACGTCATCTCGCGCGTATATACGTATGTACGGCGCGTCGCCTTATACCGAGAGAAAATGAGGAAGTTTAACGACCGCACGGGAGTCTTTTGTAAAAACTGCAAGAACCGTCGCGCGTCGCTCACTTTGACGGTACAGTCACGTTTTCAACCTCGTGTCGTGTCTCGACTTAACAACGTATCATTCAAAGATAATGCCGAGGAAGTGTGTCTTCTCCACGGAATTCGTATAAGCGAAATTGTTACTTCATTTTAGATATTATTCTCTAACTGACTGTTTATTGCGAATTTTTATTGGAAATTAAAAATAGCAATTTTTAATTGAAAATTTTTATAAAAATAGCAATTTTTATACGTAAAACTATGCGCGCAATGCTAAAAAACGTTATTACAATATTTATTGCAGAGACAATTTATGATTTAGGAAGATTCTGATAACTTCAGCGGCGCGATAAGAAAATGGTTTTCTAAAGTATTTTAAGTGCTAAAACTATGATGGCAAAAACTAAAAGTTGTTGCGGGTTGTTCTCGAATTATTAGCAAAAAATGGAGCAGTAAAATGAAAAGCAAAATTTAAGTTTAATATTATAGTTCCTTACAATATCTCTATTTTTTACATTTGTTGGTATTTACCATTTACTTTTTTTTACCTTTTATGCAATTTAACTCTGTGTTTGTAATTTAATTTTAGAAACAGAAATATTTTGATGTGGAAAATTTTATATTTGCTATTATATGTTTAATAACACTCGTAGAATTAAAAAACTAAAAGTTACGGCAATTTCAAGCTTTGTAAATTGCTATTCTATATAAAAAAAAAAAATAAAAACAGATAATTGAAAACAATTGTTAAAACACGCCGTTAAAGTTATCGTGATTTATATACAATATATTATTTCGATGTTTGTTCTATCCGAATCCATTACATTTTTCTTTCTCACTCGCACAACGACACGCGTATACAATAATATTATCCGTACTCTTAATTTTGAAACTCGCATTCGTACTCGTCGGTCGCGCATCTGTCGTCAGAGATAATCACGTCATCGGCGAGAGGTTCTTCGGGACTCTTGCATAAAATCCGACTTGTCGAAAAAGCGTCGGTTTCGGGTGAGCTACTCATTTCTAACGGATGACTCTCAGAGAGGATGGATACGCCTGATGGAGAGCTAGTCGTCGCATTGCTTTTCCACGCGGCATCTTCCTCTCTGTCTTTCGTTCTTTGATTCCCCTCGCGTCTTCCTTCCGCTGGGCATCCGTTATATCTTCTCTCTGCTCGTTTCATGGTTTGTAAATATTACCTGCCACGAGACGTCTGCCGAGTTTATGTTCGGCTTGGTTGCAGCGTAACCGAGAGAGCCGGGCGAGCGATACACGAGGAGAGTCAGAAAAGGGCGGCTGACAAGGGAACGTAACGAGAACGGGCGAAAAAGAGAGAGAGAGAAAGAGAATAGTAACGCGAGCACCAAGAGGGTTGGGGGTGAGGGGGGTAGCGAGCACGAGGAGGCGGATGGAGTACGGGCAAACTCACTGAGTTTTTACCCCATTCTGAAGTCTGAGTGCCTCGCTCCGCTGACTCTCGAAACGGGTTGCGGAGGCAGAGCTCCAACGCACCACCACACCGCAACGATTCCCTGGCTACCACCGCCTGCTTCCCCCTCTCTCTACCTTCTTTCACGCTTTCTCTCTCTCTCTCTCTCTCTCTCTCTCTCTCTCTCTCTCTCTCGTCTTCTGCTTCTTCTCTTTCAGACTCCCGCCTGGCTGCCTGACTGCCTTCCACGTTCTTTACAACCTTATTCCATCCCCCTCTTAGACATGCCCTTACCAACCTTTCAGCCGAGCCCATCAACTTACGTGGGCTGCCGGGTCAGGGGCGGATCGTGACACGAGATTTCGGATAAGACGCCGCCGCCTTTTCGGATTTTCTACTTTGACCGTATATTGTGCTCGTGCGCCTCTATCAAACTCACCGGGCCCCTTTCCGTTAAGTAACGTTCGCCGCGCAGAAATGACGGCGGTTGGAAGATGACGCAATGCTTTTGAGGGAGAACTCACGTTACGCCGTATTTTCTCGCAAATTAAAGCCACGCTTTTTTCCAGATTTTTTTTTTATTAAAGCATTGATGCGGGTAATTTTCATATGGGGACATGTCTCTCAAAAAGCTAATGAAAGTTCATACTTTGAAATATACCAAACTTTATATTAAATTATTAGCGTGACATAAGAGATTTAATTATAAAAACACTGTACGCGCGACACGAAGAAAATATCTAGTTTGATTTTTGTTTTATTTATGCGAAAATACACAATTTCTGCATAATTCAATGTTTTCCCCGCTTTTTTTTTTTGCACTGTTATTCACTGTACGTCCATTGTTCACTTCTTTCATTCTATCATTCTGCCAAAGCACCATTATTACATTTCTAAATTAATGAAGGCTCTGTGTTTGTAACTCATTTTATTAACTGATAATATAAATTCAACATGCGAATTGCATGTGCAGTAAATGTAACGCGTATTTGCCCGCAAACACGCGTTAAACAGATCATTAAGTATATACAGAGCCATAAAATTACGCATGTCCGTGCATACATTACGGTCACATTTATGAAAGCCCGCTAATTAGAAGTGGTATCAAATGTTGTTCAAAGCAACCGAGAAACTGTCCCGCGTCGCGCTATTTCGTTTCTTATCAGGAAGCGTTTATTAAATCGCGTCTCGTAACGCGCTCCCGCCGGCGCGCCACGGCAGTGTATTAGCATTCGCGTTACGTTCTTATGGCACTGAAACGCATGGTATATGGATGCAGGGGGTGTAGAACTTATCGTTATGTGTTGCAGTGGTGAACCAACGTTACGATCCGGAAGTGCAAAGTCCCAGCGGCTTCCCCGGCAACAACGTGCTCATGCGCTGCAACGTGCCCAGTTTTGTTCGCGATCACGTCACAGTTACGTCTTGGCTCCAAGAGCCGGCTTTCAATATCTACCCCTCGACAATGGGCGGTAAGTAGTTTAAATTAGCGTATAATATCAACTATTATTGTTGACAATAAACACTTTCAGTGAGCGAGCGCGCGGAATTAGTCTAAAATTACAAAATTATTTTATACGTACAAATACACTCGGGCAATATTGCAAATTAATTGTATTGTGATTATATTGTTGGAAAACAGGGGTTATATTACATTACGTCATTTATACGCGCCCGCGCGCTCGCACACTTGTACAAACGTGTAATTTCCTTCCGATCAATTTAGATTTTCGCGATAGAAACGTAATTCAAACCCGATCGTATGTGTGTGTGCGCGCGTATGCGCCGTCCGTACGTTGTTATAGATGGCAAATATCACATGCTGCCGACTGGCGAGTTGATGATAATCAATATTACGCGAAGCGACGCACAGATGACTTATCGGTGCAGGACGCATCACCGGCTAACTCAGGAAACCGTCGTCAGCAGCAATGTAGGGCGACTGCAACTGACTGGTGAGTACGTCGGTACATTTTTCTCGTTGTACACGGAGCGACCGCTGCCATCGCGATTTCGTAAGGAGTCATTTCTTCGCGGTCAATTTACTTTAAATTTGAAATTTGTCATTTAAACTTCCCGCCCTTGGATCCACCCACGAAAATCACCTTCGATATTCCGTATATTTTGTACGTTTATAAAGAAGTTCAATTAAATTTGCGAAATAAATGCGAAATATTAAGATTCTATTGAAGCCGGTTTGAAATTACTTTCAGAATACGGTTCGGTTATTCGTTATTTATAATTAGTTTCTGCCCCGGAGCTTAGTTCGAAAACTCGTATTTTCTATCATTAATTACGGAACACAATGGATATCTCGGTGGTTGTCTTGAGGAAAGAACAACTCCGAAATTCGTTAATAAAATGCAGTATGATAGAAGCGGAAGAGTTAACTATTAGTACCATTACACGCATGACCTCATTTTCGTTGTTGATAAGTAACTTGGTCGGGGATTAGTTCGCTGACGTACGGAAAAATAGATTCCGCTCGTATTCATTGTATTCCAAGCACAAAGACCGCTATTCCGACAATTATTAAATTTTTTGAAAACGTAAATAGAAGAGAGCTCGCGGACGCAGGATATCCGTTGTGCTTGTCGAACGGTAAATTCCGGTTCCGCCTCGAGCCGGGCGTATATCGGACGTATGGCGGAGTTTAATTAAATGTTTACTTTACCTGCACTCGATTCGATCGATACCGCGGCAATTATACTTCCCATTTTTTTCCATCTGAAGTGAAAGCAACCAAAGGAGAGCGATGAAAAGGGAAAATTTATCCCGCAGATCGAGTATTCAGTGCCGTTCGCTTCATTAAAATTTTTAATACGAGCATTCGAAATTTGCGGGATGCGCCGCTATCATGTCACTCGATTATTTATATCCATTATAAAGTAAATGTCGGACGAGTTACGCGAGTCACCCCCCCTTATCGTTTTCGTCATTTAATTAGTATCTGATCAAAGGGGGGCGTTAAGAATCAAGGCGTCATCAAACAGAGTGGATAATTAATTTCAGGAGGCATCGCCCTCGTTTTTACGCTCTCGCAATTTGTTCCCTTATCGCACGCCGAGCACATTAACTCGGATCTTACCTCGCGATAGAGAGAGGGCCACGAGGGAGGCAAGAAGAGAAAAACGGTGCGCTTAACTGCCGGCATGAAACCGTCCGCGCGCGACTTCTTCGACAGCGGCGGTCGATGTTTAATTAGATAACGGGCGAAGAAGTGATGACAGTACTGCGTTGTGTAAATTACAAGAGGGCTGGATAAACGCGCGGAAGGAGAAAAGGAAGTTACCCCAAGCGATCTGGCTAATGACGTTCCTCTTCTTCTTCGGATCCATCGCGTTCGAAATTAAGTGGAACTTTAATCGTATCCGCGCGAACGCGCGGCGGGAAAAGCAAACCCTTGTGCTTGCTTTTTCTGCGATCCCGCTATACGAGCCGGCGAATCGATCCGGTAACGTCGAACCTTTCCCGCAGACATTATAAATATTTTATCCGTTTATTATTCTTATTTAACGTGCGCGATTAAAATCGATACTCTCGGCCCACCGCACAAAGTGAATGTAGAAATAATGTTTGTAATGGAATATTGATCGAGTGCGCTTCTACAACGCGGCAGCCTCATTGTGAAATCTCCTTTCCGACTTTCCGGGCGATGGTCTAGATTTACAAAACTCTCTCCGAGAGAGTTCGGAAACTTTAAAACTGGCGGAATATCTCGTAATATCGCAAATTTCGGGGCGACTTATTTAAAGTTTCCCGTGGATTCGGGGCGGGAATAGAGAGCCGTCGTGTGATTTCATGTGTCGCTACTTTCCACGTACTGTGTTTCAAGTGAAATACGCCACATGAGATTCGCAAGATTGCTTCGATAAATGCGATCGGAATAATAACAATTAATTAATATAATTATTACCTATAAACTTTGTCATACATTAAATAAATTAGTGTAGTTGGAAGAGTTCCCCGATTGGAAATTGGTTAATATGATACGATTTATCCAAGTAAAACATGTTTGAAATCCATAACCAAGCGCAATGCTTTGGCATATTCCTAATCACAAATATTTCCAATGAACATCAATTAATTATCGTCCGTTATTCGCTCGTGGGTTAATTACCTCCTGTATCATTTGACGGTTGCCGAACAAACGATATTCGCTGAAAGCCCGGCAGCGATACACAAATGGAACAAATATTTGTCTGAAGCGAGTCACAAACAAGGCAGTGAGGGAAAATTCATTAAAAAAATTAATCATTCATTCGCGGTATTTCAAGTTCCTACGATTTGAATTCTATGACAAACAGAATGATTCGAATTATAATGACAATCATCCTTGTATCAATAATCATTAATGAAATAATTTGATGAAACACAATTACGGCGGAGCAATTGAAATTGCAAAGTGAATCGTTAATAACGATAATAGCAATAGGAGCGGCGTTTTATAACTCGAGCTGCCGGACGTTATTCTTGAGGCGCGCTGGCGCGCGCGAGAGAGAGAGGGATCGCTGCCGTTTGTGTGCCGCCGCATAATCAGGCAAGAAAAACCGATCCGACGTGCTCGGGCAAGAATATCTCAGCGGATGTTAAAAAATTCACGGGTTTCAATTTCCCTGAAACGTACGCGTTTGCCCGTGCACTCGTAATAAAGCCGGTATGTGTGGCGAGGTCCGCCTGCGCCGCGCCGCGCCGCGCCACGCCGCGCCGCGCCCGGTGTTTCCCGCTGTGTAAGATAGAAATTTATGCTAAGCGCACTTACGTAGTTAATAACTTAATAATGAAGTTCGGGAGAAATTTGATCGTTTGCATATTTCGGCGCGCGCCGTTCGCGCGTCGTTGGCATCCCTGGACCCGGCGTACACCTAAATTAACCAAAATCTCGATGTACAGTAGTTTTCCGGAGTAATGAGGAAACTTTTCGGCGCATTATCCAACGCGTGTAAATCCCGGTGGGTGGGTTTCCGATGAATATGGAAGCGGCGCCAAGTTAACGTTTAATGTACAATTTTGGAAGATGTAATATCGCGCGTATCAAGAGCGACCGTAAAACAATTTCGACGGTGGGCGATGGACGCCATAGAGCGGACAACTGCGTTACGCATGTTTGATTTATTGCGGATTTCGATAGTTGAATTTTGTAGGCGTACGTTTTTTTTGCAAAGAGACATAAAGTCAGTTTAAAATTCGAAAATTTTGAAAACGTCACGCTGATCTGTGCAATACGATGACTGTCGATTCAGCGGTGCAAAATTTATATGTTTTCACTCGCTGTCTCTGTCGAAATTTTTACTTCTGAAAAGTCGTATTCCGCGCAATTCGCAGCTCGTCGAGAGCGTGGAGTTTTTTCTCGCCCACATTTTTTCCCCATGAATTGCGATCGTAATTTATAAGAATTATATTTTATTCACAAGTACAACAAGTAGAATATTACTCAATTAAGACTGACGCGCGCGGCATTGTTCGACGTGTATTGACGTTTGCGATTAATTTTAATCATATCGTGAAATCAAGCGCGATGCGGCGCACACATACGCCCGCTCGCTCGCCGCTACACGACTACACCTCACGTAAACGATAAACATTTTTGTCGCGACGTGCGGGAGATGTGTATGAATGCGCCCGGGCGAGTTATTCGCCGCCGTAATCCAGCGCATTAATTCCCCGTTAAATGTAACAGCACGTATGCGTCGTGCTGTCCACACATCATTTGATCGTGAAATAACACACGTGCCGAAGAGGAGGGCACTTGAGTATCTATGGACGAATCAATAAACCGCGCTGCATTTCTACCGCAGATATGCGCTGGGCAGATTGAGTGGCTCGATTTTAACAGTGCCACGCGGAATAAAAATACCTACATTTGTAATTGAACAAATGGAATAACCGCGTCGGCCGCGATACGTCGTTTTTGATACGTTATTAACGGCGCGGCTATCTTCATTTTTGCCGCGCGCACGCGTAACTCGACCGGACGCGGATCTGCTTAATTATAAATTCATCCTGCGTGAGAAAATTCGAATTTTCGAGCAGAGCAGAATTACTGCGCGAAGGTATGGCGGGTGCAAATTAGGAAACGCGAACGATTTATGTAGCAATACAGCTAGCTGTGCGGCAGTGTGCCAGCAAAGAATATCATAACTATGTGCAAGCTTAATTAAACGAATGCGATTTAATCTTCGTTTTCCACGTTACGTTGTTATATTATTTCGCACAATAGAATTACATATTGAGCGGAAATGTCTCGCTCGACAATTCCGACGTTTCGGCGCATTGAGAAAGAGTGTTCAGTCATGAAGAAAAGTGTCATGGAAATTTTGCTAATGCAGGAGGCGTGCCGGTCTTGCGTGGAAGGTTGCTGGACGTTGCCGCTCGAGCGGAACGTAATTTTTCCGACAGTTTTGATAGCGCGTGACGTAATTTCAAATTCTCGCCAAAGCGCGGAGATATATCGTCGTTATCTAACGTGGTTCCGCTTCATAGTGCGCCGTGTCGTAAGACGTGGCGTTATCTGCGACCATAACTCCCCATTAAACGTCGCGCTGGGGATGCGTGCGCAGGGTCCTGTTTTTTCCTCCTCGCTTCTTCCGCCCCGCGTACTCTCGTTTCTCTCGCCGTCCGAGGTCCTGCTTTTCTTTCCCCCCCCCCCCCCCCCCAGACATTGGCGATTTATGAACATATTTTTCACGTATCACGCAGTAAAGTTGGCAAGGATCGATTCGCGAAACGTGCGGCGGAGGCCTGCCAGCGAAACAAGCTTCGATTTTACGCCATAATTGAATTCACGTGTTTCGCTTGTTTCTATTTTCAGAGATTCGGGGTTTCATGCCGCCTATAATAAATGACAAATTAGTTTATATGTCGGCTCGCCTGAAGGACACCGTCGTGATTCCTTGCGTGGCCTACGCTAATCCCACTCCGACCAATAGGTAAGTTTTTTTTACGATAATCAATAGAGTGTAGAGTTTTATATTGCAGATTAAATTTAATTATCATATAAATTAGTTTAAGCAAAGTTTATTGGCGCAATAAACGCTTTTTTTTGTGTCTATAAATGCGCACGTATCTTTAGATCTCGTATTAACGGCTTATCTGGCTTATCGCAACGTCGTATTACCGATTTCTCAATTCCGTAAAACGTCCATAATTAGAATTTAAATGCATCTTTCTCGTCGACCTGTTCGCATATCTCGTTTCCCCTCGCCTCGATCCTCTTAGCTCGCGTTACGCTCAGGTACGCAATTAAACGGTAAGCAGACATTTACTTTCTGACCGAGCGATGTTGTTAAGTAATCTGCATACAAAGCATGGAGCCGCGTGCACGTGAATTAAGGACGATGCCGAAGATTAACAAGATGGCTCACGCCCACAGTTGTGGGCGAATACGAAACAGCGATTCCGAATATCGTATATATTATATATATACATATATATATCGCGGCAGCTCAATGGTGAATGGCAGTTAATAACGAAGAGTGACCGCGACGTGCACGATAAATATTGACGATCCAATATTAGGACGAAACCGGCGAAACATACCGACCGGATTTCAATTCCGCTTCCGATTTTTCATAGCCGGAGATATAAAGTATAAACGAACGGCGAATCAAGTCGCGTTTTAAAGGGATCCGCTATGCCCTCTTTAATGGCTCCGCTAGGAAGGAAGCTGCTCCATTACGTAATTTATATTTTTATAAAAAAAAGTTTGCTAATATTGTTCTTCTTAGGAATAATAACGAAAGATAAAGGGGAGAGATAAAAAATGTAGTTAATTGCATGGAAATTTATATAACGAGTTTTATCTTCTTTGTAGAGTTAAACGCGTGTACGTGTATTGTCTAGCGAGAGATAATGATGAAAATCCGTTATATAAAATAGTAAGTAACGCGCGTTTAGGATGAAGTTCGCAGGATGAAAAACGCGCGATTTAACAGTGTTGTTTGCGTTCGCGCCGGGCGGAATCTGCGGCCGACAGCCGTAACGAGGAAATTGGAATCTTTGTGTTAACAGACAGAACATATGTGGACGATACTCCATTCGCTACTAGACCTAGTGCTAGCCCGCCAGTGCGTGTCTCTCTGTTTTCCTTATATTAATGCTAATTTTAAACATAGATCCGGCCGGAATATTTTGCGCGGTATGAGTTTCCCGTACGGAAATGCGAGAACGTTCAAAGTTCATCGACACGCGGACTTACGTTGGCGGAGCAGCAGACTGGAGGAAAGGTAAACCGAACGAGAAAACAGTATGGCGGAGAACATGACACGATGAACTCCCGCCATCGCTTCGAGCATTAAATATTACGTTAACGACTGACTTTCCCTCTCTCTCTCTCTCTCTCTCTCTCTCTCTCTCTCTTCCTCTCTCTTCTTCAAAGTATCGTGCCATCTTTTTTTTTTTTTTTTTTGCGCTTGTTTCAACTTCGATGTCGTTATCCAATAACGAGCGGAAGACAGAATCGCGAGATAACAATGCGGTATCGAGCTGGCGAGTTTTGTTACACGTCGACGCAACAAGCCGAAGAGACGAACGAGAGGAGCTCCGCGAAACTTGTTGCGTGGGAGGGAGAGCGTGTTATTACAGCGGATTACGCGATTAGCAACTAGTTTGGTTCCATCATTGATGCCGCGAGCGCCGTACAGAGGATCGCGCGGTAATCAAACTTGCGTCGAGCGGAAACACACGGTGCTGTGTCGCGCGGCGGGTTGCGCTTGGATGGTTAACGGATGAGCGGTTAAAACCCTGCGTGATAGTCACTCAAGAATATCGCAACGCTCTCTCGTGTTATCTCACATCCCCCTCCCCCTTTCCCCCTCCCGGGATCTCTCACCCGTTTTGCGCTCCTCCTCCCCCTCCCCCCTCGTTGTAATGTGTAATGAAAATTTCAAATGTCGCCGGCAGGACATATCGACGGAACTTTGATCGCACGCACGTATAAATATGTAGGATCGATGCGGATAGAGCGGCCACCACTCGCTGCGTATGCGTGCGTAAGTACGCGCGCGCGCGACGCGTAGATTGGCGGCTCTATGCACGCGCGCGACGCGGCAGTAGCCGGTGGGATGAACGAAGATAGTCGGAAGATATATAGACGTCGGCTGGGCTGTATGGGTAGCGCAAACAAACCGACCGCTGATTACAGAGACTGCTTCTGACAGCCCATCAAATATTCCGCATTTACGTATACGTCGACGTCACTGAGTATTCCATGCTTGTGTTCATCAACCGCTCGTTCCCTCTCTCGTTCCTTCTCCTCCGCCATCTCCACCTCCTGCGGCGGCCCTCTTCTTCCACCATCGCCTACCGCCTCTAGCCGCCGCCGCCTCCTCTTCTGCCGAGCCGTCTCTTCCGCGGGTTGATTTAGTCGACGGAAGAGAGCCGGGGCGAGGCTAGAGAGAAGGTGGAAATAGGGATAAGGGACACGGAACGGAAGGGGAAGGAAGGAAGAGACGGAGGAGATGGAGAGGACAAGAGAACGAAGATGGGGAAGACGGAGAGAGGGAGAAGAAGTGAGTGAGTTTGAGGGTTCGCCGCGACGCAGAGGCTTCCATCTCTCTGGGTTCCCTCGCACTCGAGCATCCCGCCGTATCCTATCTCCTTCCCTCGCCAATTTCCCTCCGTAAATTCGATTATCTATAGGTATACTCCTCATCCCCGTAGCTCCACTTCTGCCGCGCTGCTGCCGCATCTCCGCTCCGGCTCTTCGGGCTCTCCTCCTCATCTTCATCGTCGTCATCGTCGTTCTCGTCGTCGTCCTTTCACGTATCTCCACCCGATGCGCGGAGTAAGCAAGAGTCCCCGGGACCACTATGCTTTGGCGGATTTCTAAACCACGTGGGGCCGATCGTCGGTGTAAGACGAGGAGCTGGATCGAGAGAGCGGTTATTGTGCGCGCGCGCACAAGAGAGCGGACGATATCGTGGCTAATGGCGCGTTACCGGCAATCGCGGAAAGATGAACTGGCTCCATTCGGTCTCGATAAACTTCCCGCCGGGGCGATAAGGGATTTTGAATTGGAATCGATTCAGATGTTGGCAATGACCTGAAAGCACATTTGTTTCGTGGTATGGCGTGGTGCACGGTTTGTATTCCGATCGACCCGCTTTAATTAGACTAATTAAGTTGTAGTATCGAAATATGTATGTAGCTTCACGACGCCGATCAATCCAGACATTCACGGTATTTAATACTTGAAGCTTGTTTTATATTATTAAAAGGACGACATTAATTTTTTTTCACACTATTTTATACGTATTTAATTGGGACCTATTTAACTAGATTTACTTTAATTGGAATATAAATATTGTGTTATTTCAGATTTAAACCGATCTCGTCGTTGACGGTACTTAAGAATAAACTCGTTTCACATTATTAAAGAAGCAGTGTATTTTTTTAACTAATCTCGTTTAATTTAAAGCGCGGAGAGCGCGTGCTTGAAACATATCTGCGTGATATTAAAAATTCATGTCAATCCGGCTGCACAAATACATATGCGAGTTCGTTAAAAGCGCAGGCGACGCTGGCTGATGCGAACAGCTTCGGATAGTAGAAATGGCGGCAGCTTGAAATTTTCATCAGTGACTTCCTCCGTGGGTGGCGTCGATGCGGTTGCGGCTATCACGTATCGACAGGATTGATAAGATGATAAGGGAACGTTCCCTATCTAAATTTATACTCTGATTTATCAGCTCTTTTATATACAGCTTTTGTACACGCCTGTGTGCGCCTGTGCTCAATAATGTGGACTGATTTAGAAACGATTTCGACACTCCAACACAATAATAATAATTCTGGATAAAATGGTTAATATTTTAACGTTCTACCGACTGAAATATCTACTTTAGTGTTTAATCCATATATACGCAAAAGTGGAAATTATGAAACGTAAACACGAAAAGTTAATTTAATTAATTATATACATGAAAGTAATTTGTCGCGCCTTTTTATTAGTTCAAAAGAGATCTCGAGAGGACTTATCTGGAGAGATCCGGATATTTCGTTGCAAAGCTGCAATAATACGATGTTGTTTTTGAAAATATAACTCTTGAAATTAAACGAAAATACAACAATTTATTAATAATAATAATATTGGAAATAGAATCCTACTTTACAATATGTTTCTCGGGATACATTATCGTTGCCAATGAAAGTATATTTATAAAATTTGCATTAAAAGGTGTTAAATTTGTTTCGATAATGCTTTTTTCTGATATGCTAAAATCTGCTTGAATTAGTTTCTAAAATTAAATTGTTCAGAGAGAACTAAAGTCGTGATGTCGTGACATTTCTCGAAAAACAACAATTGAAATTTTCCGAAATCATAAATATACAGAGAATAAAATGGACAATACACATCAATATTCTGAAGATAAATGTTTTTCGGAGTTTTGCATTTTATGTAACAGCGAGATATATAAAAACTATGTTTTTCTATATTTTAAAAATATATTTTAATTTATTATGAATTATTATATTATGAATAATGAGAGAATATTATAATATGTGCTCACTTTGATTCATTTATGTATTTAAAAAAATTAAGCTTACTAAATTAAAGCCTATTCTATAACTTTTAATTGGTTCACAATTAAATACTTCTACCGTACTAATTTTGGATAGACGGAGGTAAAATCTGCCATCTGAAGATAATTTTTATAAATGCCACTTAATTACAAAAGTGCCATTTAATTATATAATTATAAAATTTCTTACATGTCGGATGCTTCTAACGCGATAAGACTGACGATATATTTTTTTTTATTGTTTAACATTGCGAGTCAATTGCCGTGAGAGATTGATGATTTTGTTGGAATTGACACGCGTTCTTGCGCTGATGTCGGCGCGTATTTCGCGTCGTTGTGGCCACCGATAAGGTCAAAGGTCGCGCGTGCTCACCAAAGATCGATTGGATTATCCTGTCTGCTGAGGCTAGTTTAAATCGGGGTGCACGCTTTAAATTTTCAATTAAGACGGACACCGAAAGCTGGTGAAGTTATGCGCGATCTCGTTTTGCGGAAATTTGCCAATGGTCGATTCGCGGTGGAGTTGTATTACTCGCATAGTTACGCGCAGTAGTATACAGAGCGTTTCATCAGACATTCTCCCGGCGGTATTTCCTTGTTGAAGCAATTTGGAATAAAGCCATTCGGGTTTAGATCGGGCGTTACACAAACATGCATTTTAATGATATTTTATGCTCAACTGTCTGAATAAGCGCGACGAATATCATTAAAATATATGTTCTTTAAAAGTGAACGTTTTGAAAGCGTGCCAGCGTATCGCGCGCGATGTCGCGCACGCCGAACAAGTAGAAATGAGAATATCGCTTTATAGCGCAGCCGTGAAACAATAGCGGTGAAATGCATTCGGCCTTCCCAATGAAACAATAGTTATTTTGTGGTAAGCGTGTGCAGTGGAGAGATACGCTTTCGGACAGACGTATGTACATACGTAACGTTTTCGAGATCTCGCCGGTTAGGCAACTATAATAATAACATCGTCGCTTTGACGTGCGCGGGAAATGGTAATTTGCATACACATTGTCGGGACACACACGCGAGCCTCGCAGAACAATGATGCGTGCGCGCGCGAGTTTTCGCATGTCTGTTTACGTCGTTTCGCTACGGACGCCGGCGATGTGACGAGAAGCCCATAGAAATCAAGTATTAACTGACGAAGAGCGTTTCTTGTTTTCCGCAGGTGGTACTGCAACCGAAATCAGAGGGAAGAGCCGATCGAGGAGTCGTCGGGCCATTACATAGTGCGAGACGGCTCTCTGATCATTCAGAATGTCGAGGAGAACGACGCCGGCTCTTACATGTGCACTGCCAGCAATTCCGAAGGCAGCGAAACTTTGGAGATCAGATTAACGGTGTCTGCGCCGCTAAGCGTTCACGTGCAGCCAGCGATACAGACCGTCGATCTGGGGAAATCCGCCTATCTGGTAATTAACCATCATCGTGACGCCGACTTATTTAAAAGTGAATAAAAGGCTCTCACTCGTTTCCGCTATGTATGGTTTTTTCGTCGAAAGAGGATTGCGTGAACCCCAGAGAATAATGTTGCAGCAAGCGATGGAATAAAAATCAGTCAATAGAGTTAATAGTGCTTCAAAAATCGCTTTTACGTGTTTCATTTATACATTATAAAATTTTCTAGTTTTTGCGGTATTAATAGTGACGCTTTTGAAAGCAGAAAAGTGTAAAAAAATAGTAAAGAAATACACGTGTAATTTTCAAGTGGACGGAATATGGGTCAATATTTATTCAGGACACTTTGATTACTGTTATGAATATTTACCGCGATATTTTCATCTGTCTGTAAATATAGCAAAGCGCTGCCGATGATGCGGGAAATGAATTCATACGTGCCGGAAATTAATGCCATTCGCGGTTCGAAATGCGGTTCGAATATATTTTCACGAGTATAGAGATCTGATTTTTCTCAAGAATTCGCCCGAGATATTCTTTTTCCTCCTCTTCTGCGCATTTCCACGCGCGCGGCTCCTCTTTTCTTGATTCTCATCAGTTCCTTCCGTCTAAACTCCTTTTGCAGACGTGCACCGCAAGTGGATTTCCGAAAGCGGCACTCTATTGGCTGAAGGACGGTCAGCCATTGAGAATGGGCGCCCGCGTAAGGACGGTCACCAGCGAGCGTATTTCCGTGACGTCGGTCGCGAGAGAGGACCGCGGCATGTACCAATGCTTCGTGCGGAACGAGTACGAAATGGCCCAAGGAATTGCGGAGTTGCGCTTAGGAGGTAAGCATTCTGCCTCTTGCGCGTATTTCAGAGCATAACTCAAAGCATATATCATGATATGTGCTTCAACATCTTGAAAGGCGAGCCCGCGGTCGACATTTTTGCACACGGAGAAAATTTCATGTCAAAAATTGTCATGTACGGCAATAACCGCGGATTATGGAAAAATTATAAAAATTTTTACTATGTTTTTTTTTTTCACATAATGGCCATAGTATTTGAATTTAAATTTATAATTTCTCTTATGGTCCGCGGCTGCTGCCGTCATAATTTTTGACATAAAATTTTCTCCGTGCACGGAAAACTACGCGTGTGCGTTTTAAAAACTTTTGAAATAAATATTAGGATTTTTGTAAAAGAATAACATTTCAATATGGTATTTTAATTTTAGAACGTTTTTGGATTTTCGTAAAAAAAAAACAAACAAGAATGATATTTCAATATTGAACTAAACGCAATTACTAAATCAATTTGTACTCTCAAATACTATAAATTATAGTTTAATTCACAAAGCGGTGTGCAGTCAATGTCAAAACACGGTTTTGAAACACTTTGTAATCACTTAATAATCATTTTCGAGCTAAACACCATTATCACCGTCGAGATAACAGACTCCATGCATAATTACTGTTTAATTACGGGAAGTATTATGTCCATAGTGTTGTAAATTCTTGTCGATTCGGGATAAAAGAGAACCGCTTGTTTATCGAACGACTGGTTTCATCCGGTGATGGTTTGCCGTTGGTTAATGCAGTGGAACTCTTCCCCGCACGATCCATTCCACGGCTCGCGTGCCATTCCATCGTAACGCATTTCCCATCAGAAGGCAGCACGACTTTCCTGCAGGCTACGTGCCATTTTTGCGGGAAAGTGCCCTCATCGCTCTTCCGATTGTGCTCTGCGGAGCGTGCTCCCATCTGCGGAACGATAATCGCGGTCTCGGTTTCGATTAGCTCCGGTTGAATTTCGTTAACGGAGGCGGCACCGATTCTACGTGAATTGCATTATCTCTCTCTCTCTCTATCTCTCTATCTATCTATCTATCTATCTCTATCTCTATCTCCCGGATAATTGTTTTCAATTACCTAATCCAGCAGATATTTATTTGTTTAGAATCGTAACAATAATAAAATTATATCTCGCAGAACACAATGATAAATTATACGGATTATTATCGCGTAATGTTAACGGAATCGCGGGATATATAACAACGTTTCGAAATGTATTTATCAATTCTCCCGGGCAGTTGGGCGTTTATTACAGAATAAAGAGTTCCGGGCGAGCGATCGCGTGTTTGGCGAACTTGATCAGAAACTTGGTTTGCTCGCGGTTTGAAAATGTTGGTTAACGCTGTTGGAACTCGGTACATGTTGCGGAAAAAGGGTTGCCTGTTTGCGCAGCGTTTCCTCGTAACGTATTTTCCATCGGGCCAGTCGTTTCGCCGCGGGATACGTGCCATTTTTGTACGAAAATGGCCTCGTTTGCTCTGCCGTTCGCAAGCCCCGCATGAGACCTCCGCCATCGCGTATCAATGTCCGATGGACAACCGCACGACTCGCGAATTTGCCCCGGAATATAATAAAAGCGATTTACGATACGTTTCACCGATAACGTCGCGGCCAAGTATTGGACGGACCACACGAGTAACATATGACACACGGGACACGTCCAGTAACTTACAGCGCGGTGTTCCATGCGAAAAAAAAAGGTCAGTTTATTTCTCGTAAAATTTTTTTGCACGATGCCTCTATATGTTTGTGCTTATTATCTAAATAGTACGATTGATATGTGATTATAAATCCGAACGTTTCCGATATCGTAAACTTTCTGTTGCGAATGCACATCGAAAGGGATTGCTTTAATCTTGATACTTATTTATCTAAGATAATAACAATAGAACTTATCGAATAGAATATATAGTGATAAAATACGTTGATCATCAGTGTGTAATGATAGCGGAATCGCAGTTTAACAACAATCGAGATTTAACCGGCGGCATGAATATATCGCAAGTACATTTAAGTGTAGATAATTCGATATGTTTACAAATATGTTAATTTTTGTATTAAAAAATTACGTAAAATAATACAAAAATTAATATCAAAAATGTTTGATCATAAAAGGTTAATCAATTGCTAATATTTTATATCAAGATAATTAATATCATTTATTTATATAATAACAGCTCTTATATTTGTAGTGCAAAATACAATAGTATTATTTTCAATTAGATCTGGAGATGGAACTTTCCTCTCGCTCTCAGCTTCGAATTTTTATTTTATTTCACTTTTTTCACGTGAATATTGCAAGAGAACGCGTTCTCACGAGCGATTTGTACATTTCTTTTAGAACTTTGTACGGACTTCCGCGGCCATTTAACCTTTATACGGCCAGCATTTGGTAACTTTTATGACCTTTGAAACTTTAAATTTTCTTTCAAAATCGCTTATAGCCTCTACTCGGCTGGCGAGTGCATCGGGAACAATAGTACCGATCTGGACACTGTGTAGAGTTTGTTTCTTCCCCAACCATAATCCGAGTTCAGATATCACGGGAGCTAAATTACTACTTCCTTCCTTCTCTCTTATCCTACTTTTCTCCCAATTTTCAAATAATCTCACCTCTAAATTTCTATTCGGACAAAAATGTCGGTGTCTGTTGTAAAATTTTTAAATTAATGAAATGTGGATTAAACGATTAAATGTAAGGTACGTTTTATCTCCGAAATTTGAATAAAATAATTAACTTGCGGTGAATTTTTGAAAATTGTACGACGCGACATCCGCGCGACAGTTTCTAATGCGAAATCGAAAAATCTATCAACGCGATAACATCGCAGGCGATTCGCAGCGAATGCACCGCCGTTCATCATTGCATCAGCGATGTCGCATAATCGCTGTTC
This sequence comes from Linepithema humile, assembly GCF_040581485.1. NCBI lineage: Eukaryota > Metazoa > Arthropoda > Insecta > Hymenoptera > Formicidae > Linepithema > Linepithema humile. The sequence continues at coordinate 46,005,712 of NC_090128.1, forward strand.
ATATCCGGTAATGAAGCCGTCGCTCCAGTTACGACGGCGGATAGAAAATTAGTAATTTACGTCGTCCAACTTGGAAGCCGGGGGTCCCTATTACCTCGCCATTAGGATTCTTCCCGTCTCCGTGATTTCTAAGCTGTAGGGCATAGAGTGTACATTAGGTGGGGGATCGCCCGCAGCACGATAGGATAGTTAGTACCTACTACTACTATCCCGGATTTGCATACGCTAACGAGATTCCTGCGGTTTTGCCGATGCTTTGTATGCTGGCCGCGCGCGATTTCGCTGCGGCGCGACACGGCGCTGCGCGGCTACGTCTATTTATTATGCGTCATAGATACGTCAGAGATGAAAGCTGGTCGGTGGGAGCATCTCGACGAATTTGCGAATTTACCGGCGGTTTCTCCGCCGGCGGGATTACACGAATACGATATCTTGCATTACAATTTTAATGTAATTCCCATTTCGTTGGACGAGGTTTACTTTGCCGCACGGCGGAAATCCGTGTCACTCGCGGCAAACTCGAAAAGATACATCGCTCATGCAAATTACGCTTTATCATGTCACTCCGCCGAAATGTTCTTTGGCATTTCGGTTGACGAGCTGTAATCTGAAACGCGATTTCGTTCCGTTTTAGTGAAATTACCGTATAAACAAGCAATCGTGTTTTGCGTTTTGCGCGGTGCTGGAACTTGTTTTCTGAAATTTGGAGAAAACAAGCGCAGCCGCAGCGCCAATTAATATTAGTTAGAGCGCTAACAAATTATATTAATCTTTACAGTTATATATAGCTCGGACGGATATTTTTTTAGTTTAAAATTATTACGGACATGGAAAAATATGTATTAAAAAATTTTTTAGCTTTGTACAATAGAGAGAGAGTTATTTGGAATATTCTATCCCCGATATGTGACAAATTGACAATAGTAATTGTTTTTCGAAACGGCACAAATGACGAAATTGATTTTCCACATTGCTATTGTGGAAGTTACGCATTATACATATTCCAGAGAGAGAGTAAATGTTTAACATTGTTTGGATCTTGTTCAATCTTCACTTATAACGAGATGCTTTTGTCACGTAACATATACCGTAATACTCGCTTGGCGGTTAAAGCGCCGCGGTCTTAAACGTTAATCTACGACGTTGAGAAACGCGCGGCGCAAGATTTCTTCCCACGCGCGGAATAGCGAGACAGAATAATTAGTCGGCCTAATTGTTAATTTACTAATGGGACTCCACGTAGTCTTTTAATTATACACAGGCGGATTGCGAGAGCCCAATGTTTGCACCGACGAGTTTTAACTTTTAACTATCGAGTTAACTCGCGCTAAATAAATCGCGCGACTTTTTTCGCCGCCTTTCGTACTTCCTGACAGAAATTATAGTTAGGATAAACAGAGAGAAAGGAATGCCGCGTCCTGGAATTACGAATCAACGACGCCGTCGCGAAGAAAACGAGCTGAGATATCGCCTTTATCATAAATATTCATCAATATCGATATCAATAACGCCGACGGCGATAAAGGGATTCTTCCCGCGAATGAATACGAAAAGTTTCGGCGAAACTGACGTTGTCTACCGGCGGATATATATTCGCGTTACGAGAAGTTCACGAATTTATCAGCGCGTCATTTTGGAGGTCGACGGAAACGAAAGTGCACCATAATGTTACGAAAAGATGAGTGCGAATATTTTACATTTTCTCTTTCATATTTCTGTATAATCTTGTTTAAAAATATCCCTCCCGTTTTCGTCGCGCGCGCAGAAACTTTTGAAATCAACAATACTTGACAATGAAAATTTTATAGTCACTGCTAATACGATTTTTCGCTCGGACGCAGATTAATTATTTAGTGATATTGCTTTTTTTTTTATTTGCTCTACAACGAGGTATTGTCAACTATTGAGTTTTTTCCACATTCAGATTATTTTTAAATAACTTCACGGGTCGACGAGATATTGCAACGACCATTGACATAGTTTTTCATTTAGATTATTTTTAAACGGTTTCGACGAATCGACGAGAGATATCGTCAGGTCGCGAACTTAAATTCACATGGTGCGCTTTCACGTCCGACAATCGATATGGACGTACGTACAAAAGGGGGTGGTGATGAAAAAAAGTGCGGAAATATAGATGCAGCTGTGAAATAACGTGCAGATATAGGTGCTAGGTGGACAAAGGGGAACATTTGGAAACTTCGGTGGATGCGTAATCTCCCTCGTAACGTCTGTTAACAGAGATCGCGCCGCAGCTGGTCTACAGGTTTATCGAACAGACAATGCAGCCCGGTCCATCGGTTTCTCTGAAATGCAGCGCCGCAGGTAATCCCACGCCGCAAATTTCCTGGCTGCTAGATGGATTTCCGCTTCCACAAAACGACAGACTCCTGATTGGCCAATACGTGACCGTGTACGGGGACGTAATATCGCACGTTAATATCACGGCGGTGAAGCCAGAAGACGGCGGCGAGTACGAGTGCATCGCCAGCAGTCGTGCCGGCGATGCGAGACACTCGGCGAGGCTCAATATTTACGGTGAGTCAGCGCAAAAGTCGCGCCAGCAAACGTACACGTTTTCCGTAATTAGAAAGACTTACGAGAGTGCTTTGCGAGAGAGTGCAATCTCAACTTTGTTAAAGCTAATATTATTCGTTCCACCGGTCTTTTCAACAAGACCTTTCATTAAATGTAACATTTGAAATTCAGCAAGTCCGAACAATTTGGAAGTATCCAATTTTTAATGTGTAATTCAAGCAGCGCGTTTAAACGCTAATTTTACACAGCTTTCTTTTTCACTTCTCTCTGCTTTCTAAAATTGAAAAATTAAGATTAGATTCTCCGCGAGATTTATAACCGTTTGCAGTTTCGCCTGGTGTTAACGACCTTTACCGCTTTCTAATCTCAGGACTGCCATACGTCAGACCGATGTCGTCCGTTTCAGCGGTTGCGGGGAAGCAGCTATATATCAAGTGCCCTGTAGCCGGTTATCCCATTGAATCGATAGTGTGGGAGAAAGGTAAGCATCGTGCGTCATTTCTGTTAATCCCCGGCCGAATAGCGTGAGCTTCGTGTGTCGTTTGGGTATTCAATGTTTCCATTGTGGGCAAAAGGTACATTAAAACACCTCGTCGACTTTTCGCATTGATTGATAATCCTTATTTATACTCTGCGGATTACGTGAGCGCTCGGTGTGTTATTCAGCGGATTCGTTCTACCTGTTTATGTTTGGGAATTAGCTTATGTGCGATTTAGGGTTAACTAGCGAGCGTCGAAATGTTTGCGCGTCGGAACGAAAAGCGGCGTATTATCGAACATCCCCGAATATTTCTGTGGAAATCTCTCTCTCTCTCTCTCTCTGTTTAATTGTAACAATCTTCTTACGCTGTTATCAGGGGACGTAAAATTGCCTACCAACATGAGACAAAGAGTCGCAAACGGCACGCTGTTTATCGATACCGTGCAACGCAACGCCGATCAAGGCACGTACACATGCACTGCCAGAAACAAACATAATTTTACATCGCATCGCTCGGTCGAAGTACGTGTTTTAGGTAAGTAAACACAGCCGACAGTTTCTGCATAATTTCCCCGCGATATCGAGCACCGGAATTCAAAGTATTCGCGAAATTAGTAGTACGAAAATGGGAAAGATCGCGCTACGCGCGTATTTGCGATCTTCTCGCTTTGTCCGAAATTAAATGAAAGATCACATTCAGTCACGATCGAAATAACAATTTTTTTAGGACAATATCTTCAATGCAATACACATCCATACTATTTATATCGGACATATAAATGCTCAATCATGATATACATATATAAATATTTTATAGAAGTGATATATATTTAATTGGCTTAGCTTTTACGCAACAGTGGAAAAATTATATGATGATATTCCTATATGTAAAACGTAACCCACATTTTTTATTGAGAAGCCATTTTACCGTCTACATTATAAAAACGTATTATTCAACGGAGAAATTCAATCTTCGAACGAAGATTTCGCGAAAAAAATTTCGCCCGCGAAATCTGACGCTGGATTATGGCATATATTGCATTTCGCAAATTACTTCTGCGGTATCGAAGCGCGATTATGGATATCACGGATCTCCGCTAATATGTATTCTCCCTTTGTCGCACGTATTAACTATCCATTGCCCGTCCCTCGTCCAACCGTATTAATTGCAGCCCGTTTAATACATAACGGAGCGGCGTGCGCGTTTGACGTGTATTGCTGAATTTATCTTTACATAATGTTTCTATTAGGTTCATCAAGCAAACTCTCTATACTGCGTTGTTTGACGTTGGGCAGGATTAATTAGTGCGGGACAACATCGGGTCGAGTCTTCGGTTTATCGCATTGCACATCGACCGTCGGAATTATACATCGTGCTCCACGCACGAGAATCATATCGATCCTGCCAGTCGAGCGCGCGATTATTATTGAATCCGAATGCGAATTGTGCGTAAATTAAAATAGAAAGTTTTGCGTTACACCGAGGGAATATATTTTGCCCAAGTATCTCATTTTCACTTTCGAAAATTCCATGATTGCGGAGTATAATGGTTAATTGCTTTTTTTTTTATATTTTGATTACTCATTTATCCATCGCTTCTCGATTACACCGTAAAAAACAAGAGAGGAAAAGGGAAAATGACTGTTTAAATTTCTGCCGAAAATGCGAGGGGCATTCTGCAGTTTTCAGCTCCGCCTCCGACCTGGATTCTAACGAAAAGCTTTCCCGAGATCGAGTGGAACTTTCTTGAGACGGACTATTTTCTATATGTTTCACTGTGATGTAACGCGCGCATGTGCGCATATACATATATAATATATACATATAATGTTCCGGAAATTGCGCAATATTCTGAATCAAATTGTTTTCGTATATTTGTTAGTCCGTTTCCATTTAACTTTCGATATCAAATATTGAATGCTTCTAAATATGCAAAACATTAATTAAATAATAATAATCGAAATTATCTTTATATGAAATATTTTAAATAAAATTTTAAAAAATATATAAAAAATAGAAATGTTATTTCAGATGATACATTATGTAATATTGGAGCACTACTCTTCTCTGCTCGTTTTCCGAAGGAAACGTGCGACTTCCGGATCATTTTCTGTATACATATATACGTACGAAACGTACGCCGCGCGTGCTGAAGACGTGTCCGGAAATGACCTATGCACAGAGCACAGCACCTCACTGCATCGCTCAAGCATTCCTCCTTTGCACGCGCTCGCCTAACTGCTCTGTTCTATTCCATGTATTTTTATGTACTCGTGTTATTCATGTACATAAAAATCCAGCTGCCACGTATGTACGTAACGTATGTACATAGGACCGACGACGCGACGTACACTGCGTACAGATGTTGCACGGGGTATTACCGCAAAATATCTTTCGGTCCTCTAACATTTCCTCCTCCGCGCGCGTATGTATGTGGAGCCGATGTGTCATCTCTCTATATAACTCGCAATGTAATGGCGGGATGCAAACGCGTAATCGCATATCGATATTTCGTAATACCCCGTAAAATCGTGTATAGAGTTAAATTACATAGGTACGACGAACTCTATGGAGTCTCGCGCGCACTCTCTCTCTCTCTCTCTCTCTCTCTCTCTGCATCGCCAAGTGTGATCGCGATAACAGAATTTGTCAGATTTATCGGCAATCTGGACGAATGAAAAAGTGGCGAACGTTAAATATCGCGTGCAAATAAAAAGCAGAAAATATCTTCTTCAATCTCGAAAATTTTTAATTAAACGCATTTGTTTAACGTGTGTACACACGCGTAGTTTATTTCATTCCAAATGCGGAGCTTGTTACAGAGATTGTCGGCAAAGCTGAACATTCTGTCGAGAAACACTGGCGCGATTCGCAGTTTCGTTAAAATTGCACATGTTATTTTCACTCAACCCGCTATCGATCTATAGACATACCTAACGAAGCAACGCTCCTGACGAGAGCGCCTTACGTCACGAATCCGCGCGAAAACTTTCGTGACAAAAATTTTCAATAAAAAATATATACATCCACTCTTTCTCAGCGAAGCGCGCGCGCGCGCGAAACGAACGAGAACTGATATTTCACGAGAATCGCAATCATTCTTTAAATCGACAGTATTTTTCCGATCGCTGTATTTTTTTTCGTCGCTCGAGGCGCGCGCTCTTGACTCCCGCCGTCAAGACGTCGAAGGAGCGATCGATTAATCTCGCTTGCTTCGCGTCGAATCTCGCTCCCGGTTTCTGACGTACGCCGTATCGGACGGAGGTTGCTTCCTCTTATCCGCGGCGCTGCTGGATCGCGCCCGCTGAAAAATTGCTTCCCACTTAAAGGCGCGCGTCTGGCGGCGCGCGGAACGACGATTACAACCGTTTATCCATCCCGCCTCCCCGCCGACCCTCTTCCCCCCGAGTCTCTTCCCCCTCTCACGATATCCCGATCCACATCGTGATTCTCTAGTGATCTGAACTGCTTTGATGGAATGCCACCTTGTCTGTATTGTTCTTTCAGTGCCACCTAAAATCACGCCTTTCAGTTTTGCTCGCGATTTAAACGTAGGGGACCGCACGAGCGTACAGTGCGTAGTCGTGACCGGCGATTTACCACTGACGTTCACGTGGCTCAAAGATAACGTCCCGATAGAGACGCAGGATGCGTCGTCGGGCAGCCGCGTCCGATCGCCGGCCGGTCCTGGGGACGCGGCGATCAAGGGGGGCCCCAAGCGAAGGGGCCCCGCCACCATGACCGCCACCGGCGCCGGGCATGACGAAGCGTCCTCCTCGTCCCAGAGAAAGAGCATTACCATCCGGCAATATGACGCTTTTACCAGCGCCCTGAGCATTAGCACGATCGCACCCGCGCACAATGGCACGTACACCTGTCGCGTGACCAATGGCGCTGCAACCGTCGCTCATTCTGCACTCCTTCACGTCAACGGTAAACGCACACCGTTGGTGTAATTGTACGGCCGTGTTCCGGCGAATCGGTGTTTCCACGACTGCGGGGCGGCTGTCTTCGATTTTTCCTCCCCTCTTTCTCTCTTTCTTTTTTTTTACTCTTTTTTTTCTTTTTTTTTTGTTTTATTATTTTTTTCTCTTCCTTCTCCGCATCTTCTTATCGCGCCTGTCACGATCGAGTCACGCGTCAGCCTCTCTCGACGCCCGAGTACGCGGCATCGCATCTCGGAACACGGCAAACCCGGTCGGCGCTCATCGGGATGCCAACGACGACGTCGGGGCCGCCCGAGTAGATTCACGCCACGTCTTGCGGAATAAGATCGCGTCGCGACCGAGAGGTGGATTGTCATTGAGATTCGCGAGCCGGGCCCGTGGGTCGTGATAGGACCGGACTGGTAATTTTCCAGTTCGTTGGCCGGCATCGTGTGACGGCGAGTAACTGATTGATCGGCACGTAGGGAAACGCACCGGCCACGTTTGCGCGCCTCGTCCGACCGACGGAGCTCCGCTCCGCTCCGCGTCGCAACGCCTCCGCGCGATCGATCAATCAACGCGTCCGACTTCGCGCGATGCGTACCGTAATCAATTTTATTTTGCCCCCACCCCGAGAAAAAAGTTCTCGATAACGCCACGCTGGGAATCGCTGTCAGTTTCTCGGGGGCGGAACAGATTTTTCCCAGGGTTCATTATATATCGTCGCTACGTTGACGTCGTCGTGCGGTAGCTTGGCTGTTTGAGCACCGACTAAATTCCGGCTCGCAAACGATGATCTTCGATCGTACAGATCGTCGGGATCTAAGATCATCCGACGCGGCCGTTTCTGCTACACGCTAGTCCAAAGTGCACGCAGATCAACACGTCGCATCGGTGCTCGTATTACGAACAATTCCGAAGAGGCAGCATTGGAAAGATATTGGGAAAAAGGGCTTTCTATCCGAGCACAAATTATAATGTCACCGATTCGGCGTGTTGCCAGCTCTCTCTCTCTCTCTCTCTATCTCTATCTCTATCTCTTTCTCTCTCTCTCTCTCTCTCTACCTCTCAGACTACTTTCGATTTTGAATCGTTCTCTCTTTCTTCCACTCTTTCTCGTCCTGCACGCCGTTCTCTCTTTGCACGCCAATCTGCACGCTTTGATCGAATTTTCCTGCAACCACTATCGATACCTGTGTGTATTATACTGTACTGTACGCTCTTGGCAATGCCTTTGACTCTCGTATTAGCATTGTATGAGCGGCCCGGAGCTGTACTTGCCCAACCCGCATCTCTTTTGTCTTCGGATATCTGAGTAACGATTCTTTTCAAACAATAAAAATTAACGACAAGTCAAATATTGCAAAATATTAGTGAAAATTTCGGACAAATAGCAAATATTTTTTTATATATATATATAAAGAAGTAAATGTGAAAGAAAGTTGGGCACCCATGGCATTTAGCCGCTTGTATGTACGTACTTACCATACCAGTATGTACCACTTAGACATGAGATATTGTCTGCGACATCGAGAGAGATGCGAGAGAAAAGGCGATCTCACGCAAGAACGGACGTAAGAGCGATTTCCGTTTCGCCGCGGAAATCGGAATCTCGATGTCGCAGCGAGAGTTCGTAAAGCTGTCGTAAAGTACGTACTGGTTTTTTTTATTCGCACAGGTGTATGCATCGTCCAGCATTGATATTCGAGAGACACACGTAATGTTTTGACTGAATATATTACATTTGCCTATTTTCTCCTAGTACTTGACACACATGGGAATCGCTGTTAACGATCTTTCTACGATCCCGTAGGAGGCGTACTTACACGTTTTGTATTTTTTCACGAATGACTCTGTTATTCATTATTGTGTTGTATGGTATCACATTTTGGGCGTTTCGTGACGAAATCGTCATTTTATTAATGTAGCAGAGAGTTTTATGATAATGTGTTTAAGCTCGAGATATATCATATATACTTTGTGTAACGTCGTTTTTATACCATCACTATATTGTTACGATATTATTATGGTGACTGTAGTGATATATTTGTATTCGAGAAGCATCCAACGCGAGAGATCTCTGAAATACTCGGCAGAGATATATATTTTAATCTTCTCCCATTCGCCAATTTTCGCATTAATAAGCAAGTAGAATTGAGAATTTCCGAATGGAAAATCAACGCGCGATCCAAAATCGTCCAGAGATCTTTCGCGCACTTTAGAGAGTTCTGATTTCACGTTTGAAATTTCATCTATCGATGTAGGGCTCGGTAAGTAAGTCTGCGATACGCAACTGAAAAGGGATATATATACCTCCTGGTGGAGAAATGTGTACAACACACGCACGCACACACACACACACACATACGCACACACATATACACACGCAGGTGTCCCGTATCGGTCGAGCGGTCGTTATGGCGCATCTCGCCAGGCCAGGATCGCGTTTAAAGTGACTCCGCGGGGATGTACGCTTGCGAGGAAATCCATTTACGAATGCGGGGGAAGATACACAGGTGCCCCGGTCGCAAAGTTTACCACGCACCGCGACATTCGCGCGAAACGATTTATTAAACGCTCCTTCTTCCGCGCGCTTGCCGGGCGCGGCGGCGGTGGGGTAGGAGGGGTGGATGCGAGCGAGCTTATTTCTAACTTCACTGGCTAGTCTCCTCATAAAGACACATTGGCCGACATTAACAGTTATGCTCGCTCGTAAATGTTCATTTCCCAAGCTACACTGTACGCGCGTTATACTCGTCGGCCGCATAGTACGAGCCCGATATTTATGACCGTGCTACAATTTTCCGTGGACCTTGCTCGCACACACACACACACACATACACACGCACGCATGCGTGCACACATACGTACACACATACGCACGCCGCACAGACACGCGTGCAGCCGAGGTGCGAGAAACTGACGACCGTGCATTGCACTTGTCCTTCCCGCGCCGCGATTGCGGGGGAAATCACGCGGCGGAATGGATCGAAACAAATGGAGGGCGGTTATCGAGTTTCCGCAATTCCGCCGCAGATTCTCCCCGACGCGCGCGTCGTCGCGTCGAACGTGAACCGGAAAAAAAAAATGGACTACGCAGCGGTGCGTGTGAACGCGCCGTTCCGCGTGATTTCGTTCCCGCTTTCGAGCCACCGCGACGAGAGAGATCGCGTCTAATCGTATACGTTGCGAGACCCGTTTCGCAGGTAAACGTTATATACACAGCCGACGAATGTAACGAGAGACCGGTGATCCGTTGCACGTATATGCGAACGGTGTCCCTCATCACGCGAAACGCAAAACCGCACACGACGAGTGTGGCGGAGGGCCGGGACCCTCTCCCCCCCCCCTCCCCAACCCCCTTTTTGCAGTAGGACTTCCTCAAATCTTGGATCGATAAACGTTGTTTAGGTGCGGTGAATGCTGGTGCGCAACGCCCAGAGGTACATACATGCATTATCATGTCACAACGTAACGTTTATAGTTCCGCCGCGGATCTCGCCGTTTTATTTCGGAAACGGTCTGATGGAGGGGATGCGGACACAGCTTATGTGTACGACGAGCCAGGGCGACCAGCCGTTCAACATCACGTGGTTGATGGACGAGAAACCGATTCAGGTCAGACCGAGCGACGGTGGTACATCGGTGTCGTCGGTGCAGACCGCCGCCGTCGCCGCCGCCGCTACCGTCGAGACCAGCAACGGCATACAGATAAGCGACTATCCGCCGTTTTCCAGCATCCTGACGATAAATAGCGTCAGCGCTAGCCACAGCGGCAACTACACGTGCCAGATTAGCAACATCGCTGGCCTGGCCGAGCACTCGACCAGCCTCTCAGTCGCTGGTTGGTGTCCCGAGAAAACTGACATGGTAGTCGTAAGAAAACTGTGTACATAATGCGTCCGCAAATAACAACCTTCCTTTTCGCTATCCTCCTACCCTTCTATCTTTCTCTACCCCTCACTCTCTCTCTCTCTCTCTCACACTCTCTCTCACTCTCTCTCTCACTCTCTCTCACACTTTCTCTTTCTCTCGCAACTTGTCCCCTCTTTTCTCGCGTATAGATGTGTATACGCAATCATGTATACGCACATATATACAGGACAGGTATACAATAATCCGTATCATAACGCGGAATTTCGGAAGAGACATTCAGCTGAGTTTATTCGGTTCCCTTTTTATTTAATCCGCCCTCCCTCAGTCCTTCGAGTCACTCGGACGACTTTTTCCGTGTCGTTGATAACATCCCCCGAGAAGGGATACGCGCGATACAAGTCCCCATTCGCCGGATCGTAATCTTATATGTTAGTATCTGATTTCGCCAATTTGCAACGCCGCTTTCTATCCCTGAAAAAAGTTTCCCCCCCCAATAACGCAAGTTGGACGGAAATCTTAAAAATTTATTTCACTTTTTGTGGAAAGCGTAAAGTTTTATCATAAAATACTTGTAAGAATCCCAAGTTCTTCGAAACTGTGTACATAAATTTTTAACTCGCGGGAAGTGTGAGAGCTTACGTCAAAGATTCTTTATTTATATTTCATTAAGAATATATAAAAATACAGATATTTATCTAAGTCGAGTATATAAACATTCTAAGAATAGTTTCAAAGAATCACTAATTATTAAATCACTAATTACAAGAAGTGACAATATTGAAGAATGTTTCGACATTTCTGAGAAATCTTCGTTTTAAAAAGAAATGCGATGCATAATATATTTGAGAAATAGGAAGGCTATTTACTAGTCACGTAACTAAAAAATTGATAGATTGAAGTAGTTGAGCAGGAAATCGGATACCATTATGCAACATTTAAAATAGTTTCGAGGATTAATGGATTAAATAGAGTCAAATATTAATGGGTTTCGCCGAATTACATTCCTAATATATTACCATTGTGCTAAACAATTAGTTTCATTTATTTTCGGCTATTTCGATCAAAATTCTATACGAATGTAATGTAGAAAATTCCGTACGTCCGTACGTATATGCATTATTCGGCAGAAAATAGCGACTCCATTTCTAATGGGCATAAAATGCGGCATGATCGTTAGGTTTTCGACATCTGAAAGCCATTAAAGATTTTTCCACCGACTGTCGCGCGGCAAAGGAATTTTCTCAAAGCAGGATACGATCCCTTAACTTCCACAAAGCCGACGAAACGCTATACGCACGCAACAAATTGGAAGACGAATGTACAAAGCAATTTTTCAAGAACAAACATCAAAGAGTAAGTAATAATCGTAATTGGATTTTCTATTGCGCTCACTAGACGAGAACGCGGAGCTAAATAATTAAATTTAGTCATTTAGTCTTCTTACGCTAAAATTGCGAATTTTTTTTTAATCTTGTACAAAATAATCGCCGCGACAAATAAAGATCGAAACGTTTCGCGTCTGCAATGTCGGCACAGTCGAATTTCTCAAGTCATCATGCTTGTATGTTCTTCGAAAATACTGCAGCCGTATTATATGGCATATATATAACTTCAGACCTTCGCAATATTTGCCTCGTCTGCCAAATAGAAGGCAATGCGCTTTCAAGTTCGCTTTGTGTTCATCATACGATGGAGTACCGAGTGTAGTACTGTACTTTTCAGTTTTATAGTTTTGCAGTACCTTGCCGTCACGGTTTACGACGAGTATATATATATATATATGTATATATGTATGCAGACATCTTGTATTTCAATGCGATCTGCATGCATTGATATTTTTCGTACTACTACTTGGCCGCATTATGCATTTCTTATATTTACGCGGTCGGAAACAACTTAACATTTTTACCTTTTACATTCCGTATATTATGAAAAATTTTGTACTGGCTTTCGGACGTACTACTTATGCTCTGGTCGTATTATATATGTATATATTTAATTATACCATTTACGCCTCACCTTCTCTTTGAAATATTGAGTTTAAAGGAAGCAATTCGGCGAAAATACCGATTAATTTTTCTCTCATTAATCGTTAACATTTTAAAAAGTAAAAAGCCGAAATAGTGAGAGAGATCGATAAGCCCGATTCGAAATTGCAGTCGCGCTATCGAAAGCAATACCTGGCATGGTGCCGCCATATCCCGATTTCTTTCGTTCGTCTCCGAGGATAGCTCGATAGAATTTTCATTTGTCGCTGGAAGTCGTGGATGTGCGTGCCGCGCAAGCAAGCGGAATGCTTCGACAGACGACATGGGATCGTGTACACGACATATGTATCGCCGACTTTACTTCTTTGCATGCTCGTCAGCGAAAGATAATTTGATTTTTACAATCGCCGTTGCGGCAGGACAATTTCTATTTGTGATTTTTAACGAGAGGATATCTTTCGATATAAGCGATGTAATTCAACACCCACACATGGTTTATTCCAGAATCGTTGATTCGACGTGCCGGTAAGGCCCAAAAAATTTATTGGTTTCTTATCGTTTCCTTTTTTTTTATTATTCCACGAGCAGCATCGCTGAAATCGATGTAGACCTCGAAAATTGAGATTTCAATTTTTTTTTTTTAAACGTAGAAGTATTTCTCGTGTTCAGAGTTTTAAAGGACGTTCTCGCGAATGTAACTAGGTAGAGTATTCGTAGCGAGTTGATATTCGAGACGTTGTGCTAATGTAATGCAACAATTGTCTATGACGGGTGTGCATAAGCATGCATTCGCGTAGTTTTCAACCTGTTTCTGGTTACAAGTCCCCCAGTTCCCCTTTTTTTTTTTGCGAGAGCGACTTGGAATGACGATGGAAGAATGTAAAAGTGATACTCCTCCTTATTACGTGTCTTTCTATTTTTGTATTATTACGGTAACACTGTCACGGTATCTCGTTTGCGTTTGTCGTTGTCCGTTGTCTGGAAGCATTTTATATTACATCCATCTTACAGCTCTATTTACTTGGAATGGTGCTTGCGTTGTTACGTTCTTTATGATAATGACGGACTTTGCATTTTTGCATGATATTACGTTTTATATACTCGTACTATTATGTGTATTATACTTTTCTTGACATATATTTATAATTCAATTCATACTACTCTCACGTACTAAACGGACAATCTTTTTTTTTAAATTATACTTTCCTCGATTTTATTTCTCTTTTTGTATGTTTTTTATATCGTATACTTTATATAATTTATGTAGAATGTTCAGTTTAGTTAAAGTACGTAGATTTGATAATAATTTCTCACTACAGAGATGCATGTTGTTCTCTTTTAGTTTTCATATTCTACTGAATCATTATTTCCTTGACATATGTATATTTGACGTTGCTTAGATTTTTCATGAGGTTAAAAGTAGTTAAGTACAAAAAGATCCATTCTCATTTGTTTTCTATATTTATACATATACATAACATCGTCAATTCAAGTAATTTAGTCGTAGCCTTCATGGGTTTCGTAGTACAATATTGTTCTAATTTTCAGCGAATCGCGTAAGTATATAGTCTAGTTGAGAGAAAGATGCATGCGTCACACAATTATTAACACACTAGGAAAACATTAATTTAGTCGACGCCGCAGGTATTCGTCGCCGTTCGAACCGCGGTGGAATATCGATCAAATTTCCGAGCAATACAGCGCACCGAATGTTCTGTAAATAACCTGTCATATCATTTTTAGACCAAAGTGATAAAAGATAAAATCACGTCTGGTTATAAAGTGAAAACAATGCCGCTTGATGATTTTACGTGATGTTGTTTTTCAAAAAATAACACAAAATTACGAGATAGACTGTACATTACGTGCAATATATGTATATGAAATGAAAGGAATTTTCATAATCGATTTATGATAAAACGAAGATGACGTGGTGACGTTAGAAAGCATGGAATACTTTTATTTTTGAACGTCAGCGTCGATTCAATGGTCATGTTCCGTTCATGAATAACGCAATCTCATTATTCGTCATCGTGAACTCGCGAGGAATGAGATGTACGGCGACGGAAAACGAGGGGGCGTCGAGTAAGATATCTGGCAGATGTGTGTTCGAGCGAGTGGTAGATTTTAAGCCAATCGGTTCGTATTTTTAGTACCTCCGAGGTGGACCGTGGAACCTATCGACCAGAACGCGGTTGTAGGTCACGGCGTCTCCATCGCCTGTCAGGCCGAAGGATTCCCCATTCCGACTGTGACTTGGAAGCAATCTATCGGTAAGTCACGAGGTTCCCTTAAACGTGGGGATCTCGGGGTGCGAAGAAACTTTTCTCTCCGCTCTACTACTCCGGCGCAACGAGAGAGGTATTACGTCTCAGACGTGGCGCGAGAAATGAGAACGTTCATTCGCACCTGATCTCTCTAAATAACGTGTAAGGAGTATTCTTGATGGAATCTAAATTCCTCTCCATTTCCAATAGGAATAGAGTTGTTAGTGGAACAATTAATCGTCTAATAACGATTGCGTCCCGTCAATCACGGATATCACTGGAAATCAAAATTATATCATTTATATCTGTCGATTTTCATTTCTACTCGACTCGCAAATGTACACGGCTTAGGTATTAATGCCCATTTTCTAATAATGTCTTGCGTTTTTGCTGATTAGTCGAGAGCTTTATTTGCGCGGATCCAATGTAAATTTCATTTAGGTTAAACAGCGAGAGATCGATGGCAAAAAAAGGGACGCGTCGAAGACTGTAATCAGTCTGCCACAATCAATCACAAATTTCGCTGAATCGTCGATCTCCACGCAGTCAGAAATAAGCCCCACCCTGTGAACAGAGCCGTATAATTAGTTTCATCAATTTGCTGATCGCTGGATTTGATATAGCGCATTTCGCGAGTAATTCTTTTCTTCTTTTCTATTTTCCCGCCGCAATCCCGCTCTCGTTTCGGCTGTATTTTGCACCGTTTATCCTGATTTTATTTTCGCGGCCAATCGTTCCTTCGCCCGCGGCTACGTCAGATTACAGGGGAGCGCTTCGTATGTCTCGAAACGATGTAGTTGTATTAAAGTGATGAGATTGCTATCAAATCTCGGAATATTTTCATTCGCATTAATTAACTACAGCAAACAGACAATTGCGCTCGCCTGTGAAATACTCTCGGGTTTTTTTTTCCCCCGCGATTGCATTACGCGAATATGTTTCCATCGCGCGCTATATGATATATTTTTTAAGTGATTTCGTTGCTCCAGATATTAATCCATAAAAATTTTGCTCGCCGCACGTATATATCTTCCAAGTTGCCGTGAAAAAAAAACAGATTTCGCGTGGATATTTATGTTTTTTCATCATTCACCGTATCGGGAAGGATGTCGGGAACCATCGATCCGCTGTCGAGCTATGCCCGCCGTGCAGATAGCAGCATCGGACGTGAACAGGAAAAAAAAAGAAAAAAGAAAAAAACAGCGTATCGAAGGAAGACATTTCGTGTCCCGTTACGACTTGCATTACACGAATGTAGGACGAATGTAGAACACGGCAGAGCAACGATGATTTTATTAAACTATGCGTAATATTGTTACAGCTCGTTTTTAGATTGAATAAGTGCACTTCGCGTTAGTCGAAGATGTTTCGAGCAACTACCGTAAGTTTTGATAAAACATAATTTCTCGCGAGACTCCCGGCGAAAAGACTGATTACTCAAAAGCGGCGCGCTCTCAAAGCGTTCGGTTTACCTTGCGAGGCAGGAGTTCTCGCGAAGTAAATCTTTACCGTTTGAAGTTATACAGATGGTATATACTTTGATACATTTTCCACCTCTTCCCGCCGTTTATTTATGAAAAGGTAGAATAAGCGAATAAAGTCTACGCGGGAAAAGACGTTCGCGAGCATGCATTCCGCCCGTAGTCGTATTTAGCTTACAGCTACGTTTTAGAATCATTTAAACATTCATGTATTCAGAAATGCATTTAAAACATCTCATACTTAAGGAACTTTTTCCGCGCTATTTCTCGCCATTTACGTCGGTGTACACCGTGTTCTGTAACGGGCGTGGAGAACAAGGTGATATTTTTCTGCTTGGAAACTGAAATAATTCTTCCTTTACTAAAACTGGAGACGTTGTATTTTCGCAGTTTATGAAGTTCTAAAATTGAATATCTCGGTAGCTGCGCCCGAAGTCAAAACACTGTAAAACTTGTTTAAAATTGCGCGAAGAATTAAATTTTATTTATTATTTCCACTTCACAAACAACATTCTCCGAAATATTTTGTTTTTCTCGTCCGACACAACTCAAGGATTATTAGTTTAGGGACAATTTCCGTTTCTCCATACGCTTTTCAGTCTCAATTTTCGTGAATGTTCAATTGTTTGCAAATGCTTAATTTGACCTTTTTATTTTGCGCAAGATTCGAGTAAAATTGAAAATTCGATAGAACACGATTGTCTGTAAAATATGGGGTAATAATTCTGGCAGACAAGTCTATTATACGAGAACGTTAAGATATATCCTTGCACATTTAGGTGAAACTCCGGGTGACTACAGAGAGCTCGGATACGGCGGCACGGAGGGCGCCGGGGTGGCCAGAAACGGATCCTTAGTGATCCCGCGGGTATCGCGAGATCACGCCGGATTCTATCTATGCCAGGCGAGCAACGGCATCGGGCCCGGCCTCAGCAAGCTCATTCGACTAACGGTTCATGGTAAAATATTCACGTAACCTGCGCGTTACCGCCACCCCGTCTGGATGCGAAGACTCGGTGTGCTCGGTAGAGTATCCGGGATTCCGGATCGGAGTTCATCCGACATCGACGCGGGGTGACATCGCGCGAAAAATATATCGTTGGTAAAATTTTTCAGACCCATCCTCGAGACGAATTTTGTCGCTCGGAAATTATCTTTAGAGGATTAATGAAAAGAGCGGCAGAGAAATTTGCCATTTAATTCGTTATTACGCGACGTACAGATATATATTTTCACGGTGTGATGTGTAATGCAACAGTCATGAATTTAATAAATTTGTTAATTTGAATTTGCACATGGTATGTCCACTGGAAATTCAATAGCATTACTACAATATTCGTCACTGGATAATTGCTTCGCATCACTGGATGAAAGCCCCTCTGTCAGAGGTACACACACGCGGGCGCATACGCGCGCTCATTTCCGATAGCATCATGCGACGATAATTGATCTTTTTCCATTTGGCTAAAAAATAAACGCGCATTCGACAAAGCGCCGTAGATTGGCCGTGCCGATCTGAACGTGAAATTGGATCGTTCGTTTATAATTACGTATAAACAAGACATCCGCGAGCTATCGCGAATATTTATTTACCTTATTTGATATTTATTGTGCGTCGCAAGGGGCGCAGTCAGCGTTTTGATGAAGAATTCTCGCTACAGCGGGCCCCCAAGTGACGGTGAGAACGAAACAGGAATCGGTGCGAAGAGGAGAGAGCGTGATATTGCGCTGCGAGGCCGAAGGAGACGCGCCTCTTGAACTTAGCTGGCGTGCTCGTGACAGCAAGATCGATCCTAATTACGATGTTAGGTTCGTATTGGAATTAATTATGCGCGTTTCGCGTGAAAGCTCACAGCTTTGAAATGCGCATACCATTTGACGCACGTGCTATTTTGACGCTACATCATCTTGCATAAATGAAAGTGCTCAAAGCGCGCGAGCGAGTCAAGTTCAGTATTTATAAAGTCTACTGTACATATGAAATCGTGGAACTTGGTTCATTTTATATGAACTCGGATTAGACCGAAGATGTTTCGCGTTAAAAGAGGATCTTACATATTACGGCTTTAGTTTATGCATATATTTTAAACTTTGCAAATTAAAGACTTAGTTCACCGTAAATACTTGGTTTACTTTTTTCTACGCGGCTAATATTAATCTTACAAAATATGGTTTTACGCATTTTAAATAAAACTGCGAAAAGACTTATTAATATTCTTATTAAAAAATCTTATAAATTACAGATTGAGCATCAACTTTTGAATAAAATTTTGTATGTAAAACGTACAATCTTTAGCTTTCATTATAGATAAATGAAAAAAAAAAGAGTTTTATGTGGTAAAAGCGTATGCTATTGCATATTTGATACGAAAGCGGGCAAACTTCACCACTATAGCCAATTATTCGATATTGCAGGAAAACCCGTTTTGTTGGCAGAACAGGAAAATCTTGTCGAGCAAATTTGCTCGTAGGAACACGTTCATTTACTGCTAAAACAAAATAATCTACTCCTAGTGAATGCAATTTGTCGCATCGTAGTGACGCTATTAGTGACGGAATAAGAATTCATTTGTTATGATAGCGAAGTAGTTTGCGTTCAGCATTCAGCATAATTATTTTCAACAAATAAAATCAACATTCTTAATAAGTCTTCTCGCCGTTTACGTAATAATTAACAAAATTTGTTAGGCGACAGCGTAGAGTAAAGCGCGACAATCAAATTTTCTTCCTCCGTGTATATTTTCCACGAAATTCGCTATTTAAAGTAACCGTTGCTACAATTGCTTCGCGTATCGATTAATCGAAGCAACCGCTCATCTCGGGTTCTTGTTCAGATACGTGGTGGACAATACGATAGACGCATCGGGACGCGTCACCACCGAGCTGCGGATCGTACAGACGAGCCACATGGACCGCGGCGACTACGTCTGCGTCGCCGCGAACGCCTACGGTCACGACAAGGCGTCGATCCACCTGCTCGTTCAGGAACCGCCCGATTTCCCACGCAATCTGCACGTAGCCGAGCAGGGCAGCCGGTCGATCCGGCTGGCTTGGTCCTCGCCGGCGACCGATCGCGATCCGAGCCACGCCAGCTCGCCCATCACCAAGTACATCGTGCAGTACAAGGAGGCGCAAGGTATACTTTTCCCTTTCCTGTCGTTTCCTCTTTTCGTGAATCAGATCTGTGATCGACTGCTATCGATCGAACGTTTAAAGTACACTCTCTCGTTCGAGACTGTCGCGCCCGTCGCCAACAGTAGCTATTTTTTTAACACATTAACTGTCACATTAACCCAAACTGTTCGGAATAATATCACCATTTGTTAAAAAGAATTTCGAAGTTGATCTAATGTTTCCATTCTATCACATTTTATCTCTTATGTGATGATAAATATAATCATGACGCAAAAACAAAACGTAACAAAAATAGGAGAGATAGCTTGCAATCTCACATCTTCAATTGTATTTAAAAATCTTTACATTTCCTCGATTTATTAATTTGACAATCATGACAGGTTTATTATAAAATAATACTATTACTATATTGAAGTCATATATGTATATTACACTTTTGGAAATCATGACGTTTATGTGCATGAGTAATATCTTTACGGGTGCTTTAATTTGTTATTCGGTTGCGAGTAGCGAAAATAAGCGTATACTAAGTAAAAAGTAAAAATTGCATCATTCCGAAGAAAATGCTTTACACGGGTGATGTGGCGGCGAATGTGTTGCAAGAGATTTTTCAGTGTTTTTTTTACGAATTTCAAATTTTTTAAATTAGAATTACGGTTGTAATACGCGCTTTAATATAGTCCAATTAATAGTTGCTTCAGGATACGCGCATATATGTATATATATATAAATATGGCGGAAATTAAAAACGTTTGGATAATTTTCTATTTACTGTTGGCGTACGCGATTAATCCCAACGGCTGATGTAGATATTGCGTTATTACCGCGCATATTGGTGAAAGTAATAGCAGAATTTTTTCGTGCTTGCTCGTACGATAGTTAAAAATAAAAAAAAAGTGGGAAAAAAAAAACGGAAAGAAATATCGATGTACAGCACACGGTAAACAGCGCCCCATTACATTCTCGATCCATCGTCATTATACGCGTACGTGCGTATTCACAGTGCGCTTGGCGTCTCTATCATCTGGCGCGCAATATCATATTGGACGTTAGAGTTAACACTACGATGTCTTCCGTTAAAAGGCATTATTCGAGAATAACGCCGCGGCTTTCACCGCCGGGGGAGTCATTAATCATTTATCCTTCGACGTTGCTCCACGTCCCGCTATTCGTTTAGGATTTATTTTGGATTTATTTCATGGCTTTTACCGGACCTCGTCCGTTTTCTCTTCCTATCAGCCCGCACCCGCCGTCAGCCGGTGTTTAAACGAACGCATGTCAAAACGATCGAAATTCCATTAACACGAATAACGTAATATGTATCTCATTAGTAAGTAATAATTCGATCGCGGAATGTATGTCTACCCGCGGGGCTCCTATCCCGATGAAATATTTAGCTCTTTAATTCCGTTATTTGAGTTATTTGAGTTATTCGAAAGAGCAATTATACGAAAGAATATATACAAAATAATAGGAATAGATCAATATGATGATTAACTTATACGTAAAGAAGTGTGGCAAAGAGTTTGATAATAATCAAATATCGATAAATGCGTTATTGTTATGTTCCAGAAACGATAAATTAATAAGAAAAGAGTAATAAAAAATTAATTTAGTGCATCGAATATACATTTTTTAAATTAAAATTTGTTCATATTAATAGAAATATATGAAGTCCTATTTTTGTTTTCTGTCGGCGAAACAAGAAGATACAAATCAAATTAAATAATTTATTTGTGTAATGTATTATTATACCATATGCGTGTAGATATTATATGTACAATGCATCTTGCAATACATACATGTTTTATATATATATAACATGTAACGCATGTTGTTGAACGAAAAATATTTCGCATTTTATTAAAACGTTATATTCCACGGAGCAACTCTAGCAAATACAAGCTAAATATTTTCTCTCATAATACGCTGTTTTGTGACGTTGCTTGAAGATGCACGCGTGCAACGTAACGCGATGTAGTCTGTCGCACGGGCTGCAACTGTCAAGAGCAATGGTAATTACATCGCTGCTCTCTTCTGTAAACTGTTGAGTTGATTTCATATAACAACGCCGCGAATTTGTTTGTGATTCGTACACCTATATAATATATGCAGGCCGCAGGAGCAATTCCGTTCTTTGATGTTCTTCCGCATGTTTGAGTCCGGGAGCGCGCGATGCACGTTTCTCACTGATCAATTTGTTTAGCAAAGGGCTATCGGCTGTTCACACACCGCTACATTTTCATCGCTGTCGAACTCTTTGACATTCCACGCCGCGAGATATTTTTGCGATTCTCTTTCTACGCGATATTTTAATTATATTTGCATTTTCATATTTTTTTCGCCGACTTGGACGTCTGTTTACGCTCTCGGTGTATATATTTCTTCTTTGCTTTCCATATTTTCAGATCGAGGCATTGCATAACATGTTAATTATAAGTTTAAATTATAATTAATAAGATCGTGTATTGCAAAGTAGTTTATTGAAATATAAAGGAAGCGCTCTCTATTTTCTAAAGCGGCTGTCTATATACATATATATATATACATATATATATATATATATATACCTGGCATCTCCGAGGTTGGCGGTTTTCATTACGACAGCCGAGTCAAAGTTTTCTGTAAAGTCGTTTGCGAATCTTCTCTCTCCGCGTCTTTGTTTTACATCCCCGACTATCGTACATCTTCCCTCTCACTCACCCTATTTTCATGCCACAAACTTCTCTTTGAAACCGCCCCTTGCCCTGGCCGCTCGTTAACTTTGGATGTCCTCATTTACGCCTAATCGACTCGAGTCTCCCCGCCGGTGTTAAATTATCGAACTTAACGCACGAAGGGGCATGGAAGCGTCGTGGTGTTAACGCGCATAAAACATGTTCTTGAGGCAAGCACCGTCGAGAATTATTATCGCTCTTACCAAAATCGAGTCTCGCGAGGATCGAGATTTCCGAGGATGCTCGCCAAACGATGATAAATTCGCGCCCTCGTTGTTTGTTCGTATAATTGGTTCACGAGACTGCCGTCACACGCATCGCGGGAATGAATTATTTTAATATCCATATATTCATATTAGTCCTCTCAGAGTTCCGCGAGCTCTCCCGTAAAGACGAGTACAGATTAAAATTAGAAGCAATTTGCATCTGAGATCGCTTGCGCTGCGAGTAACAGTTTGCGTATTAGTTTTCAACTGAGCGTCGGCATACGCGCCATCCGGGGCTATACGTTTCATATTTATTGATATAAACTACCTTTACGTGGACTTGCGGAGCTCCCGCCCTCCATTAAAGTGTCATTCGCTTGATTGATCCGTCTGCTCGTCCCATATGATTTGTTTTCGCGGCCGACTACGAACTATTAAACTGTAAGCCACGCGAGATACAACACATATGGAAAATGGAGACAGGTTCAGATCCGCCGTGATAATACACAAGTCCACATCGCGCGCGTCAAAACGTCCAGGATTTTCGCGCGGTGGAGTCGCGCTCGGCCTCGCGGGACTCGCGATTACGCTTAAGAGATCGAGTACTGCATCCATCTAAGCGTTGTTACATTTTGCTGGAAAGACGTGTGGCATGAGCACAACACGCAGAAGCTGGTAGACGGAGACAACACGGTCGCTCTGGTATCGCCCCTAAAACCCGCGACTACCTACCACTTTCGAGTGCTTGCGGAAAATCATCTTGGAACATCAGCGCCAAGCGACATCCTTCATGTCAGTATCAAACATTGTCGAAAATCAAAAGAAAAGAAAAAAAAAAGCATGAGTCGAAAGAAAACTTTCACATTATCACGAAGCCATTTACGTTGCGATAATGTCAGAACGAACTTGTTTTTTTTTTTCACGTGCGCCGTCGGTGCGTCTTGAAATTTTCGAAACAGGTGCAAACGGACGGCGAAGTGCCCGGTGGACCGCCCAGGCACGTTTCCGTGGAGCCTCTGGGTCCACAGCAGCTCAAGATCACGTGGCAACCGCCGGATCGATCCCTGTGGAACGGCGAACTACTCGGATACACCATCAGCTACACCAATCTCGGGTATCGTTATCTGCTTTACCGCTCTTGAGCCACGCCAGTTTGCGGCATTTAGCGTCCATCATCGGAGCCGAAGTCTCGCACAATGATGGCGATGATCGGTTTGCCGGATAACACGCAGCGGCATGTACTCGGCGTGTTTATGCAGAATTATTTGAAGTGGGGCTAATTTTCATCCCCGAACGTATCGATTTTAGAAAGAAGAATATTTTTAGTACGAATTGAAAATTCACGAGAAAGATATTTAGCGGCTGTTGTTGTACGCTGCGTTAGAAAAATGACGAGACAAGTGTCTTTTAATTTTTCAACATTTGTTTTCTCGAATAATTCTCTTAATCTGCACATGCAGTAGGTATATTTATATTGCTTGTTTGTTTTTTCCCCAAAATTAAGGCAGTCTATGCATTTTATTGCTGAAAACAAGTTTGACATCCTTAAACGACATGGCGGGAATTGTAAATTACATTACGACAGAAATGTTTGCGCTGTGACATTTCGAGCCGGAATAATTGGATCATGCTTCAACAGTCTAGTTTTGCAGAAAGTACCATGAATTCTTAAAATTCCTTTTGTCCAAGCTTCATAGTTATATTCCATTGAATTTCGAGATTGTTACCTCCTCCATTATACTCGAATCGGACGGCGGAACGTAATAAATGTGAACGATAAGAACGATTTCCGGTAAACTTCGGCGACAGCGACTTTCGTGCCAAGTATTTCCCGTCTTTTAGACAGCATCAACTTTCAAATAACCGAATATATAAGAGAAGAGGAAGATTATAGGTATATATATATATACTATATATACTTAATATACATCATCTGTCGTGATATGAATTTTATAATGAGCAGTTGTTTACAGTCGACGCTTGATTAATATTGCTTGTGTACAATGTAGAATTTAAAAGCGACTCTTTATAACCGTTTATTGTTTCGAAATTATTTTAAGACCATCTCTCCCTGTGACCTAGTTTGCGTCCGCGTGATTGACACAACCGTAGATTTTAGCGACATCGAACGCCGTCGTACTTGGCGTTATCTTGCCGCTTCAACGAACCGTGGTCCGCGGCTTTATTTCAGAGGCGATGATCAATTGACGAACACGACGCGAGTAGGAATCACAGGAAACGGGGATGGCTCGCACGATTACAGGCTAACTGGTCTGCGAAAATATACCCAATATAGCATAGTAGTGAAGGCGTTCAATAGCAAAGGAGACGGCCCGGGATCCGATCCCGTGACGGCGCACACGTTCGAGGACGGTGAGTGAAAAGTCCATTTACTTTTCCATTTATGGAGTCTGCGGGAATTCGAGTTAACAGAAAATATTTGGCACGTTAAACAAGGCAATTACAGCGTGAACAGCTTTGAAGCGGCCTCTTTGCATTTTGATTACGAACTAAATGCAATCGAGAATTGCAAATGATGAGATCAAGTTTCAAATTACGAATTAATATTATAATTTAAAGTTTGTCATGTACACCATATTGGTGCACGGTACACAAACGCGTTCTATGCGATATATAATGCATAACGTTGAACAATCATTTGCGTAACGATATTGGTTTCCGGAGCGAGCTTTTACACAATTTCAGCCATAAACTGACATAAATTTTACCTTTGACGATAATAATTTCTTACTGAATTTTTTATTATTGTGTAGAGTACGTAATATCTGTCTCTTTGAATCTTTTAAAAACTGTTTAACGTTTAATGAACACTTTTCGAAATCCGAATTTATTTACACTTTTGTGATTTCGTGCTTTTTTTTCACAACTCGGCTGCCTGTGTCCGAAGTATAAATTTAAAAAGCGTTATAGTGCACTGCATTAATAACATAAATTTGCACTTTTCGATACGTCGGGAAGAGCGGTGGCCGGCTGTAGCGATTTACGGTGCGATTTGACATAGTTCCAAGTGCGCCACCGCAGAATGTAGCCTGCGCCGCCCTGAATGGTCAGAACATCCAGGTGACCTGGAAACCGCCGCCTTCCGACAAAGTTCACGGGGTCGTGCAGGGGTACAAGCTGCTGTACGAGGCGGCGAGCGGGACCGCTTCGGACTCGCAGACCAGCAGGGAAACGAAAATCAGCCATGCCCTCAGCACGGTTCTCCACGCGCTCAGCCCGTACACCAACTACACGGTGCAGGTGCTCGCTTACACGAGGCCGGGCGACGGCGTCGCGAGCAGCTCCGTGTCCTGCACCACCGGCGAAACCGGTAAATTGGATCACTCGTTCGTCAAGTACGCGAATACAGAATTTGCTCTCAAGATAGCGCACTTGAGAAAAGAGCAGATCTCGTATTCGATCAAGCTTGATCGAGCTCAAAGTAAGAAGAGCGGAATAAGAAAAATGCATAATTTATGAGATCCGTTTTAGATATAAAATCATATTTAATTTATACAATCCCGCTTTAGACATGATTTTATATTTAATGCGAATAATATCAATTATAAATTCAACCTACTCCTGTTGCGGAGTTCTTTCTTCGAATCGATCGATGACCAAGAGCTGAGACGCTTCTTGTCGCCGACAGTTCCCGACGCACCGGAACGCGTGAAGGCGGTAATTAGCGGCGAGAACGCCGTCGTGATATCCTGGCTGCCGCCGCGACGGCCGAACGGCCTGCTCACTCAGTACACCGTCTACATTCGCGTGCTGGACCAGGGTCAAGAGGTGAAGATCACTAAAAGCATCCTGCCGGCGCAGAGTCTGCACCACGAGGCGACCGGCCTGAAGCTGCACGAGTCCTACGAGGCGTGGGTCACGGCTTCGACTAAGGTCGGCCAGGGCTCCAGCACGCCGGTCATCAAACTTCAGCCCAGCACGACCGGTGAGCCGCGCCGTTATATTCCGAGTCGCCGGCAATTTCCCTCCCCGCCGTCTTCGCCCCGACCTCGTGTCAAACTTTGTCGCGCCGAGCGTCTCGGTCGAACTTTATTTTAAGTTGTGTCGCGCGGTAAAACTACACGACACGCTCCGATCGATAACGAGCGCGTAAGCGCGGTATTCACGACCCTTCGATAATATCCGCGTTCGCGGAGACCGTTATATTCGTGCAAATGGCACGAGTGGAAACTTGTAACGAGAATTCCTTCAATTAGTTCCAGCTGCCATAATATCGTTCGGCGTGCCCATCGTCGTCCCGTGGCGGGTGGACGTTAATATGGCTTGCCTCGTCGTTGGCGATCCTCGGCCGAGCGTCGAGTGGCGGCGCGCCAACACGAAACTGCAGCAAAAGTAAGTGCGAATGAATCGTGCGGAGGCGTAATGGGCGGAAGGGCGAGTTTTACGGGACGAGTTTTACAGGTCCGACGTGGGGCCGGACAATACCTTGACTCTGAGAAACGTGCAGAGGGGCCACGAGGACAATTATTCGTGCCATGCGAAGAATTCGCTCGGCACCGACGAAATTACGTACACGCTGCATATACAGGGTAGGTTTTGACACGCGAAAAGGAGCCGCTAATATTGAATCGCGTAATTATGTTTATATTTTTAATTAAATTTTCGCGACAAGCACACGTGCGGCTTCTCGATGCAGTTGTGGAATTATTTCAATCAACGCAATTTCAGCCCGTTGCGCAAGTAAATAATATTTCCGCAATGGATATTTTTCGTGAATATTTTATATTTTAATTTGAAATTACGTTTTACAATTTTTATTCAATTTAAATTAAAATCTCGATTTTCAACGCGTGTTGCGCCGCGCATTTTCATCAGCGCCCAAGACGCGTCGCCGCGTCGATGCGAGAATGGGAGCGAGTCTTATAGGATAACTCCTATGAATTCTTATCCGTGCGGAAGAGAGCGAGAGACGTATCTCACTTGGGGTGCGAGCGTCGGGCGGTGTTTCGCCGTCTCTCGAGCGGCACCCCAGCCAACTTCTAATTGGTAAACTTTACGTATAGTGCCGCCGACATCGCCGACTTTGCTGGCGACCGGCACGACGACCGACGCCATCCAGCTACAATGGAAGCAGGGCGACAACGGTGGCGCACCTATTAAGGGATTCCTCCTGGCTTATCGTCGGGAATTCGCCGAATGGGAGGAAGTGATGCTGGATCGTCGCGCGGGCACGCATCTGCTCGAGGGCCTGCAGTGCGGCACGCGGTACCAGTTTACGCTCGCCGCGTTCAACAGAATCGGCAGCGGCAGCGCGAGCGACATACAGACGGCGAAGACGAACGGCTCGAAGCCCCTGCCGCCGCCGAAGCATCACTTCGTCAGGCCGAATCAGACGTTCGCGATTCTAGAGCTGGCCGCCTGGCAAGACGGCGGCTGCCCGTTGACCTACTTCGTCGTAGAATATAGAAGGCTGCCCGGGGATTGGTTGCTCGGTAAGAACCTGCAACTCTCCTCGAGAACTTCAAGTCGCAAAGTGGAGAAAATAATGTTCGATAATTCCCGAAAACATGACGTTGATTGTCCCGAATTTATTCGGAAAGTACAAGTACTCGGAAGATTCGCGAGAAACGCCAGTAGCACTTTTCTATTGCGCCATCGTGCGAATAATCAATCGCGATTGAATAATACGGTATCGATTGTCTCGAGTTGATCCAAAATCGGATATCCATCTGAAAAATACGAGAACAAATCACCGGCCAATTTAATTCTTAATCGCGCGGTTACGTCAATTCGTGACATCTTAATGCGTAAAATTTTCATTTGTCGGATCGTTCGCGGGCATTAAATTTTGATCGGGATTAAACTCATCCAGATTCAATCAATATCTGCCGCAGTGTCCAATAATGTGCCGCCGCAGTCGAAATTTCCCATCGTGGATCTCGAGAGCGGCACAAACTACGAACTACGCGTGACGGCTTACAACAACGCCGGTTCCACCCAGGCTGAGTACCTGTTCAGCACGCTGTCACCGAGCGGGAACAACCGTTTGCACGAGGATCATCCGCAGGAGAGCGAGAACACTCCGCTCTATCTCGACGCGCATGTTTTGGCGCCCAGCGTCATCTCGGTTCTGGCCGTCATGCTGGCGATCGCCGGGGTGTGCTTTTGCCTCAAGACACGTGAGTACCGAGGCCGATCGCGGGACTTTGTTCTGTCAATTAACGTGTATACGTTTCGAGCGTGAGAATATAGTTTCCGGATACCGGATTCGGTTTTTTTTTTTTTTGCGCCGGGGGAAAAAAAAATCTGTCGAGCGCCGTTTATTTTCGCGTATTCCACTTGGTACACATTGTAACGATTCCGCCGCGAATTGGAACAGAAGGGTGACGAGGGGGAGCAGTGAAATAGTCTCCATGTTTTATTTTTTCGTCAACTACCCTCGATATCAGGTACAATGTCAACAGCAGCGGTTCGCGATATCCGCCGCGAGCGCTTGGTTTAATTAAAAACTTCATAAACGAATCACGTAGGCGGCCGTTGCTCCAGATAGCCGTCGGTTACCGCGAGACGAGGGTGTATCAACTACGTGAACTCTCTTAAGAAATACTAATACACCGAGTATAAGTACAGACGAGTCAATTTTTCGTACGCCAACATTTCGACAGCTTTCATACAAATGGCTTCACCTTTTATGACGCCGTCAAACAATCTGATTCATCTAGAAGTGATGAAATTGCATCTTTGCTAGACGTATTCGATATCTATTTTTTTTTTTTGATACACTTGAAAAGTGAGTTTGTCACATCAGTGATTTTGCGATCCAATTTTGAAGGATGTGAGATTCACATATAACATTTAGTACATATAAATTTTATTTACATCCGGCATGATATATTTACAATATTTTATAATGTTTTCATCATTTAATAAATATTGAATTTCTATTAAATATTAATTACCGTGCGATCGCGGATGGTTTAATTTGCGAGATTTAATTAAAATCGGTAAAATATCGATATTTGCTCGGATCGCTGTATGCGGATTAGACGCGAATGTTTCGATGCCACGCACGATAAATATGGCATCAAGAATGGCTTGAAGCAAAAGTGACCAAAAATAACAGCGCAATAGAGAGAAGAAAGAACACTAACTGGCAGTTTTCTTTTACAAGTGTATGTTGCAAAACTACCTTCTGTATACAATGAGAATTCGATGATTGCACGGTGCGTATCGGTAATCGTTGATTACCGAGCGCCCGGCGATCCGCAAAGCCACGCTAACGTTTCCAGATCCAGAGGGATCCGGAGGTGCGAACGATCCGAGCTCGCAAACACAGGCGGCTTTAGACAACAAACACAACATGGAACAGAGGGAGCAGTACTATGCCACAGTGAGGAAACCGGGACAACAGTCACCTTGCCGCGAGGTGAGCGCCCTGGAACGAATACCCGAGTATTCGGAAGATATTTATCCGTATGCCACCTTCAATCTGCCCGAGCAGGAAAATCTTTCGGCGAATCCCATGAGACAAGCGTTCTTCTACGAGCGCAGCGAGACGATGCTGCAGGGTGCTCAAGTACGTTCACATCTCACAACGGTTTACCGGCGCCTCGCACAATCTATCTTGCAATTCTTTTGACACCGCTTCTTCGTCAAACGCGACGTCTGAGCTGATAAAAAATTCGCAAACTCGCGCCGTTCAGATAGCTATCCGTGATATAAAGTCACGACGATCAAGTAATCTCATTAAAGAAGTTATAATGCAATAGAAGTACGATTGCTTTTCTCGTTTGCGTTAATGCTTAAAGGGATTATTAATTGTGTTGTCTACAACTTGGGATGAAAATTGCCCGAGATATCGATTATTGAATTGCAATTTGTATCAGTGAGGTAATGCTAACATTAATGGGATTAAAGGAGCAAAAGTATTTTGCGATGCAAAAACACACTTTACTAATTGATCGAGTCGTGCCATTTTCAATCCATCAATATTTTGCAATCAACGGTCGAATAAAAATCCCTCACTTATCATTTATCGGATTCTAGAAAGTAGGTTGATATTTGCAAGAGTCGTGTGTGTCAAACACATTTCTCATATCTCCGTCCGCGAAGAGTCCCATGCAACAACAAATCGATTGCAGTGCGACGTGGACCAATACACGAAAGTGCGAGGCCGGGCGCGACGCAAGTCGAAATCGTTCAAGTCGGAGTCGGAGGAGTACGACACGCTGGGCTCGGACAGCGACACGGAGGTCGGCACCAGCAGCCGCACCGAGTCGTCGAATCACCTGGACGACTCCGGCCCGACGTCGATACTCGCCCGTTCGCCGGGACCGAACTCCGTCAATCAGCGGGAGCAGCGGCTCGCCCTGGTGCAGCGACCGGTTCATCATAGTAAGTTAGTATTCGGTTTTCTGTGTCCGGGCCGCGGGCCTCTCACGTAGTCGAGTGCGCGCCACTAACTGCCCAACGCGTCAACGTCACGCGTAACTCTTTCCAGATGTGCTGTACCACACGCACGAATCAAGTACATCAACCGAGCCGTCACCAATTTCTGAGAGAAAGACTTTCCCGAGGCTCGAAAAACAAAGGTGAGAGACAATTGCTCCTTCTTTTGTGGAAGAATATTAATATTTCATGAAATATGAATTAACAGTGAAATGTAAAATTAACGAAAAACAAATTATGCATCGCTGTGTGAAAATAAATAGCTTTGATTGATTAATAATTTAATCCTTAAAACAACGTCGCTCGCTCTGTCAATTAAATAATTCGATTTATTTGAATTAAATTTAGTTATTCGACGATTAGATAATTTGTACAATTGATTCTTTTCGTCTGTTTAATTCATCTTGGCTTTCTCGGCGGTTCTCACAAATGATCTTGATTTTGAACAGGAGTCGCGGCGCGATAGTAGACGTCGCGATCGACGGTCGCATTCCCGGCATACTGCGACCAGTGCTGAAACTGTCGGAGTCCGGAGTGCATTCGTACTCGCGAGGAGCGTCGCCGAATCATCCGGTGCGTCCTGGTTCCTACGACAGACTAGAGAAGGAGCCGTCGAGCATCAGGAAGTCCATCGAGTCGCTGTGCCTCCTGGGGGAGCCGGCGGGCACGTTCAGAATGATGAGGAGGAACGACGATTGGGGCAGCGAGCTGTCTACGTTGGAATTGAAGCCACCGAGCGGCTTCACAGACGTCCACGAGACCAGCGAGGCTGAGTGCGACATCGACATGAAGCTGAAGCTGCACAGGAAGCGACCGACCGGTCTCCACTCGAACAGCTCGCTCTCCAAATCGCCCAAGGATTTCACTATCACCGTCTAAGTGTTTTAATCAAATATCGAAACCAAAAAAAAGAGTAAGAAAAAAAAATAAAAACCAAAAAACGAAAGATTCTATAAGCGAAGCATTGCCAAAGCATGAATGTTATTAAGTCAAGTAAGTTACGATTTTTCGCCATTGAGATCCTCGCGATCGCCAGCGCCGCTCTACGAATCTAGATCTCTGGATGTTGTCTTTTGGAGTGTCAAAGGATTCGTTTATAAATAAATACTATTTTTCTAAAAAAAAAACAGGAAAGAAAAGAGAAGTGGTGTAATTTCGTTTATTTCCACAATCCCGCATCGTACGTCATAATCCATCATCATATATGCATCGCATACTTACCTGCGAATCTTGTATCAGTGATGAAGATGCAGATAAATCCGACATTATTAGGAATCGCGCGTTCTACAGCTGATCGTCGATAGTAACAAAAAAAAAATCGCATGCAGATTCAAGTAAGTACTACATATAATTTCTCATAACGATCGATCGCAATAATTATTGCTCCGAGAGAGAAACACTATTTCTATCGCTACACAAGATGCGTGATAACAAAATTATCCGACGATAAAAAAAAGTATATATTTTTTCTATTAAACGTGACACCAGTTTCGCGTGTTCTTTGCCGTTTGAAAAAGATTATGATTATCTCGCAATTAACGTTATTATAAGATGCTACGGAAAAACTGCTACTGTCACCTCTGCAAAAGTTAAAGAATTGTTGGCATGATGTATATTTCGATGCATTAGTAACAATCATCATAGTTATTTAATTCTTGCGTAATGAAATGAATCCACTTCGGTCTACGGAAAAGGAGCGATTCTACGAAGTCGTATAACTGCGAAAAGGCTCGTATGCGGCCTACGGTAGGTTTTAACAATGAATATCGCAGTAAATTGAGCCGTTCAGCGCACACGTTCGCGCTAGCTTAAGATTAATTGGTCATCGGATCGTTGCGGAGCTTCCTTCTCCTTAGGAAGTGGTTAAATCTGGATTGACTGACGCCTCGCGAAAAGCCTGTGGAACTCGCTGGTGAGTAAGACTTGGCTGATTTGACCAGTTGCAAATTTCTCGCAAACTATTTATTAGACGTATATGTTCTTAAGCACGGACAATCTTTCTTGAATGAAGCGTACAGTTAAAAAAACGAGTAATACTATTCGCACATAATGACTGATATCGCAATCATTATATCCCTTTTAAACTTCTCTAAAATTTCTCTGTGTGTGTTCTTTTCTTTTTTTTTTTATTCGTTGAGACACGTACTGTATGTCGGTTAATAGAAAATGATGAAAACCGCAGTAGATCGGCGTTTTGTGCTCTTCGCGACTCATTCGACGCGTGTGTCGTTGCCGCTTAACGATTTATAATTAATGACGAGTCAGCGCTGACAAAGACGATTCGCATGACATTATAGGAACGGAGAAACAGAGCTGTTTGATTTTTCACTCGTGCTTTGCTTTAAACACATCACGCGGCTCGTCCTTTCGACGCAGATTAGATATTGTTTTCATTCTCGATCGATGGTCAGAGTCGATTCGTTAAAAATTCTATCGAAGGCAGTGCGGTCGCTATATTTGAAAAAATTAACTCTTCCGCTATACTGGTATAATAGGTGAAGCTTCGTCGATAACATTCCACCGGCTATTTATTCAGAACTAATATTTGCTCTACCTCTTTTTCTGCTTTTTTTTTCATTTTTCCATAAACAAAAATATATATATTGCGGATTAATAGTTCAGATTGATTTCTCTCGTTTAATGTTTGATAGGTTTTTTGACGTCATAAAATTCATCAATTCTCCAAATATTTCAGAATTTCCATGGATCTCTACGAAGAATGAAATAAAAAGTATTCAGTATGCCGTCAAAATTCCGCTAGTACCGTAGCGAAAGAGTCAAGGAAAAAGATAAGAAGAAGGAAAGAGTGTTCGTAGGTACTTGTTTGGCAGTTTCGACTGTCGTTTTTTTTTTTTTTTTTTTAAACGTATTGGCTTCGCGTATTTTTCTCGTATTCATCGGATATTAATTGGGCATGGCGCGGATTCGTGATATAAACCCGTTGTCTCCCAGGGCTCTCCCTGACTTTTCACCCTCCGAACCGCTTTCGTAACTCTAATGGGTTTCTCGACGAACCAATGTGTGAATCGTGAATATATGTATAAACAGCTTCTTTTTTTTTTTTTACAGTTACCGTAGGCCGTAATGCGTACGTTCAAACGGGGATCCGCCCCCTTTTATGCGCTGCAACGATTTGTTATAAATAATGATCAAGTTATAAACTGCGGCAAAACTTATGTTAGAGCGATCGAACGTGCTCGAGTGTGGTGATTTCCTTTTTTTTTTTTTCACGGTTATCTATTGGAGTTTCGATAGGCGTTCCGACATATACATCCTCTGTTTTCAACACATCCATTTCTATATCGCCGGATTCTTATTTTATATAAGTAACAGACTCCTCGAAACGACTGCTGCCGAGACGATGCGCGCGTTCGCCGCGCGACCCTCGATATTTCGTGTTCTACTTAATAAAATACACATATGCACATACCGTACGTATATATATCACATAAAACCAACTCGGAAACGACCGTCTGCTTTTTTCTCTCTCTTCCACGTATGGTCCACGCGAATACTACAGTTACAGAATCGCAATCGCCTTTGTAATATCGAGTGGTGCGTAAAAAAAGAATTCGACGGACGCTGAAGCGCTCGATCGTTCATCGAGCAACCCGTTATCCGCGATTGGTATTGGCGAATCGTTTCCCAATCGCGGAAGGAGCTCGTCTTCTGAGACGGGATTAAACGGAAAGGGAAAAAAAGAAAAAGATTGCCCCCTTCCCTCAGCAACAGCTGTTTATAGCCGTCCGGTGAACGAACGACGATGGAAAACGCAATCGCACGCGTCAACGTCATCCTCTTCGACGATCGTAGCGTAGCACGGTGAACGACGAAGAGAAAGGAACGGATAGAACTAAAAACGAAGAATCGGAGAGAGAAGTCGATGCGGACTAACGACGTGAAACGAATGAGACGATTTATGTGTGTCGCGTGTGTGTGTGGTGTGTGTGTGTGTATGTGTGTATGTGTGTGTGTGTATGTGTGCGCGCGTCATCTTACAAATATTATGTTGACTAGAGTCTACATTATCTATACACACCACCTATTTTATCATCGAATTATATGCGGGCGGCCGCGTCGCCGATCGCCTCTTATCTCTCACGGCCATTCATACCTCATTAGACGTCTATTTTGCATTATCCATGTAGGTACATACATATAATCGTGTAATATCGTAAAATACAGCGTAGATCGCGTCTGTACGTCCGCGCGACGAGGTATCGCTCTCCCTTTGCCGCTTTTGTACAAATCATCAACCTGTCGTCCGCGGGATTCCGCGCGTCGTCTCTCTCTCTCTCTCTCTCTTTCTCTCTTCGTGGCATTATATGTCTCCGTACGTGTCGTTGAATCGATTTGAAGACCGGGCGATTCCTCGTCCGCCACGCATTCACAATTCACATCCCGCTCTCCGATCGCGTCCATTCATATCATAAATATTTATATATTTATATATAATATATTTGTGTTTTTTTTTTTCCAACCTCGAATAATCTTGTTCGCGTTTGTTACTCGCGTGTACGTATTCCGTCCGGTACGTATCCTTCCGTGTGCATGCATGTACGTATATAATAATATCGCTTTCGTTCGATGACTTAAGTCGTTACGATGTTAACTAAAAGACACGTTCTTTACATACATACATAGTAATCTCTAGTTAGACGATAGTCGATAGGTGTTCCGTTCGTGCCTATTTATGATTAAATCGAGACTCGATCGCACTCGGCTAGTCGGGTGCACACAGATCAGTACATAGATCATTACAGTTCTCTCGAGTGATCTTACGAAGATCAGTATATTCGGTCCGTTCCGCTTGCGTCGTTCGCGCTACAAGCTTTACATTTCGGCGCTACTGCGGGAGATTTTTTTGTAATAATTCCGTATGAAAGGAAATGGCATATGTCGATGCCACTCCCTTTTCTAAAAATCTCGGCTTTACCTCTTTTTCTCACAATCGCGATCGTTATAATTCGATGCGAACGAAAGCGGATAATTGATTATCGTTCGGATTTTCACGAGTAACAATCAGTCTTCTGCCTTGTACGAGCATCCTTAGTCGTCACGTATAATCGTATAATTCCACGCATTGATGCTAACGCGATCTTCTCTAATTGGTATGTCGCATAGCTAATCACAGCGGGCTGACTGACAGAATATATAGAGCTATCTCTCTCTCTCTTTTTTTCTATGTACATTCCGACTTCAGCATTCTGTATTCGTCGCCTCTGCTCTCTCCCATTCGTCCAGTGATTCTGTTATTAGCAATTTCTCTAAAGGATGGCGATTAAAAAGGATGATTTCAGTCTTTGCGATATGAAATCCGTCGAATATCTGCGCCGCGATTCGCGAGAGGACGCGAAAAGTGTTTTCTCTTTTCGCAACGCGCAATTTCGCTCCGAATGTTCCTCCATTTGGATACGATGATAAAATTGATTTATTGATTACAACGGAAGAATGTTACTCAGTAATATCGACACAAATGTGCTTGTCGTAATTATTATTAAAATAGTATTGTTGCTTAATTAGAATACAGTTTCGGCAAGTTAAAACGAACTGGTTTTGAGTTTCTCTTGCATTGTTCATCGGTAATTAAATGAGTACTTTCTGAAAAATAGAGTCTAATTTGTACTATACGAGTTAGGCCAAGCGACGAAATGTACACTTCACAAAGTATCTAACTGCGCCTTTTTAGTACTGTAACGAATAATCAGCGAAATATATTTATAAATGAGCGCATGTACGCGCGATAATCATCACGTGCAACGAAAGCAATGTGTTTTCGATTCGATTGATTCTTCTTCGTCGTAAATTTAACAATTTAATTTAACAATTTAATTTAACAATTAACAGGACAAATTGTATATCATTTAGCATTTACGTTCGCTATTCGTATAAATCAATTTTCGTGTCATTCATTCACGATGCAGATTATCTGTGATGCGTGTTATATTGTGCAAATGCAGGTGTCACGGATTTTACGGAAATATATAATTAATTGTTTATTTCGATATATTATTGATAGATGTAGACTTTTCAACGACGTGATTAAATATTGCTTTTATACTTAATGTGTCGGTATACATAATATAAAAATGCGGAAATCGTAAATTTAAAGTACCGCTTTACTTTGGTTTCTTTCACAGTTCTCGATTAATATATAAGTAATAGCAAATTAAAATTGTTAAAATATTGCGATTGTCATCACCATAAAATATTATTTTATCTTTTTGACAAAAAGAAAGCATAGGCTACAATGCGAAAATCAATGCGTCTGTGTTTTCTAAACGACAATTTCAGAAATACATTCATGTGTATTTCTCATGAATACTTTACAACGTCCGTAAATTACGTCAATTTTCCGCGAAGTCGTATCTTACGAATAATATTGCGCGTTAGATGTTATCAAAAGCCACATAGTTTCCTATGAAGTTGTGCGTTCGGTTCATTTACCGCGTGTGTGAAGCGAATTAAGCGGTACAAGTAACGTTAATTACACAGTAGTTTTGATTTTTGATTCGTACGCGCGTCGAGCGGTCTACGTGAGAAATCACTCGTTCGAACTTAATTTTAAGAATTAACAATGAACGAACCACGACAATCGTGCTCGCCAAGTCGCTTTATCTTCGCTAAATGGCAGTAATAGTACGATAAGCAGTGCATATCGCGGCCAACACTCCGGGCTGGACCATCGAATGGATGAAAAACGAGAGAGGGCAGACGCTTATAAATTAGTTTCGTTATTATGAGGCGACAGTCGTGATTCTCGTGCATGCGCGATTGCCGCCCGGCGATGTGTGCGTTCTCGCGTATAATAAACTATAACACGTATAAGAGAATAATCGGATACACGTGTATACGTATATGTGATATATATGTACACACTCATCCACGGTAATATCGTCCTAACAATTAGGCTATCGTAGATTCTTTGGCAACTCAGAGATGTTCGACGTATACACGCACAGACAACACACACACACACACAAACACCTCATACATAACATTCATATATATTTTTTTGTGCATGCATCTATATACATGCACATATATATATATATATATATATATATACATATATATATATATATACATATATATATATATATATATATATATATATACACACATGTATATACGCATATGTGCCTGCGCGCGCGTGTGTGTTATGTAGCAATATATAATATATACAGTGATTGAGAACAACATAAACTTACGCGACGGATAAGATAAGCATCACCCACCCGGCGTGCATCGACGGCAATTCTGTCTGTTTGTTTGGCACTGTCCGCTCTCGCGCCGAGAAGAAGGTCCCTTTATCAAAATTCTTTCCCCCGCACGTTTAACATTCACGTAGCTCTATGTACACTAAGAAGTCCGCTTAAAGATCCTTCAGCTCTCTTCCTTGGATACAAACTATCACCTCCGTCGCGCGAACGCGAGGATCCGTCTGCTCGAGGAAACAGATATTTTTCCTTCAGTGTCATATCTGTCGTTCCGCGAATAGGAATTTCACATTTCGGTGACACTCACCACAGGTCGAGATAAAACTTGCGGAAAAAGGTGCGATTACAGCGGGGCCGACCGTCGCGAAGGTGCGCTGCAACCGAAGATAGGCCGGCATCATTGCGGCATCATCTTGCAACTGGGCTCCATACTGTCGGAGGGTACGCGCATGCTGCCATTTGTGATATAACCATTAGCATCGACCATTACGGATACGCCGGATGGTGGGTGATTATGGTAGCTAATGTTTCTTTGCGACACCACCATGCTTTTCTCCGGTACTACGTGATCGTTGCTGCCGCCGTGGGAGGAGAGGCAGGGTTCGCTCCCACGGCTGCTGGACGACTCGATCGGGTGATCCACGCGTATGGGTATGGTATAGTCGGAGATGTATTCCGAACTGACTTCTACAGTCGCGTATTCGCGAATGACGGATGACTTAGATGGATAATCTAGCGACATATGCTGAATCGATGAGGCCGACCTGATCTCGTTCGGATCGTTCAGCGTAGCGACGTGTCCATTCGCCATGGCGTACAGATCAGGCTCTGCGCGGCCCTTCATCGACAGCATGGATTCCAAGCACTGGTACAGCAACACGTAATCCTCCTACGGCGGAAGAAATAAATTTATGAAGGTTAATTTTCCCTTTTAAATTATACTCCGTTGTGCTTAACTTTCTAGACTCGGATCAACATTGTATCTTCAGAATTTACCTTTGAGTGGAAAACACCAGGTCGCTTCATATAAAGTAACTTTGCGAACATGTAGATGTCGGCGCTTTGCTCGAACTCCAGTTGTTTGTTTAAGGTAGTCAACAAAACGAAAAGCGCAGCTTCGACTCCGCCATACCTAAAATAAATAATAATATGAAATATATATTCGTTTAAAAGTGATAAACTATCGTAAATTAACGAAAAACGAGATTTTAAGCGCACCTGTCCATCACGACGATAGGACCATTCTGATAATCCCGATGAAAGTCCTGGATTATATTAACAAAAGTTTTCGGATTGTTGTTGTGCGGCCACAGACCATTCTGGTTTGCTGGCGCTTGAACGATTCTAGCGCTAAGCTCATAATCATCTTGCAACGACCGAACTGCAACTTCGAGTAGAATAGTTCCGTTTACAGTCTCTTTCGTTCCGCAGAGTCGCACTCGGAACGTTTCGGATTCCAGATCCTTTCCTTCGATGGGCCAAAACTCCGGATATTCCTGTTAAATAACGCTCGCGTTAAAATAATTGCCCTATTGTTCTCGCTTCTTGAATAATTATTAATGATATTATTCAAAGCACACCTCGTCGCATTGAGTCAGCATGACAATGGTCTGCGCATTGTGGTCCCACATCATTTGCCAGAACTCCATTATAGTGTTTTCCATCGGATGCTGCGTTATGATAAATTCACGATTGCGCTGGAAACCTAAAAATAACGCATTGTTATTTGCGGTGAGAAATTAGATTGTATTGTAGGTAAGCGCAGTTAATGTAGATATAATATTGTGTTTACCTGAAACCCAGGTTGCATTTATGTAATCGCTTCCGTCGACGCCGGGTTTCGGCGTCAGATGGACGCGCGAGTTTTCAATAGGAATAATATCCATGTTACGATTCTTGTGAATGTTGCAAGCTTTGGTAGCGGACACAAGGTTGAAGTCCTTAGGTTTCCATGACGTTACCAACTAAGAATAAAAAACAAAATTAATTATTGATTTAGTGAATAATTTCTTGAATTGGGCAAAGAGAATAAAACTGATAATTTAATAGTTGATTTGACAATGCAGTCTCAAAGATAAATCAGTCACCTTATATTGAGCTTCGATGTTGTTCCACGCATCAGTCTTGTTATTCGATGGGCACAGCATGTCTTGAACGTGCTGCATTAAATTATTAGAGTCGATATTGGTCTCCCCGCTTTCGATTGCCTCTTGCAGAGCATCGTGAATGAAAATGTACTGCTCTTCCGTCTGAACCAAGAAGTTCCTCTGGGTGCGGATGTGCTTGAGGAAACCGAATACATTAATCTCGTTCTTGGCCTTAGCTTGTTTCAGCATGGCGTCGATTACAATGTATGTTCCGGTACGTCCGACGCCGGCACTGAAACACATTAGACAGACGGGAGATGAAATTAGGAATTATTTATCAATCAAAAGTGTCTATTCACTTTTAATTGTGCATCATCACTGCTTTATGAATTAAAAAGCGCTTGAAAATGAGTGAATTTGTTAAGATGGGATTATATGCTGCGTCGTTACCTGCAGTGGACCACGATGGGCCCAGCGTCGGGCGGATTAGCATTGGACGATTTACGGATAAAGCTCAGAACGGGTAATGGGTGATCGGGCACGCCGTGGTCAGGCCAGCCGGTATAGTGATACTGCCATATAGTACGTTCACCCACATTGGTCCCATTTTTCTTTTTCTTGATCTGCTTAAAAATGCAAAAAGATTTCTCGTTGGCGAAAATTAGCCTCAACTTTTCACATTCGTATGTTTCCATTCTCTTGTTAGCATCGCAAAAAGTATTTTATTTCTAAATGAATACCTTTAAATGTCGAATTTGGAGAGTACGGATGGTGTACGTCGCCATAATGTCCTCTCTCACTAAAGTTACCTGAATATAACCGTACGTTTCGGTACCTTCCTTGGGCCAGTACATATCACATTTCCTCTATAAATAATTATAATTAATTAACCAACAAAATTTGACCAGTTATGGCATCAAACCGGAAACTCTCATGTCACTTTATCATGTCACGTAATTTCTGTATGTCGTGAAAAGCAGGGCACTTAAATTTCATACTTACACGACCGCGTTCGACCAGATTGGTGATCATTACGACTATTGATACACGCTGCTCCCAAACCATCCGCCAGAAGCCATCGAAAGTTGGAGGAAGCGGACCCTGAGTACCGATATAAGCTCGCGCCCTTTGCCAACCATCGATGTAATTCGCATTAACGTAATCCTGCCCCTTTCGCGGAGGTCCGCCGCCGCAGGACAATAATTGTACACGCGTATGGTCGTCTAACGATAATAATAAAGTAAAAATAGAATTGAGCTATTTTTAACGAAATAAAGTTGAAGCTTACATTATATTTCATTAAAATTATAATCTTTATAATTAGTTGTTTTCAGTTTGTTGTCGATCTAAAAATATAAATTTTTATCGCACTTATCAGTCTTGAGCGGTGAAGAAATCAACGTATGATTCAAGCCGAGATACGCATTTCCGAGGTTCGTATGTCGTTTCAATATGACGGAAGAAGATGTAGCAATAATTCCTTCCCGCGCATGATAAAATTAGAAGAACCGTATTTTCCGCATTAAAAAAAAGTTCACAACTGCGCACGATATTGCACGACACTCTCGATTACTCATTAAATCAATTAATTCAGTTATTCCGTAGTGCGCGATAAGCTTGTTTCAGTTTTCTTTTTCGCCGACGGAATCGATAACGAGGTGTCGTAATTTCAGTCAGATGGAATAAATGAAGGGGTCAACAACTGAAGGCCAGCTGAACTAAAATAAATCGAGCGCAACGAGCGGCGAATATCAAGATGGTAAATACAAGTATCTTATAGAAATGAATACGTCGTCGCGGGAATAGAGAACTAAAGCATTACCGATTCTATATTAAGATGTTTCCTTTCATTTGTAAATATTACGACAGCGCGCGACGGACTATATGTCAAAGGCTACTTACATGCGAGTATATTCAGGTATCTGTTCTTGGCCTTATTCTCGGCGAACTGTGAATTCTCCACGGTGTAGTCGCCGGTTTCGGACTGTATCAGCTCGTATTCTTTGCTGAAACCGATGTCCCCGTCGGCGTGTAGGCTCGCGACATGTTGAACGAATTGTTGGACGGCGACGGCGGTCCGCTCGCCGTCTTGCTCGCTGTTCTCCCATTCTTGAAGAGTTGGAACATTTCGCGGCGGATAATCCAGATAGTAGTAGGCAGTGTTGAAGCATTTCCTAAAGATCGGTCTGGAAAAACAAGAGATGCGCAATTCAGAAATTCTCTTCTCCTTTTCTCCAGATCTGTAGAGAATTTCTGTTTCTTTTTCTATACAATTTTTCAGTCCGCAATAATAAACCGTATGCATTTCAAACAATCTGAAATTATTCGAGTGTGTTTCGCGCTGCAAAGTTTGCAGTATCAACGATAAACACGATGTGTGATGAATTGGAAAGGGAAAACCCCGACAGAGACGATCAAATATTGATACACTAAAATCCACGCCGTATGATAACGTATTCCATCGCGCACGCTTCTCGAGCGCACGATTCCTCGCGGGCTCCCCGAACTTACAAGTTGCGAAAGAACTTCTTCATTTCGTCAGCATAATCTCGACGATAGCGTCCATCATAGGCGAGGTCTCGATCGCCGGGATCTCACGAATCAACGAACGCGCATGCAGAATAAACAACGAGCAAGCCGGACTTCGTCCGTGACCCAGAAAATGAGCTTGTCATCAGCCGCGGTCGATTCTTCGCGCATCGCTCGTGTTTTCGTCGTTCTTGAACGTCACCCGAGATACTGACGAGCGAAAAGAACGATTACTCACGGTCTCGCGTACTCGTACGGCGCACACACGTTCTCGCTCACGGCGCGCGAGCGAGTCTCCCCGTTCAGTGCGTGCCGCGTAGCGTCACGTTGCGTCGTCGCCTCGTTCCGCTCCGCGCACCGCGCGCGGAGAGTTGCTCCGGTGACTGTAAGACCATACTTAGCCCTTGTCATCGCTCGTTATCTCGCATGATAACGCGGGACATAAGAGCGCGAGCGTTGCGATATATTAAGGTACGCGTATCGTCGCGCGTTCACACACGTAGAGTGCCACGTAAATTGTGTCAGATAAATTCAATGGCATCATCGGAGTGTGATTGAACGGCACCGTTTAACAATTCGCGAAATAATAATCGCCGGTTCAAAAAAAAATTCAAACTGCTGTAAAAATGATACGAGCTGTTTTAATAAATACACTCAAATAATCCCTTGAGCGCGTTGCATTTTGATGAATTGCATAAATGACTTCATAGGTTTATAAAAATCAAATTTTTTATATTTCCTATTAATTGGTTTTAAACATATTCTCTGCAATTTTTAGTTATCCATAAAATTAAATTCCTGGTAAAATGTATGATAAATTAAAGAAATTTGTAAGCGGAAGGAATCTATAAAGAAAATGTTCAGAAAATAAATTACAGATTGTAAATTGAGAGGAGATTATATCAAGACGATCAGGCTGCAGCAGGAAATCAGGTGGGGAAGTTTCAATAGGAAAAACGGATACGCGTGTGCGTGTGAAGGTGTGCGCGATTGCATCGTTCGTTAGGAAACTTTCTAATCGCTCACATCGTACTCAAAACGCGATTCACGATCCAGGCATGCTCGAACGTACCGATTATTCGACTTACAATTTCCAAGTAACAAAAATAATAGATTCTTTAGCGTTGAAAATCGCTTGATTAGAGCGGAAGCAAAACGTAACTTCATAGCGATGCGAAATAATATTCTGCACGATCGGCTTGCATAGTTATTACGGCGAGAGAGAGAGAGAGAGAGAGAGAGAGAGAGAGAGAGAGAGAGAAAGTTGATCTCTCAATTGTCATGTTTCAATCTGGAAAATTTTCGCCGTAATTTTAAATATTCTACATGAAACGCGATAAACGATTATCATGATAATTCTTCGGTTATCTCAATGTATTTAAGATTAGCAATTATACAGATTACTCGAATAAATGATACAAATCAAAAATTTAGATAAAAGTGGAAGGATTATTACGTAATATTCTGAATGAAGAATTCGCCGGGATTTATGTACAATCTCACGGGATTGTGCGCAGTCGCGCTCAACGCGGAAATGTCGTCTGATAATCGAGCCGCTAGAATTGCCTCCGTATAACCGCGACAACGCGCTATGCATTAAATCATGACTTACTTCCACAGCACGAAGGACATGATCGCCAGCATCACGGCGAAGCAGGCGCAGACCATCCCGGCGATCACTCCCGCGCTCAGCTCTTTGCTGCTCTTGCTACTCATCGGCGATAACTTGTCGCAATCACGGGTGACTAACACCTTCGCCGGTATGGAGCTCTCGCCTAGAATAGGCCGGCTGTCTATTGTGCTTTTGGTGGCTCCCCGCACCACAACCTCGTAAATGGTGTTCATCGTCAGATTGGGTATATGCGTCTGTAAACAGAAATTCGCAAGTGTTAAAATATTCCTTTCTTTTTCCCTAGAATTAATCTAAATTAATGCGGAATATAATAGAGAAATTCATTATTATTGACTAAAATTGGCGATAAAGGAGAAAGTAGTAGAGCAGAATACGCAATTAGTGGTTAATT
Source organism: Linepithema humile (assembly GCF_040581485.1). Classification (NCBI taxonomy): domain Eukaryota; kingdom Metazoa; phylum Arthropoda; class Insecta; order Hymenoptera; family Formicidae; genus Linepithema; species Linepithema humile. The sequence goes on from NC_090128.1 coordinate 46,050,597, forward strand.
ATATAATAGCAATTACTAAATTAATTATCTAATTATCATAGCATACAATAAATTGTTATTACCGCTAAAATTTAGTTATTAGCAAGAATGTAGAAAATATATGTGTATATACCGAGCTCTCGAGATGATTCTTCTCAGCTGGTAGCTCCACTTCCTCGTAAGTCCTTCCATTTTCCTTTCGATAGTGGATGTAATAGTAATCGATCGACTCGGAAAAGGTGGCCGGCCTGGCCCAGTGAACGTAGACCGATTCGTCGGAATGGCAAGTTAAATTCAAGATCAGAGGTGCACTCGGTCCTACTATGTCGGTCCTGCGGATGATTTGATCCGAGGGCTCGCCCTCGTTCTTCCGCGTGTAAGCCTTCACCCAAATCTTATATTCGGTGTGCGGTTCTACAGCACAATGACAAGCGGCGAAGGTTATGAATAATAATCGAGCGAATAAAGTTTCATGAGTAAAATTCGTGCGACTATTCTTTTTCTATAGCGACAAAGTACATCTCGTTGGATTTTATCGAGGTTTTCTCTCGAAAAAGTAATTAGTTATTTATCCGTAATTAAAATCCTAAAGTTATCTAACAATGCATTTGTTTGAGCAATGGGCGCGTGTGAAGGAAGAACATGTGCAGCGATAAAAATTCTTCAAGCTTTCCTTATCAGCGAGTTAAGTACACCGACCTATCTACACTCGTCTACTGTAACGACCATTCGTAGCCGACGAGAGGCTACATGCTTAATCTCGTGTTATCTCGCGTTAGAAAAGGCACAAAAACTTAGAGAATAGAGCGCGGGTCGACTGGAGTTGATCGTTCCGCTCTGTTATACGTTGAGACAAAAAGATAAATTCAGCGAAACTTGCACAACTGACTTTAACGATCTTATTCGCGCACAATTTCGTTTACACATTGTTATTTCGCACGTTTCGCATACTCACGCAATTCTTTCAGGACGAAATCGATGTTCGGGTCGTAGGAGTCCGCCGATTTGTCGGGCAGATGCATTTTCACGTCCGTATAATTGGAATGCATATAGTAAACGCGATATCCGGCGATAACACCGTTGGCGTTCTCAGGCTCCGCCCACGAGAGTTCGATGGTGGTGCCCGTGATTCCTCGTGAGGTGAGATTCTCCGGCTTCGTCGGAGCTGCAAATAAACACGCGTTTCTCATTAGGACGAGACGCATCGATCTCTCCTCAATCGCTCGCGATATCGCGTCAAAGCGCGCAACGCGCGCATGTCGCGTGAGCGGTGAAACTTTTCACTAAAATTTCTATCTCATTCTTTTATTCGAGCTGGAGATTCTTTTTAGGCAAAATATCTTTTTCACACGGTGAATATCATTAACACAAGCATAAAGGGATAGACCCGGCGTGTGATATACATTTCTATGGTTGCACCGGGCATAATGCAGCGAGAGTGCGAGACCTCTTCCCATCCTTTCCTACGCGCCGCGCAGATAAGAGAGAAACATGACCCGATGTTTGGAGCACGCATGCAATACACAGCCGATGCTAAGTCTATCCGCGCATATCTATGATTATCCAATTGTTCTTTTGGGCAGCGGATACCTGACCCTCTGCATTTCCATTTTTCTAAAGCGAGGTAAATAGCACGGATGAATAAACGGCCGTCGAAGCGTTCATAAGAGAGATCAAATTTATTGAATATTCATATATCTGCGCTGCGACATTACCATACGCCACGCGGCGCGCGGTATAAAACATGCAAATTGATTTGCATTCTCCGGTCTCAGCTGCGTAAAATCATTGACAGTAAACTTGCTTAGACAGCTCGCTCTGACACGCTCTAAATAAACCTCAAGCGACGCGTAGTACGGAAAAACTTGGTCATGCCGAATAAAATCAAACGAGGAAATCTGTGATCGGCTAAAGTTTAAACAAATCGAGATTCTTAGTGAAAGTCAAGAAAACAAAAATTGCACAAAGGGCGTTTCGCGACTTGGCGATTATTTTACTCGCGACTATCCATCGTGCCTCGTGTTTTATCGACTTTGCTGAAACACAACGGCTGATAATTCACAGCTATTTGGCCGACCTTTAGTTTGCGTTATCGTTTGTGCCGCGCGGCACTCCGTTTCGGAGCATCGCGCGCTTATCGAGCTCGTGTTAGATTAACGACGTGTAATAAAACGCGGGACTGTCGAAGAGGACAGGAATGTCGCCTCTACACGCTTTAGAAGCTGCGACGGCGGATGATGTCATATCGAGTCCGCGCACGCACGGCAACGGCGGCCGAGCCGCACTCGTATTACTATCAGGCTGAAAAATGAATACGATTATGGCCTGTGTGGCGCAAGGTCGTGATCTTGCAATCCGCCGTACGCTGCACGCAACGTAAAAAGCGAGTCGCGCCGAAACTACTCGGAATACTTATGCTTTTAATAGCATCACGTTCATCGTGGCTGTATTCTGCGCGGAATAATCGATAAATAACCTTGTCCCAAGCGAATAAGAATGAGAAGAAGCGATTTCGCGGTGAAGCGAGACTTGAACGATGCACTCTGTTTACGAGTGGGAAAGATATGAAAATAGAAATGCCAACATTGGGAGGTCGTTTTCTCCGTGAAACCCGTGAGGCCAAGGCTCGAGTAGGCGAAAGTGCCTTTTATTAGAATAGGTTCGCCGTAACGGTTCACGAGTGAAAGGAACAGTCGATACGAAACGAGGTACCTGCTTCGAGAGTCGCGCCTGCACGTTGATTTGCGCGTCATCGGCGCTGCATCCGAACTCCGATGCAATTATTTCGAATCTCTCGATTCATTCCAATCAAAAATTTCAAATAAAAAATGACTGAAAAATTTGAAAGACGGGCAATTGCAGGTCGGTGCGCGGCGCTGTTTTTCTCTTCGTAACTTTTTTTTAAAATAAAAATGTGTTTCAATTTATTTTAAATTATTTTTAACCTGTAATACATTATAAAAAACTCCACCCACTTTAACAGATTTATTGGGAAAAAAAATAGCTCTAGTCTGCAATCGCTTTCCTATTATTGCTTTAATACACAAGTCTATTTAATTGCCAGACAAATCATTTTTATATTCTATCGCGGAGAGATATTTTTTCAATTGACAATTTTTCAATTTCGTCTGCATGTTAATAATTTTTTTTACTTTGCAAAAATCATTTAACGATCCGCGATCATAATAATGTTTCCACTCGTCTCGATTAGATCGATCGACCTTGATCCTGTCATAAAAATAGCACGTTTGGCTCGCGCGCGAGAAGTAATGTCATTGCAAGCTGATCCTGAAGATGACTAATACGAAATAAGCATATTTCCACAATTATGCTCCGACGACATTTAAGATCAGTAGATAATTGTTGTCATGGCAACACGCGCCTTCGGCTGTACGCTGCATAACAAAATAAAAAAAAAAAAAAAAAACAAATGACGTGTATCTCTTTTATGCAGGTACAAAACGCGCAAAGCACGTTGATCCTGTCAATATTTTAATCCTGTCAATATTTTATTACGCTTTTACGCGGGGAACAAAGCGATCGTTGTCGATTCATCCACAATTACGGCCGAACAAATCCCGTGTGCAACAAAAATATTGCAAAATATCGTTTTCCCGCAACAGTCAGCGCACTTGCGGCAATTACAACGGCTTGCAAAATAATCCAGCGCAACCGTTTACACTTGTGTCATAATACACGTGTGTGCATATGCATATACGTATTTATACATATACATGTGTGCTTGGTTCAAAACGTTTGCGCAATCATGGGTGTGCATTGTAGGTGAGCGCGCGGAGTTTCAGAAGAAGGTAAAACGGACCTCCGCGTCTTTTCTTCAAAGCGTCTTCGCGCGAGGACGGAACGCACGTACGTTGCACTGCCGACGCGTTCCGCGAAATCGAGACGGAACGGGAAATGAGTTAAGCGTCGATTACAAGCGACAATCTTATGCTCGCAAGGTGATTACGAAGTGGCCGCCGCGCGCGCGCGCGCTGAGTAACGCAATACTCGAGCGAGCGCGTGGCATTTCCTAGTGAAACTCACGCGTTTATTTTTGCGCTTTACCAATTAATCGAGCGTTTAAACGTCTACCAAGTAACGAGATTTTTATCTCATCGCAGCTCGTTAACCTATTTGTATATTTTAAAAATACCCTGCTTTTTTTGAAAAGAATACAAATTATTAATCTAATTTGTTTCGTTTAATAATATCAGTATTGTGTAATCTGAATAGTCAAATGTTAACAATGTTGGCAGATCGACAGCAAATTTAATCAAATTCGATCAAAGCTATTTGCCAGTAAATATGATCAAACATTTGATCAAATTTGCTGTCAATCTGTCAACATTGCTGACATTTTGCCTACTGATTAACAATGGCTAGCTTATTAAATGAAGCGCTCAGGAAACTTAAGACGGCGACAAATAGCCTGAATTTCCAGACATAATACAGATAGAGTTCATATCGCCTAATTCGTAGCTTCAAAACGCTTCCAAGTATATTGTATTTTAACAGCGGCGTGACGCGATATTGCCTTATCGAAATATATCCTCCCTTTATTTCCTCTTTCTATCATATATTTTCCTACTATTATCGGTACATATTTCTCCTCGCTATTCTTTATTATTTGCATCATTTTAAAATTATATTTCCTACTATTAATGTGTCGCTTTATCATTCGCCCTTTTCATCATCTTATCATTTTAAACGTCCCGCTTCTTCACGCAAACTCTTCGCAAGCAGTTTCGCGTCGGCCTGTTGTCTCCCGCGAATTACCTCGATAAATATCGCTGTCATTCTCCGTGGAAGACACCGGCACGATGTAGGTCGTCCGCTCGAAGAAGGTCTGCCCGTCGGTCGTCTCCGTGACCGGGTACGCAGCGGTGACGATGAGGAATCTCAGGATCAGGGCTAGCGAGGCCGCCAATTGAGCGGCACTGGCCACGCTGGCCCACGACATCTTATTATTTTCTTTTCCTTTTGTTTTCTCCTCTTACTCCGCGCACTGCGGCAGCTGCAGCTGTAAGACGCCGCGTGCTCGCGTGCGTGCGTGTGTGCGTGCGTCTCTCCTCTGATCCGCCCGCTATTTCACAAACTCGCCCATCCTCGCCGTGGAGCACGGCGCGCTCGCGCTATTTCTCTCAATTATCGCACCGTCTTCGTCGCAGCAGTCTTAAGTAGAGCGCATAACGACGCGTTGTTCACCGCTCGGTCCATTGTCACTGTCACACTGCGCACGCGGAAGTTCTCTCCAGTTATCAAGCGATGAATCAACTTTTCGGCAGCAAAATTATCGCACGCGTCACGACAGTTGGTGCGGCACTATATTCGAGAACGGTTATTTCCTGTTGGGAACGAACAATTCCGTGTGAATTCCGAGACGAGTCCATCGCGAGTGCGAATCCGGTCGTCACTCGCGAAAGATTCGAGTGAGAATCGTGGCGCTTTTTGACGGAGTGGAGCGTGCATGGAATAGCGGATGCGGAAATCGCGATATACGTATATATGTGGAGCGACAGCTCTATAAGATGAGACTCAATTATCTATCCAACCTCGAAACGGTTCTTGAAAGTTGCCGTCGATAGCGCTACGCTTTAATTCGTGTAAAAAAAAAATAATATTTGTGCGTGCACCGTTTCAGCAATTTGTAAATCGCGACAGCAGCTGCTTGAATATCACGCTTTAATGTCATAACAAAAAAGGCTTGGAAAAGAACATCGCTACACAGATACTGTAATATTGTCATTATGCTCTGACGATCGCGTCCCCAAATATCCGTCATCGATCGTACGATCACGCCACGAGGGAAGAACATAGCAGCGGATTATTCGGCCCCCTTGAAACGCTGTCGAGTGACTTCCCCCTGCATTTTTAGCGGATAGAAACTAGGGGAATATAGCACTGCGTTCGTAAACAACGACGGTGCACGATGCTGTACTGATTAATATCGACATATCGAGCCCTGTCATTCAATCTATTTGAAATAGCAGAGCAAAGTGGAGAGAGAAGTGAAAAAGTATATTTAACGTTAAAACAAGATTAAAGTTGGAAACTTTGCAAATCAATATTTGTTCGGAACAAATTGAATGTCATCCTTGTAACATCTTTATCTCCGATGTAAAATATTTTATTAATTAAATCTTACTCCCAAACTTTTTTTGTTCGAAAAACGTGCCGGAATTACAAATGAAGAATTTGTCATTCGCTCGTATTTTTAAAAGCTGACTTGTGATTGTTCATTTTCAATCTATTTTGATTAAAAAAAAAAAAAAAAAACTGTCCAGATTTACCTTTACGAAAATTAAATTCTAATGTATATCTTCAAGATTTAAACTTTGTCAGTATCTTGTACATTTCTTCAATTTCCGATCAAGAGAACGGGAAAATCGAATTTTCGAAGCAACGCGAGAGTGACTATTCCTGATGCAGTGCGAACAATTAAATGTCAGTTGCAGCAGAAATTGAGTTAGCTTGAATGCTGGATTAAACGGATAAAGAAGCAAATTACAGGACGGCCAATAACAATGGTGTTTCCTTGACAATGGAGAGGAATAGAAAGAGAGACAGAGGTACTTCTCGTACAAAGAGGATCGCGTTCCAGTTTCATATTCCATTTACCGCCTAATTGGCACTATACCATAGATAAATAATTGCAAGAACTTGGGAATAATGACGGCGAATAGCGTGACATGTGTTATTTCACGGCAATATAAACTTTTTATTCAATGCAAAAGAATTGCACACACGCGCGATTACATTTAACGGTCCACAATTGGTCCATAAAGGAATAATGTCGTTTCGTTAAAGTTCTTTTTACGCGTTGCAAGTCTCAAATAAAAGAAGTGAATTGTATATTTTGCAGCATATTTTGCATTGTGTTCAAACGAGAACGATGATTAAAACGTAATATCTGTCCAGCTTGCGTTTAAAGTAATTCAGATTAAAATTATTGTGCTCGAAACAGCGGAATAAATGAAACGTGTTAACGTTTAAACGGTCAAATATCCGAGTGTCCCATATTTTTTACGGGAAAAGGAAAGATGCAAAAGCGGATGAGACTAATCCATGGTTCCCACGTCAATCCTATGCTCGCTCGAGTTTTTATTTCACAATGCGACAGAAGCATGAATATAATCATCCAAACGAGAGCAGCGAGACCGCGCCCCATTTCGCGACTCGTCCACGTTTCGTCGACGCGAAACGAGACAATGCATTATCGAAAATTGCGTCGGATTATTTTCTCGAGGATGAACGCTCTCCTCGCAAAGAACGCGCAAAGAAATTGACATTCGCGCTACAGAGTATTTTATTCGCGCAATCGTATCTCATTTCCGTGAAATCGGAGAAGGAGGAACGAAGGAGGATATTTGAAGGAGAGTTAAGTTTTCAAAGCACGATATTCTCTCGTCCGTTCGAAAGAAGAAGAAAGAAAGACCGAGGAGAGAAGAGAAAGACGTCGTGGGGACGCGTGTTGCGCGCGGATGCACTCGCGCGGACCGTTCAGGAGGAACGTCAAGTGTCGCTCGTCGAAATTGGAACGTCGAGTCCACGATTCGAAACGGCGGCGCGGAACGGATTGACCTCGATCATGCGAGTGCGATTTTTGAGCGAGAGAAGCACCGGAGCGTGCGTTGCCACCGTCGTCGACCCTACGATGAATCGTCGTCGCTCCCCGCGCGCCCTTCCCCCTCGCGCTTCCACGCGGCCGGCGCGGCGGATGCACCGAGTTTCGCCGATCGAACTCGCTACGACGAGTCCTTCAACGTCGCGTCGTCGCGCCGCGCCGCAATCGACGGAATCATTCGGTCGCTATTTTTCCTCGTGTCGAATCGGAGCGGAAGTTAAGGAGCCGTGATTCGCCTCGCTTTTTTCATCCTTCAACGGCGCTCGCAGTCTGACTCTGAGTTTATCGATTTTCTTTTTTCACAATTTAAATCCCTCCTCCACTTTTGTTATTCAATGGCGCTCGTGTCTGATTCAATTGTATCGATCCTTATTTTTCCTCGCGTCGAATATGAATGGAGTATACGAGTTAAATGCCGATACATGTCATTGTTAACCGACATGACTCATAGCAGCGTTGTGTCGACCGTTATTTTCCCTTTATCGAATAGAAAGGATGTAAGCACAAACGGAAATCATCGAAATTTATCAAAGTCTCTCTCGTAAATCCCGAATTAGATGCCCCAGTAGAAATTTTTCTTATATCGAATACAAACGAATAGAAAGTTAAACGACGGGAAAAGACTTCAATTTATTCCTCGTTATCACTTTAACGACACTCATCGAAATTAATTAGTGTTTCTTGAAATTATTCGGACAGGAGGTGATGATTCACATTAAACTGATTAATCGCAAAACAAATTTGTAAGGAAAAAAGAATGAACGAGAAAAAAATTTAGAAAATGTTATTTCTCTTTATAAAAAACATATATATAATATATATACGAATCGCGTTCCTCCACGAGAGCATCGTAATTAACTTCTTCCTTCTCTTCCTTTACTGTCTCGCGCACTCATCAAAACGTCATCCACAGACACGGCAGCATAAAGAGATTTTTCGCGAGGACACAATAGACCTGTCCGTGTCACACTACATTTTTTGCACTTTGCGCACACGAAACGAAAGCTGCGACCGAACGAGAGACGAGCCCTAAAAGCGCGAAGAATATATCGCGATGTTAGCGGACCTGCCGATGAATATTAAGGACATTCCGGATGCGCCGCTCCAGCTTCATTTCGGCACTGCTCGACATGCACATTTCGCTCGCGCTCGCGTCATATCGACCCCTCGACCCCGACGTCTCTACCCACTACTCCGAAATCCGATTCGGAGCGCCGAGGCCCTCCAGCCGAGCAACAGCTCGTAGCGACCCGAACAAAGGATCGCACCCGGGCGAACGGATTTGCCTCTGATAATATATCCTTACGATTTCTAGGCGTCACCAGCGACCCGGAGAAGGCGTCGTCGGAATCGACGGTGCGCCGCCATCTCGGCGAGTCCCTCTCTCTCTCTTTCTCTCCCTTTCTCTCTTCCTCTCTCTCTCTCTGCTTCGTGCGAGAGATAATCGTCCGGACAGGATCTGTCGGTCCTGATTTTTCGCTTTCTCGCACTCGCCGATATCGCAATTTCACGACGCAGACCGCACCGACCGCAATCGACAGTGAGCACTCGCTCGCACGCGATTCCGCGTGATTGTTTTCTGTGTATGAGCGGACACTCACACCGGGGACGCGTACTTGTCACTGCGCGCGTACGCGTGAGCGCATTCGCACTGCACCGCTCGCGCTCGCTTCTCGTTCACGCACTCGAATGCAAGCGTACGCTTTGCGGTCTCGTCGCAGCTCGTCGCCGCGGCTCGTATCCGCCTCGTAACATTGTTGTTGCGGATTATCTCCAGTTATACCTGGCGCTGGTGAAGAAGCTCCGCGAGTTTCGCTTCCGGATGTCGACCACGCCGCGATGCGTGCGTCGCACGCTGTCGTGCTTACTACACCCACACACGTATACACAGGGCACACACACACAGAGCGGCCGCCTTCTCCGTTTAATATATCGCGCGCGTATTAGTCCGATAGTTTCACACGCGGCCCGAGCGAACGAAGAGGCACACACGTGTGCGCAGACACGGACGCGCTCCGTTCCGCGTGCGTGTCCGCTCCCGGATGACGATGACGGCGTGGACGGCGAGGAAACCGGCTGGCGCGCGATGCGACGTGCTCGCCGTGGCCGACTCGAGAGGGCACGCTTCTCTCGTGCTGAAAAATCGGGGAAAATCGATCGTCGACCAGGCGGGGCGCCGACCGAAACGCCGTGGCAGCTGCTCTCGCTTTCTCTCTCTCTTTCTCCTGCCTCCTATCCCCGTCTTTGTTTCTCCCGGGCTCTCTGTATAGTCGGCTTCCTCTCGCACACGGTTGCCGGCTGTCACGATCCCCTCTTCTGCGCGTTTCTCCCGTGACCGCTCCGCTCGTCTCTCTCGCGCAAACGGCGTCTTCTCTTTCTCTCTTGGATCTTTGAATCAGCTGCCTCTGCCGTCCTTCTCTATCTTCAGCTTTCCTCTCTATCCCTTCTTTCGTTCTCACTCTTTCTTTCTCTTTGATAAATTTGTAAAAAGAAGTCTTACACAACTCTAATAAGATTCTTCAATTTTTTTTTTGAATAAATCCTTTTAATGCTAATCTTCCATTGAAAATGTTAAGAAATATTGCACTGCTTGGGAAACTCTCAAGCGCGAGTATCTAACACGAGCATGAGATATTGAGAATCCGTAGATACTGCTGTGAGAATGCACTTTCCTTCGCAACGAAGAAACTTCGGCGTTCACAATGAGATTTCAGATGAGAGTGCGGCTGGAACACGGCTAGAAAGTTGTCAGCGCATAAAAATGCGCAGAGCCATGATGATGATTCAGAACAATGATGAATCACCAGCAGTAGATGCGTTTACATTATCGTACTGCGTTTCAAATATTTCAAAAATAAACAGGTTTTTCGATTTCAAGAATTCGTCGATTCTTTTCTTTTTCGAAACATTTCTTAAAGTTTTATTATAATATTTTAATTATAATATACTCGTTATATGTATTATGTAATTTAATAAATTCATTTCGAATTCGATTCGAACACGGCAGAAATGCCGAGTTCAAGTCTGAGGAGAATGCAAATCTATTATAATAATTATATACTTTCAATATAAATAAATAATGCACAAAGAAATATTTGCGTTCGTATCAGTGAAGAACTCTTGCCTTGCAGCTCCAGCTAAGCCAGCTTTCCACGAATGCTTTATCACAAATGATATCACGTTCTGTTTTACCGTACCCGGGTATTCGCGCTCTTTATCTGTTACTGTACTCGAGATTCCCCGCTAACTTAATTTTACATTCAACTTTATCATTCAGCTTTAGCAAAAAAAAAAAAAAAAAGGTAAAATAATTTTTTTTTCCCCTCTCTACTTACCGCCTTCGTCGGTCATCACTGTTACAGTCGAAGCCGGTCCGTGACCCTCGGGGTTGAATATTTGCAAGGAGACAAGGTACTGCGTAAAGGTATCCAAATTGTGAATACTGTGATTCTGAAAAGCAAAGATAAAAAAAATGTACCTCTATTTTTCATACATATTTTTTTGTAATAACAATGCACTAGAATAATATGTCACGCAACTTACGTCGACAGCAGGATCGCGGATATAAATATTTTTCATTTCTTCATCCGCTTTTTCGCGTCGTCGGTATCCTATGCGATACCCGAGGAACTCGCCGTGTATGGTGTCACGATTCGGCGGTTTCCATGCCAGATAAATAGACGTCGCCGAGGTATTATGAGCTGCGGTGATGGTCGGTTTTCCTTCTGGGACTGCAAACAATCATACATTGTGTAAATCCTCTGAATCCTGAACTTTTGGAGACGAGGGTCTTAAAAATAAACACGCACGGCATCTAATCCTAAAAAAGTATCGCGCAGAAGTATTATCTTTATATTCATAAATATTGTTACGCACAAAAGTTGGCAAAAGTTTTTCGCAGTGATCAGTTTATCCAAATACCTCGTATATCGTATATTCCGCGTGAAAAAATAGAGTTTTATTTCCTCCAGAAAATCTCGGTGAAAATTGCACGTCTCTTATCGGAGTTCCTCGAACAAAACGTACACGCGCTATAGAAATCGATCAATGTACGGGAAAAAAAAGAATCGCTTCTAAAGAACAACGCGCGGCGGTATGACATATCGTAAAAATAATATTTAAAGTTGCTGTTGAACGGCATGGTTGTCGGTCAGAAATCGATAGTTGTGATTGCGTCGAATCGTCGAACACGGGTAAATACGTAACGAATATGGAAAAAAATTAAAACGTAATATTTAACCGGCAATCGCGGATATAAATTTTTAAACTAGCGGGATATCCTCTTGGAAATTTCAAGTCTCTGTATGTATGGAGGGGCCGACGATATAAAATTTCCGCGGATTGTACGTATGTACGTACTGTTGACGCAGGCGCGAATACATTTTTCCTCCTCCCCATCCTAATATTGGATATATATTTTCGTCGAAATCATTCAATCTATGTATGTTAACAATATCTCTTTATACATACGATCGTTTACCAGTGTACGCATCGCTTATTGATCCGCATGGAATTGTTTTCAAAGTTGAATATTTTTAATTCATGTTCGCGAGCGCGTAAACCGCATCTAAATCCGCACACCGATATCGCAATCTCTTTTCTACATAGCAAGTGATACGTTTCTGCGTCATTATAGGAAAACGGAGTCAATGAGACAATTATTCCTACATATAAAAAACACTATAGAAATTTCATCGAGAATCGGATATCACTTTTCCGACGTGTAACACGTTTCATAATAGAAGTTCTGAAAAATAGCATTACATTCCGCATTGTTAAAATAAAAAAACAATTTAATGAATAAGACACTCTGTAATCGGATTTGGTTGCCGGCGAAAAATACTCTTTATTACAGATTAATAGATATTTCGTCGAATAATTAAATATTATTTTCTTCATACGTTCGCTCCACTCCGAACTGTAATATCTTTCCGCATTATGAGAAAAATTAGCGGCCGATCGGATTATCTCGCATTTAAAAAGTACATCTCGTTGCAGCCAAATATCATTCACATGTACTTTACACATCCGAGAAGCAACACGGTCATTCAGTCTTTATGACGTCGCGACGCACGGCGGGAGAGGGGATGTGGAAAAATGGTCGCGTAATAATTTTAAAGGCGGCGCAATTTGTTTCGGGTTGCCTTATCGCACGCGAAGCGCAAAGGCGGCGGGAGGGCGGAGCAGGTGAGCCGCTCGTTGTCCTTGTCACAGGGGCGAGCGACGGCCGTTCGAAATAATTAGCATCCGCGCGTCACTTCTAAAACACCCAGACCCCGCGCGCTGTCATGAATATCGCGTCGGCACGCTGGCTGACTCGACCGCGCGGGAGTGAGAAATTGTCGCAGAAATAATACCGAGACATTTAATGCGCGTTGTGTGTCAGTCGCCGCTCAGTTAACCCGACCGTCCCATCCGTCGTGTTAATACCTGTGGAAGCGTTAATTGCACGATCGCGCATACTAATGGCGCGTGAGGATAATCGCGCGGCATCAGGCGTGCATTGTGTCGGTAATGGAAAAATAAGAAACTTTCTAATGATGATAATGTTAGTAACTAATTATTTGATTAATTAATATTTGATTCACTTCTCCCCTCGAATCGACATTTGCATTCGAAGCCAAAGCGAGAGAAGCGACTGATAATTTATGCTTAAAAAAAAAAAGACAATTTCACGTTAATTGCATTTTTCTGATAATTCCTACAAATGTTAGAGTAAGAAAAAAAAAATTCCAATATTCTGCGTACACACAGGCGACGTCAAAATAATGCGATCGATTAATCATTGCGCTGCTTGATTACCAGAAGAGATTATAATCTGTCAAAGAGTGATAAGCCGGCAAGCCGATTGGGTATTAGCAGAATAAGTGGAAAGTGATAAGTCTTTTTAAAAGCGGGTCTCCGCTCTCCACTTTCGCCGAGCAATTTAGCGCCACGATAAATGCGGGCTGCACTTTTTTTACTAGCGCTAAATCTGCGTTAACTTATTATTACTCCGTCGGCGCATTTATGACGATAGCTACGCCGGGGTTTTATACCTCGAGCGATATATTATCGAAGTACCAATTTCGCCGTGAACACCGAACCGCTTAATCGCAACAAACCATGTAAACATGGCTAATGCTGCTCCACGTATCGTTATACTATGTATCGTTAATAATAATGTCGTAAAGACGCGAGCGTATTACACAGTTCGACGTGTGGAATTACCCCATTTCGATCCAAATTGATGCCTCGTGTACTCTCATAATTAATTTTAATTTATTTATTTTTCCGCACGATATACGCACTGTATTATTTTTCGCAAATAAAGGTTTCTCGCGATTAAGCGGTTCAGCGCGCTCACGTGCGAAATTCGTATATTTCGATCGTAATATATCGCTCGGAGCATGAAAAATGAATATTACCGTGATAATGATGGGATAGAATCAAGAATCGTGATTTCGAGTCCTCGGACGATTCATCATTTAACCGAGGAGGGACAAAGTATCGTCGTTATGTAATATCAAGGCGGAAAATAAATTACTTCGGTCACTGTGCTATAGAGATTCCTTAGGCTCCATCGCTACGTCGAAACGTGACTCGCGGAAAGGCGCCTTTATTGCATCCACCGAGTCCCTCCACTACTTTATCAACCCCGTCGGAATCGAAAATAGTTCACAGCAGGCAGAAGCTACCGCTCTTTCCCGATTCTCGAGACGACTCTCGCGAATGAACTTGCCCAGCACCCCGACCCATCGGATGTTGCGGCGGCAACAATGCGAGTCCCTCTCTTTCCCTCATTTTCGGTCTCTCTCCTCCGCGTTCTTTCATCCGAGTTTTCGCCCGAGAGAGGCTTCGCTCTCTCAATTTATCCTACGTAGAAATTAACTATGCTGAATGCGTGATGCACATTTAATCGACGAGCAAATTCCTCGGCTGAATCAACCGGCGATTAAGCCTTGAGTCCTTCATTTATCGTTGTTATTACAAGCGGTCGTTAATCTGCCCAACTTGCTCAATATACTGAATTAACAGCGCGGTCACCGACAATGCGTAATCTTCTCGAGTTGGTGCAACCGAAATCAGTGGCGATATAACATCAAACTCTTATAAAGAGAAAAAAATGGAAAAATAGCAATTGGAATTAGAAATTCAGAAAGAAAGCTACCTCTTATTCATGTAAAAAAATTCTCATATAATACTTGAACATGACGATTCGTGTCTGATCGCAGTTACAGCAGGATTGTCACAAAAGTCTTAGAGAGACGTGCTTTTTCACTGACATCGAAGATGTCCGAGAGAAAAAAAAAGAAAAAAAAAAGAAAAAAAAAGAGCGCGACGAACTGTAACCCTCCATAGCCGAGTTCCTGCAATTTTCAGACCAACCCTCGGACTCGTCGGTGCGAATGAACTTACCAGGACGACGCAGTGCCGACGGGTGTCCCGATAGCTAATTGGTAGCTCGGTTGCGCTGTATATTTATGGCGAGAGCGAGCGAACGAGGTCCGGAAATGGGCACGAGAAGCGGTGGTGCCGTGTACGTATTGAACCCGGCCGCGGAGTAAAGTGGTAGTGGAGAAGTTTCGTCGGTCCGTGCCCTATTGATCCGGGTGCACGGGGGGTGCTTTCATTTGAGCCATCGTGAATTCCCGTGCTGTTGCCGCGCGAGGGAGGCGAGCGGGCGAAATGCGCGAGCGCTACCGCCGACCTACCTATCCGACCGGCCGGCCGGCCTACCGCACCGATACCCACGAATTAGAATCACGAATTAGAATCCGGTGGCATAAACCAATGCGCGTCCGGGTCTCCTCTATGTGCGACCGTCCGCCGTTCGTTCGTCGAACCCGCTGCTGCCGCCGCCGCCGCCGCCGCCGCCGCTGCCGCCGCGCTTGCACGAAACGCACGCAACGTGACCCGTCTACGCGTCCTGTCAATATTGACGCATTACTCGACACTCGTACGATCGTTGATGTCGATGTGGGCATATCGACTGCCGCATTCCATTCGTATCCTGCAAACTGAAACGAATCGCGCGTCGCACCACGCCGCACCGACCGACCGACCGCGAAAGGTATCGTTTTTCAGAGAGCGCGCCAACAATGTTTCCTCGTTACAATCTGAAACGTCTGGCGCATAATTAAAAATGAATAAAGGCTGGAAACCAGGTGAGCACGTTTCGACAAACGCGAGAGTATGCCGCGTAAGAAATAAATCTTTTTTATCCACGGTCCCAGAAAAATTACGGACGGAAACAAAAAAAAAAAAAAGGAGTAATTTACACCTTCTTCCTTTTTCACATTAATGATGTATTCCCTCTTACGTTTATTTATCTCGCGTGAAAAAAGTATATCTCTTCGTAAGCGACGTAAGAAATGTAGCAGCAGTCGAATGTAGCAAAACTACTTGTTCCTTTTCTCCATATGCTGCGCCGCCGCGTCGATTTCGAGTACATACGATACCCGTTGCATCGGCAACGCGAATATATCGCGACTGCATTTCATCCGCGCGCGCGCGCGCGCGTTGTGAACCAGCAACGTGCATCGCACGACGAATGTATCGTTTTTCGATCGCGTTCTGCGTCTCGTGAAAAAGTTTTTTTTTTCATCCCATTTTTAATACGTATAGAAAAATTCGTAGTGTATCGTGTTACTTAACACTGCGCAAAAACTACACACATGTCCCAAAAGTTCGGCAATATTGCATTTCCCAATATATATTCATCAACCGATGATACGCGGCTCGATAGTTATCGGAATCCTAAACCACCGTGAGAAAGCGTACGTGTGGCCGCGGTCACGTAAAAAATTACTTCGATTTTATCGCGGGACGTTATCACGGGACGCTAATTCGGGGCACAACTGATCGGATCGCACGCGCGATATTGCGACGGGAAATTGCGAAAGCGCCAACGTTGATGATACGCCAGTGTAATCGCGCGTAGAACGGGATTCATCGGCCGCCGCCGGGTAATATCGCCGAATTTTTTCCGCCGCGCGGGGCGATGACACGCCACGGGGCGACATTTCGCGGCGTTTAAATTAATTATTGACATCGAGTGTACTCGCGCGTTCACGCGTACACACGTATCAATGTGACGATACTAGGAAGTAACAAGGGGTTCGACAATACGGGTGCGTCTCAATAACCCGGATAATTATTCCCATCTCACGCGCTGGAGCGACGAGCCGCTGCTGCCGCCGCCGCCGCCGCCGCCGCCACCGCCGCCGACGTCGACACGGTTACGTGGTATTTAATAGCATCGGTTTTGTTATACACCGCTCCGCTTTGGAAATAACCGCGGCGCAATCTGGTGCCTCAATTTTTGATGCGAAGCGTCTAGGAAATAGGATCAGGGTGTGAAATGCGAGCGAGTACGTGATGAATCTCGTTGATCTACTACGAGAAGTGCGGGCGCAACAACATAATGAATGAATGAAGAAATCTATATATCTAGGCAATAGTTTATTTAATAATGCAGATAATGTGTGCGTTAATCAAAATAATTATAATATAAAGCTAAATATGACATTGGAATGTTTAGCAATGGCGAACCACTATATTCAAAATATCCAACGACCAAATTTACGCTTTAATTTAAAACTTAATTGGCAAGCTATTAAAATTAATATTATATTATACAATTAATAACTGTATTACTACATAATAATATATAGTGTACTTCCTATAGGGTGTAGTATATTAATATAAATTAATAAATAAATTGAAAATTAAAAGGGTATGTATGTACGCAAGCATGTGTGAGCAATAAATGTGAACACGAAATGCAAGTCTTATTTTTTTACTCTCTAAACAAACTAAATTATAATGAGTTTTATTATATTATCTATAATAAATAGTGTAATATATAATAAAGATCATAACAATATTCATAATATACGTATAAATGCATTGTGATAGCTAATGTC
Source organism: Linepithema humile (assembly GCF_040581485.1). Classification (NCBI taxonomy): domain Eukaryota; kingdom Metazoa; phylum Arthropoda; class Insecta; order Hymenoptera; family Formicidae; genus Linepithema; species Linepithema humile. The sequence goes on from NC_090128.1 coordinate 46,068,108, forward strand.
TGAATGCCAGTTTTCAGCAAAACTATTAAATTGAAACATTGTTGAAAATTATATACATAGCATTTATTATAAAATATTTTTCGTAATATTGATTATATATCAAGTGTTAATTGTTTAAATTGATCCTACAAGTATTTTTCGCAAATACTAGATAAATGATCAATGGAGTGTAGAATTAAATTATATAAAACTATAAAAAACAAAAACAAAGAAAAAATCAATTGCAACAGATCCGAAAAAATTCTGTTCTCATTTATTCATTTGTCCATTAAAATGAATCCGAATTCCACATACGACGGTATATACAATCCACGAGGTATCTAATTCCCGCTGGACCGCGAGTTGACCCTTCGCGCGCGCGAGTAACGCGGTAATTGGGCCTGCGATCAGGACGCGCGGGAATCCAGGTCGGAAAGGGTAGAGCGTGGAGAGGAGATGGTCCACGGTGCCGTGCACGCAAACTTTGTCGTCCGTGGCGCGTATATATACAACTACACGTTACTAGCCACCCCATTGCACGCGGGCGCTCGAGCTCGGTGGAATTTATAGGGCTCGCTTTGCGCGAGGCGGGCGCTCAAGCTATTTTATTACGCGCGGGAGAGCGACGTCGACGACGTCGGTGACGTCGGAAGCGTTGACGTTGTCGCCTGACGGAAGAAGGAAATAGGGAAATAGCGGAGAAAGGAAGAGAGAGAAAGGGGGGGGGGTGAGAAAGAAAGGGAACGAGAAAGGGAGATAGAAAGAAGAAAGAGAGAAGGTGAATTATGAAACAAAAGAAAAAGAATAGGCTCGACTCAAGCCTGCTTGTACACTCAGCCGGCTGCCGGCTGCAATTAGCACCCCTTTAGTTAGCCGCTCTGAACGGCTTCTTCTCGCCTCCCCGGATGCCGAGAACTGGCCATGCTCGCGCTCTTAATCCCTACCCAACACTTCCCAACACTCGGACTTTCCTCCTTTCCGTCGGAGTTTCGTCTTCTTCCTCGCCTCGCCGTCAAACGCTTTGTGCCCGCCGGCGCGCTAACGACCGGAGGGTGTCAACCGTTTAATTTAGCATGACGCCTCTCTCAGCGTCATCGTGGTCGACAAACTTCGTTTTGATAACCCGCGGGAGATGTAATTTGGACGATTGAATCGGCTTGGAACGCAGATGTACGCGACGAGAGGACATGCCGTAGCCGATATTGGCCTTCATCCGCAAACTTTACTGTCAGTTTTCTAAAAGACGAGAGCACTTTTGCGACCGCGCGACGGCTTAATTTAGAAATAAATTCTACATAACGCATCGCGTATTTTCTTAATAAAATATTCCAATAAATAAATAACATTAAAATCTAGGGAATAAATTAATTAGAATGATTCATTTTCTATTTACCGAAAAAGTAAGTCTCTCACATTACAATTTCTAATTACGCGCAACGTATATTGCTGTATCAAGACATTAATATATTTATAATACGTTTAATAATTTATAATAATTATATATATACATTTCCCCCTAACAATTATTTTATAATTAAAAATATATATGTTTATAACAATTACATAAGTGTATAAATATTTATGATATATTATTGCGTTTTTGGAAACCATCCAATTAAAATAATAGTTTAATTAATTTGATTAAAGTATAAATGTAATATGTATTATTTATAATACAAACAGAATTTTCGGTGCAGCTGTAATGCTATTTTTATCTCTTATATTCTGCAAAAGAATATATATGCCGCAACAAAATACGTTGCATATGCACACTTGCTGCGATGGCGACCGGTAAAAATGTACCAGTATCGGTCGACTACCCGATAAAAACAAAACAGAAAAAGAGAATTAAAATAGAGAAAACTTACTTTCACGAAGAGTCACCATATAGTAGGATGCTTGACTGGCCTTGCTGCGTCCTAATGCATTTATCGCCGCCACTCGGAAACTGTACACCGTGAACGGCCTTAGATTCTCGACGGTGTAAAACGTTTCGTTGTGCGGCGTTATGATCTCCTTCGTTCCGTTCCATGCACCGTTTTCCCCGATGCTGGAAATAACAAATGCGTCGCATTATGACATTTTCAATTACTTTATTCATATTACAATAAAATTATATATGTACAATTTTCAATTACTATATTCATATTACAGAAAACTTGAAAATCTTTATAGAAAACCTTTATACAAGATTATCCATCTAACATTATTTTATCAAATATCCTTCTCTCCCATCTTTTCTTTCTTTTTTATCTGTGAGAGCAAGCATCGTGGTTGTACGATTCTAAGGGGCTCAACGTGATAGCGCATGTCTATACCTGCCTCTTTCGCAAAGTTGCATGAAACTCCCAAAATGCATTAAGAAAATATTTCCGAAAGTAACGTTCGCTGGGGCATTCTATGTATGAGACGAAGGCCAACTTCTGTGAAAGATATTCAAATTTGTAACTAACCGCGTTCCCAGATGCGCGATTCTTGTGCTAACGCAGCGCATGTTCTTAGTCTCTCAATCTCATTTCAGTATTTTAGTCGCAAAGCATAGAAAGCAGCCGATTCTAATGGTAAATAATCAGAATTATCTAGATTCTTTTACACAGGCTGATAATATTAAAATATACGGCTATAATTTACAAATATACTTCGCGAGCAAGATTAAATATAAAATAAATAAGACTCCGGAATATATATATTTATGACGCGTGAAAATATGTTGAAGAATAAAGATACATCATGCGATACAAGTATAAAATTTCTTTAAATTTTGAAACTGTCAAGGATGGGCTAAAACTTTAGACATGATCTAGGCAATTTCCAAGATCACTTTCAAAATTTACACATGAAAGACGTGGGTCTCTCAGGAATTCACCTGCGTCATGCGAAAGCACGGAAAGTTAAGCGATCACGTGATCGAATTTTAGATCGCTATTTCGGCATTTCTCGCGTCGTACTTGGTTCTCAAATGAATATCGAGTAGCTCGAATAGTTTAATTACACATTAATAATATTTTAATAAACAGTTCTGCCGCTAAAAAACATTTTTGCGCAACTGACAATTAAGCGCCATTTCGGCGTTTTTCGCATCGTAATTTGTCAAAAAACGAGTTAAATCATTTATATAAATCTTCAAACAATTCAATCTTTTATTATAAAAATGTATATACCGGCACAAACACAGACGAATTTTACATACAAATGAATATCGACAATGCCGAATCTACTGACGGGCGATCATCGGTGCATTAGTATACGCATGCGACTGCATTTAATCGCGTATCTGAATATTCGCGATCGGTGTCCGCCGTTTCGCGTTCTGTGGGAGCCATGTCCGTCGGTAGAATCCATTATCTAATACGCGTGTCTCGCGGCATTCGCTCATTCGACGAGCTTCTCGAGTGCCATTCAGCCTCGGAGCATCGAGGAGCATTGAGAAGAGCATCGAGGGATCGTTATAATGGATTAATTAAGACAGCTGATCCCGCTTGTCTCTAGGAGATCCATTCGCGCAACGGTCGTCGTCATGTCGACATGTCGCGAGAGTCCTCGGAATTTTCATGCGATCACACACCTTCGTACTCACGACAGATCGAGAGTGGCGAATGCGTCAACGAATTATCGTTGTGATGCATTAAAGAGTCTGCGCAATTATGACGAAACGCATTTCTCGACATTCGCAATCGATTGCAATTTATCGGATCAATATCCATGAAAAATTAATTAACTTTCTAATAAACGCATGTCGCATTATTCGCCAGCGTGATAAAGTAGCGGGAGCGGCGAATAAATCTACGGGCGATCGTTTCGGTGCGTCAATTAATCCGCGTAATTACAATCAAACGCGGTTCTCAATATCGGATCGTCGTTTATCAAAAGAATTTGTTTACAAATACGCGTTTATAAATTTTGAATTATTCGATATGCATCGCGAATGTATCAAGAGTATCGTGAAATTAAAAAAGGCAGATGATCATTATTCGTCCGCGAATGCTCAACTGTCACGTGCAACATCCACTTCTGGAATTTTCCTTCGCAGCGTAGAATAAAATCAATGAATATTTTCTTAAATTCCGCAAAATTGTGAGAGTGAAAAAGCTGGACGTAATAAACTGCTGGCGAAATTAATGTCGGAGAATTTACACGCGAAATAATTACGACTTCCTCGGAATGTGTGTCGAGTAGTGTAATTCTCGGAGACTAATTAGCGGTCGAAGACGCAGCGTGCCAGCACGGCGGGCGGGAGATTTTATCGTCTCCGAATTGCATATCTGCGTTTTGCAGTAATTAATATAGATTATTAATCGTAGCGCGATCTGTTACAGGAAAGTTTCCGCGCAGCTGCGGTTCAAATAATTGCCACAGTTTGCATTCGCGAGGGTCGGTTCGATCCACCGGTATTGTGCGTACGAAGTCGCGTTACATACATAAGCGCGCGCGCACACACATAAACATAATGTATTTGTCACGTACAGCGAATTGCGGTTATCTCTCGGTACACTGGCGACGTTAATTTTCCAAGTATTTTGCCGGTCCCTTATTTTTCATCAGCATAATCTTGCAGCGGCGATAAAATACCATTTATTCACGGTTTATCCGCGGTTTATCTTTCTCTAGTGTATTAAAGTAACCCACTCGGTTTCGCAGCTACATCAGATAGCGGAAAATAGTTTTCTTTAGCCGAGGGGAAAACACGGGGAGTTACATTTTCACTGTTCTTCAACGAATACGTTTAGCGATTCGATTGTAAGTTTCATTTAGCTTATCGCCGGGATCGCGCTCAAAAGCAACATAATGACGAGAATCGCCGCATTTAGTCGTTGTAATACACGCGGCAAGAGAATACACGTCATACGTGAGCCGGCGAGGCGAATTACAATAGAAGTGAAGAATGAAGAATTACGTTACACACGCGCGCGCGCGCGCGCGCATATTGCAGCTGTGTCCCCGCGTATCAATAGACACATATATTCACTGTACCTCCTGCCGGCGCTATGCTATGTTCAACATCCCTCTATAGGGCGCAACCAATTTACCGCCGACAAACCCCTATCGCCAATTTGCCACTGTGAGATAAGGGAATGATCCAGCAATTAAATACAAAAATGACCTGACGCGTCTGTTTTTTATTTGCGCTATTTTTGCGCTCGGAAGCTCAGCGCGGAAAAGCAATCGACGACTTGTATCCAATTAACGTATTCGTGTCATTGCGCCGTGCGGCAAATTCGTTTGAATTCTCGATACATATATTTTGTACGAAAAATGCGCTCGCTACAGGTGCGAGACATGGATTTAAACGAGTAAATGACATCCGCATTTAACGATTCGGATCCTCACGCTCTCGCGACGAATTAGAGTGGAATTCAAGAGGCATTGTCTTTTTCATTCTCAGAAAGTCGCGCTTACGCAAACATCGCGAAGACTTAATTTAGCCGAGGAAAATGCATGCGGCCTATTAAATTTCTATCCCGAAGAGAAACAACTTTCTTATCAGGGCTTGCGGGAGTAATTGATTGTTTCAGTTCTTCATCTTGATTTTTTTCTATCGAGCGAAAGAAGCGCGCGCGAGTCCGTACTTCCTTTTCGCAAGAGAAACGTATTTCAAGAAACTCGGAGCAATTAATTATTCGCTCGTTCGCGAATGAAAAACAATTTCGCGGCGTCGATTTCTTTTGACTTCTCCGCGCGAATCGCACTCCCAATACACAAATGAAGATACACTTTTTTTCTAAAATAATCCCGAATACGTTAACTTTGTAATTTTGGAACTTTTACCTCGTAAAAGATAACGTATAAATTATTAAAGCCGCGAGTCTGTGAAAGCAATTCAGTCTTGAATTATCGAAAATACCTATAAACAGGATATTCCACTTTTGCCACATCACTTATTAATGGAAAGTTCTTTGACTGTCTGTTAAATCTCTTTTCAAAGCCGATTTTTCCGCAGCAAAGATGCCGGAAAAGGTCATTACAGCTTTCTAATTACATATTAACAAATATTTGATCGCCACATTCTATAATTTAATTTAACGCAAGGTTATTTTCATCACTTGTTCACAAAGTAATCAATTTCTCGATTTTTTTATAAACATATCAACATGTTCGCTAAAAAAATAGAGCATTCGAAAATATTACAGTGCAAGTAGAACACAATGTATCGATATCTGTGTATACATAGCTTTTGAATAGTTATTTTTACGCGTAAACTTTATACGCCGGCTGGCATATTAATTCCCAAAGATGCATACAATAACAGGACAGGATAGAGTCCATTGTCGAGGGGATATAAAAAGGGGCTCGTGAGGATTCAGGATGGAACAATGAAAACTTTAGTTTTGGGAAAACCTAAATCCATCTCCGACACGAAAAGAAAGAGCCTATCAAAACTTTCGGTACGGGTCCTTCATAATTCCAGGTCTATTGTGTGTGTGCCAGTGCAATCCCGATAAATCCCCAACATCGGGGATCCTGGCCAAACAACCGCGCGCATTTCGCTAGGTGCGCGTTGACATGCGTTTCGTGCATAATATCGAACTGTCGAGCGAACCGAATCCACCCGCATCCGCACCCGTGACGGCAATTGGTAGCGAATATCAAATTTTCAGCAATCTTTCGAACCGGATTACCCAACGGAATTCGACTCACGCTCCGCAAATATTTAAGCACGGAGGAAAAAATATATCCACTTTTCCCTCCCGTGTGAGAATTTCCAGTGAGACAAAAGACGCCACTCGTTTTCGAGGAATTACTGCTTATTATCTTTTTAAGATTTATTGCATCGCCAGTCGCGAGATGAGTTGGGAACTTTGATAACAAAAGTTGATAATAAAGTTTCGCCAAAGTTCGGTGTATAAAAAAAAACGAGAAAAGAGAAACAGAGAGGAAACTTCGCAAAAGCAACGCCGGAAAAATTGAAGCATCTTAGGAAGCCGCGGCGCGCACTCTATAATAATTGATTTCTCGCATTCGACGACGATGGAGCGTACGCCGTAATGCGTTAAAGGAATTGATATATTGTCTCGATAAATCAATTCCTGAACCGTTCGCCCGTCCGTCCGCTTCAGATTGTCGGAGATGTTCTTCCGTGATCCACCTGTCGCCGCGGAGAATATACGAAACGTTTGCGCATCGAGGGTGGAATACCGCTTTCCCGATCGTATTGTGTCGTGTGTCACGTACTTTATAGGTCCCCGATTGCGATCGCATGACGCATCGTCTCTCTCTCTCTCTCCCTCTCTCTCTCTCTCCCACCGCCTGTCGTAATAAAGTATATTTCGCCGATCGACAAATGTAAGATGGATGACGCGCCTCAATTACAATGATCATGGGCGATTGCGTTACGGTAAATCCACCGCGACGATCCGCCGCGGCTGTCATCGCGCGCCACCACGCGACATCAATTTTGCTTGCCGCGCGAAAATATCGTATCGAAAGTCGCGAAATTCTGCAGCGCGGGTTATGCGCGATTTCTCCGCACAAAGCGGAATACATATATCGTGTGTACAAGCGGCGTTCTGGTAAATTTGACAACCAAATTACATTACACGCCACGTTGCGCGCGGATACTATCCGACATGTTACCAATTAACTATATTAGCCGTAGCTTCTCGACGTTACAAAGCCGTCTTACATACCGGTATTACCAACTAGACTACTACTCTGCTCGAGCATTAATAAATCGACTTTGGCCCCTTAAATAGCTTCTTCTTCTATTCAAATTGCGCAATCTAATGAAAGCCGTAGTAGATATAAAAAATTGTAAAACTACTGTCTTCGTGATATATATTGAAGTTAAACTCTGGCATATCGTGCCGGATGGCGCGTGAGATCGGTCGGTCCGTTTTTTGTTACTTTAATTTTATCAATTTTTTTTATTTCACCCACATTTGTATAATTTTTAAAATTTTTTCTATCTAAATTCTCTCATTCTTTTATCATACCCTGGTAAATTGAAGATAAACTGTGGCCGAAATTTGTTCATTTTTGTGTATTAATTTATTCTTATAGTCCTCTGTGTTGTTGATTAAGTCTTTCGTTAAAAATAATACGAAAAGAAGGAATCACGCGTGGAATTACGCGACATTTTTTCAACAATAAATATTTTCGGTTGTTCCAATTAATTCCAGTGAATTCAATCAGACGGAAAAGGAAAGCTGAAGGAAACAAGCGTGATATTCCTGGCGATTAAACGGAAAAATATCCTTCGGGAAATAACGATTCGCTAATGACGTATTATCTTCACATTACGCCGCCCGTTTTTCCGCATGATTTACGTCACAGAGTTGGCTTCAAAAGCGCCAACACGATTTCGACGGCCGCGACTCGAATGATAAAAATAAAACGTTAACAAATCGAATCTAGTTTTTCGCGAATTCTCACTATTTTCGAATTTCACTCTCTATTCATCGCACATCGCTTGAGCGACGTGTAATTTATTGCCGCATATACGCGTTGACGAAATGCGATCGGATCGGCCTAGTTTTCTTCGCCGACGTGTACATACATATTTCCGTGGACGCGTGCATTCGTTGTATATCGGCGCATCAACCGCATTACGCGTATGCGTGTGCACGGCTTTTGGAGATGCATGCGGAATAAATTGCATAAAATGAATAAAACGTTGTATCCTTGCGATGAATAATTTCGGATTAATTCACCGTGCCTCATCGCCATAAATGTACGAAACGAACGTCGCTGATCGCAATTAAATGCCACTTTTGCATTTACGAGCCGGCCAGCGCACCGGACGTTATACGTCCGAAATTACGTCATTATTTAGCGTCGTAAATACGAGCAAACGAAACGTACACGCTTCGCACGAAACTGTGCGGACTTGTTGCGCGTAAAAAATTTGGCGCGGCAAGCTGCACTATTTATTTTACGGGCACTTTGCGCTATTTACTTTACGAGCTTCTTTACAACGCGCTGTTAAACGTTCGTCGCAAACTGTGAATAGCCATTTTCCGGAATATGTAGATTCCGCGTGCGAGGGTCTACCCACTAATTCCAATCGCCCGGTCGGCGATACAACGCTTTCGCGTTACAGTCGATTGCGCAAAACTTGGAGAATACGAGCGGTTTTCGCGTCGCGCCGATTATTGCGGTAATCTGCGACAATTAGCGAAGATTTGCGACGCTCGCAATATATCGGGAACGTACGCGCCGAACGCAGGCCGTGATTCTGGCTCGCGGCAAACGTCACGATTGTTTATGCTCAAACGGAATGGTAAATTCACGCGTATTATCGGTGCGCGTTACGTATCGCCGGCTCGGACACCCAGCACAACCATCGAAATGTCAATGATAATCCGATAGCGCAACGCCAAGTTCAATAGGGTGCACTTCCGCGGAGAACGTTATAGATCTGTGTCACTTGAAATCCGAGGATCTCAGATCCTCCGCCGACAATCTGTCGTACCTCATACTCGCGTCTTATCCGGCTCGTAAATACGATTTTACGGGGGGAGGAGGGAGGGAGAAGGGGTTTATATATCTTAGAAGAAGGACGTTTATATATCGGATCGAAGGAAAAGAATGTGTCGTGAATCGAAAGGGACTTATCGTACGCATTTGCTAACGTTTACCGACACACACGCACACATACACACACATACAACGGCTAATGTTTATTTATCCGGGTTGTTCAGCCGCATGTGCGGAAGCTCGCAGAGCAAATATGGATTTATATTCTACTAGGCTTTACGATGCAATGCTACGATGGACGCGCGCCGTTGTCGACGTCGCGGGCTTCCTGCGCTCATTGGCTTGAACGTCAACGAGTCGTGTCGAAAATGACAGCGGCGCGATCAAGTCCAGATTAAAAATAATGTAAGCCATTGGCCGCGCTCGTGCGTGTGGATGCGTCGCATAAATCAACGCGCAGCCGGATATATATATTCGCGTCCTATATACATACGTCCTATATATTTTCGAGTTTACCTTCGATGCACTTATCGATCTCGGGTCGGTCGGGCTGGCCGTTTTGACGACGAGATTATTGTGCGTTCCGCGCGCGAGCGCGATCGACGAGAACTCGCGGATAAAATCGCGCCGACGTGATTGACGTATTTTATGGATAATAAATTTCACCATTTGCGACGTATTAACTAGACGCGAACTCTTGTAAGCTGCTAGAAATTTATTTGCCTTCAACGATAAATCATTTCGGCCATAGATATCTATAGCGCGCATCCCGAAACGGCGAGCCGCGAGGAGGACGCGAATAAGGAAACTGCGCAGTAAAACATTTCATGACAGTTGTTTCGCTCGAAAATGTGACAAATCAAGCGTCGAGGACGCAATAAAGCGTCCAATCGAAAGCTTCAAGCACGTCGGAGGGGGGGGGGGGGAGAAAAAAGAGAAGGAAGAAGAAGACAAATCTGTGGATTCGAATATTTTCCGTAACCGATCGAACGTTAACAATTGCGTTTAGAGGCGAAATTGGTCCGCTCCGTCTGCGGCAAAAACACAAATTTTAGGATAAATTCTCGGAGCGCACCGATGCTGTCACGAATGAATGATCCAAGTTTCACGGGCCGGTTCATCTTGCCGCAGCTCGCTGCAACGTTTCGCGTTTACTTTATGCGCGTTACAAGCAAAAGTACACCCATAATGCACGGAACGATGGCGAACAGCGGCAAGGGGCGGCCGGGGAGAAGCGGAAACGCGGGAAATCTCGAGTTTTCCAACAGCACGCCATTGATTTCGTCCTCGCTGCCGGCGGTGCCGCACTCTAACGTGTGTCCTCCTCTCCACCGTAATAGATTATTTTCACTCTCGCGCAACCGCTTGCTTCCGCGACCGCGTAAACAAACATTTTCCTTCGCGTTTATACGCCCGCACTACGAATGAGCACGCGTCGCGCTCGATTGGCACGAAATTTTTCTGGTAAAACGCGAACACGGCGTACCTGGGTTGCGATGATTGAAACCCCCGTCGATATTGCGCGCGGCGTTTGTTTTTCGGTAGCCTTTGTTTCGACGGCTTGTCCGCAACGTAATCGACAATAGCGTGACGATATCGCGATGCAATCGAGTGCATCGCCGAGCGTTGCGAAAGTCTCTGCTCTGTTTCGCTGCGCTGCGCGTCTTAATTAGTATTTGTATAAGCTATTTTATTCTCCTGTTGTTTTTTCTCCCATCTGGATAATAAATGAAAATTCGTATATATGTTTTCTTAAATAATTGACTAATTACGCATAAATGGAAATGTTCCTAAAATCAGCAATACATTCGTTTAATCGACTTGATATTCTTTCATATTTTGACTGTTTACATAATTTATACATTGATTTTGGTAATGCATCCTCCTGAAAATTTGATGAACTACCACTATAATTTTATCTCACGATAACGAGAACGTGTCAATCATTTGTCACGATATGAATAACATATTACTATTTAATTACATCCATGAAAATGAACGTCAAGAGTAGAGCTTAAATAAAATCTAAATTAATATAATATTTAGATTTCAATTATCTAGTTAAATAATTGGATGTACTCGTAAATTAAAATAAGAGTAATTTTTTCATTCTTAATTTTTAAATAACTCGTCTGGTGAAAAGTTATATGTGTTAGCGACACCGGTTACTCCTTTACCGGTTTCTCATCAAGCGGATTTAATATTAGATCTTTGAAACTTAAGGATTTAATAAAAGATTGAGGCTAATCTCTTACATTTTTCTTTACAAGAAAGAACAAAAATAAAAAAAAAACAAATTAACCCAGCGCGAATACTTGAAAGAATTAAGATCGTTTAAAGTCTCTGAAAAAAACTGTATTAGACTACCGTTGCAGCGAAGCTTTTAATTGTAGGTGTTCATCGCCTAAACTGCTTCTCTCATAGACATGCAGATTGTAGTTTCAGCCGGAGCCCGTGATTCTGCATTAAGTAGTCATTTGCGAAAGAAGAAAGGAGCTCAGGCGGAGCGGAATCCGAAGAATAGAATTCCTACCGAACTGTCTCTTTTGCGAGCGCGTATTATCGTAACTCGCTTCCCTCCGCCTCCGCGCCGACGCGAACTTGACGCAACGTTGTCGATGTGTATCGTGCAGAATCTCACGGAGTTTAGCGATAATGATTACGCGCGGCTCGTTACACCGCTCGCTAGTCTATGCCATAACGTGTTATCCGTGCGCGCGCGCGCGCGCGTATGCAGGTATCGTTCTTGCTCGTCGGAAGCGCACACAATGCCGTCGTATCAAATCTGGCCTAGGCGGGCGGCACCGTTCGTAACCAGTCTAAACACATACACGGCGGCGGGAATCTCTCTCCCGACCGACTGTGCGGCGCGCGCTATCAGGACCTCCGTTTCGCAACTGCTCTAATAACGTATGGCCAGAAGGGAAACCCGCACTTCGCCGCGCTGTCCGCATTGGTTCTCGCTGGCGAGGAGATTGTGCGTGCCGTACTTGCGTACATATTAACGGTGTCCACCGCACACACAGCGGCCAGTCGTATATTGCGACATAATTTATACGTCGGTGCACCGTAGCGCGTTATCCTGCTGATTTGACGAACCAGACACTTTTTCCCCGCGATAACGAGAGCAGACGATTTTGCGATTCGGGAATCGGATCGATCATTGATGTACGTCATGAATGGCGGTGTCGATTGCATCGATTGAAATAGAATGTATAAGTCGGGTGGAATTTAAATAGCAAAGAGATGAAGCTTGATTATTGGATTCATTCACTAAACTAAAAATCTGTATTTATAGCAAAATTCTGATGAGAGTGACATTCATGCGAGTTATAAGTGCAATTTTCATGGTTAATTTCGTCCCCGGCGGAAATTTGATTAGGTACTCGTGCAATCTTGCGATTCGCGCCGGAATAAAGTGCTCGGCGTTGGCGCGCATCGCCGGCTCTATATTTCTCCTCGTGTCTGACTATAGCGCGGGGTTTTTCCCCTTTCAGACACCGTTTACGCGCACAAACGCATATTCCTTTTGTTTTTCACGCGCCATTCCACCAGAACGCGTCCGATTTAATGCTGAATGCCTTCCGTGAGCCGTCGAAAGAACTCTCGAGGATATATTAAGGGTCCTCAGTGGCGTCAAGCTTCTTTCCAGGAAACTGAAATGATCCGCGGCGCAGTCAAAGCCATTCGTCGATGCCGCGCGCCCCAATCGTGAGATATTCGGAGAGGAAATTGCCTCGCGATGTCGCCGGATCAAGATCCGAGTCATTCGTTCTTCCTCGATCGTATTGAATTTCAAGTGTTACGCACTGCTATAATTTATTTCTCGAAATAAAGATCTGCAAATCAAACACGTAGATCTTGAAAGTAGACACGTGAAAGGTTTGTGGAAATAATTTCCACGATTTTAAATTTTCATCCCGATTGAAAATAGATAGAGTCTCTCTCGTAAACACGTGAAGCTCTCCCTCGTTAAGGGGTTTTAGGGAGGAAAATTTTCGGGAAACTAAACAATTCGTTATATCCCGGCCATTTGTCTTCCTCTCCACTCGCGTGACTCGTGTTGACTCGACGACTCTCCGCGCCTAGTTACTATTCAAGTCTCGTGGTTTATTACGCGTGACACCGTAACGGGGTATACGCTCGTCGTGACGATGGAATAAATTGAAATAAGCTGGATGCGTATAAAACTTGGCGCGGAGTGGGAAAGAAGGAATCTTTGAAGATAGAGCGCGCGCGCGCGCGCGCGCACGCTGATCTCCATTCGCGTTAAAAATAGTGTTGCGAGATGAGAGTCGTTCGCCGTTAAAAGCAGGGACCGATTCTCAATTTCCAACGGCAGATGTGATATTCTGGTAAACGAGAGTTGGGATCACAGAGATCCGCCGCAAAAGAGAGAGATTCTCCGCTGTGGTAGCACCGGCGACCACCGCCGAAGGTGAGGAGGAGAGAAAGGAATAGCAAAACGCGACGCGGGGCGGGAGGGGACAAGAGCGGACGGGTGGAAAACGAATAAAAGTTTTTCGATCCCGAAAACTTTTTATGGCCGCCAGTTTCGCTGTATTTTTTGTCGCGAGCAGTAAACGAAGCTCGATTCTTAATAACGCTGGCATGTTCTATGATATTGTTATAGCGCCGAAAATATCGTAGCGTCGAAAGGTTTCGGACGGATGAAAAACTCGTCCGGACGCGCGGCGGCTCCCTTTTCGACCGTTATTATTGCCTCGCACTATCGTATCGTACAATCGTAAATGCGCTAACACCCATTGTCGGCCGTTTTCATTGTTTTCCATTAAATTATAACCGCCGGATTATGCTTCTATCCTGCGGATGGAAATTATATCCACGTTCGAGAGAAAACGGGATCGAATAAATAAACTTTTAAACAACACGATAACGCGCTAATTGAATCGTTTTTAATTGTTGAAAGGCGTGATGTTGGAAAGAATTTTCGAGAAGCTTTAATTATAAAAAAAAGCACTTGACATCACATGCAAGATGTAATTAGCATTAACCGCATCATTAAGTAATTAATATCACGTACTTGTAATAAGGATAATTATTGAATTGTTCAATATCTGAAATTTATGAACATTGCGGAGATTGATGGTTCCGCGGCACGGTTTTGCAGGTTTGAACTTCACGTACACGCACACAACATCAACCAGCGCGAATATCGGAACAATATCACAGGCTTTTTCAAAACACGGTTACTGAGGTTTCATTGCAACGGTGAACACGTTTTCGCGTTGGCGGGAAGCAACACACGAAATGCACGTCACGCACGCCACGTCATTTTGACACCTATCAGTCGAATGAAATCATTATCGACGTTTATCGACGAAGCACGGATGCAAATTTGGTTAACGAAAAGTAAACGTCACTGCTAACCGCAACACTTCGTTATTAAAAGTTTAGTCTGTGGTTGTTCCCCGGAATATTGCGTTTTGTTCATCGCATATTCCATTTTCATTTTGTCGAAAATTTTCGGGAGGTTTGAGATTTGTCACTTTGACGCTGACACGAATGTCTAGTTAAATGTCTGTACTCGTTGAACGCTGCAAACTTTTTTTTTCGCGACGCAAATGTGAAATGTCCCCCACGTTGCAAACAAAAACGTAAAATAGGCTAAAAGAATCAGTTCACATTTAATACTTATATGGCAAAAATGTAAAGGAATATTAAAAATTTTAGTCTGATAAAATAAATTCATATGAAAATTCCGCTGACGTAAAAAAATTAATACAAAGATATAAAAATATAATATTAAAAAATTTCCAAGTTTATACCAGATTTATATTTGAAATATGGCATCCATCATACATATTACACATTTCGCATAATCTACGCATCCGATAAGTGAATTAGAAAATTATATTTTGCTAGGTACAGTAAATTGCGAGATGAAAAAAAGTCGCGAAATAAAATACGAGGAAATATCGATAATAATCGACGTAGCGTTAACAGCAAACGATTTTCCCTCCTTCCACACATTGGAATTACATTCGAACTATTGGGTAGAAGATTTTATCGATAAATTAATGCACGAATTACTGTCGCAATTGCGACATGTGCGGAAAGAGCATCGATTGTCACGAAATTGGCCGATATTCGCACTCAATAAAAAAAGCACGCTCAGCACACCCTCGCACAATTATTCTGCTACGAAGGAAAAACTCAACGCAATTACCGTTTGATGATCTGCAGTTGAGGATGCGATAGTTGATTTATCGCGAGTAATACTGGCACGAAACACAGCATGAAACTGCGCAATGAGCTATTTGAAGAGCTAAATAAGATAAAAAAAAAACGGACGCAATTTCCTGTACTTGTCGCTATTGATAGATGAAACGAGAAGTTGCTTCGCGCTAAAATCATACATTAATTCTAATGATGTAGAGTAGTTCTATTCGGCTGTATAATTAATTCCGGTGAGAATATTATAATTTTTCCGCATGCCACTCAGTTTTTAAATTACACATATTCGATGATAAGTTTATTTCATAAATAAGATTCAATGCTGATGTAGGAAGTGAAAGTTGGAACGCAATTCGCACATTCGCTGTATCGTGATTCGGTTTCATGAACGATTCAGCGACCCGCTGAAATATCGATCGAAGACTATTTCGATGCATTTCCACGTCCGGTGCATCGATGGTGCGGCGGTCCATAAGTCATCGCGGAACTAAATCGCACCGGATGTCATCATTTATGTAAATAGGTTAGCCACGGGTTGTTAGATCCATAATACTCTTCGAGTGAAATCTCCATATGAATATTGCACATTAATGTGTACTATACCGGCCCGTTCATATGTTAATACCTTTATCGCGAGTAGGCGCGGGGCAGATGGCGGCGCGATTTACAAATTAGCGTTTCAAAACGCAAAAATCTTCAATTTATGCCCGAGACTGCCACGCGAGAGCGCCCACTGATATTTCCGCGTTCGGTCAGTTCGGGATAGCCGTTTGTAATTAGCATTTGCCCTCACGTTGCAGAAGACCTTTAACGCACTTTGGCATCCTGTGACGCCCGCCGGAATTGATTTATGATAATGCTCGCCGTGCATTCGCTCTGATAAGAATCCGTAATCGAACCTTCGCGATCGATATTTACTCCTTCTTGCCATGTCGTCCCATTATGCTGCACTTGATTTTCCGCTTCGCGAATTTGCTTCCATTAACAAATAATATCATTCGATGATAAATTTGATTTGATTTCATTGAATTAATTAAATAAAGAGTAAACGTATTAAAAGCTACAATATTTTTCAACGGCAAAAATTTTATTATTAATCTCGTTTGGCGGTCGGGAAGGCGATGAGTTAAAATCAACTGCAATGATATACAAATATGGAATGAATCAATTAAATGTGCCCATATATAGGGAAATGTGTTTCAGAAAGTAAATTACACCCGAAAAGCATTAATATACTCCGTAATTTAGTTTCATGTAACGAGTCGTTAATTAATCACAACTTCGGCGTGATCCATAATATTCTCATTATTCTACGACCGGAATTTCAAGTTGGGGATTTTAAATACTTTCCTCGCCATCGACTACATGAACGAACCGCATGTATACTCAGTCAAATTGAAACTCATTTCATTAAAGAGAAGAATGTGCGAAATCATTAGGAATTTCCTTGACAGAGTTTCATACCCCCGAGCTCGCTATCCTTAGAAAGAGGCCTAAAAAGAAGGGTTAATTAAAGCAGTGAAGTATAAAATGTGCTACGGAGGAATTCAATGCGTTCGACATTATCATTGATATACTTACAGAGATAATTCCAATGGCAATACAATACAATTAAAGTAAAACTCGCTCGAAATTGTAAAAAAATAATATTATAAGTTATCAATTTTATTTATTTATTTATTTATTTTTTTTTTTTTTTTAAAAGCCAATATTATTTTCAGCATCGCGGGACACAATACATTTCTTTACTGTGGAAATGCAATTTCAGTATATGACGGTCCGCGCGATCGAACGAGTTCTTCAAGTTTATAGAGCACGTTGCAGCAGCAAGCTTTTCCTTTCGATCGTTAAGATATTACGTGTTGAGGAATTGCGCACTTCTCGGCACTCGATAGACCAGTAAAAGCCAGTAAGTGTATTTGCAAAGCGGGCCACCGGAGGGTTACGGCTCGGCTCTCGCAATAAGGGGAAAGTTCGATCGGGGAAAAGAGAAAAGTGGTCTTTGTGCGGGCAATGTTCAGGCTACAATCGCAAAATGCACTTTTCGTTTCCTTATATACGTCATCAGTCGCTAACAAGTATACGCAAGACAAATAACGCGACGTGTCGACGGTGCTGGTCGGAACGAGTCGTAAAAATGTTGGATTCGATACAAGCGATAGTGCGTTAATAGAAACTAAAAAATTTATTTTATCATCAAATTAAACCTTTTCTATTATAATATTTTTAAATTATTTTTTAAAAAAGGTTTTAAGAATTGCTCGCCAAAAACAATGCGTAATGAAATTTTCATTGTGCAAAATAGTGTCATTATAATAAATGCTGATCTTTCAGCTTCTTTCATCGATTTCAACATAATTTTGTCTGACTTTACTTTCAAAGCTTTTTTCTGCCTTTCTTAATAGAAAATAACGTCACGTGTATCGATGTTATCGTACTTAGTATAGCTGTTATCATGAAATAATAAGAAATTGGCTTATTTCTCATCATCGCGGAAGCCTCTGACGATACGCCGCTATTGTCAATTGCGTCAGAGAGAATTTTTGATATTTTTATTACCCGCGCTAGTTTTATCTCTGCGATACAAGTCTCTTCCGTGTAATAACTACATGGCTTCTTAATCTGTCAAACTGTCGATAAAGAAGTGGGTCGCGATCAAAAGAAGGAACTCTCGCGCAACCTGCTTGTCAATTTACTGAAATTGCATTTTCTTTGGACGCCGATATAAAGGTCCAGCACGACAACTTGCGTATACACGGCAAAGAAGACATTTAATTGAAAAAAATCTTGATGACGGGCAAAATAAAGTTTAACCATTTACGGTATTATCAATCAAACTTACATGTGTAATAATAATTGAATTTCCCAAGCATTAATCGTGTGAACATTTCTCTTCTTCGTCATTAAGTTCGTCAATTACACGAGATTATTATCGATCGACGCCTCGACAAGCGGATAAGAATATTAAAATGCAGCGTCGCAAAACAAGCGTTTAATTAAATGTAACTGCAATTATTAAAGACACGAGCTCTATATTTAAACTAAATATTTACTTAATCCACCGCTCGCGCACAGTGCGGAACGTGTTTCGCTTCGCCGAACAACTTCTTGTCGGCC
Source organism: Linepithema humile (assembly GCF_040581485.1). NCBI lineage: Eukaryota > Metazoa > Arthropoda > Insecta > Hymenoptera > Formicidae > Linepithema > Linepithema humile. The sequence continues at coordinate 46,086,816 of NC_090128.1, forward strand.
CGACTAACTTCGGCGTTACGTAGGCGCGCAAATAATAGCTGGAGGAGCATCCCGTGACGAGCATGCAATCCCTCTCCCTCTTTGTAATTGAGAAGCCGCCGCATAGGTGTCTTGCCCGAGGATTTAACGGCAGATCGGTGTTAATTATTCCAATGTGTACTAATTGCTGATTCGGTGGATTATCTGGTTATCTACTCTGGCTCGCCCGCTGCTGTCCCCGTCGCCTCGCCTTACACCCATGTGTCTCCTCTCCTTCCCTTAGGCATGCGGCTTGTAGTAATCAACCATCGTTATCGCCCACGTCTGAGTTACATGACATAAAGTCACACACATGACTCTCAGAGTACAATTCTTCTCGATACGAAAATCTGTCTTATCGCAGCTCGCACAAAAACGTGACGCTAATTCGATGTTACAATTTTTTAATTTCACAATTATAGCTGCGATTGAAAATTCAAATTCGAGATTCAATTTCACTATAAATTCTCCGGACAGCTATGGACAGAGTTTGAGAAAATATTACAGAATGTTGAAAAATACACGAATGAGTCTCGATCATCGCTAAGCAAACTACGATAATTCAGCAGTGCTCGATTAAAATACATTTGTTGAGTCAATATATGCGATATGCTTAAACAGGGAAGCGTCTAAAGCGATTACGCCGCGTGGAAAGTGGCGGGATAATAATAGCCAGGTATTAAAATCACCGCACCGACCGGCCTGCTGGCACGGTCAAAGGCGGTTAATGATAATTAATAAAAATGTGGCTAGATTAACTCCACGTAACGAGGATTACCCCGCTCGCAGCGCCGTGTTATCGCGTAGGACACGATTTAAAAAATTAACCCACTTTACTAACGAGGGGCCGAATGCGCTATTAGATACTCGCCAAATGAAGCCGGGCCGAGTATCTCGGTGACTCGAAAAATGTCCGCTGATAATAGCTTTGTAATTAATTAATGCGATGATTTGTGCCCCCTTTTGAATTAATTCAACAATGCATTTCTCTACAATCATTCTCAACATCCAAATTAAAGTTGACGTCTTCGGAGTTAGCTGCGCGCGCGATATAAAACGCTCAAGTATCCACAAGATTGCGCGATAGCAAGTACAGTTCGAGGGGACGCGCGACCGGTAAGATTCGCAGTGGACTAATCTTCTTAAATTTATGGACCAACCCGATAATGTCCCCGCTTTCCTTTCACCTTAATTCTAACCTCAGCCGCTCATTCCCGGGTCGGCCATGATATTCCACGAGCATTTTTCCATTTCCACGTTTTCCACCGTCTCCTCCCCGTTCGTCCCTTTCCATTTCCGGATCGCATTAAGCCACCAGTCTGGCGCACAATAGAATTTAACGTGACTATCGTTATCGATCTTGCGTAATAATGGCGGATACAGCTACCTATTCTTTTAGCGAAATTACTTATTTCGCATTCCTCCCTTCATTTACTCGCGGCTTATCCGCGCGTCTACGGCAGGAGGTACGCAATCTTTTCTATAGCCCGCTTCTATAACGGTAACGTTGCATTACGGTGGAAGCGTTTCCATCAAACTGAGAATTAGGTGAAATTACCGGTCGATGGAAGGATATAAGAAGCCGAACGACGGTTGCGCGATTTGCGCGTAATCACAAATCTAAAATCCTTTGTCTCCGGGATTAACCTCCGTTGTTTCTTTCCGCCGTGCCTGTCAAACAACGCGAATATCAACTGCCCCTCGACAATGGGATTTCATTTACATTTATGGACAAGGCGGGGCGCGCGAGCGAGCGCGTTGTTCGCAGTTGTAACGTTACTCGGTCCAACGCGGCGCCCGCAACCGACGGGGTCAAATGCGCGCGACGGACAACGGCGCTCGTTAAAAATTGAATCTATTTGCGCGTCGGGGCTTGAAATTCAAATTCGACGAGAAATAACCGTGGATGGCTGTGTGCCCTGACTCTCGAGTTATAATCGATATATCCATCGAATGTCGATCTCCGCGTCGCCGATGCGGCTCATCGCCGACGCCGCCTACACCCGCCATCGGTCGCGCGCGGTTCCATTTGACAGGGAGAAATGACGCCAGAGCAAAAATATTACATTACGCGGGATTTCGGGAGATTAAAAGTACCGCCGAAACGGCTCCCAGCGCACCACCACCTTCGATTTTCATCCAAAAAGTTCGGAGAGAGCGCGGGAGCACTGCGTGGCACCGTTAAATAAATTAATCGCGAGCGCGCGCGCGCGCGCGCGCGCACACCGTGCGCGAAATGTATATCGCGTTAAGCAAGCGGAATTTTTTAGAACGTCGCGGAATTTTTCATTTTGCGATAAAATGCCTTTGACTCGGTTATCTGCGGATTGTCACGCGTCACCACGTAGATAATTTTTTGTCGGAAAAGGCTGGAAAAGAATGACTTTTTATCTTTCGTCTATATAAATGGTAGTGTTACGAATCATTTCTGCATCTCGTTCCATTTTACCTGAATTTTGATTATATTTTTCGAGAAGTCGTATTTCGTTGGATTATTGCGACACCGTTTCATAAACCGTTTCGAAAGATAGATGCGGCTCGTTCTATATATTCGACGAACCGCAGCATCCTCCTTCTCGCGCTCGGTTCCATTTTCGTCAGTTTATCAGCGCAGAATATATGTGTCGGACGTTTGTGTTAAGTGCAGTATGCGCGGCAACGCCTCTGACACAACAACGGAGAATCTTAATTAAATTTTCCTTGTACACTCATAATTACGAAATATTTAATATCTAATGTTACGAGTAGAAACAAATTAATTTAGCCGCGGTAAAAGGGAGCTACTGCGTCCGCGCTTATCGCACGGAGAATTTCACTCCCTTGGGGAAGGGGGTGACTTTTTCCCCAAGCCGATCCGTGACTTTCCCCCCAACTTCCCTCGAATCGTCGTCTCCGTGATCCCCAACTTGGCGGAAGTTGCGAATATTGACGAGCGATCGTATACGCGCTCGCGCGCGGTTAGAAAGTAACGCGGCGGTTTAATCTGCACTTCGAATGGATTAATCGCGGAAGCCGTGCGACCGAAGAGACGGTTTCTGGTTGCTAGGCGACAGAGTATAGTAGTTAGGATGAGCGTGAAAGCCTCTGTGTCCGTAGTCTGCTAAAGTCTGGAGCCCCGTGTCCCTTAATTCTAAGCCACCTAATCTGAACGCTACGAGTCAGCCCAGGATAATTAAACGCTCGCTGTGTCCGCTCGCGTTTTTACTTTTACAAAATTCAAAACGAGCTGACGGCGAAAAGTAAAGTGAAGGCATTTTGAAAATGATATAAGCCGCAACCGACCTACAAACGCGCGAAGCAGACGTGTTCGCGTGTCAATTAATCAGGTATTCATCGTTAAATGTTCTTTTCTTGTCCAAATTGAAAAACACTGCAAAATATATATAATTTTGATATTAAAGCAACCCGAATTGGACTAAATCGTTTGCATCGCAAGCTCGATGCAGTCTTTAAATTACAATAATAGTAGTTTCTTCGTCAACGTCACATTAGTCTCATAACGCGATACATATTTCTTTTTACACGACAAGTTTCATGACACGCGTTCCGCGCAAATTTCGACTAGATTGTAATGAAAGATCTCGCGTTATCTTCGCGTGTCACGCGAAATAAGAAGATCCGCGCGACATCGTCGTATTGTTCTCCCGATTAGCGCCCGTGTCGGTTATTGCCGTTACACGGCGACATGTAAGACACGCGGAGGCGAAAATTAACTGACACGAGGGATCGCGGGAGCGCGGAACCCAGTCTCGTTAAAAACGCATAACTTTGGCGAGAAAGGGTGGCGGCCTTAAATTCCGCGAAGTACTGAGGAAAACGAGATAGCGAGCTTATGTCGGTGGGCTCTCGCGCCCGTGAAAGGAAGCGAGGGATCGAAAAAACGTAGCGGAAATTACGGAGGGTGGGAAAAGGCCGGGCGCAATCCTGCGGGTTACTTCCAGCACATATTTCCGTGTTAATGACAATTATTATCCGGGCGGTCACGCCAACCTAGCTGCGGCGCGATGGCATTGCGAGTTCCGTAGATAATTGTATTATTTCTACCGTTAGAGTCCGGTATTCTTTGGAAAATGTGCGGCACCGACTAACTCGGATCCGATCCGATATCAACGCCGAGTATGTATCACGTTGGTAAATAGGAGCGCGATATAATATATTGTTCTAATCGATATCTCAAAGTTAAGATGTGATTAGAGAAGAAATACGGGGACTGTTATATTTAATGAGAGAAATAAAACTAACAACGCCCATTGAAAAGAGAAACACCGTATCAATTGCCAGCCGTCCCGTCTCGCTAAGATCCTTCCTTCATTCGGAGCAGATATTGTTTACGCGAGGCATTATGGAGCATCCTCTTACGCCTCATTTCAGTGCAGCAATAGCAGAACTCCGGCGCGATCGGGCTGTTTGCCAGCTTTTCGTTATACAGCCGAAGAATTTTTTGAGGATTTCCCGCGCGCTTACTCGCAGCTGTGATCTAATTAACCGAACACAGTGTACAACTCTAACATGTATGAGAGCGGCCGAGGGCGATTCTGGCTGGTATCCCGAAGGAGCAGATAAGACCGTTGAAATATCGACAGCGGCTGAAGGGTGTATAGAGGTCGAGACAGAGAGATAATCCCCGGGAGAGCTTCCCGCCGCGGAAGCTTAACCAGTCAGAGATAATCACCGTAAGGCAGCGCTACGCCCGCGTAAAACGGTATCGACGTCGACGATCGTCTCGAATTTCAACGAGACCGCGATGAACATTCGTCGGCGAGCCCCTCGATCTCCCCCTCTCGTTCAACGCTGGGAAAAGGATACTCGATTCCCCGTGTCCTGCCAGCCATTCGCTAAACGCGATGTCCCGCCACGACGGCTCCGCGGAGCTCAGCTCTGGAACTTCGGAAAACGTCTAAGAATCCACGAAATTCGTTAAGTACCTTACAAGCGGATAATCCACGGAGATTAATGCAAGCCGTGTTTCGCGCGACGTTAGTTTAAAAATGCACGGGGAAAAGTAGTAAAATAGTAGCGCGAAAGATAACGATAGTCGAGATAATGCGTTTAAGGCTCGCTAAAGATAGATGGGACAATAGGAATTTCTCGTAATAAAAGTTACGATTCGAGGGAGCCTCGGGATTGTCGTCAGGGAGGGAAACGCGTATCCTACCTGCGCGAGGCCGATGTTTTAAAAAGGTTTTATTAATCGAGGAGGACAGATCTGTTGTACTCAAAATATGAAAGTGAGTTTTCTCAAGCGGAATAATAAGATCGACGATAATGGCGGAACTTTATTGCCTTATCCCGGCAAACGAGATTCGCCGGCGGAATGAAAATAAATCACATCGCATCGCGAAATGGTTTTGTAAGACATGATAAAAGTCCGCCGCAAAATTAATTTCGACAACTCCGTCGAATCGTCGGGATGCATTAAAGAACCGCGTTCCTTCGCCCGTGTCACGCGCGTATCACATGATGTATTTTCTAATATGCCAATCCAATAAATCACTCGTATCGGGGCCGCATCGGGACGCGTGCTATTTGGAATTTGTGCGGGCAAAACCAGCAGCGATGCATGTTCTAGCGTAATACAAGCCGCAAGGTGCATTAGATTAACGGCAGCGAGCTACAGCAAATCGAGGTTGCTTTAATAAGACGTATATTTTGCTTTCGAAAGTTTTCGTCAGAGAGACATCAGACGTACAGCTTCGAGTGTGTGTATTTTGAATTAAGACTGTGCCACATTTGGAATAAATGCACTTGTGTGTTACGTTCGAAATAACATGCGGTATATCGCCGGGATGGATTGAATACAGCACTTAGCAGTCAGCGTGAGCAATTTTAACAAAAATGTTCATATTATTTTATCATTCTTTCGCTCGTCTCTGCCTAAACGTGCGTTTAAGCGCGATATTCATGCGAATGTGAATGTATATATATTATAAAGGAGATTAAAATGGCGTCCGTGGCTGCGTTGCAATTCAGTGTCCCGCTGCATTTTTCAACGCGCGGCAATAACGAAGAGTTAATATGCGGATTAATACGTTCGCGCGCGACGGCTGAACTCGCGCCGCGCCACTCGGCCATTCCGTGCCGCAGATATGCAAACGAATCTGGTCAAGTTGGCTTATCGCATCATCGATTTTCGGCGCGTATTTAGTGCCGCGTGCTGATAATAAAGTTGGTGACTCGATGATCGGAAAAGTCACACCGGACACAAACCGGCAGTTAGATAAACGTGAAAATCGACCTCACGCGAACGTTTATCACATCTCTCTTAGCCTCTTAAATCGAGGGAATCACGCACGCTAAACCGGCTCGGAAAAATATACGAGAAAGCTTTAACATATCGAACTTCCGCTTTAACAAATCTTTTGAAGACTCTTCTAAATCGAGAGAACTTACACCTCTTAGAAGCTTTTAATTCTTTTTATCCACAATAAAAAATTATACAAAATAAAACAAGATATATATGATTTTAAATGATTCAAACGCACAGGTAAAAACATAAAAGTAACTTAAATAATGCATTCGACGCTCGATATTATTTACAATGCAGCAAAGCAAAATACTAAAATTCTTTTTAAACGTAATATCAGGGATATGTTAAGTGATTAAAGCAATTATCCGAATTAGCGGATTTCACCCAGAAGCATTATTAAGGAAATTATCCGTAGAGAATACGAAAAATACCGAAAATCGTTGGGAAAGTTTCCAGGGTGGAGCGCTGTTACGCCCCGATGAATTCTGCACGGTTACCACCACACACACACACACACACACACACACACACGCGCGCGCGCGCGCGTGTGGTCGGCCTGTCGCAGCGTCGCTCGTGCGAAAACACCTTAAAAAAATCTCGGCCGATGGACGGCGTGCAAAACCGTCGAGGGAGATGGAAGGATCGAAAGAGCTGAGGATGGGACTGGTCGAGGTTGAAACACTGTGTGCGCGCCCGGTACCGTCGACCAGCGCGATAAAGTAGGCATTTAAACGCGTCAAATAAATCGTGCCGTGGCCAATAAATCTCGGAGCCCGTTCTCGGCCCGGCCGATCGCCCCGCGTTTCGGTACGAGCCCCACTCGCATCCCTTTATGGCTGTTCGTTACGACGTTAAGAGCCGCCGTTAGCTTCTGCCACACGGAATCTCCCTCGCCATTTTCCGCGCGCAATTTTTGATTTCGTCTTTTTGGCAACCGTGAAATTGGCCAGCGCCGCGCGTCCTCGTTCCCGGCGCGCGCTTTCCGTATTTTCTCTCGTACTTGAGTTTTAAATCATTCTGGAAGATAGCAGCGCGCGCGAGTCGCGTCTCGGTAGCGTCTTTGAAGACCGTCTACAACGTGGGGCGCGGCCCCAGACGAAGTGCGCTTAATTAAAAGGTCTTGTTTATTCAAAAGGTTGACACTGCATGTACAAATAGAGAAAGCGACCTGGCCTGTCGTATAATTCGCGTATATCTCTATACCGCGATGAGGCAGCGTTGGAGAAAAATTCGGCTGCAATTTTATATCCTTCTATGTTTGAACATTCACCGGTTGTTCCAGCACAGCTAGCCAGTTATGATAAATATTTGAGCAAGTTGTCAATTATTTAAAACGCAAAAATGACATATGTGTATTTCAGTTTCAGAAACAAGAATTAGGTCGAATATTTATGCTGTTTCGCTTTATAAATGATAAAAACATTAATTTACAATAATTGAACGTTTCAGAGATGCTGCGTTATATCCGGAGCGAAAAAAGCGCGATATACGCGCTATATGCAATTCCAAAAGTTGTTATCGCGCGGAGAATCACGACGAAATGGTCTCGTCTTTTCCACGGAGCGAGCCTCCGGAGAATCCAACCAATCAGGATCCTTATAATTAAGTTTTCTGTCTAATCTTAGCAATGGCCGATTAACCCGCGCCGTTGGAATGCGCAAACATAAACATAGCAATAGCACACAATTCCTGAAATTACATCTCGACCGGCGGACGAAATGCCTCGTGGAAGATAAAAGATTCGCGATGGAAGCGGAAACATCCCCGTGAGATTTTCGACAAGCATCAGAACGCTGCCCTCTTAATCTCGTTTCGCTCCCCCGCATCAATCTTACTCGCCAAAGTGCGGTGCATTCATGGACTTTAATAATAAGACGACTTCTAACGAAAACTAATGATTTTTCAACGATGACGCGATCGATGCGCACGCCGGAAAGAAACCGCGTAACAATTCTCGCGCGGTATCGAGAATAATTTCCGCTTTGTTCACTTTTGTCGACGTTGCGGCATTTCGCACGATTCTTGATTGCTGCGAAAAAGTGAATCAAAATATTTTTGGCAAACTGAGTTACGTTACAAAAAGCATCGCCGTCAAAATGCGTGACGTACGACTCGTGAAATATTTAAATTATATTGCACTTTAACATTTTATATTTCAGCTTGTTCATTACATTAAAATGTAACATAATTTTAAAGTTTTACATTCTGCATTTATGCATATTTTCAATTTTACACAACGTTGCGTGTCTCCATTTTTTGAAACGGGTATCGATTATTTCCAGTCGACTCTCTTGAAATATCAGCAATTTTTCCCAAGAATAACATTTCCTGTACAGACGGGGTCATTAATACCTTCCTATTTTTATATAGTATACGTAAATATACTATATAAAAATGGGAATTTTTACGTATACTATATACAGTATACTATAAAAATAGGAAGACATCAATGACTCCGTCTGTACACTTTTTTTATTCATCAAAATGTCCCGCTCAACGCTCTGATGTCGAATTTAAATCTAAAGTAGACAAGCTATATCAATTTTACGCGGAAGCGACTATTGTATAAGTCGAAATGGAAATAATCGGTATTGGCGCGATTATTATTTTTGAAAAAGTATTTAATACAAATGAGAGGATCGATTATTGAACGACTATTCTTACGAAAAGAGATTTTATTAGAAGTAAGGTCTCAGACATTGATAATCGCGGTACATATATCACTCGCGACGGGATTAATCGCTTTATCGGAAAACTAATCGAGTAGCAGTGTGGGTTATGAATTAATCCGTTATCCAAACATATATATATACGCGGACCCGTAAGCGTGCCGAGGTCAACGTCGAAATTACACTCGTTAAGTGCAAGGAGTTTTTCATACGTTCGGGTCCTTAATCCAGGCGTCAGCTGCAAAATTCGTTTCTGGATGGTCGAAGAGGGCGCGGAATTGGGGAGAACCGAGACGAAATCTACGAAGCGGCGTGATCAACGACGTCACGTATTTCGCATTACCCTCACGACGCTGAAGAACAGTTTACGGCCCCCGGAATTAAGGCACAGAGTTAACGTCGGCCGATTATGTTGGGTCGCGTTTGCGCCAGTCTTAATTAATCCGGGCCACTTATTGCGGACTTTCACGACCGACTAGTGCTGATAGTGCGCTTTTAAACCGCGATCTCTCGCAAAAGAGATGACGTTACGTCAACCTCTCTCCGAGACCGAGAAAGAAAGAGAGAGAGAGAGAGAGAGAGAGAGAAAGAGAAGAACGCATAATTTTGTCACAATAAACGTCGAAGATATTTCATGCGCATTTATTCAAGAATTTAGAATTTTAGTTACGTATAAATTAAACAAAAAAAAGAGCAAAATGTTTCTCGACGTATAAAGTCTATCTGGCGTTCTATCTCTGAAAAATTCCTTATAAGACAGTTGCCGCTCATGAAATTGGAAATTAGCCCGACAAAGGTCTTTGAACGTCCGCGGCACGTAAACGACGTTTCCTCTTGAAAATTAGCCTTCTGCCTTTTCCTATTGGGAAATCTGGACTTTTATGCGCGAAATATAACATTCATGATATAGTGACGTGGTTGCGAAATGGTGCCCTTTGTACTACCTCGAATTTAATCGTCGAATTTAATGAAAGTGTCCGGCGAAAAGTAAAGCGTTTTCCGGGCTATTATTCGCGCGACGTGCAATGGAATACTCATTTAACGCTCGTTAAATGCATGTTGGGCGCTCGCGGGGCCTCGAAAAAGCCTCTTCGATTTATCCTGTCGCGAGACAAGACGGAAAGTCGATTCCGGCCAAAAAACCGAGTCTCGAAACGCGAGTCCCAAATGCAACTGTAAGCGCGAGACAAAAGTAATTAAAACTCACGGGGCCGTGTATGCCCGCCGACCATAACCAACCTGTGTGACCTGCGCCGAGCTTGCGCGAAATTGAAATTCCATTTTAATACGTTTAACAAAACGCGAGAAGATTAAGCGGAAGAATCCCGGAAAATTGATCGGCCGCCCACGGGGACACGCTAAGATCGATAGTCCGTCCCGTCTAATAAACGCGGCCGCGGCATTTATTCCAGCCACTTTTCTGATATTACGGAGATAAATGATCGGTGACGTGGGCGCGGAGGAAGAGGCACCGAGGTGCCCGGATGTTGTCCGAATACGCCGTTGTTTGCACGGGATGCACGCTACACCAGCAAATTGAAAATCTGTTTGGCCGTATACGTTTAACGTACATATATATATATATATATATATATATATACATATATATATACATATATATATATATATTTAAGCTTCGCAAATGTTTTCTAATCCGCGCACACGTGGCGAATAATTAGACACGAAATTGCGAGATCCACTCGGTGTCAAAACAATTGGCCGATTATGGATTTTTACAAGTTGCGATTGAGAGAATTTCACAAAATAATTCTAATTATTCTTGTATGTCGTGCGAATGAACGTGACAAACATTAAGATACATTACTGCATTGTTCCATTTATATGTAATAATTCACATTTCCCGACGCGCGTTACATTGCTCGTGCTGGAAACTCGTGATGCCGACGTGATTACGACGGTCGGAAGGCGTGGGCCGCGTGTCGACGTCATTTCCAGCCGGAAGATCGGCGAGATGCCATTGTAAGGGGAACCTCGTCAAAACGGCGGTTGATTTCCGGGAAGATTAATAATCTTCGAATCGAACGACTGCGCAGCCTGTCCGCGAAAATTCTCTCTCTTCTCCTCTCTTTCGCGGCTGAACGAAGTTCAACCGAACTTTATTATAAAACTAATATTTTCCAAGTTCTATGAGGTATTACGATAGTTTTCTGAAAGAGCCTGCCAGGCGAAATGGTTCGCGGAGCGAAACTTCAATATTCGGCGACCATAACGACACCGACTGATATATTATTTCCTACAACTTCTACTCTCGGGGTTTTGTCTGCTCCACGGCCGGAAGAAAGGGAAGAAAGCGCGGGGGGGCGGCAGTCAGGCGGCCGAGACGTAAGAGGGAAAAAAAGAAGAAAATGGAAACTTGATTAAGAATTCCATCCGCTCGTAGTCTCGCGCGAGTATTCTCCTTCCAGAGAACGAGAGAGAACCGCGATGCTCTGCGTTGCGTAGCGAAATAAACGACTGGCGATATGAAGATTTAATCATAAAATTGTGCACCAACCGACGCATTTTTTTCCTCTCCAAAGATTATCTAGTAGAGAGAGCCCAGTAACGACTACGGTTCCATCGATCAAATTGACTCTGCGCTATTCGTGAAATCGAAACACGATCATGACTACACGATGCATCGCGCAAATTAACCTTTTCAATACGACCGGATCAAAATGCGAAGTGCTCGCAGTTGGCCGAGATATTGGCTCGCGAATGTGTCGATAACGATCGATAAAAAGTACTTTTATCGAGTTACAGGATCCTATTATACAACAGGCTATTATTGACTAAATACTGTAAATATCTGATATCTAAAAAAAACAATAGATAGATTTTTATATACAAAAATAATATTTTAAGTTAAGAATCTCAAACTCGTGCCTGCAAACATACACGAAAATTTAATTATAATAAGCAGGTCGTCTAAAAATGATCCAACTAAGAAAACATAAAAGATTTAAGAGACCATCGATATTTTCAAAATATATAAAAATTAAAATACACTACACTTGATATTCACACATTCTTTATTCACGTATTCCGCGCATTTTTGCGGCTCGATATTTTCTACTATTTTTATATTAGAGAATTTATAAAATTCCCTTATTCGTCGAGAAAATTAATGAAAATAATAAAAAAATGAATAAAAAGATTTTAAATGCTTCCAGCAATTTCGAGCAAAAAATAGCCCTCAAAAATTAGTTGTAATTTTCATTTTAATAAATAACATAAAAAATAGATAAAAAAACCGCATCTTTTTTATTTCCTAGTTTTAAATTCTTCCATATATTTTATCTAACCTTAATCTTTCTATATATATTTCTCTTTCCCGTATTCGCAATTTCCATATTCGCAACAGTTTTGCAGAACGTAACCCCCGCGAATATACATATATGTGGTTGAAGGTTTTACGGTATATTATATTGTTTATATTCTACACAAAATAGCACGCGGGTGAATATATTTTTCCACTTTTATACATTTTCTCCCGTATATATATTTTCATTTTTTTCTTTTCTATTACAACAAATATCGCGACTGGTCATTTGGTTTCATGGGTGGGATCGAAGCGTCGTTCGAAAAATTCGTGGAAAAGGGAATGTAGCAGCGGTGGCAAAGTAGGAGTCGGTCGCGAGGTCAAGGGACCGAGCGGAAGAAGGGACAGAAGAGAGAAGATAAGGGAACGGAGAGACGTTGCAGAGAACAAAGGGTGCTTATCGACACCGCGGTTCTTATCCACGGTAATTCCTTTTATTTTATCCGTTTCTTCTTCTCTGCCTCCTCCTGCGAGAGGACCGGCGGAAACCGGCGCCGCCACCGTACCGGTAAGATAATCAGACCGAGATCTATTCGAGCGTAGACCAAGCTATTTCCGGGCGTATCCCGAAGGCGCACCGATTTTTTCCCCATTAGAAATGTTTTTCCCCGGGAAAAAGCGACATTAATTCACTTCGGCGTGAGCAATTTGCTCAACTTCTGCGAGAAAGCGGCAGTAGCATGTCGCGGAAATCAACAGTAAAGTTTAGTGACTGACGTCACGGCGTAACTTCTAAATGACATTACGAAAAGAGAAGTCCCCGGTTGTTAAATCGATTGAGTTAATTTTTCACTTTTAATCTTTGCGTCTTCGTGTATAAGCTCGCGACGGCGACAATAAAGCCAGAGAGGCGTCAATTTAGTGTGTCGATTTTTTTCGGGGGGGGGGGGGGGGGGGTTTCTTTTCCCCCCTCAAAGAAATCACTTTGTAATACAGATTTCGAAATTATCGGAGCAAAATTCAAAGCACATCGAAGTTAGTTTGTGCAAGAGAGTGCTTTTTTTCCGAGTTTATATTTAATGGACTTACCGGGTGTAGATGACGTACTGCGTAATTGGAGTATTGTGGGAATTAACACCAGGTGCCCACGATATATTCACAGCCTTGGACGTGTAATTTATGACGAGTGGTCGTTCCGGTGGATCGGGCACATCTGAAAACAAGTTTTATCATTTGTATTAAAGGTCTGGCAATTTGTAATTATAAAAATTTGTCGCGCATTCAATAATTTCATCGCAAAACTAGGTAAATTTTCATGAATTCTGACTAAACAAGTATGTTGTACATAGTGTGCTGCAAGTACTTAGGGAAGATATTATTTTCAAGTAGTTACAGCAGCTGTATGTACAGGCGCGACGCGTCTGCAGTACAACGCTAACTCGTTTTAGTTCCTTAAGCTGAAATTTATTTTGTCCAAAGTTGGAGTCACGTAGTTGATATTTCTTACGGGAATTTGCATCGATATTGACGCGAAACGCAAACACGTAACAGCCCTTACACAGATTCTTATGATATCTATATTTTCGAAGCAATCTTCTTGTCACGGAATAGAAACGGAATAGAAACGCTTGAAATGTTTCGTTGATCGTGTCGACAGCTCTCTGGTCGTGTTACACTTTTAGCGTGCCGTTTAAATATTAAATCGTTGTGTGTATTGTTTGCATTACATAATCAGATTAAGCGCAGTAAAATTTGTTATTAAGTATTATTATCGAATCAATTCAATGTAGAAAATAAATTACGATCAATTATACATTATGCGCATAACTTACATTTAAATAACTTAATAAATAAATGTTAATTTATATTTAAATTGAGATTTGAATAAATATGAAATGAAGACTTAGATGGAACTAAATTATTGAAATATTCAACTGGATCGCCATGTTCAATTCAGATATAAAGGGAGTCTGAGGCAATAATTTCATAAACCGACTCAACGTATAACAAACAAGCCTCTTTTAAACGATGCACGAGATGCTATGTAATCACGAAAGTGTGTTCCATTTGATCAGCTTTCGTCCGTTTTGACGATTCGATAATTAAGCTCCGGATTCAACTTTTCTTTTCAAAAAAAAGTCGACTGTGAAATAGTTTTGTACTTTCATATTTTCATTAGGAATAAAGTTAGTCGCGGAATTATTGTAAATGCGAAAGAAACTTTTTCAAACGATTGAGTTATTATTTAAGCCTTTTTTATTTTTTAACGAGTAACGTTATGCTGATTAAGTATCACAGATGTCGCAGAAATGAATCCAAATAAATTAAATTTCAGCTAATTAAAAATAAAAAATTAAATGCAGAATTTAACTTGTAGATTCCATGAGAGATTTACAGTTCTCTTTCTCTCTCTCTCTCTTTCTCCCCCCCCCTCCCCCCTCTCTCTTTTATTTTAACGCGTACGTAACGTTTCTGCATTTGCGTTGTAAACATGACACGATCTACAGCGCGGAGAGATACAACTGGCTAGTATTTTCGCGAAACTCTTCTCGCCGAAGTGACTCGCGGGACAGGAACACCGATCACGCTCTCTGCGGCCGCCGCATCGGATAAGGCTAGAGCGTTTAATATGCACTGGCGTGCGGCGCTGCGAGATATAACATTGCGCGCACGTTGCATAAGATCATAAATGAGAGCAGGGACCTCTAACCTCTCAGAGGATGGAGTCGTCATCCTTTTCTGACCTCTTTCTCTCTCTCTCTCTCTCTCTCTCTCTCTCTCTCTCTCTCGTGCCGCGCGCTTCACCGTCGCTGCGTGCGGCTGCGCTGTTTATGTCGGCTGTTACCGCGCGCCGTGACACCCGCGCGAGAAAAATTTCGAACACAGAAACACATCTTCTCGTGATCCTCGATTTATATGAATACCGCATAGAAACCGCGTCCGACGCGGTATTAAGTATTTAATACAGCGACTGGAAAAGTTACGAAATGTTTGCGCGACGTCTATATCCGCCGCTGAATTTATGTGATTAAACGTAATTAAATGCGCACTTGTCTGTGCGATTAATATTTGCTTTGTATAGTTCAATACGGCGCGTGATGTAACAGAAAAGTCACAGCGGGGGATATTTTAATTCGCCGTTCATTTCGTTGCATTACCTTACGTGATTTTTATGTGATTAAATGTATGCACTTATCTGTGCAATTAATATTCGCCAAATTTATTCGCACTGTGCCAGTTGATACGATTTTTACGTGATTAAATGTGCATTTGTCTACACAATTTATGCCTGTACCGCGTCGTTCGGTGATAATCTCGGTAATATTAAATTAATTAATTCTGTCCATCACACAGGAGTCCATTATCGTATTTTCTTTACCGTAATGAAATACTGGCAACGTTATATCTCGCAAGTCGCGTAAATACATAAGAACCGTAATAAACATCAACGGACTGTAAGAGCCTCGACGAACACGGGCGCGCATTACTTACGCTTATTGTTTTTCTTCATGAAAAGCTACGCGCAGGCGTCTTACAATTAATAAAGGCTCGTTATATTAGACTCTTGAATAAACCGTACTTTTTATAATGTTACCTCGTTTGCAATCCGCGTACTGGCGCGTATTTACTTGTATTCCGCGCGCAGAGATACACTGGAAGAAAATTCAAAGGCGTGGAAGTGGAATAAATGAAATTTTCCCGGAACGCACAGAGGGAGAGAGAGAGAAAGAGAGAGCGCGCGCGAGCCGCCGTTCGCGTACCTTTATTAATTTCACATAACGTTTTCGATCGGTAAACGAGAAAAAGAATGCCGGAGCATTACGCGCGTCTTGAGTGGATAGCGAGTTTTTCTTTGCTCAACTGAAGCAGTACGTGAAACAAACCAGGTCTTCATCGTGCCAAGAGAAAATATTTCTCTTCGCAGTTATTTGTCTTTTTTTTCACATAATTGACCGACACATCCACGTTACACTTGTATTTTAAGTATTTCTTTTAACTTAGAAACGTTAACTTTCTCTCTACAATTGTTCATAACGATTCTAAAATATATATCTTATAAAAATGGCTCAAATAGATTTATTTATAATCTAAATATTATTATATATTTGAAACGGAAATTACAAATTGTGAAAAAGTGTTTCTTAAAAAACAAAATTATTATGACAAATTTGAAATCTATACGTCGCGAGACGTACTAATATTCAGATGATCGATTGAAATTCACAGGTTACCGTAGCAATTCCGCCTTTCACTTCATCTCAAAACTGACTAGTGGAAAATGTCAGAGAGGGAAGAATGTCTATATTCCTACATATATCACAAGAAGGAAATCCAATAGAAGCATATACGTCTTAGCAACGTATAAGTAGCATTCCAAGATTTTAATATAATAGCATCTATTTATGCAAAATTTTTACGTTTTCCTCAAGCTTCGCATTGCGTAAATACAAGTGAATATAAATGGCTCAATTTACCCTTGATAATTCAGTTCATAAACTTTATGAGTATGGACGAGAAATTATTTATATCACGAAAGTTTTATTCCTGTTTCTTCTTATTAGATTTTTAAATAATCGCCGAAAATAAACATTTCATCTTTTCAGCACGCAGGATATATACGCACGCGGTAATTGCGGTAAAGAATTATTAAATTATTCGTATAATTAACCGATGACAATTTTGCAGAATACGTAATTTTCTGAGAGAGTGATTGTAGCTTTATCAGAAGCTAAATTCTCGAACAGCTGAAATATTAAATTGTGCGAAGATACTGAACTGCGTGGCGATTACCTTCGATCATTTTCCATTTTAACGAACAAGCATGCGCGATATTCAATAAAGAAAAATTAAAATCAATGGCGAGTCTTTGCGCTGCCTTTCGCCAAGAAGTGGAGGTTACGGGAACTTTACCTTCGATCGCCAATTAATTCTATACCATTTAAACAGGGTACGCCGCTGCATCGCACCAGCTTCCACCCCCGTTCTCTCTACCGCGTGTTGTGGCCTTTCATTAATAATTCATGCGTTTCGCTTTACGGGGTCAACAGTAGACGTTTCTTTATTCGTGCTGCAAGTTAAGCGCGTTGCGTCGCGGCACAAAGCCACCGACAGACGTGAGGCAAAATCGGGCTGGCCGTGCGAACGTTACGAGCCTCGTTATACAGATTCCTACAATTTAGCTTTTTGCAATATTCAAGCGACTCCGCGGAGAGTAAAGCGTTTATAAATACTGTAGAATGTTTAAATAGGCTTTTGGTTATTATTTCGTGCAAGAACCACACCCTGTGCGAAGCAACAAATTGGCCGTCGCCTTTTAACCGATTACGAGTAATTAACCGATAAAACAACAATATCGAACCTGACGAAACATCTCTTGCTAGCTTACGTCGGACGGATGAAACTCGACTAAAATTATTTGGACGGGCTATATCTCGGTGAAAATATACGATATATATTTTTTTACATTAAATCTGTATCTAACAAGTGTAAACCGAAATATGCAAAACAGGTACGCGAGCTGACTAATTAAATTTTAACGTAACGAGTTAAAACTCCCGTGAATTTACGGGGCAGTTTTTCTAAGTTAGAAACTAGGCGGGCCCCGCAATAAAATTAATTGTTCAAACTATTTCCGTTACGGAGGCGAAGTGACCGATACGGCAGGTCCGGTGTATGCATGTGTATTAGTAAGCGCATACCGGGATAACCGCGCGTATGCGCCGAAGGATGCTGCGTCGTCCCTTACGGTAGGTGGAATATAAATTCCTACGAGCGCGTTTACCGGAATTTACGAGCGTCATTTTAAGAACTGTTTTGCCTTGCTCAACCATATGGCTCTCACGTAAATATCTCACACCCCGTTTCTCGGTTAAAACTCAGTACTCAAGCATTAACCGTACTGTCCTTTTCTTTCTTTCTCTCCCCCTCCTGCCCCTCTCTGTCCATCCGTGACGCGTAAGTTTCCCTTTCGCCGACGTCATCAGCATAATTAGTACTCTAGTTAATTGCAATAAGATTGACGTGACTCGGCCTAATTAGATTTATCTTCTTCTTTTTTTTCTTAAAAGGCGTGTCACGGCGACGCGCGAATTTGCGCGTGCAACTGATAAATGATAGCTCTATTAGCAACTCTAATGGCATTAGAATTGATGAAAACTTAAAAAATTACTGCGGTTCTCGGATATTGCTTTAAATTTACACGGACGTTTTGCCGTATATTTCGTAGAAAGAGAAAAAAGTTTCTGCTAAATAAAACAATACTTTGGACAATAAACAGTAGAAAACTCGTTTTATACTATGAGAAAGATGTGTTACACACTGCGTGTATAAAGTATATATGCTTTTCCAAAAATATTTGCAAAACAGTTTGATTAACATAGAAAATTCCATTTTATTTAGCTCCGGAATATCAATTTTTTCATAACTAGACACACACAAGCGCTACACGCGAGAATTGAATATTTTCTATAAAACACAAAAATAATAAAAAAATACCTGCACTAATCTTCCCAAAATATGACCTATCAAAGTATATAACTTTCGCAATGATAGCCGCTCGATAGCACAAAGTAACGCACAACGAGATAATCAATCGGCGTCGCGGAAAAGCGACAACAATTAATGCGAGTATCGATTTTACACGCCTTTTTAAAGATAGAATTATTTATAGTATAAATAAATATGAGAGAAAAATTAAAAAACGCATCGAGGTAATTTATTATCTGATTTCAGATGATCAATTGAAATATGTTAAATTATCACATCCACTCCATTTCGGGATCAACTAAATAATAGAAGTTGTCATAAATGGAAAATTACTTCCACTAGATGTAGAAGGAATGGACACACATATATATTTTAGAATAGATTTAAAACTTCGTTTCGAAATTAGAAACCCATTAATTTATCCGTAAAGGACGACAGAACAGATCCACTCATAATATTCAAATGAAATGTGGAAATTAGAATTGGCTACTGCCCGCTAAAAACAGAACGCTTGTTTACACACGCGCCATATTTATGCATGGATAGTTGCACACGCAGAAAAGTCAGCGCAATCGATTGCAAATAGACGATGCTATTCCCGAGATTCGACATCATTCGCCGTGGAATATGCATGCGCGATCCCCGTCTCGTCCCGTCCCGTCCCGTCCCGTCCCATCCCGTCCCGGCGCGTCGCGTCGCGACAATCGTCGATATTTTCCCTGCGCGGCCGACACGTCTCCGTCGTTAGTCGAAGAATGGGATTACGGGGCTTGCGCGAAGGCGCGGGCAAAGTGAAAAATCGCAAAGTGTCCCGGCGAAATTGGCTCATAGTCCATTCCTAGACTTAGGTGTTGCCGTCGTCGTCGAGATATCGATTCGATCCAGGGTGGATTTGCGTGGTCCTTTGTGTGAAAAGGGCGGACCCAGGTGCCCGGGCCGACGAGCCGTAATAGGCAGTTTCCACGGAGTGCGTTTGGAAACACTGAACACCCCCCCGCCCCTCCCGAAGGTAAAAGGGTTTCCCTTCGTCTTCCTTCGTTTTTATCCATTTTTACCTCTCCGCTTCCGGCCGTCAGCTTTTCTTTACATACGTACATGTGTATATATATATATATATGTATGTATACATACAAGAGTCTGTATGCGAAAGAGGACATTCGCGTTTTAGGTACATACCTGTCGTAGATATGTACGGCCGTCGGGCCTTCTGTACATTTAGTGCATTTATATATGTATACACGTATATGTATGTACCGTCAGTATGTACATCTCCTCCGTGCTATATCCAGCGAAATAATTCGTAATGCAATGGCAGAAATAAAAAAAAAAAAGTATTTCGTATAAAAGTTGCACGGTTTAAAGGGTCGTACGACACAGAGTGTGCTGCGAGTCCTTGTCGCGTGAATTTGCCTTCCGCGAAAAATTTCCATACGCGCGGCTACATTACGGCTTTTTAAGTGAAACGTCCAATTCCCGCTTCCGCTTATTTTCCGCCCTTCCAGGACACTGTAATTCTTCCCATTTTGCCGATCGTAAGTATCGCGTGAAACGCGCGAGTTTCTTCGCGCGGGACGGCCGCGCCATTGTCGCTCTTTATTCGGAATTTTCTCGGAATTAGACGCGCGAAAGTGAGAATCGTATAACATCTCGCCGCGCGTGAGCGCGTATTCGAGTGCAAGACACCCCCACTTCGCGCCGAAAATTGCCTGAATAACTTCATCATGATCGCACTGTTGAAATTGCATATAATCGCGCTCACGCAGCAGCGGCGGCGGCGGCGGCGGCGGCGATCGCGCTCAAAATGCAAAAGCAATGTCCATAGGTTGTTATGATGTTTACCTATAAATGCGCCATAGTACATTGGCAACTTGATATTTCCCATGGGCGAACGGGTTTACATGCCGCGTTTGCGTTAATCACGCCTCGTGTTACTCGCAACGAATAACGTAATATAACCTGATGTAACAAATAACGCGATGTAACGTTTTAATCAAATCAAACGATATTGAACTCGCCATTAATACGCTGAAAACTTCGAAAGCCCGGGCCGGATAAACATCTATTTCTAAATCCACTCAGATTACATACCTATCGTACCTGCCATTCATTTTATATCTGTTACAATTCAACTGAACCCAATCTTGCAATCCTTGATATCGTTCCCCTTTTTAATTTCCATTATTGACTATCACAATTGACTATCTGTCACCGATCCGTATATAGATCAACCCAGGTTTATCACCGTTTGCCCGAGCGAGCTCTCTTGTCATGTATAACGCAACGCGGTATTCGATTCGGGCGCGTTATTTATTTCGAATTTTCGCTGCGGTTTCTGGCGCGGAAACAGTCGCCGCTTTTGCTAACTGGCCGGGCTAAAATGCGGCTTCGTCACGAAGAGAGAGAGAGGGAATAAAGTGTATAAAAATTGAAAAGGGCAGTGCTCTTTGCGAACCGTCGGCGCGACACGCCGACTGTATATTTCCCATCAAAAACAGTGTTGGCGAATTAGTGCGTGTACGCTGTCTACTTGGGCAACCAATGCGAGCGGTATAACTGCACATGTCGAAAATGTGCAAGTTGCGTCGTCGCGAAAAAACTTTTGCTCTCGTCTCCCTCTCGCAACACACACACACACAGACACTCAAAAAAATGATCTTGCAATAATAGCTAAAATTTTCTAGGTGTAAAAAATTAACTAAAACAGATAAATGATTAGCAACTGTTGTGATATTGCATATGTAATTACTTAATCAGTTTAGATGACAGAAACAGAATATATATCTGTATTGTTTGTGAACTTTAAAAAGAAAGTTTCTCTAAAGCGCCTATCTATATAAGATCAATCACGTGTTAGATCATGCAATGAATAACATTTAGCAATGGTACCTAAATTTTTCAGAAATTATTGCTAGAACATTACTGCTATAAATTCTGTATGTGACAAACAATGTTTTCACAGATACAAAAAATAGCGATACATTCTTGTTGCGATATCTAGAAATCTAACTACATCAGCGAAATATTTTTTTGAGTGGAGAGAGAGAGAGAGAGAGAGAGAGAGAGAGAGAGAGAGAGAGATGACTTTTCACATGGGGAAACGATGACCAGCGGGGCTTCCCCCGTAACCTGGCAGAATTTTAACTCGACACACGGTGAATTTGAAATTTCGTGAGAGAAGGAAGGCACTGCGATTGGATGCTGCTTGCCGACCGCTCTCGCGTGAAGCCGGACGGAATTAATCGAATATAAAACACGGCATTAAGGAGCGATCGAAGAAGACGCCTCTCTACCCCGTGTCCTGAAATTCTCTCCCGTTATCGGCAGGTTCTTCGATATTCGAGTGTAAATTCGGATATGTCTTCGTTCGCGCTTTACCGCTGGAATTCTCATCAAGTAAGTCACATTATCTTGACTCCTCGGACGATTTATTTTCGTTAAATTTTCCTTTTACAACGGCATGACACGCGGCGAAGAAAATTAGAGGTAAATCGACTTTCCGCGAAAATAGATCGACGGCAGATTTCCCTCTGTCTTTTCGGCTAATACGACATTGCCGAAAGAGCAGGGATCAGAGCCGCGTTCGCGTTTTGCGGATTGTTTGTTTGCGCGCGATGGCGGGACATTCCCTCCGCAAATAGTTTAGACAGAATTACCGGGAGGATTTGTAATCCCTCGTAAAAATATATGTTAGCCGGTTTACTGGGCCGCGCGAGCTGGAGAGCGAGGCAGAAACAACGATATCGCGGCGCCATGGGCTCGGGCGGGGGACGGAAAAAAAAAAGAGCACGGGGGAGAGAGAGAGAACGCGGGCGTATACTTTGCGCAAATATTTTACTTGTGCCTCGGATGCTCTAAGTACGCGGCTTCAAGTAGAAAGACAAATGTTAGAAGGAATGATCCATCTCTCGCTTATTTTTTGGCGTTGTGTATTTGCGATGGAAATATATAAGGGGAAAAAAGATCAATGAAATGACAGAGTTATCTCGTCGATAAAAATAAATGTCCATCTTCGTAAAATTAATTACGCTCTCCATTTAAAGTACTCCATTTAACACGGACGTATGCAAAATCCATAAGTTTGCGTCGCTCAAGAAGCGCAGCGAAATCTGCTTGACTGATTCACGCAGGGAATTATTTAATTTCGTTCAGCGTGACGACGCCGATGCAGGACGCCGTGACGTTAATTCTATGACATTCATCTCGGCGGGATTAACACACGTATGTAAATCGAGGTGTCGTATTTTACATTTTCGAGTTAATATTATAAGTTTTTATCCGGCGCGAGTGTAAAAAGGCAAGAATCCCGTCGGCCTTCGGTAAAAGTATGACCGTTTAATTCAATTATAACGCGACTGCTACGGACGTCAGACCCTACGTTTATTACTTTTTATCCCGAGATAGCAGATTTATATGGAATTCGCCATACTTCCGTGGCAAGTAATAAGATTCATTCGCGACATTTCTTTTATTGCGCGAGCGTTAATTATACTAAAAATCTCGGGCGTAATCTTCCATCCCCGGGGAAACGGACGACGTATAGGCAGCGATTTATTATGTTGATCTGCCGCGAGAGAGAGAGAGCCCGCCTCTCGTGCCTTCAAACATAAAAACCGTTATCTTGATTATCATTTAAAAAAAAACTCTCTTCTATCTATCACAATTTGCTGTTACTTTAATAAAGTATCTCCCTTAATGCATCAAAAATGTGAAGACACGGCTGCTACTTTAGCGATTAATTAATTACACGTTGTCGCATAGATTGCGAACTAAATATATTCAATGTTGGGAATAAGAAGCACCAATTGAAGCGCGTGCTACGGCGGTAGTTTCGCGAAAAACGCTCCTTTCGCGTGGGCTCCGCCGAGATCTTGAGTTCTTGCGAAATCTCGTGCCCCGTTTCCGCGCTGTAATGCAATTTCGCGTGTCCCGCGTTTTTGCGCAGGAGGAAATGTATCTGGCAAAAACTTTTGCGCACTCACTCTCTCCCTCTCTTTCTCTCTCTCTCTCTCTCTCCCCAAGATAACATACTGTAACATACTGTAACAATTTTTCGCCCCGGCAAAGTCGAGAAGTCTGCCAAGGTCTGCGAATTGTGCGGAACGCGAGTGAATCACACGCCGATCGAGGCGAGAATCCGCGATCCATATATATTTTCCTTAATTTACAAAGTGCCGGTGTTCGAAAAGTTTGATTGGAAGTACTTTGTGCGTCAGAGCGCCACTTCCGTCATCTCGAAGATAAGCGAGCTTTCAGCCGAGCTTTTGGAAACCAAAACCCGCGCCGGTGGTCGGGGCTCTGCGAATCGGGGCTAACGACACGTAAAATTATCAATTTAGCGGCGGCGCAACAACTATCGGCGGCGATTTTGATGGAGCTCTCGATTAACAAGTTGCCGCTGTGCGTCGAAGCGATCGCGATTTAAAACATTCGGTGCTCGCTTCGATCATTACTTTTTCACGATACACGTACACATGTATGTGTGTATACAATGTACGCGGCAAGTGTATCTTGTGACGTATACGCGGAATAAAATGAAAGCGCGCCGCACTGTCGCTTTCACACGTTTTAAATTACGACGATTTATTAAATTATTCAATGTAATATCTCCCGACGCGAACTGCATGTGGCCGAGCAAAGAGAATTTAGCGCGAGGTGTATACGCAACAGTCGTGGCGTTACAACGTCGTAATTTAGCAGTCGCACCGTGATGTTTATTGCTGGCGATACCATTTATTTTCGAGTAAGGATTTATAAAACTGCGTAAAAGTGTCTATGACATTTTTGTATTTTTTTTTTTTTTTTTATACCTTCGTACGATATTTCGCTTCGAAACGACGCGTTAATGTTGCAGCGATCAATTATATACTTAACACATTTGAGGATACGAACGGGGACAACGCGATAGCTGAAACCAGTTCATGCCGTTTTTAACTATTAAAAATTTTGCATCTTAATATAATTAGTATCGGTAATTGCCGTAAAGTGCAAAATATACTGAATCGTGAAATAACCACTAAAGTGGAATAAATCCTTATGACATAATTAGAAACTAAATGCGGGACGAGCATTTATGACGGTCTCCCCCGTGACTGTCCGTGCGCGGTCGTGACTAAGCGACGTTTATTACGCGACATAAACGTCCGAGTCCATATCCGAGAAAGTACCGCAAAGAATTTCAGCGTGGCCGACGTGAGCCGCGACGTTTGCACGTCCGACCGTAGGAAACAATTATCTCGGGACGTAAGATAACGCGTAGACTGCCATGGAAATTTGCCAAGGCGACGGAGCGGCTGGATGGAGACACTGGCGTCGGGACGATCAGCAACTTCCGGTGAGCGCGGAGCAGCCGAAGGCTATCGCGCCACGAAATATACCGTCTCTTTCTCCCTCTCCCTCTCTCTATCTCTCTTTATCTCTCTCCGTCTATATCCCTCTCTCTCTGTCTCTCTCTTCCATGGTATACGCAGACGCGTGTACAAGCATCAGCCTCGCTCTCGCGGTTTCATTAGCCCGGATATTATGAGGAAAGTTTCGGCTTCGGTCGTAGGACGCAAGCGGCTCTCTGTCATTTGTCTTTCCTCGAATTAACGTCACCCGGTGAATTGGCTGTGATGTAGCGCCGTAATCGCGCCATATTATCCCGCTCTGATTCGCGCATGAGTACGCGAGTTCGCGCAAAGATGCGCGAGGGCGATATTTGCACGATCCGCATTGCATTATTGCTGGTTCTGGTCACAGGTCGCGTTAATGCCGCTCCCGCGACGTTATTACGCGCATACGTAAATTTGCATTTTCGCGAGTGACGCTGTCTGTGCATACCTGGTACGTACGTAGTCGTCGTACGCCCCGTGCTTTTTCGCGACGCGCGACGTGATTTTTCTTCACGCTCGCGTAACTACTTGTGTGCCGTCGCACTCATCGCAAGTGTTCTTCTAGGCCGGCGACGAGCGTACCAGACTTTCATTGCGCAGCAAAGCATCGCCACTGGAGAGAGGAACACGGCAAATGGCGGACGGAAAGCGGGAGGCGCGCGCGAAGAAAGAAGGCGAGGGTGAGCCCGTAAAATTTATACGGAAGATAATATATCGGGACGGCATTTTGCGGGGTGTTCAGCCACGCAGCGAGAAAGAGAGACGCTTGAGTGGCTTATTTTTGGCGGGCGAGAGGACGTCCCCACCCCCTCCCCCCCTCTTCTCTCGCTCGTACTCCCTCGCGGGGGGCTAAAGAATGTCTTGCTTTTGATTTATACGCCGTTCTAGAAGTTGCGGATGCACAAACATCGTCTGGCACAAGCCGGATTGTTCTCGCACCTTCCGCCGCCGAGTGCGCTCGGTACAAGGATATTTTCTGGTACGACTCGAAGATACAAAACCCGCGTAGCATCCTGCTTACAATTTATGTGAGAATTTCATCCGCGCTATATCTTGGATCCGTCAAGCGTACCCTCGCAACGAGGGATACATAATAATTCGCGAGACTTTCCATTAAATATGACTAATACGGGAACAAAAACTTTCTGGAAATAACATTAATTTGTGCGTGATACAAATATAATCTGCAGAATAAATCATCAAGTTGAAAAAATATAATATCTCTCAAAAATATACCATCAAATTAAAGCTTTTATCTAAAGATAATAACTTTTTTCTAAAAACAACCTTTACCAACCGATTTTTATTCATTCTTTTCCTAAACGCAACGTTACATTTTATCTGTCGTGATTTACCCAGTATTTTAGAATTTTCCCCATAAATCATTATTGAAATTTTTGCGTTTCGTTCATCGTAATGTACCACCTGCGTTTATCCGCTCGGCGGCGATCGATCTGTGCATTGGCGCAAACGCCAGGATTCAATACAATATCCATGCCGCTGGAAAGATGTCTTTTTGTTATTTCACGAAAGTAATTTGATGTCATATAGTCGTTACTTCTGGATAAATCTTTTCACTGAAAACGTACTTCCACGCTGACGTATCGGAAACTTTTCTGATCGGATTTCCGTCGTATCGAACGTTCAAGATTCGAAATTAACAGACCGATCGGTGAGCGTATCGATGTGCCGGCAACGCGCGCAGGAGTCGGACTGAAAGACGCTGGAAAATAATAGAGCGCGCGGGAGTGACGCGCGAGTTAATTTTTATCACAACTTGCACGAGGATAATCGAGCTTAATACACTTACGTAGAAGTTAACATCGCGAGTGCGCATTAAATGAGCGACAGCCAACGACGATGAACTTGGGCGTATCACGGTAATTACCCGATAAACGGTACAAATGATATTTAGAACATGTCGAGCTTAACATCTACTCAAAACTTTACTACTGCTCGCCTGCTTTTATTAAGTGATAAGCGCCTGATTAATTACATGGAAGTCAGACGATGCGTTACGTAAGTAACTTAGCGACAATAGTGTAAACAGGTAGCGATAATAGTTAATTAATGTCGTGACGTTATTATCCAAAGAAATCTCTTTAATTTCCTCTTTATATAATACGCGCGCGATTCTTTTTTATTAGACTCATAAATTTCTTAACTTGTTCTTTTTAACGCGTTCTTAATTTCTTTATCCTATACTCGATTTCGACATTAAATTCCCTGTCTCGATAGCACTCGTCTCAAGAATACACACGAAAACCAAATATTTGTATAAAAAAAAAATAAAATAAAATAAAATAAAACAAGCGCAGTCTCGGTCTTGCCAAAATGCTCGCCGCGGAAATACAACATTGTATCTTAAGATTTATATCGAAATACTGGAGGTCGGCGAGTTTCTCGTTTCTCCCGAACCGGACTCTCCGCCCGGTGGGATTTGTCACCCGGAAGAATTTTAATAGATTTCGATAAAAGATAGCTCCGGGCATCCGCCGGTCGTGCTTTTGACATCGGAATTCATGGAGCGAGAATTTGTCAGGCGGTGGAACGTGTACGTTCGCGCGCGGATGTTAAGTCGGGACGGATATTGCGCTACGCTACGGTTATCGGCGCGATGACAAAAAGGCGTCACACCAACGACGGTGGAGCAAATGAGACCTTTTTTTGGGATCGACGATGGTCCTCCGACAGCGGGGATTACACAGGTCTCGCGACGGAAGAAAGAGGAGCACGCAAAAGGAAAGATCCCTAAAGCCGCCGCCCGCGTGTTCGTTCGTTCGCTCGCCCGCGCGCGCACTCTCGTTTCGCACCGGCTCTCGTTCTTACGCCGGGAATTTTCAGGCGTCAGGCTTTCCGGGAAATTTATGGCGAGGTCACAGCTTGGATCGCCATGAACAGTGCTCACCCTCCTTTATCCGGGCTTGTTATCGTTCTGAACCTTTTGGCCCCGCAGGTGTTACGCGCGTGTACGTGAGGATGTATGTATTCACGCGCGACGAGGAGCACGTTTCTCGCCGGGGAGATGAGATGTTACAAGTCCGATGGATGATAACGATTTCGTTCTCCGGTCGATGTACTTGTACCTTATTGCTAAAGGCTGACGTCGAGTGTAAAAGCCGAGTTTTCGCGATTTGCAGCGGCCGAGATAAGAGACGAGAGAAGATTCAATGAAGAACGCGTAGAGATCTCTATACAGAGAGGGGGGAGGGTGAAACGGGAGGGGAAGAGAGAGTAAAGGAATGGCCGACGATCGAGTTACCGATTTATTGGACCATAAATTATCCTTAACAGACGTCGATAGCCGTGGAAGTTCGTATCTTCCGTTTTTAGAGCCACAGGCGGCAGTCGCGCGATCATCCAATTTCACGGTGGATATCATTTCTTGCATATCCCTGAGAAGACACATTTTGCAATTATGATATGTGTACGGCGCGACGTCGCCTGCGCGCGCGCGCGCGCGCCCGCGTGCACACACGTCAGAAAACGTAAAGCTTCCGGGGGAGATTTATCGACCGCAATTTTTGACGCTTCGCAAATATCGGGACCGCTTTTCTGTTAGCTGACATTTCGCGAATACAAGATGTCGCGTGGCGGCATCCTCGTTTCTCTTTTAACTTCGATTTTCCGTTGGGCAAAAATTCAATAGCTAGTTCCGCGAACTAGCGAACGTCATTGGGCTTGTCATGGAGCTATTTAACATTTAATAATTAAATTTTTAATTTGCGATTTAATTATTGAGCCATCGAAGAGTGGAGGTTGGAATATTACAGCGCGGGTGGAGCTGTGGATGGCTGTGGAATAAATTATATACGCGCATGTTTACGCGTCTCGGACGACGTTGGAGTGGTGAATGGAAATAATTACAACTCCAACGCGTCGAGCGGTGCTACATCGTGATAGGAAACGGATTAGAGAGACGAACAGTGGAAGACAAAGAGATAGAGAGAATGAAAGCGGGAGCGACGGCAGAAAAGAGGAGATAACGGAGGACAAGGAGAAGCAGATCCAATTTGATGACTGGATACACATCGCTGAATACGCGTCTAGCTAAAGTAATTATTAACGCCAATTGCATCGTAATTAAACATCGCTTACACCTTCGCCGTCCCTCGGCTGTCCGGAAGCATTAATCGCGCTTGATTTTCTTATTCGCGCGAAAATCGCATTTTTCTCTCTCGCGCCTCCCTCTCTCTTTCCTTTTTTTCCCCCCCGCTACACTTGTACCGATACGTGTACGCGATACCGATACGTAAGAAATAAAGTCGCCACACGCGCGGAGACTCGCGGGAAAAAGAAAGTGTGACAACTTCCGACAAGTTGCGGAAAAAAAGTCCCATTTTATGCTAATCAAAATGCGTAATTAATGTTATATCGCGCACGGTACACGTAATGCGGAGCTACCGAGCTGCACGACCAGGTGTGTTGGTTGGCACCGGCTTATCGGCAATCGGTGCATAAAAGCGCTTTACGGCACAAAGAATGCCGTGCACTCGCGCGCCTTGGCGCGCCATCGCGGCCCAACGACGTATAATGCATAATTCCCAGGTATATCATCAACCACGGCGTTTACCGTTTTCTTTACAGGCGAGACGCGGCGCGCGCATAAGACGTCGACGGCGCGCTCTTTTCTCCCACGTTGATCTTTCGCGTTCGCGCGCGCCGCGCTCATTACGCCCCGCAGCTAGACGGTCCATTAATGCTGCGAGCAGATACCGGGGGCGCGCTTTAATTGTCCGTTATAACTCAGGCGAACGTAACTTTTCCCGTAGGGATGTCAAGGAGTCGGGGGGGAGGGGGGGGGGCGGGAGCTACGGTGAGCAGATAGGGAGAGGGCGGGGAATCGGGGGTCGTGGAGAAGCGACGGAGTGGAGAACGGGGCGGGCCGGAGGGCGAGAAGCCGTGGCGAGAAACGGGTGGCGCACCCGGCGAGAGAGGTAGCATTTTAAGTTCGCGAGGGTGTTAGTGAAAAGGCGACATTAAAACGTCAGGCCACGTCTTGTATGCATCCCAGGGGTCGCGGATGAGGCATCGTCAAAAAAGGCGGGGCGGTGCCCCTAAATCAGTGTAATCGGTGACCTGCCTGGGGAGTACATTAGAATAATTTACGACGTCCCGCAGCAAGACGTAAAAAGACATCGTGTAACGCTTTTCGTTCCGCTTCTCGTTTCTCTACGTCGCCCGCTCTCTCTATCTGCTCCCTCTTCGCCGTCTTTTGTTTCCGCGTTCCGTACCTCGGCTTTTTCCCCCTCGCTTCTCCCTTTTTCCCTCAATTGCGTAAAAAAAAAAAAAAAAATAAAAAAAAAGAAAGTATAATCAATAATTGCAAAGTGACTAAAGTGTAATTAACTTAAGAGCACGGTGTTCTACATTTATCAGCCCGAAGCGCCGAAATATCCAAGCTCGGGTACAAGTGCGCGGGAATTAATACGTTGCCGATATATGCGCGTTGAGATATTTACCGCACATCTGCTGCGGAACAATGATACACACCGGCGCATCACGGAGCTGCCGCGGTTTACCGCGAGCACAGAGGTTTCGGATAGCTTATCCGACCGCTGCGAAATTTCGGGGTTGAGTTCGAAAGGCGGCGCGGAGAATGCTTCTGACACCCGAGTTTCATACGTTTCCTCTTAAGTCTATGACCGTGCTGAAGTCGATCCAAGTGGATCACAAGGCCGGACAAGGGTCAACTAAAACTCGAGGAAATAACTCCTTATGTCGCGAGCAGACACTTGGATGCGAGAGCGAGGGGGGCCCCTACGGGGGGGGGGGGCGGGGCTTACTCTCTGCGGTCGTCGCGCGTTTACTCTAAATCTCGATCAGCTTTGCGCGCTAACTGCGTTATCGGGCAACTCAAATAATAACAAATTGAATTACGGCGGAAGAGCGAATTAAATTCTGTGAAACAGGCGCGCCGAGAAACGCGCCGCGACCGGGGGATTCGTCGAGTCAAAGTTATCGTCTGCTGGAGAGTTATCGATTTCCTTACTCTCTCGCCGGTGTTCGCGCGATCCCATCGTCCTCGTTGGGATGCGGAATGTCGAGCGGTAGATGAGAGTCATGCCACCGCGGGTCCACTTGAACTCCGTCTACCGATCGAATCCGCAAGGGACAAACACATTCTTTCGACGGGCGAAGGATTAGGCAGCGAGTGCGCCCACCGGGAATTTTCGCGAGACGGCAAAGTCCGCGGGAGAGCAGCCCGGCAGCAACTTCCGCTCACGTGTGCAATTCCGTGTGTTTTCTCGAACGGGACGCGTGCCTTACACGCCGGATCACTTCTCTCCGGGGACACTTACTTAACGGTTAACTTCTCTCGACTAGCTGGCTAGGCTCGTAGCGTGTAGCTGCAACTCGTAAATATTTCTCAGCGTGTATTAGTCGTGGCGCACGTTTTCCGAGCGGTTACCTGATAACGTTTTACTCCCCGGGGATATTGCAAATTACAATCGATCGGAATTTTATCAACGGGATCAATACGGGACGCGATGGATTTGGGAATTAATGAAGAAGGGACGCGCGCGTGGAGTAAAAAAAAACGCCGTACTACATTATACTGTATTACTGCAGGAAACGTAGTTCAATACTAAAATCCTATCTAGACAAAATACTGTTATCGAACTAATAACAATGATAAAAATAACATTAGCGGATAACGTTTTGGCCCCTGAAGAGATTGCGAATTGCGATCGATCGGCGCTTTATCGGCGAGATCAATATCGAGGGCGCGGCAGGTTCCAAGAATTAATAAAGAAAGAACACTTTTGCGTGAAATAAAAACATGTACTAGAAAATTGCAGAACCATTTGGAGTTGATAGCAAAATCCTATCTGGATAAAACGGCACCATTATCCCCGAGGCTAATAATAACGATGATAAAAATAACGTCAACGACGGTGTAAAGAAGCAATTTTATCGCCGCGAGAGAATTCCGCGATCTGCGAGAGCGCGCGCGGCAGCTCTGTGTCTACGGTGACATTCGAAATTGATAAATCGCGACATGTCGCGGCAACGTTTGCGTAGCGTAACGATGCCGCTTCTCTATCCGCGTCCCGTGTCAGAAACGATCATCGTCGCACTCCACCTGATGCACACATATTCCATAGCATATTCGAGCAAATGCGAATTCCTGCTCCCTATCCACGATCGGCAAATATTCGCGCTCCGAATGCCCGGCCGTACGTAATAATTAAGGCGTATTGACACGCGTCGCGACTGCGTGTTTCCTCCAACACACACGGGCCGATTCTGTTTACCCGGGCGCGGATGTTTTCCCGGCATCAAGACTCGGTGATTCAGCGATTTCGCGGTGCTTTGAATAATGCAATGATTAAACTCGAAAGGTTGTAGGCGCCGGGAAAGCGGAAAGTACCGCGTCGACGGAGGCGCCGTCGCATCGCGCCGCTCGTCGATGCATTTTAGATCAGCGCATACCTGTTGGACAGTATGACGCGGCAAAGCTGGTCGCTCGAAATAACGGAAGGAGATATGGATCTTATTACGGCTCAATTGAATTCCCCGCAGTTTACATCGCCGGCGGATATAAAGATGAAATGTTTTGCGAAAAAAGTTGAATTTTTTCTATTAATTTAATAAATGCTTCGTTCGATTTGATAAAAATATTAAAAATATAGATATAGAATAATAAATATGATTGTTTATTCGGCAATTGATTTCTCTCAACACCAGCTGTTCGTATGAATTATAAATAAATATTATCCTTCTCTAATACATCCCGCGATACATTTGGCGTTACAATGTCAGTGTGAATAAGTGGTGATGTATTATTTATTGTGCTAAAAGGAAACATGTATTAATTATTTCGCGTTTGACATTCTAATTACTTTAATTGACCAAAGTTTCTCCAAAGTAGAACTTGATGTAAAATTAACGGTAATACTGGGACGCACAGCGGAAAATAGTACAAAAGGAACCGTCCATATTGATAAAGCGGTTTATATTCGGGAAACTCAAATCAATAGCTACTAGAAGCTGCGAGTTTGTCGAGAACGAATGGCAACTAATGAGAGGAATGAGAATTCGAAGCTATCGCATCGTTGGAATTGCAAAGATAGCGGTGAGCAACTTGTTGAAAGATATTGGACGATCGATGAATTAATTATCGCAGAGTAACTGACTTTGTGCAATGGCTTAGGCCACTCAATAATTGAAAATAGTCTATTCGCGCGAGCGTACGCTTTTCCCGAAAATTTACGGAAGAATTCCTGTGATGGGAAAACGCGCCGCAGATAGCGCGCGCAACCATGTTTCATTAGCTGCGTTAAAGTTTTCGAGGATCATTAAAATTATCGCAGATTATTAATCCTTTGACAACCAAAATGTCATCGTGTGGCATTTTAAAGCGAATTTTGAATGATCGCATATACGCGGCCGTCGCTCCGAGTTGAAATGCATGTTATGAAAATTACGATGGAAATAATTGCGGCGGTATTAATGGACCGCGACTGAGAATGAACCTTGTTTGATCATAAAGAGCAGGAAATACCACAGGTGACTATAACTATATATACAAAATAATACGAGATGATGGCCGGAAATGAATAAATAATTTATTCGAACATCAGGAAATGCATTTCTCGCGCGTTTCGTCGCGCTCGAAATAAACGTAATCGAACGTTAATCGAAGTAACTTATAAGTGAAAAGAGATCGTTATAAATAAATTCTTTGGCTTTACAAAATTCTTTAATTTTCGAATAGAACAAGCGAGACCGTTGCATTATGTACCGCCGGCACAGATTAAAAACGATCGATCGAACGCGACTGCGCACTAATTACACGTGAATGTAATTAGAAAATATATTTGATTCGGTGGGAGCTTGAAAATTTTATTCGATGATACCGTATAAGAACTACATTATTATGTAAGTTAGCGTTCGTTAAATCACGGATTATTGAAATTCTCGCAGCGAGAGCATTCGTAGTAGATGAAATTCATTTTACGTCGACAAGTTTATTTCTCGTGTGCGCATTCTGTGTCACAAACTGAAATATTGAGGTAATTTACGGCAAAGATGTTTTTTCAGTAGCGACGAAATACCATTCATTAATCATTCGAATTAAACTACCAGAATAATCGTTGGACGTCGCCGTCAAGAGCCCGAGACAGCGCTGGACTAAATCGCTATAACGCCAAATTTATGCAAATTGGATTTAGCAAGTTTAATACACCTTGGACGGAGTTTACCTTGGTCCTCGAGGAACGTCTTTTCCACTTTACTTGTCAATTGATCGACAGGCTTGAGATATCGATTTTGAAGTAGCCCGGAAAACGCGGCAGCCAGAGAAGAGAGAGAGAGAGAGAGAGAGAGAGAGAGAGAGAGAGAGAGAGAGAGAGAGAGAGAGGCAAAAGAGAAAGCTAAAACTGCAATTTATTATTTCAATTAATATTACGTATCATATTTCGAATTAACAAATAACAGATAAATAATTTAACTACAAAATCCATTTCGACGCGTCACAGCTCAAATTACGGGGCATCAATAGTTTGCACGCTTTAATCGCCATCATCGGTATTCTAATGAATTACCAAATAATATCTGTAGAAAAACGTTATGCAAATATGTAACCTGCTTCAATGCACCATGTTAAACTTGGTTAAGCAAATTTAACATTTACGCGTTTTGACGCATTTACGCATGCATGGCTATGGGCTGCGGTGTACAATGTATTCGCCAGAATGAAGAGCAACGACCGCATCGAATATCGAAAGCGCGAGATAATATTTAACAACGATCGGCGCGGGTGAGAAGCTTATTACATTTCATAGCTAACCGGCACGGTCGCGCATTAAAACTATATGTCAGTTTCGCGGAGCTCTTTATTCCTCGCGTGTGCCGATGCGCAGTCGGATTACAAACGCGGATCGAGCGCAAACCGCGTATCGAAAACGTGGTAATACTGATACAAAAAAAAATACAAAAAAATAAAAACTCGAGACTGCGCACGGAGAAATTCATCGCGCGAGCACGTCGAAGGGACCTTGACATCGGCGCGCGCGAAAGCTGCGCCAACATGGCCGATACTTTAGAAAATAGGAGCGGTAAAAGGCGTCCGTAGCCATTCGCAGAGTTCGGGATCGTGATTGATGACTGCTCCAACAAGCGACGGCCAAGTGTTTTCGAGCTTACAGGCGCCGAGCCAGCTCATTCACCACGCAGCATCGTTCCCAGCTGCGCGATGTACGTCACGTACTCGTCCTTCGTCGTGGAACGCAGAGTTTCGCATCGATATTGTTCCGCTCGGAATGCGCGCCGAGTGAGCGCACACCTCCCTCGGCCGGCGATATCGCCCAGCTTTTAATCGAAGCGATTTGCAACGTTAAACGCGCGTCTTTCCGCGGACGTAATTGTGAATTGCGACCGAGATGTGTGCATGATGCATAATAACGTCGCGATATACTCGATAAGATACGATAAAATACATATACATATTTCACTGAATCGCGTGTATGTTATCGGCCTGTGCGCTAGCGCGATGAATTGCCGCAATTCGCTGACCCTTCGCGATTATTCGCCTGTGTTTTTCGCCGTTCGTACTGCAGTTTAAGCTTGATAACCGAATTAGTTGTGATACGAGCGGACGAATGCAGATTATCAAGCAGGATCGCCCAGGACGCTAACTCTCCTTCTCTTTCTCTCTCTCTCTTGTCCGTCCGAGAGAGGGATTTCGTTATAAGGGAATGCAATAGCGATTAAATACTTCCGTTATCTCGCTCAGCGATATCCTATTAAAATCCATTCGATCGCCGCTAGAACGAACGGGCTCGCCGTATAATTTTATTAACCCCGTTATGAGCATCAAACGAATCACGGAATTAATGGGATTTTGCCTGTCACACGACAACGAATTCTACTCCACCTCTCAGTAGAGAGCATTGGCAGACAATTGAGTGTCTGTGTAGGATAATAAATCGCGATCAATCCTTTCTCCGCCAACGTTACAGCGCGTTGCACGCGTACGCGTTATGCGTTAAAAGGAAATACAAAGTTAAAAAATGTATCGGCCTGCTCCGATGCCTCTCTAAAAAGAGAGAGAGAGATTGCCTCCGCCTGATAATATTCTAATATCGTCGATATTTAGCGGATTGTTTCTCCCTTATTATTGATTTCGGACAATACGGGCAAACTTGGAATACAAGCATTATCAAAAGACAATTACACGCGCCGCGCAAAGTGTAACGCTATTGTTACATTACGCATACCTTTCGAGCTTGTTCAGCGGTTGAATTCAATTGTTTAATTCTTACTCGTCGCGCGGGCGCGCATTACGCGCGGAATATTACGCTCCAGAAAATCTCAAATATTGAACAATGGTGGGACTCGATAGAGAGAACCCGAATACGCGGATATCAAGTCTTCCGCGATTCGTTCTCTCCACGCCTCTTTCTCTCCGCGCCGCGGCATTATCAAGAAGATGGAATTCCGGATATAATGTGTCACGTCAAGTCATCATACGCATTTCGAACCGTGAAATTGCTATTTATTCTGGGGTCACGGAGCGCACGGCGGCGCGCGAAGAGAGCGAGGGTGGAGAGTGAAAAACATGGGAGTGCGGAGGAAGGAAGGGAGTGTAGAGGAGGACGGAGCGGCCCGGCGTAACCATTTGGCCACCTCGAATCCATTACGGACAAAACTACGAAGTTATCACCGCGCTAGTTGCCAAGACGCGCGGCCGGCTATATACAAATGCAAACGAATGCGGGAGTGTTTTTGGTTTAACGATGCCGTTGTTCCCTTCTGCACGCAGAAAGGCAGAGTGAATTTTATGATCGCCGAGACGGAAGATTCGAATGCAACAAAAGGCGTTTTCGCGCTTCAAGTTCGAAGGCGGCTGTTTTCAATACTAACTTTGTTCTTATTGAAGATTCGATCACCCGTGAAAATTGAATAGTTTCGAGAACAAGGCAGATTGAAAAATGTCAAACGTAGAGAAATGGTGGCAAGACAAGCGACATAATAAATCGATGTGAAACGCCAAGATTTGCCCAAAATTTCTCCCCGGGGGAGAATTTTCGCGAAAGTTAATTCAGCGATTTTAATGGATTCGCCAGGGAAATATCGTAGAACGCGCCGTCGCGAAAATTAATATTTCAATTAAATTTATACCGCAAACCTGTCAATCGGAAAGGCACTTCCGCATATAACATTAAGGGAATTAGCGTGCGACGTCCGCGAACGATTCGCGGCGAGAATAAATTTCGTCCTCACCACTTGGAACGGGGAATCCGGACAGAGCCGTACGTTACGGATTTGCGAAAAGAGACGCCGCGGCGAAGTGGCCTGATGTGTGGGCACGATCGCGTCGTTTCGTTTCATTTGTTTTCATTCCCTTGCTAGGCATAATGGATACTCGCGGCGGAGTTGGCAAAGGGAACGGGGGCGTTCTAGCGTTCCAGTGAATTTAAATCTTTCGTACGGGGAAAGAAAGTTCGCAGGGCGTGTCGAATGGTGGTTGTCTAGTCTAAGAGAAACCGCCCGCGTGAGAGAGTGGCCGGGTAATAAAACGCTAAAAGCGTCTTACGCGGATCGAGAGGCGGCGCGATATAGCGCTAGTTGACGCGAGCTTCTTAGCTCTTTATTTGATATTTATTCGCATGGAAGCTCCTAAGATACTCGGTACGGGCTTCCACGGGTCGCTATGTCGCGCCATGTCTGACGAAATAAAGTGCAACGTGACCGCGGTGCATTATACAGCTCGGAGCCATGAGAAATTTCCAACGATTTGGTCTTGCTTGTCTTGTCGCTGTTGTTATCTCTGCTTATCGTGCGGATAAGAGAGATTTTCTATGCCATTTTTTAATATCTGTTTCATCTTCTCAGTGGAAAATAAATAGCAATATTATATACCAAGATACAGCCAACCAAATACTCTGTCAAAGTGTAAAATATAAAATAAATTTAAAATAAATTCTTTTTGAAATTAAAAAAAAAAAAAATACATCAATATAAAAATTCTATAGCGCTCTGTGGCAAAAAAATATTTCGCGAAGCATCAAATTATATATGGATTAAAGCACCATTTATTAATGCTGTTACACACGTAGCTAAATAAATAGCAATAATCGCCGTAGATAAATTGTATTCGGTAAAAATTGATATCCATTTCTGGCCCCAGTTAGGGAATAATGACGATCGCTTTGGGATAATAAAAAATACGTATATCGAGCGATTTATGAATGTCCGGCGCACGAAATCACTGTTATAACCTCGCACGCCAAGCGGTTAATAATTCGCGTTAGCAATTTTTCGAGAATCCGCGAGTAAGCGGAATGCGGGCGTGATTGACGGCGACGAACGAAAGGGTCGTATTATCGGGAATGGGGTCGGCTTTTTAAATTTCCCATATCTCGTTACAAATGCTCGTAAAACCGCGACCCGGGCTTATAACAGCGCGAGCTAGAAATGTAACAGCATATTATTCGGCAAGTAGAATAGCAGAGGTCGAAATCAAATGCACAAGCAGTTGTAAAATAAAAATGCATCCGACGAGTGTGCATTGATGCATCATCGACTTTTACCGCTCTTTTTACCTCTCCGAAAATGTGCACAGGAAAATACGCGTATAGATATGCATAGATATGCGTGTACACAGACGACGGTTTACGCGGAAGAGATTACGGAAAAGCGGGATATTCGCTCATACCGACTCACTTTTGCGATAGAACACGCGGTTTGCAACTCGAACGCTTCTGAACGGCACGTGAAAGAGAGAGAGAGACGTTAGATACCTGTTATACCGTAGACGCGGGGTTACCTGTACCTGGTGCCATTTGGGAGTCGTTGTTGTTGTTCTATCGAGCATTCTCGAGCGAAGTAGTAGTAACAGCAGCAGCAACAGCAGCCAGGCAGCTACAAAGTCCGTTTAGAACTTCGAGATCCCCCAAGTGTTTCACCGATCTGCCCGGCCCGCCACTGGTTATAAATCGCGCGCGCATCCAGCTCCCGCGCTCCGGCACGCCCGACTGCGGACTTTCGGCACGCGCGCTAATTTATGTAGGCCCGCGCGATATCGCGGGAACGTATGCTCGGGAGTCGATAAACTTCCGCGGACTAGTCGCTGCCTCTCCACTGCCGGAAGTTCGGACTTAATCTGTCAGAATGCGAATTTAACTCGGCAACGTTTACACCGACGCGTCGGCTAACGCTTTCGCAGTCAAGAGAAATTGGAAACGATCGTTTAAACTCGGAGGCGTCGGTGCAACCACCTGGCAAATGCTCGCAACGAGCTCGTTTATCGGCTCACCTCTCTGCTTGTCGGCCGCTGATCGGCGGCCGATAGTGCTCTCGCCATTACCTTGTTATAGAGATGCTATCCAAATATCTTGGGAATAATTTATCCGCAATTCCGCGGATTGTTCTCTCTTTTCCCAAACGGCTTTCCCACAC
Organism: Linepithema humile; assembly: GCF_040581485.1. Lineage (NCBI taxonomy): Eukaryota > Metazoa > Arthropoda > Insecta > Hymenoptera > Formicidae > Linepithema > Linepithema humile. Next base: position 46,126,278 of record NC_090128.1, read on the forward strand.
CGGGGTATTTTTGTATTTTTTCATTGAGCAACGCGAGGAACAATTTGCACAATATTCGTCGAATGTGTTATTCGTATATATCGCATATATTTTTATCTCTCTCTCTTTTTTTTTTCATCAACGGGATTGGAATTAGCGGTCATAATATATGCCGATGCGAGATCGCGTCCATCTGGGTGTCATTACGCTGACAGAATCGAGTCAGCGCGAATTATACATGCACAACGCTTTGTGACGGGCTGTAATGACCTGTTTCCCGCCGCGCCAGCATTATCAGGACGAGCGCGTTCGTCATCGTTTTTGCTATCCGCTCATCTTAAAACTTAACGACAATCAAGAATTAAGCCGTTTAAAAAAATTGTCATTAAATCGTCAGTCGCAAGACACTCTATCTTATTCAGATGTCCCTGTCGCTTCCGCATACATTATCGATCTAGATTCCGTAGGATTCCGCACAATCCTTGCGACGGAATTCAGAACAGTTCGCTAGATCCTCGTAGTAACATAGTTACAGATTTAATTGAAAACAAGATAATTAATTATAAGCTAGGCAACTGTAATTACACAACAAGATGAGCTTCCGTCAAGGATAGAGGAAGTAAAATTAGGAGAAAAGAGTTATACGTGTATGTATATGCAGAATTAGAAATAAAAGTCTGCGTTAAATATTTATCCGAAAAGAACTGTACACAAATAGAAATAGAAGCGAGCTAAAAAAATTACGTGCGCAAACTCTATTAAAACTTTTTGATCAATTTCAATTCTAGTTACCCGTAGCAAAAAAAAAATCTAAATGAACAACATCTTTTTTACTTTCAATTTTTAATTGATTAAATGTCTTAATTGGGTATTGAAATAATATTTAGATAAAGCTTACGTGAAAAAAAAATAAAATATTATTCTCATCGCTGATTCGCGGAAAATCGCTAATGTATAAATTCAGGCAAAAAATATATATGAATATTTATATTCCACACTTGTGCGTATTAAACGTAACAAACAGCTCTGGTATCGTTACGCGGAGTTTGTTGCACACACTTACAGTTTATAAAAGCTTTTTCGTTAAAATAAAAGTTTTCTGCAAATTGACGAATGTTTATTTGGATGGATCCGAGTGAAACTGGCACGGGCGAGGGAAGTTATCCTTACCGACCACACACAGGTGCTCCGTGTGTGACGTAACGTCGACCTATCCGGGGAGAGAAAAAGTTCGCCGAACGTTTTTCCTCCGACGTTTCCTTACTGCGTCTATTTTCTAATGTCTGTCTAAACTTCCCGCTCCCGCCCACTTGAAGCGAACTAACCAAAGTTTTTCGAGCACTCGACCCCGCAAAGTTAAGGCTAAGAACGTAGCGATCCTACGAGTATTTCGGAATCCTTGCCAGTGTATAACTCCCGACCTCAAATTCTTTATTAATTTTTTAAGAGTCTTGAGAAAGAGAGAGAGAGAGAGAGAGAGAGGCGCAGCGGTACGATGCGCGTGCGTCCGGTCTCGGAAACTTCCGCTATCGCGCTATCTTTTTACCCAGTTTTGAAATAAATTGGAATTTACCTCAGTACGAAACTTTGCTGCGTTGCCCGCGCCGCGAATCGAATTTTATTGCTCGCTACTTAATGTCTTTGAAGTATTAACGAGAAATATTAATGATGAGAAGAGAGAGAGAGAAAGAGAGCGAGATCATACGTATATAACGGAAACTCGAAGGTAGCAAAGAGATAAAAATCTTTTATACGAGTCGAGAGAGAGAGAGAGAGAGAGAGAGAGAGAAACTGGGAGGTGTTCCGTCGATATTAGATTCTCAGGGATATACGCGCGTAATTTCACCGACACGACTCCGTCGATCCTCCCGCTCGCTCGTTCTCGTTCCAACTGCAATGAAATTTCGACACTGCGCACTACGATCTTTCCTCCAAGGACGGTAATTTTGCTGTTCGAAAGTTGTACCGAGTCCGCGTCAGCCAGGCGCTCATTTGCGAGGGAGCGCAGCCCGATTTCTCATTGTACGACAACGGTCGTGGGTTTCCCATGAATGGCACGGGATCCTAATACCCTCCATAAGAAAGGTGACTCACGCTCGCCCTCCCGACTTCGACTTAACGACGACGCATCGTTCCTCGTCGTCTTCACCTTCGGATGTCTCTATAAGCCTCCCGGGAAGCCAATTAACTACGACGGTAGACTTGGACTCGATGTAACTCCCCTTACAAAGCCATCGAGATGGAATTATCGTCGCGTTCCGACCCACTCTTTTTTCGTCCCAGAACAAACGCCGAGTCCGCAATAATCAGATTCAACGATTACGTTTTCGCAAAGGCATGCTGCGCTATTGAGAGACAGTCCGCGACAAAAACGACGTTGTCGGATGCCGGCGGTGTTGCCGGCATCCGACAGCGATTGTCGCTGCGCGCGACAAGATTTTAACGTTATTTGTATCCGATTCCGTCCATTTTCCCGTTCATCACGCTAATCCTGATAATCATAAACAAATGAAATTATTGCTACGTCCTGACATTAATTACGCGATACCGTAAATTGAGTGAATTTCGCGTCGCTAATACGTTTAACCGGGTGCCGGGCGCGGTCGAAACCGGGAGAGAGCATTTTGACCACGAAAGTTCGTAATTGCATCGAACGGGTTAATTGCCAGTAACGAGGACGCGAAAACGATACCTTGCGGTCGCCGAGCGCCGTAGAAAGTGTCGGCCGTGTCCTTTTCGAGCGGCTCGTTTACCTCAAATCGCTTCAAAAACACGCGATAATGGATTAAATTCTCTCGAAACAAACGATGTTTTCGGGAACAATGTATGTCGATAGTTTCCATCCGTGAGATATACATCTATGTCTTTTAAATTGCTCAATTACTCGATTACTCGCTAAGTGAATATAAATGGCTGGTATTTCGATTCGGAGCCATTGAAATTAAGATATAAATCGAGCTTAATTCCGCTTAAGTAAAGAAATAAATTGAATTCTGGACGAACTTTCGCACGTCACGCGCTTAACCGTACATCCGCTCCATTGAAGACCGTTCTACGAATTATTAAAGATAGAACGTAAATTGTGCAAGTTGAAGCGCGAAACACGTTAACGAGGTGTCGCGACATTTTTATTACCACATCCATTACACGTTTTTAACGTACTTCTCTCGCTTGTACGTGACGTTAACGTCCTTCATAAAATTAATCTGGCATACCGCACCGCTGCATTCTGTTCGTCCGACCATAAGCTTCAAAATAAGAACAGAAGGGAATATTGAATTAACAAAGTACAGCTAATCTCCAGGTTTACGTTGCGCCAGAAGTAAAACCTTCTATCATGCAGCTCGCGCGTGATAATGTAAAGTTTCAACGGTTTTCTCCATTATCGGGATACGCGTGGCTTAAAGCGGGCAAACCCATTCTCGCGTTCGCGCTGTAAAATCTGTGTCTTGTGTACAACACCATTATAATTTTTCAAGGACTTCCGAATGCTCTTATATCCTTCCATTCGCCGAATAATCCACTTTCGCGTGCGAAGCGAGATAAAGGCGAATTTACCCGTATAAATACGATTAACGATAAACGTCAGACGACGAGATACAATTCATCGATTGCCAGGTATGAAAATGGGTTACGACCACGTTCGCCCGCGAAAAGGAGCAAAAATATGAAAAATAACAAAAATGTGGGGAAAGACTGTAATAGGAAAAAACGAAAAAGGTGGCTTAAGTGTACTTACGTCGTGGTCGATTTCGTTTCTCTCTTACCGCAGCGCGCACGAGTAAATTATTAACGTGGCGCAGTCGTAGCGTACGAAAACGAACGCTGGAGATCGCGGTCGTAGATCGTAATTAGATACGATCAGATAAACGTGAATGGAGGTGGTCGCCCGTTGGCCTACAACGAGACTTTGGCCTTCCTGGAAACCTCTTTGCTTTCCATATCCGCAATCGCGCGATACACTCGAGGAAAGAGAGAGAGAGAGAGAGAGAGAGAGAGAGAGAGAGTGAGTGAGAAAGTGTGGTAAACGAGGAGATACGCGACAGTCTCGAATCAAGCGGAGATCGCGGTCGAATTATCCGAATTACATCGCGCTTAATCTTACAACGGCTTTCCGCGGCCAGATGCGCATTCAATCCTCAAAGTAACTCCGACTAATCGCGGTGGCGGACCGTATCGATCGGCCCGTTGTCTCGGCCGAGCTTCGTTCGCCCCAGTTTCGGCATCGGGTGGTTCGCACAGTGCCGTTGCCCTTCCCACCTTCCCGCGAATTCGTTATTGTTGTTGGTACACGATGTTGTCGATGCATCGTGTACAGCCGGCAATTTGAATTTTGGTAAATCCTTATGATTAAATACGAACGTCGAGTGATCTATTATTTCTGCACGAGAAACACGTAACAGATGCGGGTGAATAAATAAAAATTGGAAAGGTTGATAAAACAATGCGCTTTCATGCAAATGTAAGCGGAGTTATTTCTTCCGGATATCCTGATTCTTTCGCTGATTCTGGAGAAGGTCGTTTCGAATGCCGTTGGGGAAACAAACAGAGACACTGCCGTTTGCGCATATAAATCATAAGATTTCACCATTACCTTATAAAAATATACGTCTCCGTAATAATAATTGTAAGAATAAAATATACGCTCGGGCGTCGTCGAGTGCATTCGCGCGCGTGCTCTTTGTCTCTTTTTCATCGCGCGCACAAAATTGCACGGCACAGTTGCAAACAATGAAAATAATAATTTAGATACATGCAGATTTATGTCGTCTCCGGGGACGCCTGTCTCCTATTCTCGATTGATCGTATCAGTTTCGTCATCTCTCCCGGGTGTAATTCACTAGGAGAGCGTTTGAGATAAACGCTTCAACTTTCGTCCGCTATTAAATCATCGTAAGACGGTTGCGCGGATCGAAACAGGATCACACAGCGGTTGCATGTCTGCATATCTATCCGTGAGAAACCCTCAGCTGTCCCGTATGGCGCTCAAATTTATTTCTATCTAACCGGAAATAATTTCCGCCGGGCAGCGATGCATGCTAATGTTATTGTAAATTGTAAATTGTAAATTTAATTCACTCGACACGCAAAAGTATGTTGATTCAACAATGCGCGGTTTGTTCGTTCTCTGAAATTTGTTGTAAATGTCATATGACATTTTCGAATCATATTTTTCTTTCCCGACGTATTTCTCAGCGCAATTTTGAAAATTTGCCATATCAAATCGAGATAAAAATATTAATATATGTAAATCATCGGTTTTCGAAACCCAGTCCCTACTCGCGTGTTTACAGTTTAATCGAGCAGAAAATTATATGCGGACATATCCAACGAATATGAAGCGCGAAATACGGGAAGAACATTCGTGAATTAATATCAATTATCATACGAAATGTCCGCATATATTTTTGCGTACGGCTGTAACGTTACGCAATTAAAGCCGTATTAAACATTGCGCATCGCGACAAATATTAACCGGTAAATATTGAACTTCAGCCTCATCCATGAAACATTTATCGATACTTGCGAAATTTAACTATTCATTACGCGTGTTTATCCACCGCGTCTAATGTTCTTAACCAAAATGCGCACGAATATTAAAACCCGTGAATTTTTCAAGTCTTGAGAATAACAAAATTTCACCGCTATTTCCGCAAATGAAATCTGTTAATAATTTCGACGTAAATATTATAGCACAATGAAATATAAAATACCTCATTGTTTTTGCCCGCTAGGATTTTAAGCCCCGCGGAGAATTAACGCGCTATTACGCGTGGGATTTAGCGGGATTTTTCCGCTTGGGTAAAGTGGACATTGTCGGAGGGGTGAATGAAAAACGAAGTTCGTCAAAGCGTGATACATGCGGCGTGCGAGACAACGGGGGGAAGACAACGGTGCCAAATGACGGCCCGCGGCTTGTTTGCGGTCGGGCTTCGACACGAACGAGTGACTAACGTTTGGCTTATCGGCGGTGGCAGCCAATAAACGATATTCGCCGTGGTCTGAAGGACGGCATGCCGGACCGCAATAACGGCCCTTGTAAAACCCCTTTCCAATAGCGCGCAACGGCGAAACGGCGGCCGTCGTGTCGTGTCGTCCGCCGCCGCGCTCTCGGCACACTGCCGGTAATGCCGATATGTCTGTACACGCATTTGTCGCCCGGGGACAAATAGTGACGGATAGATGCATCGAGTCTACGGGAGAATAACGGGGAAACATTTGTATAAGACGCGTACAGAGAGCGTACGTCGATCGAAATGCAAGCCGTCATGCGAAATGTATAACTCGCTGTGACGTGTCTATACGGCGCTGTGCATATCGCAAACGATAAACATGTCAATTACTTGCAATTATATCGCTTTGGTAAATCCAATTGTAAAATAAATAAAATCGGTCCTGGCGCGCACAAATACGCTGTCGCGTATGATGCTATTGCACCGTTCCTATCCCACCCGTCCTGCACCACACCGCAGCGCTGTTGCAACGCGAAAGTGGAAGTTACCGTCGTTGCGCGCGGCGTACACGCGAATTACACGATTAATTTTAAATCCGTTTCCCCGAAATCAAGATGGGATTAAGCCGAGATTCCGACTTGGCGCGCATGCGCGCGGACTTGCCGTGCAGTGCGTACACAGCGTATAGTTTTGTCCCATCCTCCGGCTAACTCCGGATTTCGAATTTTGAAGCTGAACTTCACGCTCGCGGATTTGCGTCCGCGCTTAGTTCGCCATAAAATCCCGCAGTTTCCATTCGCCGACGACTACGGGAAACTACGTCGCGATGTAGGAGATGCGCGTAGCGTGGTGTGTTCCGTGTTTGCTTACGAAATGCACCGTGGCCGACCGCACGGCTTTCACACTCCTCCCTCAAACGTTACATCGAGCAGTCCCTTTTCCCTCGGGCTAACAAGCACCGTCGGATGATAATAAGACTGCTGCGACGTTATTATGAGCGGTGTTCGCCTTCCTCTCGAATGTCTCGAAAACAACGTCGGAACAACGTCCGACGTCTCTCTAACAGAGGGATTTGCGCGGAAAACAAGCTAAGCTAAGAAGGCATCTTTCAATGCACACAGCCTTTTTGAGGTCGTGCGAGTTGGTCGTGCGACCATCGTTTCAAAGAGAACAAGAGAATGTATTTATTTTATTGCTCGCGCGCAACGATTCATGTCTCGTGCTCACATCGCTAGGACATTATTACCTTGTAAAGGCGGCGCATTCGATTGTCCATGTTTGCAAAGTGCTGCCCGTAAAGCACGTTTCTCTCTCTCTCTCTTTTTCCATATCTTTGCCCTTTTTGTCAAACGCCACGAGCGGACGTGCATGTATGCAGAACGGACGCGATGACCCGACGAATGCGCTTTTCTACCGGCGAAGGTACAGTTGTAAAAATCAAACACACAGCGAAAGGTACAAAGGCAAAGGAAATCTTTACTCTCTTGTTACTCGCACTCGAATAATTCTCTTCAAATACATTGGCGTTACGGGCTCTGGTGAAAACGATATCCGGGTATTGTTTTCTTTTTTTTTTTTTTTACACATAAAAAATCACCGTTAATTCAATTAAATCAAAACAAATGCGCAAATGAATACAATAAAAATTTGAAATTAAATACACGCACCGATGGATTTGCAAATTCGTGGGCAATTAAGAGACACTTTTGAATTTTTTCACATTCATCAACATAACCAGCGGTGGAAATGGCCGGAGATTTTCCGCGAGTAACTCGATTAAGCATTTTCACCGCAACGTCCGGGATTGCTTAAGCGAGAATTTGTCTTCGGTAATAGTCGTTACCAAGTCATTAAGTATTGGAAAATCATAAGAACCTCATATTGGATTCCCTTCGACAGAAAAAAAGACGTCGTCAAATATTTTCAGGAATAATACGGGCGTATTATTCTTTTGTCTCGCATTTATCTTACAAAATTCACGGATTACTCCTCGATCTGAATAAATATTGTGAAAATGTTGTGCCAGTTAAATTATTTCGAGTGCGCATTCCGTGCAGGATATCGCGCAATCATTCGTAATTCTCTTTATCACAATCGATACGGGAGATCGATCGTCGAATGGCGATGCGCAAATCGTCGACGGCCGACTGCAGAATTCGTGCTGTACCGATTACGCGAACGTACGCATGTGCGACGGATATACATGCCGGCGAACGTCTGCTCTATGCATGTACACTCGCGCGTATGTTTCGCGTTTACTCATAAATTCTCATCGGCCGTCGATGCGTGGGTCCGCACACAGGCGCGTTCGATGCAATATGCGGTCGTGCGTGCATCGCAAGCGCCCGCGTACGGGAGCGCAGGTGTGCGTTTTCATGCATACACATACGCATAAGTAAATAATAAAATATCAGTGTCGCGTATTAAATTCGGCAATATAAAAGGCAAATACCGGCTAGCGGCCGGGGTTGACTTAAAAATCAGTTTTCGCGAATATCGGATGCCGTGGTGATAATAACTTTTGTCTCGCTGCTGACAGAGCGCGGGACGGCGTATCGATACACTCTCTCTCGATCCCGGTGAAGTTGCAGTTGACTGAAAAAATAAACGTAGGAAAATAGAGCAAAAGATAGCAGCGAGCGGAAAGTGACACAATCGCGTAACCAAATTGAAAAATGACTGACCAGTCTGTGTCAACTATCGCGCGTCGCAAATTTACGGCAGTACGAGATTGCTTGTACTATCGTATCGACATTTACGCATGAGAAGAATTCATTAAAAACGTCGCGAGATATTCGTCCGCAAGTTTTTACGCTCAAGACATTCGACGCGCTTATCGATATTTATTAAATATTTATCTTGACGGACGGCAAATTGTGCGGCAGTTCGATCGTCTTAAATACGCGGAAGTTTCGTAAGGTAATTTACTCTTCGTCGATGAGCGCTGAAATGTCAGTGCGGAGATTTCAGCAAGTGGCTCATTTAATTACAAGTTCTCCGGGAGCGAGCATTGTCGCGCAACAATGTATTATAATCCAAGTTGGTCTCCGTACCGTGATAGCGACGACGAGTTTCTGTTATTTTCGCATCGCCGGCACGGGGGGACCCTATGCTAGCAGGCAGAACTTTGCGCGGTTTCACTGATGCCCAGCCAAGCCCCCAAGCGAACCAATGATAAATTAATTCACTCAGCAATGTCGTCGAAAACATGAAATGTCAAATGACACACTTGTATTTATGAATGTCGGTTAAATAATTCTCGAGACGAGAGATCTGGTTGTGCATGTCTGAAGAATTTTTGCAAAAAATTAAAACATTAATTTTACATTTTACACGTGAAAAAAGAACAGATACCTGAATTAACTATTTTTAGGTTCAGCAACGTCTCAGAGAAAAAAAACGTTTTTACAGTCTTCAATTTGTGAGATAAAATAAAAGCTGTAAAACTGCAGTAAAATACTGTAAAACTACACGGAGCAAATTTGCTATTAATTAGATGAGTCATACCACAAATCTTAACAGGGAATATAGAATATTATAACCCATGATTATTAGAAATAAATTGATAATAAAATTATAGAAATTGAATTATATTAACTGGCGTTTATAATGAGAATATTGATTAAACATTTCAGATATTAATGTACTACATTAATTTTGCTAATTAAGAGCCTATCATTGAGCTCCAATTAAGCGATGAGTATATCGCCTATTGTAAAGATTTTAAATCAATTAGGCAGAGTCATTATTGAAATAATTAATAGGTTAAAGTGAATTATATATTTCCACTCTCTCAATCCTAGAAATTATAACTTATATTAATTAACCGGCTAATTAATTCAAAAATGCATTGGAAATATTTCTTACATGCTGCCGGAAACTTTCCGCCGTGTGTACAAAATAGAATGGAATATTCTCAGCAATAGCACACCGCTTTGAAACAGATAGCGTCCGTTACCCGCATAATTTATCAGAGAAAGACCTACAGAGGTGTGCGGAGTTTCGCTTCTCATATCTGCGCTAATCTATTTTGCATTAGATAATCTACTTATGTTATGCGGATTCCCAGTCACGTCAAACTAAACCACGATTTATGGTTTACGAAGCATAACGGACATTAACGGGGCTGCGTGAGCATTAAATTGTCATATCGCGGACGAGTTAAATAATCGAACATATGATGTTTCCGCGCGTTTCGACGCGGTGGGGGGGCGGGGCGGGGAAAATTTCCTAAAACGCTTAATTTTATGCGCAAAACATCCTCATCTTTTTAAAACCCATCCGCCGCTGTAGCGAACGATTATGCTAATACGAATGCATACGCTGCACTGCTCGCGCGTGCGAGCGCGCGTACGCTTGCACAGGTCGTTGACGTTAATCCCACGGAACGGCCATCGTCGACGGACGCGTATTAAATCGCGCGGAAGAAAAATTTCGCCGGCGGACATTTCGGTGCACGTACCCGGACGGACATTTCGTTCGCGAGCACCGAATCCCACGATTTTCTCAATCGGGAATCAATTTCGCCGATAAAGTACGGCCAGCTGCGACGTTCTGACATCGCGAGCAGCAAGACGATAGACAATGAAAAACATTTTCGGCGATATCGAGTGTAAACGGGGGCGTCGGCCATCGCCGAACCAGCAGTGCGGCTGTGACGTTTATATCCCGACTACGGCTGTATATTCGTCCGAAACCCCTTGCCTCTTTTCCTTTATCTCTCTTTTTCTCTCTCCCTCTCTCTCTCTCTTTTTTTTCTGCAAAGCGGCCCCAGTTTTTCAGCCGGCATTTCGCCATTGTTAGCCCGTCGATTGCCTCGGGCGGACGAGCGTGCGGGGCGCAACCAAGTTAATCGGCGAAACGAAATTCATACATTCATCCCGAAAAGCAATTTTAAGTTGAAAATGTCGAAGGGCACCACCGCGTGTCTACCGCGAGTGTACCGTGAAACACGAGCGCGAACATGGGCTACTTCGTCGATGAACGTCGGGGATTCGTCGAAATGAATTTTCATCAGGGAACAGACGGCGCGTTGCCACGCTCGCACACGCTTGTGCACGCGCGTTCGTTCCCCGATGCCGGAGAAAAATTAGGTTTTCGAAGCATGAGAGCGAAATGTCTGTTACGCGTCGAGGACACGGGAAGCCGCACGAGGACGGCGGCTCCGAGGAAGGACAGAGAGCGAGTTGTTGGCGTAACGGCGCGCAGGAGTTTCTATATTAATTTCGGAAATCTGTCTCAGGAGAGAAGCCTGGTCGTCGCGGGGAAAATATATGGAGTCTGCTCCCCTCACGGTCTAATTTCATTCAATCTACAATTGTGTTACGTAATCTAGCGGATCGGTTCAAAGTCTACGTGCCCGTGGCGCGTAACGATCGAAGCAGGGATTATTAGAAGGTATCGCGCGCGCGCGCGCGCGAAAGAGAAGAGAAGCGAGTGCAACATCGCGGATTCTCGGAATGAAGCGCATACACGCAACATCTTCGTTAGCCGCGCATCATCGTGAAAACGTAATTAATGCTGATTAATGTTTCTCTACGCTTGAATCCATAAGCACGCCCCGTTTGTCGAATTATTGTCATATATTTCGTTACACAGCGAGCGCGGAAAACGATGGATGCTGATCACGTTAATTAACGCTCCGCATTAATAACAGCGCCAATTTCTTTCATTGAATATAAACGGTTATTGACCGAGATTCGATTTTCTTGCAACTTTTTTACCTCTGACAGATTAAATTACGCTGATAAATAAATCAGTTCTCTCATCGAGAAAATGCTAAAACGCGAGCTCTCTCAACTGATTCTTTTGAAATATAGAAATTTTTCAACGCGTATCGATCAAACCTCAGTCTTAATACGTATGCACTTCTACGCTGATCGCTCTATCGCCAAGTCGAAACCGTTGAGGGAAGCCGATATCGGTAAGATTTTCGAGATTCAATTTCGGGAATGCCTGAGCTTATAGTTGGAAACAACGATGAGTTTTCTACTGGCAGGCGAGCGTCGAAAAGTTCGCAGTCTCCGATGGCGAATCGTCTGGGATTTCCAACTTTTATCGCGCTGTGATTGGTGCTCGCGGATGTTTTTCCATCAGATGAATCTCTCGATCTTTCTATTCTGCCAAAGCTCCTAGGTAAGAGACGTGACAACTTTCGACGTATAGACGAAAAAGAGACCAGAGCCGGAATTACGAAAATCGACAAGCAGAAGCCGTTCTCTTGTTGCGAATGCAAAACGGCGAAATTATGAATTTCTGCCAAATAAAAGTGACATTATACACATACTAAAATTCCAAAGAACCGACCAATTATGCTACTTTATACACCAATAAAAATTGTGATGTTTAAAAGAAAGTTTGAGGAGCAAAAATTTAATGGGAAAATCACGCGTTTTCCGTATTTCGCACACTCGAGTATCTCTAAAACATTTATGACATTTTGGCAATTTTCCTTTTAATTATATTTTTTTAACAGCATCGTAAAAGCGGACTTGCGATAAAACAAATAGGGAGTTGTCGTGAATAGCGGAATCTCCATTTCAGTGTTTCTCCTCTTGGTTTTAGTAGTTGCGGCGGAGTACACCTGCGGATATGGCGATAAAACGTCTTTTAGCGTTGAATGCGTGGGTATGCGACCGACTAAAATCTACATTTGGTGTAAACACCTTAGCGAGGATGCCCATAATTCTCAGCTGGCGGCAGCCGAGAGAACACGGGGAAAGTTTCCGCGAAGCAAAGCCAAAAGCACATTGTGTATACCGGCCACGGTAAATCTACATTCAAAAAGAGAATATAGAAAATACCGGCATAATTGCATTCTGAATTAAAAGATCGCGTCTATATAACTGGGGTAAATTTTACCCAGGCGATAAATTCGCGCTTTCCCTCGTCGTTTTTTCCTTACAGCTTTACCTATATTTCCTTCTTTCGCTTTTTTTTTTTTTTTTTTTTTTTAGTAGATAAAACCCTGCGAGATATAACAGTGCTTCGCTAGAACCCTGCTGCGGTTCGGTTTTTGGTTAAGAAATAAAACTTGTGACATTACGATAAATAATACATCTATAAACGCTTTATTTTCGCCAGTTTTTTTATTACTATAATAAAAAAACTAAAAAAAAAAATAAAGTGCTCGAGTTATGAGTAATCTAGCTGCAAATGTAACGCGATATAGTTTATATTTTAAATGTGAGCAGAATTTATTTTAATAAATGGTATGCAAAATTGATATTACGCGCGTGGACTATGCATTTTAAATTGCGTCATCATTATTTTACGAAAGCTTCGCACGTACAGTATCGCGTAATGCCCTTCATCGTTTTTCATAGTTCTTTCTAATATGAAATATGTGACATACGGTCGATCTGTCGTTGAAAGTAAAATCGAGGCAGATGGAAGAGAAAGCGCCCGGTGGAGAAAAGAAGCGGAAGGAGATGAGAAAAAGGAAGGAAAAAGCGATACACACACACGCGCGCGCGAAGACGGGGTATCATATCGGTCAAGTAGGAATCTCCGTGCCACCATTGCCATCGTCGTGTGGTGTCTACCGCGTGGATACGAAATGAATCAAACGGCTTTGACGCCCTTCGGGATCATGAATAATGCAGCGACGTGATCCAATTTATAACTCACGGAAGCGTAATATGTGTTATGTGGAGCGCTGCTGAGAGGTGGTGATATGTAGCATAGCGAAGAAGCTACGCGGATATTTCACTATACCGCGGCCATGACTATTCATTTCGCGGATAGTTAATCGAACGGGTGTCGCGCGAGCGCACACACAAAACAGACGCCGCACACACGCGCGTCGTGAGAGGAGGAGAAAAAGAGAGAGAGAATGCTAATATGCTCAGTTTTTATTAAATGGGTTTTCATTCTTTGATAATGTCAAGTTCGTTTTGCGTAAAATATTACATCGGGATGCATCCTGAGCTGTGAGAAAAACTACATTGTGAAAAAAGTTATTAATCGTCGTAACGATACAGACTCTTTAACAGCTGCGTCGTTTTCACGCGAGGTAGTTATGTGGTAATTATTGGGTTAACATAATTATTGAGTATAGTGTCGATTTTCGCATCGGGGAGCAACGGGGCGATCGATTAATCTCGCAGCAGCGTCAGCGGGAAATCTGAAAGTTTCATATTTTCATTTTATCACGGCGAATAATACTCCTCGGTCAAACACGCATTTGCGCCGGCTATATGCTCGCGGAGCTTTTACCGCAATATGGAACTTGACACCCATTTTGTTCATAAACGCATGAGGTATCATCGCCCGCTGCCGTGGCGCTTGTCACACTAATTAATGTCATAATATTCAATGGCCATCCGGCAAAAATATAAGGCGTTATTCACGATCGCGTTGGCGCAGTCGCGTTTTAATCGGTCTCGTTGTCCGGATTATCGCTCATTTTTCATTTAATCGCGGATCTTTCACAGCCTCCGCAAAGATTTCCAAAACAGAGCTATTTCGGAATATATGTATAATATATATATATATATATCGTCGAGATTCTGCCGTGTCATTATCGGAAAATAGACGGTTCTTTCGATTGTTAATTTCACAGCTGAATAATACGCCTTCGCGTATTCCCATGCCTACGAAAATCACGATTTAATTAACCCACTGACGCCTGATAACCCACCGTTGGGCGTGCAATACGGCGAAAATTAATATTGTCGCCGAAGCTGCTCGATGTGCATTATACGGACTGCGCAAATACCGTGCATCGCAGGAGAACATAATGAGGCGGATGGTTTATGGCTGGGGACCATCGGTGACGCTCATCCGGCTATGCATTTTGATGTTGTGTGCCGTTCCACGATATATATGACACGGAAGGATATGTCGAAGAGGATCGATATTCAATCGATACAACGCGATAGCTTGATTTTAAAAGGGATACGCATTTTTGCGCAAACGAGGTTACATGTAAAAACCTCGTTTTTATTTGTAGCGGATTTATGAAAGGCGCACCATCGAGAATTCGAATCGCCGAATTAATTCATGAAAATTCTCTACGTGCTCGCTACTCCGCCGCTACAAAATGACGGAGGGAGTTAATCGCGAAAGTAGTTACCCTCCACAATGAAGGCAGACAGAAAGAACACGCCACGCGACTAAATGTACGCGAACTTATCAGCTGCTAGCAGGTGCTATCGCGGTGCAATATTAATGAGTCTGGTTCTATGCGTTCTATCGCGTGCGCCCGCCGAGTACATCGATAGTTCACTCTCTCTCTCTCTCTCTCCGTACGTCCCGCTTCACCACCGTTCGCAGTTGATTCATACGGCATAAATGAAACTTTGTGCGCGGCGAGGAGATCCGGAGCGGCTTTCACATATCAAATACGGATAGGGCACGCATCTCTTTTTTTTTTCTGATTCTCATTACGTAACTTTCAGATCAAATCACGGTGCACGAGAATGGAATAACCGCGTACACTGGGATTTTTTAATAACATTTATATCACACCGTGGGAGACGTGGGAGAGACCGGGATCCGAGCGTAAAACAGTAAAGGGATGTAATCCGCGCATAGTTAGCCAAGCGCGAATGGAATTACCCAACAGGACTTAGGCATCCCCCTCCTCTCGCACGTGACTGCAATTGCGCCGGATGCAGGACAAAGTTAAATAATGCCGCGGCGCGTTAATGAAGTCTCCGAGGGGTAGTTACGCCGACTTGCGTATAAAACGTCATCTATCGTTAAAATAGCGCTTCCGATTAATAATAAAAGCGCTCCCACATACGAGCGTCTTGAGATACGAGCGCCACCGCCGCCGTCGCCGCCGTCGTCGTCACGCCTCACGACATTTCAATATTTAACAGTTCAAGCTCCGCACTGAAACAAGAAAGGTAGAAAGAGAGGAAGAGAGCGGGAGAAGGAAATAGAGAGCAGTAGCTAATACCGCCAATGCAAACTTCTCGACGTAAATGAAATTACCCAAACAAGACATCACTCCGCTGCGCTACGCTCCTCTTTATGAAGCAGGCGCAAGCGCGCTCGCGCGCGCGCGCGCGCAGTCCTACAGATCAAAGTTGCAAGCGCTCGCTAATGTTGCGCAATGTCAATGTTTCGTCTACCGCACAGCGTCGTAAATTCGTCAAAAGTTACTACCCACCGTCGACGTCGCGCGGGCGTCGGTGTCGGGACGTTAGTCTCGGGCGAAGCGCCGTTCCTCTTTGTTAGTAACACGCGGCGCTCACACTGTACCCTATCGTCCTCCTTCTCTCTTCCCCCCCCCCCCTCCCTCCCCCTCTCACTCCCCATGACAGCCTTCATCTCACGGGATATCTCAGCAGGAAAGTTCCTCCGAGCCGCTCATTTTGCCGAGGACCGCATTGCCGTAATAGATACGGAAAGCCAAACTCACAAACGGCGAAAATAAAGTTGCCGGACTCGTGACAATCCCGACGGATCTCCAGCGCGGCGATAAATTCAGAGTGCGAATATTAGCCTGTGGGTGCCCTGCCTGAACATTCAACGTGACCGGGGCAGCGTATACAATGAATGCTTTTACGCGCACAGAAGCGCAAACGCACGTCGTTATACATCAAACACCGTCTAATTTGGTATAAAATGTTGAGCAACTCGCGCGTGAGCGCTATATACATCGTCCGTTCGATGTATAAAGTTCGCATAATTTTATTATTAAAAAAGGTATTCGTTCTCCGTGATAAATATCTGATTATACTTCACCATGGACAATCTAATTTCTCCGCAAATTTAATTAACGGTGTAAAAACTTGCGGACAAAAGTTTCCGATTGAACGACAAGCTTTCAGCGAAATAAGCGACGGGACTTTTACCACGCTTCTAAAATTTCGCAAAATATAGGTACACAGCGTACTCATATATATTAATATACAGCATACTCGTATTCGACTCGTGTCGCTTTTTGATGGATGATGCATATTCACGTAGGCTTTTACCTACATGAACAAATATTTATTTACGATCTTCCTTGGAGGCGTTTACCGCAAACACATCATATACGCGAGGCTGATCTTCGTGGCATAACAATCTATGCTAATTTCATAGCACTTCGCGAATGGTAAGCTGGAGGGTTATTGGCTCGTTATTGGACCATCCCATTGGTATTGCCTGCGCTGCTAGATTATAACGGCCCTCGCCGATATTGGATTTCAAATAGAGAAACATACACTTTGCGCACATGCACGTTACATTATATCGCAATTAACGTAATGTATAATTTCATCTGGCGGCCGTTTCGCCAGCCTCTCTGCGCGCATACACTTTACACTTCCTCTGCAGCCGCGAGCGTCGCGAGGAAATATCTCGAATATTAGGGAAGAAAAAAACGTTTACGGTACTTTTGCATTTTTTTCTTTATTACTCGCAAAACGATCGACAAGTCGAGAAAGAAATGACAGCAACTGACAGGCCCATAAAAGTTAGTTTAAGAGATGCAAAGGAAGATAACGAAGGCTCGGCAAGAGCCTTTGAGAAGCGAAACCGGTTGAAGGAATTTAAAATTGTAACGATCAATAAACACAAGAAAAAACTTCTTTCACAAGTCCATACAGTATTCATCGTGCACGCGACTGATGAAACATCCGCCATTACGAGCGCGAGAAAACTCAACACTCGGCATCATTGTCCCGCGTATGGTAACTGCAGCTAGACTCGCAAAATTACAATCGTCCCGAAAATTAAATCGAGTCTGCGCCAATTCGGTCGCGCGCTACCGAAACGCGCCTTCGTCTCCGTACAAGCGACAAGATTGTTTTCTAGCTTGTAACGATCCTCGGGGAGTAATTGCCAGGTTGTTTCAGTTGACTCAGCACGGGAGGAATGGAAAACGGAAAAAGACAGAGTACCGTAGATACGAGATACGAAAAAAAAAAACGAAAACGGAATGTGAAATGGTGGAGGAGCGAGTCGCGACAGCCGCTATCCGTGTAAGTGAGGAATGCTCTTGATAGAATGGCGCAAGATAGGTTTTTAAATATTTTACAGTCGAAAAACAAGTTCGAAATTAATGCGGCGAGTGGAAGCATCGATTCCATTTCCGATTAAATGCTTGATGCACGTTGTTTTTTTTTAAGTAAAATCAAACGTGCATGTATAGTCGAACATTAATTAATTATTTATCATCTGATACTAGCAATACACTGATTATCACATTTATGATAATTTCAGTAACTGATAAACAATAATTTTAAATAATTAATAATTCATTACTTAACTGATTAATTATTATTCAAATTAATTAATTATTAATTATTTAAGGTCATTGTTTATTAATTGTTTGAAATGATTACAAATGAGACAATACGTATTGTAAGAATTAGAAACTGATGATTAGAATTTATAGTAATTTCTTATCATATTAATTAAAGCATTAAAGGACCTTAATGAAGTTTAATAAAGTTTTATTTTTTGAATGCATTTTTTTCAGCACCCAAGGGATATAATTTAAATGGATTTATCAGCATGGAGAGATGGCTTTGAATGCAATCGTTTAACGTCACTAGACAATTTTTATTCCCATTGTATTCTGCTTGCGGGAATATAATACGCTTCAGTAACACAGAAATCGGCGCACTATGCACGCTTCGAAAGAGAGAGAGAAATAAAACTACCGACCGTTCTGCTTACTGTGACTTTTTACGATTTCATTTTTATTATATCTAACATAATGTCCTATTTATAGTCGTGCATTACACCTTAGTTTCCCCCAACTGGCGGTATGCTACGCGTAACTCTAAGAATTTGCATGAAAAACCATATTCACATACATTAAACTTCACGTCTGCGACGTGTGTTTAGCGCAGACGATTTAAAGAAATTCTATTTCTTGTGTCTGTCTGAAAAGTTTTCGCTGGACTATGACACGCGAGGCATGCAAATGTGAATTGTTTCTCTTTTGTCGTTAGTAATATTACGACAATGTTGAGTATGCAACGCGATCTCAGATCTCACGTAAATAAATTTGCTGAAGCGGCCCGTGGGATGTCGGCAGCGTTACATAGAATGAAATAACCTTCCAGATAATACGGGACATTTTATTTTCTCGGTACTTTCGCAACGCACGATAAGGCGAGTCATAAATTTTTCAATACCTCCGATTTGAAAATAAATCGCATACCGCGGCGTATGCAGAAACGCAGTAACTACCCGCCCGCCCGCCCCGACGACCGACCTTGTTACTTTTGTTACCATGATAGATCTTTCGTACAGGACTTTACGCATCGTCTCGTAAGAATCGCAGTTCTTTCATCCGTAACGGTCCGTTAGATAGCAGTCGCGTAATCTGGAGCATCCATTTTGAGTTCTCGGAAATAAGAAGAAAGACGACACGTACGGCCATACTCGAAAGAGATATTTCGCATTGATCGATATTATGGGCAACTATCAGGGAAAACTATCAGGAAAAAAATCTAATAAATGACGGTCTTCCATTTTAGAGAGCGCTCGTGAAGGAAGAAAATGTGTTAAATTATAATGAACGCGTTAAACCGTTTTTCCACTGCGACAATGCGAAATCGCATTTCGTAGTTTTATTCAGACGCATTATTACGCAAGAATAATTATCTTTATGCAATTTTGACGTGCAACTTGCCAGATAACGCCTGATTAGATCATCCGTTACAGCGTACAATACAACGCTACTGTAAACTTCATTAAAATCAACGAGTCAATCAAGCATATTTGAACAATTTCTAGGGGCGTTACGTACCGGCAAATATCTATCTGCAGCATCGCGACCGCAGAACACAAAGCTAAATCCACTCGGCCATGCGGTTTACCTATTATTGGACATATTACATTTTCCATAGATAACCTACGATAGCTCTCCTTGCGTCGTCAATCTCGCGTCACGGCAAGATTAGAAATAAAGCGAAAGAGATTCGACCATTGTCGTTATCGAATATCGATTTCATGCAAAGTTACAAAATATTTCCACAACCGTGGAAAGAGAGAAACAAGAGCGACCGCGCTAGTTTATGTAACAGCAACCTCCTGAACACTTGATTTCCGTAACGGCAGACTCATCGATAACATCGCGATGTCACTCTTTCGGATACACTTAACAGATAAATAAAACATGTAAAGTATCGTCGGATCTGATGTTCACGCAAATGTAGCAGCACTCGTGGCATTCGTGAATTTCAATATGGATAAGAAATTCGATGAAATTTCAATGAAACCGCGAAGAAAATTCTTCCTACTCCCGATTTTATGCCAAATAGAAGTCGACACGACTTTTAAGTATATGAGAGAGTCATAATATAATTGCTTAGTAAACTGAAACTGTCAACCGTGATGCATCGATACCGGGGAAAAAGTATAAATTTAATATATCGGCACTAAAAGCCGATACATTACATACTCGAATCGCTATAATTGAATGAAAATAAAGAGGGGCAGACGCGAGATGAACGACGCACAAAAGTTGCTCTCCGGACGATCGGTCGGATATCGATGGAACGGCTTAACGAATCACGAGCACCGTAACTCTCACCCCCGGAAACTTTAACTCGCCATGACAAACACTTAGTTTGGCTTTAACTGTTAATTGATCAGAAAATCCAATTCCTGATCCTGACATATTATGCGTCGGTCGTATCACGACGATTTAACGTTCCCCTCTCTTCCCCCTCTCTCTTTCTATGAGAGATTCGCTTGTACAACTTGTACGCGCGATAAATTACATTCCGCTTTGGCCGCCAATAACGCGAATGTAAATCGACATAGTTTCGATAGCAACGAATTTTGCCAAAATCACAAAAGTTATTCGAAAATAAATTCCGTAACCTTTTGTAATACAATTTCGCCGTGCTCTCAAACGAATTTTTTTTGACGCTTTAAAAATCGATTTCTTGTCCAGAGTTATCCAAAGTTATACGAGTCGCAGCCATCAATAACATTTCGACGGTTTCACTAACAAAGAGCAGTAACAAGCGCGCGATAAATTCGACCGTACACTTCGCACACGATACATAGGGCTTTACGGCTCCACGAATTATTACTCATACTCGCTCGCTTCCGCAGCGACAAACGTCCAATTTTTAGATCCCCGCCCATTTTCGATATCCACCCTCTCGATGTGTCATCGCGTGCATCTTGTCGCACCTGCTCTCGTAAAAAAAATAATAAAAACTAAACAAAACCAAAAAAAAAAAATAATAAAATGACCTTTCGGTGGTTCATTTTTACGTGTCTTGCGGCGATCATTTTAACGGCGCTTTCTCGCCATGCGCGAAATTAAGACTGCGGACGAGCTTTCTTTCAGAAAGCTTCAGCGACAATTTATTGGCGCCCCCTAACGAAACTATTCACTTCACGGGGCGCAACCTTCCGCTCTTCCGTGAGCTCGCTCGCTCGCGCGCCCGCCCGCCCGCTCGCTCGCAATTATTCATAATTTATATTCAGGAATATCACGCACACGATATTCGTGCCCATGTATCTTTCTTATTGGTCCTGCGCGCCGGGCCTTCCACCTTCGTCGTACCGAGTGAGAAAAATAAGATAAATTACTGATAAATTGCTCCGAGAAATCGCCACCGTCCTTGGCGACGTTGACGCTCGCCGACGCATCACGGAACTAATTACGAGCAATTAATCATTGGCATCGACTCGATTTCGTTCGTTTGCCCGGGCAGTCGCCACAGGAGGTGTTTTGCACCTGTGAATATTGTTGCGCGAAATTAAACAGCGCGCCTCTTGGCAATGAATTCGCGCGTTCACCGCACCGTTTGTGATGCAAATTACAATTTGTTAATGCAATAAATGCGATATTAATATAATACCGATGCATTAAAACAAAGGACGAGCCCGGTAATGCGCGTGCTATTTTCATCGCTGGATTTTCTGCGATTCTTTCCCGTGTAGCGGAGATAAAATAATTGGAATGCAAGCAATTGAGTCTTTCGACTCGCTGTGTTGTACAAGACGCCTTTTTATTCCGAGAGCCCGCAGCGTAGTAATTTTCTTTTACCTGCGAGCTTGATAATACTCATCTTTGGCGAGATCTTTAAAATACAAGAGATGTTTCTACGTTTCTCTGATTTACTGACTCGTCTCTCGATCGCGAGAGCACTTTTAATATTCTTAGGCGATAAAGCCTGGCTCTCATCCAAAAGAAGTCGCTTTTTTCCAACGGCGGCCTCTTGTGTGTCTCGAACGCTCTGTATATCCACGGAGAACAGGCAATTTCCTCAAGTCCCGATCGCATCGATTACGCGTCGTCAAAGACGAATGCCGAAATTAAAAGACAAAATCGCGATTCCGACGTGCGCCATTTCACAAAGCGTGGCGGGAAAGGTGGAAGAAAAGAGAGTCGACGACAATAATTTTTTTTGTATCCACCAACTATTTTCCTCTGTAGTTTTCCAATAGAGTAACACAACCGAATTAAAGGAAAATGTGAACATAAACGTCATTAGGAAAATGCCATATAAAACATACACGCTGCATCAGATACGTTTATAAATTATTTATATATGTATATTAAAATATCGTCAAATATCCGCAAACACGTTGCAGAATATTTTATATATACATATATATTTTTACTCCGACATGATTGAAAAAAATTGATAAAAAGAAAATAAAATTATGCAAGTTAGTCGAACCAACACACGATACATTATATTCATTTATACATCTTCGCAGTGTATTCGCTTCGACTGTCATGCAGCGTGTCCTTTATTTGCATGTATTTCCGTCGAATAATGCATCCGGTCGAAACAACAGAATATTTGACTTTGGCAGAGTCAACGTATCGTGCGCTTGGCAGCCTGCCATCGGTCTATCAACGTAATTATTTTTACGTCTGTATTTGCCCCGGCTGCGTATGTAACGATCGCCACGGGTATTTCAATGTATCGTCCAGACGACCACTCCCACGGTCTCATTAAATTAAATTCTCCGTAATGATGCTTCTGCGCTTTCATTAAGCAAGATTTGCGCGCTTCCCGATCTTCAACCCGCGTCGCGAGATC
Source organism: Linepithema humile (assembly GCF_040581485.1). NCBI lineage: Eukaryota > Metazoa > Arthropoda > Insecta > Hymenoptera > Formicidae > Linepithema > Linepithema humile. The sequence goes on from NC_090128.1 coordinate 46,149,181, forward strand.
TTATTTGTCGTACGTGATCTTTGATACTCGGAAATCGAGGCTTTGTGCGTTTATGGTTTGTCTTCTTATCGGAGGATATCTCCCGCCTCTCGAGATCGGGTATTTGCGCTTTAAGCCGCACCGCCTTCCTGCAAAGTCCTTAATAGCGATAATCTAACAGTTCTCGACGCTTGTTGCTGCTGCGGCGACGCCAACGGAGTTACAACGCGATACGTTCTGACGGAGAAATCAATGCACATCTGGAGATCTGGACGGGGCTGGCAATACTGGGAATCTGGCCGTATGCGGGTATATATGACGACGAATCTCGGTACCCAATCACGATTGTCGATACAGACGATATCCAGAGCCGTGTTATAGTCGTGGCTCGGTAGAACTGGGTCATCGGTTATCTCCGCGCGCGTACATTAACTATTGGTCCCTCCGATGATGCTCTATCGTACCAAGTCTCATCGAAGATCATGTGAATATCGATCGTATATTATCGAGAATTGTCATCGAATTCGTTATCGAGCAAACGCGAAAAAGATACGAATAGAAATTTCACAATTCCCCCATTCAAAATTTATCGCGAAGAGTATTTAATTCATTGTCGATAATAGCGTCAAAAATTATTTAATATAAAAGTAAATAAATTATTCTGAACCTTCTTAGATATTTCATAATTGCTCTTATCCAATTTTATATGATCCCTGTGATTATCTGTGATAAATTTCAAATAAAAGCTATTTCCTTCTCACACTTCTTTCTAATATTTTTTTGTAACAAATAACAATTTTTAAAAATAGTTGAGAATTTTCTCATATTATCGCGGAAAATATTTATTGTCAGAATTTTTTAATATAAAAGTAAGCGCGTTATTGAACCTTTTCAAATTAGAATCTAATTTTCTAATTTAAAATTTTCAATGATTGGCGTATTGGCATTTTAAATAAAGAAACAGATATTTTTTTTTCTCGCTTAATTTCGACAGTGCTTATTTTGATGAGAAATAACAATGTAAAATCAGAAATAGAAAAATAAACAAAACGGACAATAAATAAGCTGTAATATTTCCATATCTCAATTCCCAATGTATATATTGACGAACCCATTAATGTTTTGCAGAATTGGAAATACGACACTTCACGGTCAATATATTAAGCAAATTATACGTCAACAGTCGTGAGTACGCTCGCAGCGGCATTCACGTCTGAGCGTTTGCATCTGTTTCAGAGACGGCTGCTATTCGTTCGTGCACCGACGTGTATGATAGTACACACAGTGTGCAATGGACATGCAGGCGTACGATCCAGATAGAACTATCGCGCGCGCGTAGGCCCGCTTCCTACTACGGACGCTGCAGCTGCAGCAGTTTGACGCCGCAGTGCTTACAGCTAGTTAAATCTGTGCGACGACCGAGCTCGCTTTAATGCCGAATTATGAATGGATCGCGATAAGAGATAGCCGTGTAGTCTGACTAATGCGCGCGCGCAAATATCCACCGGACGTCAATCGCGAATTTTCCAGCTTCGGCACACAACGCCATTACATATACGTTCGCTGTCCGATTTTGGCTCGTGCGATACGCGCATTCGCTGAATTACTACGTTTTTGCAAATCTCGTAAATAACGTAAAGTAAGATGGATGGACGACTCCGAGGAACGTAGCTAGAGGGGGGAGGGAAAAAAACGACATGTTGCATTTTCTATTTTTTTTTCTGTTTTTACTTTTAGGCAGCGTTAAGATCCTTTTGCAAGTTGGCTTAACTAAGTAACCGTGACGAAGTTATAATTAAGTGGCGCGTATTCATCCGATGAAGAAAGCGTAATTAAAAGTTTCCTTCCGGCGAGTTAACCACAGCGCGTTATGAATGTGTCGTTTACCATGCGCGCTCTATCATCCGCCGCTTATACCACTTTCCATTAATGACCGCTTGGACTCGACATTATTCGTTAACGTAGTTGGAGACAGAGCTGCTTACGTGCCCGGACTCGACTCATCCACGCTTGTACAAACTAGAGACGAACAGTCGGCTTAACGATGGCAACAATATCTGTTTTAATTAAAGCATGAATCTATTCATATGCATGTACACAGCCGCGGTTAAAGTTACAAATAAAAATCGCGTAGAACGTAGATGTCCCAAAAAAATTTTGCGTTTAACTACATTTTTGCGTGGCAACGTAATAAACTATATAAATTTAATCATTATCGCAACATGTCCATTTGGATTCAAGACGTGTATGCGATAACGAGCGCTAACGTGAAGAGTGACTTTTTCATCGCTACGTCCGTTTCTCGAGTTCCCGAAGTATATATATATATATATATGTATGTATATATATAAAACATATATACAATCAATACAACTGACGACGGAGGCGGGGCATTTTAATTGCGCCATGTAAGGAATCGTACCGGAAAAGAGTATATACTCATCTCGCTCGCGAGATGCTTTCTCGAATTAAATTCCGCGGACGGAGATATGCATCGTGATTCGAAAAGTGAATGCTGTGTCTCGTTATAAACGAGAAAGACGCGGAAACGAGAGGAGAAACAGGTGGGAGCGGGAAAAGAAGCTCGCGAGCGAAAGAGTGGAGGAAGAGAAGCACGACTCGTGTCGGCGGAGAAAGAGAGAGAGAGAGAGAGAGAGAGAGGAAACCGTGCTCTCGGTTCTTCGTACTTCTGAAATTTCAGGCGAGACGGGGTTCCGGTTCGTTTCCAAGAATGTTACGCAATTGAATCGCCCGGAAAGGAGGAACTAAGTAAATTTCCCGCCATTTTCAGGACTCTCAACCATTTATGCCGAGTAAATTTCCCATTTGTTTCTTTTCCATCCCCGGCGCTGTCTGTGTCCGAAACTCTCCGCGTAAGATCGTAATAGAATCCGTGAGAACGCGGTCGCCGCGTTATCGATTGCACAAAGCGAAAGATGTAGCTCGTCGAAAACGCAGTTCCACGAAGTTATTAGCGCGCTTAATTAGCGCTCTACGCGCGAGGGCCGTAAACGGCCGGCGGGAGCGCCATTAGAGCGCCGGCGATTCCGAAATTATTTCAAATGCACCCACGTAGATGTGTGCGTTCTTCTCCGGCCCCGATAAAGATATTATCTACAGACCCCGTTACGTGCGGCGCATTACCGAAAATATTACGTGATATCAGAACGCGCGAAATTGGGCGCTATTTTCAGACGGTTTATATATGTACGCGAAATAACATGCAGAAATGAGCGCACCTCTCTAATCGCAAGTACGAAATAAACTATCGTTAAATCATGTGTTTGTGTAATCGGAGTAACGAATTATGTGGAAAGTTCACTCGCGGGATGACTAACGTGAATCAGCGCGGAAACTTGGTCCTTTATCAAATGGCCGTGTGCGTTCAATTAGTTGCACCTTACCCTTGGATTTATACGCGACGGGGAGGCGTGTCGCGGCTAGATGGAGAATCCTATCCGACGCGGCGTGCGCGCGTGTGTTACGCCCGCGTGTGTACACAGGCGGCGTGCACACACACACACACACACACCAGGCGAGACTATCACGTATACACATCGGCGTACCATCCCTTTTTCGCAGGTTGGACGGAGACTGTATTTTTAAACGGAAGCGTTCGGCGCGGCGGCCAGTAAATTTATCCCTCGCGTTACTCCTGGGTCCATTTCGTAGTTCGCAGAATAGAGGTCCACCATCAGCACCGGACCGGTGCTGGTGTTGGTTAGTGCTGGTAGCGTTGGCGTTAGGAGCGCTAGATCTATCGGCTGGTCCACTCTGGGGGATGCTAACCTGTCCAAGGGATGCTGTTCTCTGCTCCGCTCTCCTTTAGCTGCCAACGTCGGCCGCGGCCCGTTCCCGATATTCCGCCCTTTTTTCTTTTCCCCGCTCGCAGAGTTACGTGTATAGTGTTATATCTTTCGTTCTCCTCGAGGAAGCGCGCACGTCTAACCGAACTTACACCGATCGATTTCCGGTTAGCGACCCTCCAGAGTATATGTACACTCGCTTACCCCGCCGCTATTTCCAGTGGCTTATATTGCGATTCGTCTTTGTTGCGAATAATAACGGCGAGATCGTTATTTCGCTTTACATACTATTGAAGAATGCATTGATGTGTTTTCAAAAAACGCCTCATAACATAACATCGCGCAGGTCATTGAGCTTTACCTTCCGATAAATAATTTTAATTAAAAGTAACCCACTTTTTGTGTGTGTATGTGTGTGTGAAAGAGAGAGCAATTTTCCATTTTTATACATTTCTTTTTTACAGTTCTTTTTTTACAGAATTTACACAAAAGATTCAAACATATTGTACGTTTCAGCTATTAGAATAACTCAAAGTAAAAAAATAAACCTTGATCTCCAATATCAATTTTTAATGTTCAAAAATTCGAAAAATGATAAGCTTTATATTTTCACCTAATTTTACGCAGATGTCAGTGTCCGAACTTTCAAACCTAAAGTTAGTTCAAACAGTTCGAAGGGTCCGAACTATTTGACGTGCAAACTTGAGATCCGAACTACTCGACTTGAAATTTCCGAGCGATAGTAATCTTCTTCGTGACAAGCGAAAGAATAACCGAGCGCATTTTAAAAACTACACTGGCTGCGTTGCAAAATACCATTTGTAGTTTTACGAATTGCTTACAGTTTTCATTCAAAGTGCCTTGTCGTGCGAGCCAAATCAAGCTGGTATTTTTAATAATTTGGATAGCGTTACGGTAATGTATATTTTGCCAAACGATCGCCGAGTGCACTACACATATGCGAGAATGTTGGACAAAAAAAGGGGGGGAGGGACTCCGCGTTTTCACTCGGTTATAACGGTCCATTTCTCGAGCGTATTGCGCTTTTAAGGGACGTGCAGAAGAAGAGCCCGGGCCCGTATCGATGCGCTAGTAACCCACTTCTAGTTGACAAAGCGGATATAATGCAGCGACAGGGAGGAACGAACGGAGGCTGCATGCACCCACGCCTGGCACAGCCCCATCTATTTCCACGAAACTGACATTTCTATCGGAACGTAGTTTCTCTTTAAAAACTTTCTGCGGGGATACAGACGCACGTAGTGTTTTACAAGCACTCTTTCTTCCCCTCTATCTCTCCCTCGCTCCCACCCTCCCACTTCCGTTCTCCCGCCTTCTCTTTCTTGAGCCCCCACGTCTGACTCTCCCTTTTCTTTCGGTATAACGATCCTGAGCATCTCTCTATTTATGCTTCGCAATTTATGAGCGCGCACGGCTTATATTCAAGCTACTTGCTTCCTGCCTTCTATCCGCGTCCCACCCCACCACTTATCTTCTCTTTCGTTATATCGCATTCCACCTGTGCAGTACGTGGGTGCTTTTGACACACGTACAAGTCGCTACTTTTATCGGATTTCATTCCGAATTCATTTCGGGATTTTTGTGAATTCAGGGCTACTTCACGAGCATGTTTCTCAACCATAGAAATCCAATCGCAATAAAGCTTATTAACTTACAAAATCGCATACCTCGTAATAAATGCAAAATTACGCTGCAACATGTGGAATGCGGATTGACTATAATTTGTTCGTGACGTAACGAGCTTCGCTCTGGCCATTTTTATTTGTTCCTTTGACATATCATGCTGTTTTGGTGTACAATGTGCATTTATTATAATGATATTTAGGCGAAATTGCTTTTTTAATAAATAATGCTTTTTGCAGTAATGAAAATACCATTATTATTATCAGCAATATCATTATTGTAATTATTTTAATTATTAATGTCAAGAGAAAACGCTATTACTCTCATTAAATATTTATGCGAAACAAAAAATGTATTTTTACTCGTTGAGATGCATCCCTGCTTTCGGAAGCGGGAAAAGTCGCTGGATGGGCCGTCATTCGCACGAGGTACTTTTACGTTTGCGTTACATGTCTTCCAGCGCAAAAATTCTTATTCCAGCGTAGCGCGGCAACGCTTCCTTACGTTTCCCACCCGCCCATTTTTTCTCCGTCGCTCTTTTCCTCGTTTTCTTCCCGCGCGACATCGAAAGCTGTCGTGGATGGTGAAAGGCCACCAAACTAGCGCAACGTCACCCGACGAAAGGAATATTTCGAGCTCGTCTCGTCTTTTTGCATCCATTTCGACGTCGTCCACAAAAATTGAAATGCAAGGCAATTGAAAGATGGAGTGCTCTAACCGGGAACTTCTTTGTCCCCATTTGTTCCGCGATGAAAATGGGTTCCGCTCCGTAAAATTAGGGCCGCGTCGCGCGGCGGGACGGTAATGTAAATAGTATGAAATAAAAATTGCTCGTTGATAAAATGCGAACGATCGGCGAGCCATTATCTCGTTACGCCAAGTATTCGTCATTCGGCTAATTTTCCGCGCTCGCCGTATCAGTCCTGAAAGTTTGCGCGAGCTTGGAGCTGCATATCGTCGTCGTGAAGGCACATTTACCAACGTTTTATCGAGTTTAGCTCGTCCGGAAAACTCGACGTCCCCCCTAACTTTTTCCTCGACAAGGTATCCCTCCGTGTCGACGTTTTTCAAACTTGTCCCACGATGAACTTCGTGACACGATGAGAACTTCTAATATCACGGAGACCAGATGATCTTAAAACTTTCCAGATGCGTAATTAGGATCCTCGTAAGACGAGCCTTACGAGTCCTAGAAGCGTGGAGCGCGCACTTCAGCGGCAAGCGTAAGAACGATAATAACCCGGAAATTCAGCGAGATCGTTTCAATCCGCGACGATTGCCTCGTGATAATTTCCACTTAAATAAGTGCGATTCGCGCAATGATATTACATTTTATCGCGTTCATTAGCGGCGCGCTATTATTGATGAAAGTCACTCGACGATTTCTACATATTTGATCGCGAGTTTTACGTTAAAATTGTAGTTTGCGTTGAAATTAAGACTGAAGCAATTCTCATTACTGTAAAATGCACGGCGAAATACGTTATATTGTCTTGTCATTGCGAAAAGCATGACATTCAAGTGCAAAACGTCGGTCTGAATTCTCACGGCACTGTCACAATCGTCGGCGCCTGCCGATGTAAATTCCAACAATAATAGCTCGCAACTAGTCGCAGGAAGCACAGAGTCGACGTTTAACATACTATCTTATGCATCCCACTGCATCGTATACCGAACTTTGATTCTATTCATTCAAACTCAGTTAGGAAAATGCGACAATCGGGGGAGTAAAGAGGATAAGAAAGAGGAAAATACGTTATTTAAGCATAAATTAGCGCGTGACGTGAGTTTTGTGAAATTCCCAGCAATGTGCAGCGCAGATGAGAAAAAAGCATTTGTGTGTCGACACCGATTAACGACAGGTATTAACCGTTGTTATAATTTGCACTCAATGCTCAGCATTTCGCTGATTGAATAAATCTATTTTTTTTTTTTTTTTGCTAGACAAACGTCGGTTTTGAAATTGCTGCAAAAATGGACAACAAAACGCTCGCGTGCACAACTGGAAGAGCATTTGCAGCATTTGATGGCATGAAGTAGATAATCGTATCATCCAATCGGACTGAAGCGACCGCAAGCTACGAGTCGCTGTTGCTGCTAAACCGAGCGCGTTACCCGCTCGGCCGGTGTAGCAACGGATATTTACGCCGTCAGGGATAAATCAATATAACTACGCACCGTGCTATATTTATGGATGCCGTACGATATAACTAGCCTTTGTTGAACATTTATACCGTGTAAGAAGGGGAGAAACGTGTCTTATTCGATAAATATTAAATCATAAGTCGCGATAAATACGTTGTCTCGTACATTTTACAACGCCAAGTATTAAATGAATATCTTATTTATTCAATTCCGTATTATGTTTCCCGTTACACTAATACCAATACTTTATAAAATGAGAATTTTATAAAATGTTTTTCTCCGCGTTTCATCGTCGATCTCGTTTCCGCGGCGATGGCAATCCGAGAAATAAAGCTATTGGTATCTCCGCCTGTGTAACTCCGGCTATTGTGATTCCATGCGAATTACCAGAAATCCACATAATATTCGCAATCGCCGGATAACACACTTATCCTGTCTGTAATGGCCGAGCGCTGCACGAAAAACCGTGACTACGCTCGATTTGTAATCTCACCGCGGACTCGAGTTTCACCGTTTCACGACTTCGAATCACGTTACCGCGTTACCACTTCGCATCAGTTATCGCGCCTTACCTCCCTTTTGGGAGCAAAGTTGGTCTTCCGTTACAATCGATATCGCGATTACCGCCGATTCTGTCATCGGCGGATTAGATCGTCGTGGAGAGCGTGAGATTCGAAAGTAGCGCGTTCTCAAAGCACTACGCGATGATATTTTCATAAAAAAAGAACAATCCACAACATGCATCGGATCGGCTTACGAGTTTGACAAGATTAATTCGAATAACGATCAATATTTATCGCATTAACGCAACATTTTCCGATATGCTTGCAAAATAAAGCGTGAGATAGAATATTGAGAACGTTAAAGGCAATTTGACAGGCGGAAAATGTAGTTTCAATATATATCTATAGCAAATTTCATATATCTCGTTAAAATGAATAACATATTGAAATAGATGCCCTCGCTTTATCATGATTAATGTCAATGTACTGGACATTATCTTTTTTCACAGTTTATGCAGCGTGTTTTGCATACAAAGCTCGATGTGACTCGACGTAGGGGTAACATTATCGTTATTTATTAGTGCTGCAACTTCTCGGTATAGCGCTGCTAGTTATGACTTTTGTCGCGTACAAGCAGTCACGGAACTAGGTGGCGGCCTTTATCCACCCTCGTACGAGCAGCGATATCGCGTTTCAGATTCGCTCGAAAAACCATGATTTATAATGTTGCGCCTCGCTCTCATTGTTTCACAGCTTACCACTTCTTCGAACTTTTTACAGTGGTATTGCAGGTGGAGTGCACAAGAACTCTCATCCCGCTCGGCAATATCGATATCCAGGTAAAGTATGAATATCGTAATGAACGCGTAATTAACTTAGGATATCCGAAGCCACGATAACAAGATGTCGATAGAACCGATGATGAAAAGACTTTAACGCTGTAATCTACGACTATATTTTATCGTTACGTTAAGAGGATAATCTTGATGGTTTCTCCGTGGAGTTTCTGTATTTTCTTTTTTCATCTAAAAAAGTAAAATATTTAAAAACTTGTCAATCATTTTTTCTTAAAAATTTTTTTTTCAAAACTGATAATCCTTCAAAGTCAGATTTGGCGAATATTATTCATGTACTTCTGAATAATATGCAAGATAAAAAGTGTGTCGAAATGATGAATGTACCCGCATTAGTATCGATAAAAGTTTAAGACATCAAACAATGATGTGCCGCGCGCGAGACGATCGATCGTACAGTGATTGTTCAGCTGACCCGCTGATTTATAAGTATAAACTCGCTGGTCTATCCGTCGAAATAAATATTTCACAGCATACTTTCTTCAAGTTTGATTTCCCGTAGGAATCCGCGACAGGTCGTCGAGCGAATGCAAAGCATCCTACCTGAAACGGTCCTCTGAAAAGTTGTTAATTACTGTTTGCCTGCCTAGCTTAACAGATAGATAGCGTTTAATTTGCGGTCGTAACATGTTGTACGCAGCCTACCGATGCAACCAATAAAGGTAATTATACTAATTACATTTGCGCGCGATAAGCGTCGGCTAGTGTTCACGTGCACGTTCATACTTTACATACGTATTATATACATGCATAGATGTGATAGATATACGGCTGCGGAGAATGGAAACTGAGTGTGGTGGCACGATGAGATTTCGTGCGTCGGATAATTTCAACAATCAAAATGCGGCATTGATGTCGCAAAATATAATCGCTATCGTACACGAAATTGCGATACAATAGAATTTCTCGAAGAGCGCAAAGTACTTGTACCGCGCTAACTGGTACTGTGATACGACTCGTCGCGATAAACGAAGAAACGAATTATCGATCACCACGTAACTATTATAAATGACACGTGAAACTCGCGGTGTTTCAATTCTCTCGATTTTTCGAAAAACAAAACCTGCAATTCAATATTGATCAGAAAATGATCAATGAATTTTAATGAGTGCTCGGCGATATTAAATTGAATATCGGCATTAATTTATTCGCTCGCGGAGACGACTTCGGATTTCCTTTCCTTTTTGACAATTACGGAAAATCGGATAGGCGTCAATTAATTAAGGATTATTTCGCAGGACGGCGACATTTCTAGGTGTACGTTATCATAAGCCGACAGTTACCGCACTTACGTGGAATAATTGATTTGGTTACGTGTACGGCGTTAATCTGATATATGCAAGTCTTGACGCGGAAGCAGATTCAGGTTATCCCACAAATTACGATGTATATCCATGAGAGGAGACCTAATAAAAATATGTTATACCGAAATAACTTTGCAGCAGATTATATCCGTTATGAATAGCCGTGTTTCATATTTTCGATCCGCCATCCGATACATGTCGAAACAATAATTAAAATCTTAATAAACATCGCAACGCATTATTGTTCATTAAAAGCATGAAAGCAAATAAATAGCTATATTCGAATAATAATTTAATTGTCTTATTTTTTAACGTGTACCGTAAAACGAGTATATTTTCAAAAAATTAAATTACAACGAATAAAGGATTTCAAATAAAAAGCACTTGATATCACACTCGACAGTATATTAATTTCGCGAAATCAAATTCAATCGTATCAGCATCGGGAAAAAGTCAATAATTTTGCAGAAGAAAGAGCTCATAGAAGTCGTTGCAGAAACATTGGAGGAATTAGGATTTCTCGGAAAAGCAAATTAGACATAACCCGCGCATGGAACATGCGCGGTGCATAACTCAGAGAACATGAACACAGTCCCGGGCATACGAATAGAGGATAGTTTCAAATGTACTAACTAAATGCAGCTTGCATAGCTCTTAAGTGAATTCCATGGTATCCTCGAGCCGGCAAGCAGTTTCGTTGGCTCCTGCCAAAATTGATCGCTCATCCGAATTAAGCGTCTATATATTTCAGTCTGCGCGAGATACACGCATAATATCATTCGCTGGAACCCAATTTAAAGGCCAGTGCACACTTGTCGAGCGCATGCAGCGCCCGCGTAATCGGACGGCAAAAACACGCGGCTGTCGTAAAAGGAAGCAAATCAACATCGACGTGGCAATAAGGTTTATAATGGAGCTTTTTTTTCCAAAGGTTTAGGTCTAAACAAAAGTGGACTGTCAATGATAATTGATGTTACTGTGGAACAGTAGCGGTGTACGACAGTTATTCGATAAATCACCTAGTGTTTTTTTTCAATTTTCTGCGATTTTTACGATCGTTAATACCGAACTCGCGCCGTGAGTTTTGTGTTTCATAGAGCGATTGTTAAAAATTTACGATATCCGCCTGTAAGCCAGTCGCAAGTATGGATTCAATATTTATCCAACACTTTCGCAATCGATAGAACAGCTTCGTTTTCGGTGACATCGCGTTCTCTATCTATGCATACGTACGTTTGATTAAAATACTTGGTTCGCGATAGCGAAGTTTACAGTATGAATGTTTGCGTGTCTTTTATTAGAAATCAATGTTAAAAAACACTCGAATTTAATAGTAGAAAAGCTGTTTGTAGAGCCAAAAAATTCTGCGAAACAGACAATTCTGAAAAAAGCTTTGAAAAATATTGCAACTGTCTACCAAGTAGCGTAAAAAGCTACTAATTGTTAAAATAGCTGGCGCACCACAATTCTCACATATGAAATTAGTTACTCGGCATCCTTACGATTTACGCGAATCTGAATTACGAGAGATTACACGAACGGAAAAGATATTACGTAACAGAGAAACACAAAGGGTTTAAGCTGCAACCGCTAGCGCGCCCTTTGCCGTGAGGTTTGGATTCTGAGATACTCACGGAAATTTATGAAATTAAGCGTTGGTTGAGAGCGGCAAGCTAAGAGAGAGAAATAGCAAAGCCGTCTGCTGCAACTTAAAACGTAAACGTGCTGACTGTACGGTACGTGTTTGCCTGGCAGAAGCAGCACGAAGCTGACCGTTCAATTGCGCCGTGGCCGCACGTGACTAACACTCTAATTATGTATTTAGTCTTAATTAGACGGGCGTTACATCGCCGTGACTGCCGGATGCTCGGCGCAAAAGTTCAAAGTCTGCGCGCACCCACTACGGGAGCAGTTTCTCGTACCAGCTGTCGCGCCCACGCCGCACGAAATTCGCGTTTACGAGGTAAAATTTTCGCGAAATTTAGAAGCGCGGAAGATCGAGAAGTTTCGGCCGTGTTAATTCGATTATGCGCGAAACTTGCGTGAAATTTCGGTACATCTGCAATTGGACAAACATGCCGCGAGTGAAAATCTACCCGAGATTTTCCCGTAGCCAACGACGACGCTCATTGTCGCATAATTAAAATACCAAATACGAATAAGACGGCGAGCTTAATGTATTTCCATAACATTTAAATATATCCTTTCAAAATTTAATTGAAAACACTTCTCTCTTGAAAACGCTGCAATTGCTGGAATAAATTGTTCCCGCTCCTTCGAATCCATCGATACATTGGCGCGATAGTGCCTATTCGTTCGGGCTTTATATCCATTAAATTCTGATTTCGCCGCCATCGGCGACAGGCGACTAGTACGAGAAGCAGTCCTTTAGCTAGATAGCTTTTCAATGGGCTCCTTCATTTATTCTCAGTGCGGCGACGAGAGAGGAGACGCGAGTTCTCATGCCGAGGACAAAGGGCTAGGAAGGGAGAGAGAATCAAGTTCCACGTATACATACGCGAGCGCGGCACGGGCAATGTTAAAGCGGACTTTTATGAGTGAAAAAGGAAGAGCCCGGGTTAGAAAACGTCAGCCTTGGCGAAGTATAAAGTGTACTAACGACCGTTTCATTGATTTTCAATTTTCGATGAGCCATGACATGACTAATGGAGATTTGAGCGTGCGAATGTTACATAGATAAAACGAACATTGTCGAGCAATCACGGAGCTGCTGTTTGTGTCATGCTGATTTCGACATCGGTACTCAAAACGTCATGAAAAAGACGGCGAATATGCTTTCTATCGCGTGCGTTCCAACAGTAAATTCACGTGCCATTTTCGCACGTCACTTCTGCTCGAAGCAAGCTTATGTGTCAGACATAATTTCGATTTCTCTTTCATTAATAAATGCAAATAGAATATCAGCGCTCTCTATACGCGTGTGTGTGTAACGTGTACAAATGACAAATTATTGCACAGGATTATCTTTAGCTATAGCGAAATATGCGAATTTTCAATCCCAGCGAAATTTAAAGCGCGCAGCACATTTGTCACACGGCGCTGTGTCCGCCCCGCTTTTTCGTTTTTCGCTTAATTAATATAAGCGAGCGCGTGCGATATCATCGCACAGGCGGAGGTCGTGCGCCGAGTAGCGAACCGCGCCCATCCGGTATCTTGGGGTCTCTCGCAAACGAGGGGGATCTGGCGGAATCTGTCGGCGACAAATCGCGCTTCCGCGAGAATGAAACGCGAAATTTCCTGTACGTATCGATTGCGGCCGTGTGCGGGTTAGCGCTACCCGCGGCTACAGTCGTCAGATATAGGCGAAGTTACGAAACACACATCCGCGCGCGTATGGTATTTCCCTCGCAATCTAGGAACGCGCGCATTACATAAATTCATATACCGCGAGAAGGGCGGGTAGGTGAGCCAGCCGCCACAGTCGTCGGGGATGAGGGGCGACCGAGGGGCGGCGGTGATGGTGTAGCCGACGATGGTGGTAGTTGCCGTTGGTGGCGCGACGGTGAGGTGTGTGTGGAACACGTTCCACGCGATAGTGTACATTTGAGATACAGCGAGCGGACTACGGTTCTAATTCCGATGACGTATGAGCTTGCATAACCTAGTTTTCTGTTTGCCAGTCCCCGGTAATGAGTTGTCTAGTCCTCCGCCACCATCCGCCGTCCCCCGACCGCCTTTCCGCCATCCACCTGTAACCATTGCTGGTATACTTCGTTTCTCCGCGCGCCTTCTCTCTCTCTCTCTCTCTCTCTCTCTCTCTCTGTTTCTCTTTTACCCCTTGTCCACCCCTTTTCTCCCCCCCCCCTCCCTTCCTCCGTCATGTCTTTCGCGCAGTCGTTTCCCCCGTGACATCGTGTACTCGCGTGTCGTAAATTACACGCGTCGGACATATGTATACATACTTACACAGCCGTGTGACGATACGATAAACGGTTGCGAGAAAAGAAAATGACAACGTGGCTCAACTGTTCGTCCTGAGGGAATTACAGAATTATGGATGGAAGTGTCCGTGAGGCGATCGATGCGCCAGAACAAGTTTTGTAAGTTCGACGACAATGACATAAACGTTATCAGAGTGTATTCTTATGGCAAACGAAATGGGGGGGATGCGCAAAATTTGTTCGCGATGTTATCGTTGGCACGCGATAGCTCTCGTTACGATATGACAACGGACAATATGACGTATTTGCAATGGCAGAGTAAACTATCAGTCATGCCGCTCTAACGTTTCAGCTGCAGTGTTTTAACATCAATTGCAATATAACGCAATATTTGTTTATGAATTAGTTGTAATTAGAGAGGCAAAAATCAAACCTATTAACGACATATTAACGTCGAATTTCGGCAGTGGGTGCCTGCAGTGTGAACAATTCAAAATTCGAAACGTAAAATAACAGAAGCGGAATTACGTGGGCTGGTGCTGACAATGCCGCCGATCATGGTTGATTAATGACCAAATTGCGCGATTAATACTCGAACATCAGATAATCACGCAAACGAAGAAAAAAATGGTCTCAACGATCGTCGAGTTGGCGTGCGCCGAATAGCCCTAAACGAGACGGGAGATCGTGAAATTTATCGAGCCGATCGTCCGGTCGTCAGTTTATGATCGAGAGTTAGTGTCTCCCCGCACGAGAGCGGACTATTCTTCACGCGGAATGTCTAGCCTTTTTTTCCACGCCCGGTATTATGCCGCCGTCTGTCGAGACGTCCGTGATAAAAAGGAACGGTTTGTACGTCGTGCGCCTATCTCAGTATTTCTTCGAAATGGAACGACGACACACCGGGCACGACGTGCCTGTTCGTTCGTACGCTTAAGAATTCCGACATCGCAGAAGGCATCCTAAGCCTTAAGAGAAAAATAACTACCATTTATTTAAAAAATATTACATTATTCATCACCGCTGTTATTGCCAAAAGTTTTCTTGGCAGACACCGAAATTGTTCAACTGCCAGAATATTTAACGAAGACACGATCGAAGCGAAAGATAAACATTGCAAACACGGAGTTAAATTTTTGAAATTAAAACAATAATTTGTAATGACTTCGCTGCTGTTTAATTCTAATTGTAAGTTAAATCGCACCGAGATTCTCTTTAAACGCGACGTCCCGCTGCGCAGAAATAGATTCATACATCTCGAATCATTGTTTTCGAGATGTTTTTATTTTCCGAGCCCGTTTTTATTTTCCGAGCCCAGTAGTCTTTACGGAGCTCGTTGCTTTTTTCGACAACACACCATATATCCGCGGCTGGAGGATGCCAGGCAGGCGTGGAAATATATCATCCAGGGAGAGACATTTCCACCCCCTTATTTCGCGTTTCGCCCCCGAAGCGAACTCACCCTTACAAGCTGCCGCCGCCGCCGGGCGAAACCGGCGCAACGAGGCCCGACTTTACCGCTGACACCTCGAGCGTCCAAATAAATAATACGCCTTATTTGTTGTACGTATTGTGCGCGGCGGCGAAATGAAATCTGCGGGCGCTACCGCGCGGCAGATCAACGGCGCAGGCAGCGACAGCACCATTATGATTTAGGAAGATCCCCTCTAGGCGATAATTACTATGCATAAGGCGTTTCGCTGCGATATTTACACTCGACACGTTTAATTTTAATCAACCTTATTCGAAATTCCGACTAGAGAAAGACTGCGAAACAAGAAAAATTAAATCATACAGTATTTCGCGCTATTTGAATCTTTAAACAAAGATAATTAATTCATTTCCTCAAGGGGAATAATCATTGCACGAGAGAGAAGTAATAAATAATACTGTATAAATGAATAATACGAGGAAACTAAAAATAAAAAGACGAAAGGCACGAGAAATAAACAGTCGCGCTGCAATATTTTTTCCGAAAGTGAGGTACGACGCGTATATACGAGTTTTATGCGGCTTTCAAACGGAAGGGACTGTTAAAGGAGTCGTAATACGGACGGCAAAGCCGTGTTGCCCTTTTAACTCTCGTGGCGCTGACACGGCAACGACTTGGGTAATGGTTACACCTGCAGCAACAGCGGAAGTTTGCCGGGCGGACGAAAGAACCACCAACCGACGCGGACCGGTCGAACCCAAGTTACGCCGAAGGACTTCATCCGAGCCAGGCAGCTGGCTCGGAAGTTTCGCCGCGTGTAACTCATCGCCCGGGGCGTCTCGACCGTGTCATCGCTGTATGAAGGGCATCGAAGTTTGCCCCGTGCGCGATAACGTAAGAGCGCATTATGAAGCGGAACAGCCGTTAATTGACGTAGCGCTTCTTCGGCGGCGGAGAAACCGATCCCGCGCGATAAAACTACCCGCTGACTCGCAATTAACGTAAGACGTATTAACGTGACGTGCGGTATCTTTTATCTGCGAAACCATCCGTCATAATTAATAGCAACGTCGATATCAGCGGAGAGCTGAGAGCACGCGCGCGGAGCAAGCTCGCCTATATGGATGGAATTTCTCGTTTGTTATTTAACGTCTTCAACGCAACGTCTTCTCTCGGTAAAGTTGTACTTGGCGAACGATGAAGCCGTGCATTACGACGTAAATTTCGTTACTCATCACGTCTGGTTAATTACCGCAGTTATTAAATACCGTGGAGAAATCCAGAGAGGTGCGTTACTCTCTTGCGCGCGGCGCAGACAATCGAAAAAGGGGCGCGACGAGAGAGTGAGCGAGCTCAAAGCTCGGGAGAGAGCGTTCGCACCGGCTTGCGACGTCGAAAGCCTCTTTTCGCGCGCTACGGCCACCGTTCCGCGCCGTACGGAGGGGTGTTAAAATTCAGCACGTTCAGCTTGCGTCGACCCAACTGGGCGGTCCAACTGGGTCATTAAATATGAGAGATCTTGTTGGCCAACATCTCCTGCTGCCTGCTAGCTGAGAAAGAAGTGAGAAAGAAGAGAAAAGGAAGAGAGAGAGAGAGAGAGAGAGAGTGCACCGTATCTCTCTCTCTCTTTCGCTCTACTAGCGGTTGTTTCTCGGCTGCCTGACGCGCAAGACGCGCCACTCTCTGGATGCACTTTTGTATAATTTTACTTTAATTGCTGTTGAGCCCTGGAGTTTTCAAGTTTCGCCTGTCCTTACTTTTCACATTCGCCTTCTTCCACCCGTCCACGGCCTCTCCGCGCCCCACGCCCTACCCCCTATTCTTATAAGCTCTTCGCTCTTTCCGCTTTTGCGCTTTTCTCCTCTTCGTGACATAGTTCCATACTTCCTTTCTCGCTTTCCCCCTTTTTCCTCCTTTCTCCCGGCCCTGTCCCCCTTATCGCGCGCGCTCTCGACGTGTCCCTCCGCTCGCGAACTCCCGCTATTTATAAGATAAAACTTCGCGCGCGCTTCGCACTTGTTCCACATCTTACATAGAGCGCGCCCGAGAAATCCGTCCCGCGACAAACCTGTCACGACTGGTTCCGCTAGTCAGGACCCGTGAAATATGATCGTTTCTGACGAGGAGAATTAAGCGCATGGCACGAGTAATACGAGTCATTGTGGAGTTTGCGCGAGGCGCAGGGATTAAAGGAAGAGGGGAAGAAAAAAAGAAGAAGCCTCACCCCGGGAATTTAGCACTGACGGCGCGGAGAAAAAGGCGCACGCAAATTTCGGGAAAAACCCACGGACGACACGTATCTCTCTCACGTTGATCTAGATCGATCTCCGGCGGTTCGTGCGCGCGCGCGCGCGCGTTATTACTTATCCTGACACATTTTACTAGACGAGCTTATCCCCCAGACGATTTTTGCGATACTAACATCTACAATAATTCTCGAGTTTCTTCGCTCTCGTGGCCCGCCCGCCCGCCCGCCCGGGCGCAGCCGCCGGGAAAAAGTTGCCTTCTCTCCTGCGAGGAAGTCAAACAAATAAATGTTCTGACGGGCGAACATAAAACTCATAATATATGAGATAAAAGAAATACTCGTGATCTCTCACGCGAATCCTCACGTACCAGGCCGATGCATCACCCCTGACTACACCACCCGCCCGAACCCGTTTCATGAGGAGGGGAGGATTGGACGGGGTGGCGGGAGGGGGAGGAAAGGGGAAGCCCAACAAACTCGACAACCTTCCCGCTGCCGATTTACATATGTACATCCTTGGGGCTTCTGCGTGTGTTGCATTCCGTATTTGACGAGGCAACGCCCGAATATGCAAATCACGCGGGCGGATGAATATGCGGACAAGTTTTCGTTAAATCCGCTATAATTGATTCTATTCGGCCTGTTGCCGGGATCGCCTTGGGAAATGAACAGCAACACCACGCCTATTCGGATATCGGGAAAATATTTTACGTCGCTCCGTACTTTCCACTTCTACTCTCCTGTTATCTCGAGTATCCCGCGCTCCGCGAAGATGCGACGCACAAATTTTCGGAATACTCAGATGCAATCAATTTGAAGGAATCCTTATCGAAACCTATTTCTCCCTATCCCCATTGTGAAGTCTTGTAAAATTTTACTCCACTCCAAGTGATATCTTTATTTTTCATCGTGCATCGAGGCGGCCAATAACAATCGTTCCTTCTCTGGCAGTTTCTAAACAGTATTGTATTGAAAAAACCACTCGCGTACGCCGGCAGAAGGAATGGACAGATGAATAGTGAAAAAGAATTCCAAGTCATTGAATGTATACGAAGTTATAGGAAACCATGAATGGAACACTCTCAAAAAACAATCATGATACATCGTGCCTGCTTTTACAGCGACATAAAGTCACGCTAGGTTTCGCAATGCGAAGTAGCACTGCGATCAGTATACTCGGCTTATCGGCGCCCATAAACTTCCACCCGGCTAGGATCGAAGACGGCTTATATCTTACACTTGCGAGATAATTGGGAATCATCCCTCTCTCAATTTTATGTGGACATAAATAAAGCCTTAATGAGAGCAACGGATAACGATGGCTCGAGACTGTGATAAAAAAAAAAAAAAAACTTATCAATCGATAAAAATTATTAGCGATTTTCAGGAACAAAATAAAAAAAAAAAAAAATTATTGGCAATGCAAATTTAAAGGAGAAATCATAAGTTACGCGCATGCTCCTACAATGTAAAGATAAATTTGTCCCGAGAGATAGAATTAGAATTTTATGATTAAGAGATCGCGTGCGATGCGAGATATTCAGAAGACATTAAAAAATGAAACGCAGACAAGCATCGAAACGTATTAAGGGTGACGACTGTGTCTGCACTTAGGATCACGAAAGATCGGGGGATGCCGGGAGCAAAGGAGATTCGAGAGAAGCATGCATAATGGATCGGCGCTGCTGCGTGTCGATGCGACCGCTACGTCAGTTCGTATAAAAGTGTCAGCGGCTTTCCCGCTCCCGCCATCTTTTTTATCTCCGCGCGCCAAAAAGATGCGAAGTTGTCCGATGGCACGGTGTTTCTTATTCCGTTGAATAACTTTGAATCCGATCGTAAGGGTACTCTCTTTTGCGATCCCGGGCACGATCAAGCTTAAATATGTAGCAGCGCAATACGCCGTCTGAAATATCATTTACGCGAGGATAAGACCGAGGATATCATTTAGTTCGAGATACGGATTCACGCGTATGATTCGTTTAACGAAATTCAATTAACGAATGTAATAATGAAATGACGAGTGAGCAATAAATCCAATAAATCCCAACGCTTGAAAATGGTGTAATATGATGATAATAACAATACATTAATAATAATAACAATAATAATAATAATAAAATAATAATAATAATAATAATCTGTTTTTCCACTCCTCGCCGCGAGACCGACTATTGGATTACGTGCGAATACCAATATCCGAGGAGTAACCGTGAACAATAAGGCGAGTCTGGGCTCGAACGCCCTTAAGTAACGCTCCACCGAGAGGCGATATCGCTTGAATTTAGGTAGGGTTTGGTTAGGCTTGATCTAGGTTGCCGCTGCACAGGACACTCGGCTAGGACTCTATTCATGTCCGAAACCTCGTGTCACTAGTTATGACAGCAGTTGTGTATACGCGGATGAATCAGCGTGGACGTAATCCAGCGGACCATTGGAAATGGCCACGCTGGCAAATTCAATCGGATTCCCGGACTCCCCCTTCTGGCATTAGGACGTACGTCGAGGATGCGTGAGACAATTATCATTGTGAAGGAGATTAATCCGTTAATGGACCCTTATATACATCACGACCGCACCGGCAGACGTGTCTATTCAAAATGAAATTTCGATCAGTCAACGTTGTTAATAGGTAATTGACGCGTTTCCCGTCGCGAAATAATTTGTCCTTGATAATTGTCGCAACTTATTCCTGTTAACAGCTTAAATTATTATGTTATCCTACTGAAATATATATATATATCAGCTAAACAAAATGAATATCAGCGTTTGATTATTATTGAGAAAATCAAGTATGTAGAAATTAAATATCTCAAATATGGACGCTAAAATGTGTTATCGAGAAAACGGAAAAGTTTTCTGCGACATTCGCGAAAATTTCCGCTTTCGCAAATGACAAGGGAAATATTTTTTTTGCCGCCTAACGTGCCATTCGTAGTAGTATCTCTCGTTGACTTGGTCAAATAGTTTTCGCTGGAATCCGAAGGAGGAATACGGCGCATGTGATTCTTGCCGAGTACACACTTTTGCGATCGTGAATATCTTCGAGATCCCCCGTGCTTCGTGGATACAGCGTAGTCGTGAATATTTCTCGGATATTCGGATTGTTGCAAATAATATCGACATCTGTCGATAGAAAAAGACGCTGCGGAAATAATATCGCAAATCTTGGGACGAAGCGGCAAGCTTGAAAGCTCGAAAACGCTTGGATGTATTAATGAAATTAGCGGCGCTTCTAAATTTCACTTGGCACTCTTTGCACGCCATAAAATACACTAATGTACATAACTTTGGATATAATTAACGTAATTAAATGCAACTTTCGCCGCTTTTCTTACATTCTGCAGACATCTGTTGACTACTAATAAAGTTACGTACATTAGTCTGGCGTCTGGCGCGCTGAATCCTCCTCGGGCACGTGGAAGAGCACACGAGCGATTTCCTCCTCAAGTGATTCCCCGACCATTAAAAGCGGTAATCGACGCGTTTTCGCTCTATCGCGATGCACACACCCGACTGACGGCGTCGGATAAATCGAGCGAGTGCTCTTTTGTAAGTTTCGGTACAAAAGTGTCCGATGTCCTTTTTCCGCGTAAATGAAAAAAATGGAACTATGGCGACGAGGTTATATCTCGCCATTCTTTCACCCGGTGCCGGGGCACAATGTAGGTGGAGGACTATGGATTCCGCGCGTCCTGTCGACACCTCCGACAGTGCCGACAAACAATGTGTCCGCGAACGTGTACGTTTGCCGTCCCTCTTTCTCCCCCCGCGTCCGTTTCGCGCGACCTTCCTTTATCAACGTTCTTTGTTTCTCACCTTTCCTGCCCCTTTTCCGACCTCGGCGTCTCTGCGCGCGCGTTACTATCCTCGCGCAAAGGAGGGCACAAAAGATGTCTGTTTTGTAAATCAGCAAAGTTGGTTAAAGTTACCTCTCGCGCTGAGCCAGTCGCCAAAACTGGTTCGTCTCGCGCCGGTAGTGAGAGAAAGAGAAGTATAAAGAAGAGCGATGTAGAGGATAGATAGTAGACATGAATAGATAGCTGAAAGGAGGTATACAAGAAGAGATGTTTGGTCGAGAGATCGTGCAAGAAAATAAAGAAGGAATAGAACGTATTTCTTTTCTCGGGAAATATTTTCTCTTCACAGCGCACTTGTACCGCTTATAGTGAGAATTTCAGATTACCAAGCTTTTACGCGCACGTCGTCGTATTATCGAGGGCAAACGAGAGAAATTCTATTTAATTTAATAACAAGCTGGCGGCGCCTGTTTCTTATTTTAGACTCGGAGAAGCATCCTCGAAATAATTCCGTTCATATCCGGATTTCGATTGTGGCGATTACAGTGGCGAGGCACGCGAAGTCATATCCGATAAACGATTAATAAGAAATAGCACCTATTTCGTCGTCAACGGAAAAAGCCCGAGCGCTCGTGCCGAGTTTAAGTGGAATATGCCGCGTTATATCGCAGCGAAACGGTTCTTATCGGTTACTTCGGTTCGACAACAAATCGAAGTTACTCAGGCACATTGATAAAAAGACGTAGCCGATCCACTTGCCACTTGGAAGTTTAGTACGTATCGAAGTTACCCGTAGTTGCGCTACACTCAATATCTACTCCTGTGTAGTATATATATGTATATATATAGAAACACATATATATATATATTTATATATGTGTGTGTATATGTATCAAACCTCCTCTCTCGCTCTCTCTTGGCTCTTCTATACTACCTTCTGTACTTTCCTATGTAGGGTGATTCGTAAGGTGATCGACTTCCTAGTGGAAAGCGCCACGCAAAGTCGTAACTAATGGCGATAGCTGCCGCACTAACTTTAAACCATGCGACGGATCTATTCGCGAACACTTTCGTAATGCATTGCCTCTCTTTAATGCACTCCCGCGGTAATAACGTGATTTACGATGCCGCGCATTTGCGATAAAAAATGCACGCGTCGCAGCATTTTCGTGAATGAAATACGCGTGGGAAATGTCGGCGCCGTAAGAAATTCGCGATTTGCCGCGTTCGCGCCGCTCGTCGCCTAACATAAATTAAGATTTAAACGGCGCGCGCCGATAAAATCGGTTAACATCGCAATCAAGCCGTAAACAACAGGTGCTCGACGCGATAATAATTAATAGTCAATGAGTAATAGTCGCGTTATACGTTTGGGAATTATTCACTTCACTGGAAGCCTATTCCTACATAATTACGCATTGCGATTAAACAAGAATTTACCTAATTGCCAATATATATTTCAGCGCTGAGAAGTAGGGGCGATTACTATTGATATATAATTATATACGCATATGTAGATGTACATTTGGGCGCTTATACATCAAGGGGAATGAAAGGCTGCAACATTAATCAGAAATATTAATTAACAAAGTGAAATCGATGCTACTCGCATGTAGCGTAAAAATAATATACGCGTGTGTGCGTGTTAGATGCGCCGCGCGCGATTATATGATTGATTTGAAAATTTCGCGCGC
Organism: Linepithema humile; assembly: GCF_040581485.1. NCBI lineage: Eukaryota > Metazoa > Arthropoda > Insecta > Hymenoptera > Formicidae > Linepithema > Linepithema humile. The sequence continues at coordinate 46,172,492 of NC_090128.1, forward strand.
GCATACATCCATATATGAATAAAAAATTGGCCAATTCCCTTTGCAAGCACCTCGAATATAGCACAGCGCAATGGCGAAGACCGCCATTATCGCGGCCAGAGGAGCTTTGTTATTAACGGAGATTTCCCGGCGTTATTCTAACCACTGCGGAGAACTTTCTCCTTTTTTCCTCTCCTCCCCTCCCCCACCGGAGTTTATAAAATAGCCTGTAAAGGTGATTACGAAGCCTGACCCGAGCACGTTAAATTACTTTCGGTAACGTTAACCGCGGGGCTCGATGCTACGCGGAAGATAGTGCTTATGGGTGCTGCTCCCTCGAAACATGGCGTTGGGGTTTTCTCGCACCTGTCGAGCTTCCCACAATTCTGCGCGATGCTTTGCTCGTTTACGGGCATCTCGAGGAGATATGTAGGATGGAAAAAAGACGCTCTTCACATCGGAGAAATCGCCGGGTCCATTTAATACGATTAGAACATCCGGGTATCATCACCGGCCTGTTTGATTCGCCTTTTTGCCACGCGAGTCGTAATGTCTTCTTTTTACTCTTCCTCCACCGTCTCTCCTCCTCTTTTACCCCTACCGCTCTTCTTGTTCCTTCGATTCATCCATCGTTGGTACGAGCCGCCCGCCTGTTCCTGCCGCTAATGGCTAACCGCGTGTGTTTTTCGACGACGTTGAACTTCGCTTCTTAATTCTTCATGAATTTGTCTCTCATCGGGAGAAACTTTTTTCGCAGGATTGTCGCGAGTTTTTTACGATAATGCATCGCGCGCGGTTTTGGAATTTAATTCGTCGGCGAATCAGGTTTTGCTGTAATCTTTAATTTTAATGCCAAGCCGCGTGTGCGTTAATAACATGCTATTTTCGTACGAGCGCCATGTAATTATTTCCGCGAATAATATTATGATTCCTATCGCAAGAGTATCAGATAGTTAATTAGTGCACAATTATCGTCTATGATTAATAATTAGATAAATTGTGTGCATCGAATCGTTATATAAGCTATCTGCGCATCCCGTATTCGATATAAGGGGATGAAGATATCTATATCATTTCGTACGCAATTAAACCATATAATCACCAAGTGTCATGTTACGATGACTAGTAAATTTGGAAATCTAGCTACCAATCTAGCGCTACTCAAATATCATTGCACTCTATGTTCGATAAATATCGATTTACATTATTAAAGAAAACACGAGATTAATGATATTAATTTAAATAATTTGAAATTAGTTGTGAGCAAGTTGCATATTGTATTTGCACAACATAGTTCAAAGTTCCAATAACAGTCTGCACAGTAAAGAGTTAAATATACACGTCTGTCACACAAATTATAAAATCATAATAGATTCATAAAGTATGCATGACAATGTTGCTTGGATTCAGATTACGATTTTATCGAAAGAGAGAGAGAGAAGCAGCGCGCATTAATTTTGCAAGCAAAAAGAAAAATATTATTTTTCCGCTCAACTGCGCGTGCCTTAATACCGCCTTAATATTAATTATCGTATAGCGATAGAGTTAATTACGTACGGGAATTATATCGTTCAAAGCGCCGCTAATAAACGAGCATCGGATTATTAATTACGCTTTCATCGTGCTCACAATCGTTTTAACAATAGTCCCGTAGTTTTATCGCCGCCAAAAATTGTCCAATAATCATTTTTAGAGATATTATAGTCATATTAAGACTTTAACCTAGAAAAGACTGAAGCGCGACTAAATGTGATTAAAAGGCTGTAGGAAATTGTAATTAAAAGATGTAATTAAAGTAGACAACGGAGTTTTCCTTTGACGGAGATACCGAGCGCATTTGCTGTATCTCCGTATTTCTTTAGGATTGTGCCTTTCTATGATTTTCTTTTCGAAAGCAAACCTCGCAATCCCCTGATTAATGAGATTGAACGCGAAAGTAATAAATCAACAATGGACGAAAGCAGAAAGTGAGCTTGATATTCTCTTGTTCCGCGAAACAAAACCGCATGACGTTTCATCTCAACCGCAAGGAAGTGAGCGAAGAGACAAGACCGAATTAAACGACGCTATAAATTTAAAACGCGCGTTTCCGATTTTAAAAGACACGCCACCGTCTAAGAATATTCGCCGTTGGAGATAATGAAATTAGTTTAGCGCGGAAAGACGTCACGCCGTCGTTGGCGGACGTACGTTCTTTAATTTCCGTGGAGGTATTCCGTTCAATCATTCTCTCGACATAACATAGTCAGAGATGCTTGTCCCAATCGAGTCAGTTCTCGGTGAAATTCAACAAAAGATTGCTCTCACTCGGTAAAGCGCATAAAACCGAAATATACGAGAGTAAAAACAGAAATATAAATCTAATTTCATAAAACATTCTCTGTTAGCAAGAAGCTTTAATTTCCGTGATGATATTATTTCACATTTCGTAGATGATAAAAGTAAAAACTTTATCAAGTCAAAGTTATTTTTACATGTAATTACGAAAAATCCGTCCTGATGAATAATTCTGTCAGTACTATTAGCATTGTACTTTAGATCATTACTAAATATGATTTTCGTTATTTCACATATTTCTATAAATCCAAACCCTTTTATCATTTTACGCGCGAAGCTGCCCGTCAAAGTACAATCGCATCATTAAATTTTGTGCATCACGCTCTGATTTATGAGCGACGCAAACGATATTCCGCACGCGCGGGCCAATAATTAACGGCAAACAAGGGAACAACACTTGTACATAATCCAGTACCGATATCGAAAAGAAGCTGATAATAAAATAAGTTATGGCCTGTACGTGGCGCAGAAATGATAGCTCTTCAGGAATTTCATATGTTCCCCATGGGTGCCGTGCTGAAAATAAGAACCATTCGCACTGGTTCAGATTGCCCCGGAGTTTAATATGGGCGTTCCTTGGCACAAAGGGTTCTCCGTACAATGACTGAGAAAAAGAACCCGAGAGAAAAGTGGAGCGAAATAGAAATCTCAGGAAAATGCTGAGCTATAGCGAGCCACGTTACTCGCGGTCGAGTACCTTTGCATTTGGAATTTTAAGCGTCGCCCAATCGTTTGTTATCGGTGTTATCCCCGAAGCTTGGTGGATTAACTGTTTCAATTGGAACGTTATGTCAATGCTGCGAATGCCGCAGTGCCGCGAGTGCACAGATTTGTGTACGGAAGAAAATGCCGTCGTGCCTTGAGGATAAATCAAATGTCCGATTAAATCTAAATAAGCTTTATCCCGAACGATACACTCTCTCTCTCTCTCTCTCTCTCTCTCTCGGCAATGTAAGTATAAAATATACATGCATCCACCCGCGTGAAATCAAGAGGTATCATAATAGAGAAGTTGAGCCGCGCGACCAGCTAACCGAGAGAAAAATTCATGGCGCTAATTTTGTTAATGTCGCCCTACGAGCTCCGCGAAGCAAAATTTAATGAATATAAATAATCCCTCATGGGCGCTGAAGGAAAAATGAGTGGCTATTTCCGCGGAAAATCTGGATAATATTGAAACAAAAGAGACGAAAAGAAAGAGAAATAGATGAAAATATAAAATATGAAATAGCATTTAATGAATTAGCTCGTGATTAATCAACTTTCGAGAGTATGAAAGACAGAAATGTGGTTGATAAGGATGACCCAATTTCACGAACGACACAAAATCTCGGAGATGATTGGTTCGCGTGTTCAAGTGTAAAGTCTAAAGGAAAATTACACGCATGCAATTTTTTGCTGTATCAATTATTATCAGGATCAATTACTTCGTAACAAGTATTATTCATTTATCGCGGATGTTTTTACAATATTAAAACTTTTGCATTTTTGTCAAAACTCCGCTCGTTTCAGAATTAATTTTTTTCAAGTAAAGTTTTCCATTAAATTCTCATTTAAGATAAATCTAATGCAAATCACCGGTGGAGTATGCTCGCGCTACCGCACACTTTGCTTACGTGGCAGGTCATCTTAAATCAGGTCCTCGAGATAGCGTTCTTATTTACGATCTGAGAAAAAAATTTTACTCGCTTCGTCCATCGTGCGACAAGTTGCGGAACTACGTCCGCGCCGCGAGATTCGCCTTCATGTCGACGTAATTTTTAGTTGTCCGTGTATTGCGGCTAACTAGCAAACTCATCGAGATAAACTGCATCCTATTTTAACGCGCAACATAATGGAATCGTATAAACGGCAGTTAAACGTATTGTCGCGTAAGGCGGTTACGTTCCCAACGTAAGCCTGGTGGTGCCTTCTCGCATGTAAAGTACACGTCGCAAGCTCGTACAAGATAACGTATGTACATCCCTGCAGGGACATTAATAAAGTCCGTGATAAGGAATACGTAACACCGGCGCGTTTAAGTAAATGCTGAGCTATTTTCGGAGAAACTATAAAATTTAGTAACTTATTTCCAATAACGTGCGAGAACCTTATTTGTACAACATATAAAATCAATCGTGAAAAATTGCAGCCAAAAATTTCAACCTTTCTGTAATGCGTGAATGTTAAGTGAATTGATTTGAGAAATAAATGTTGAAAAAAAATATGTGTAAGGAAAATAGTCGCTTATCGATACGCCAAAGAATAAACAGAGACAGCATCTTTGTTCTCGCTTGAATGAATTCAAACTAGGTGTTCCACAAGCTGTTTTCATTGCGCTCTTTCATTCCTCAGCGTAATGTACTTTTCGCGGGGAAAATTAACGCCGGGCGAACATGTTCCAGACCAGCTAGAAACCGCTCGGTCGCGTGGCACTTACGTCCATCTGGAACGTTACAACGCATACATCTAGGTCGCGTATACGATTTCTTTCTAGATTACTCACGCATATAGGTTACACGCGATAAGTGCTTTCACGTCGGATACACGCTCGTAAATCACCATAAGCGTGTACGATAACGTAAACCAAGACAAAAGAAAGTCAGGAAAGTCACTTGTTGAAAAATGGAAATACGCCAGGCTTTTAGCGACAGCAATTCTTAAATAAACGACAACGTAATCTGCATTTTCATCGATGCGACGTTTGATGCGAATATTTCACAGTTTCATCGGAATAATATATTATTAGATGTTACTGCAATCATACGCAAATTATATTTTATTGCAAATTATATTTCACTTGTCTATAAATAATCATAGAGCCGTATCGCTGCAACGAGAGAGAGCTGCACTATACATGTGACAAATATTATTGACATTTACAGAAATTTCTTCATTATGTATATAATCATATTACGGCCCGGTTATATAATTCAAAACATATTCCGTGATATGCGTTATTCCTGATAATAAGATCTTCCATATCTGTTATTAATCGGCAGGTACGCATGTAGCGCGTTCATTAATGTATCGAAATTATTGCAGCAATGATGTATCGCCGATACATTTTCCAACGAGATGCGATTCATAGTAATCAGCTTACACGTACTCCAGTATTCCAAGCGATAGCTATTACGACAAGTTAAAAATTATAATTGCATTCACATCTGTATTTCAGAGTCGCGCAAATTTTCTCAAACGGTTTCGCCGCTTTGAGACGGAGTATCGCGATTGCTTGTCGCTGCGAAACTATTTTCTCATCTCAATTTTTTCGCAAACCTAATTCTGTCGAATACAGCTTTGCCGAGAAAACTGTCGTGATGGAACGACCTAAAATGTATGTTGGCCCGGGCCGAGTATATGTATCGCATATCGCAGTACCAAACCACGCTACGTGTTTTCACATCGAAAAGATCAAATAGCGTACCGCGACGTGGATGGAGACGCTCGCGTCAAAGACACGTTCTTCCGGAAAATCACGATGTCGGCGCAGCTGTCAGGGCGAGACCGTGGCAGCGTTTAAATGTCAAGTTATCCCTAGCGTGTGAGTTTGGCGATGGGTCTCGTCACTAAACGATGGGGTCCCGAACAGAATCATGGCATTGTTCCAACAAAGTATAGTTGAGAATGAGGCATGAGAATGAAGAGAGCGCTTAATTTGCTAAGACCAAATTAAATAAGTTAACAGAAATGTACGGAACAGCTATCGATAAATACCAACGTGCTGATTTATGTGATTCTCGCAAATATTTAGTTCCGTTACAACTGCTGTAACAAGGAACATTCCTTTACATCGCGTTTGGTTTAAAAATAGGAAACGCTGCTCGCTGCGCGTGAAATGTGACGAAGTCAAACTTTCCGAATTTCGTCGTTTATTTCGCGTAATGGAGTAAATATCTGGCTTCCTATGCAAAAAGACTAAAACGAGAAAATTGAAGATCCTGCGCAAAGTTACGAACTTTCGAAATATCTAGCATAATCCCAGAGGGTACCCGCACCTGTTATCGCGAACAAAAGTCCACGTGCTTCGAAATGTCGCTTCAAGACATTTTAACGAAGGTTGAGCGCAACGCTATACGGGGCGTAACATCGCACTTGACGCTATAATTTTGCGAAGAGTTATTGCTACGTAACAGTTATCCGTAAATTACATCGGATGTCATTTATTATAGAACAAATGCATTGACTTAAATATGAGAACATCTCTTTTGAAGTTGTAGAAAATAATAAATACGATTAGCTGTCGGTTTAGATATTATAAATATTATTTTTGCAAATATAAAAGAGATTTGATGAATCTGCAAAACTGCATTGGATGACAACGAATTTAATTTCTCTCTCACGGAAGAGCATCGCCGCGATTTTGATAGCGAACCAAAAAACTAACGCGTTAGCATGACGGACGATAAATATCTGCGCGTTCCGCCTGGCTGCAAAAGATCGAGTTTCATTTTCCGCCGGCCAAAACGAAGAATATTTTTATTACTGCCGTTAATTGGCTATTAGTCTACCGGCGTAAATCTGAACGAGTCCCGCATTTTGCGAGACGCATCTCGTTTTTCCGGAAACACAATGTCGAACGGCTTTAACGGATTTAACGAATCACGCGGACAGGCGCCGGTTGCTTTGCCGTGAATCATTCGGCGCATTGTTTATTAATTATTGTTTATTGCACGACTGTGTGGACGCAGATAACGCATATTATTATTCGAATAGAAGACCCAGATTACAGTGAAATGCAACAATACGAAGAAGAATGCGCGAAAACAGAATAATATATGACGTGTGACGTGTATTATGGCTCCAGTATAACTCAGTATCATCGTACAAAATTATATATGATATACGCGTATCATTATACGTGCAGCGTGATTACTAATTCAGTCAAATGAGCTTTTAACGCATACATTTATTTTCATTTTAACTATTAAACCATTGCAGACGCGATCCCTTTATAATTCTAAATCCGTACGTTACTTTGTAAATGATCTCCAAACAAGCTCTAGGATTCTCGTATTCTCTTTTCTAGATCTCTTTGACGCTAAATCGTCTGTCTTGCTTGTTGGAAATCCCAAGGAAACGTCGCATCAAGCAAGAAAATCTCGGCAATGGGACAGTTGAAGCCTTCAATCTTGCGATTTCCTCGCCAATATTTCACTATAATAAACATAAAAGTAGAGACTGGATAAACGCAAAGAGCAACAATGTGCTTTCACTAATGTGAAAAGCTAAAATTAACTATCTTACGTACAGTTAAAAAGTGAAAATAAAAGTTCTCTTTAAACTGTCCGAAGCTAAAACACTTTACGTAAGATTTGAAGTGTAATGCAAGTTGACAAAACGCGCAATTTTCTGAAGCTAATGATACCAGCAGATATTGTTGCAAGCAAGAGGAAAATCCGAGACAAATGCGTTAAATTGAAGACTACGGTCTTGTTCCGCAGCACGAATGCGTAAGACGGTCGATGAACCTTGTAATTTGGTAGACGGCCGGGAAAACGAGACGTTACGGAATGATCTTCGTTTTGAAGGAATTTACGTTAAGATGTTCCTGGGCTCGCGGCTCGCTCTCGCGCCCGTCCGCTCTCTTTTCACTCCCGTTCTCTTTCTTAGGCAAACGGTATTCTCGACGATTGACTAAAAACTGATTTGCATTTAAATTACAGAACGCCTACCTATGCAGTTTCTCACGGTGAATGAGGGTTTTAATTTATCTGTACTCTCAATCCATTTCAAGATCCTCTCCTTTTACCTTTGAATATAATCTTATCATCGCGAGGTACCCGGGAATCCGCTCGGAATGCTCGTTTTAATATTCATGATTTATTGTCGGTGACTTCGTGGATTCGCAAGAAATGAATTCGAATGCGCACGGTTTGAACTTCGACCAGGAAAACGGCTCGTCTTAATGGATTTATAGCGGAGACTCGCGACAAAAATTGCAAAAACCCGGGGAAAAGTCGACGGTAACGGAAGCTACGCATAAACGACAGCTTTGAATAAACCTCGATAGGATAAACTCGGAAAATCTTCATACGTCCGCCAACGTATTTTCGCGGAATGCAAATTTTTAAAGCACGGTGGATATCTTATTTAAATAACGAGTGAAGATTCGACAACGCATTCAGAGTGCATTATCGCGTTACGTCACGCAGAAAAGACGTACCTGCGTAACCGTTTGATGTGAAGAGACGAGGCAGGTGCGAGGGCGGAATATATACAGAGCCGCGCACACATAAACACAGTAGCATATATACACGACGGCCACGTACGTTAGTTATTGCAGGTACACGCGAATACTGTCGGCCAGAACAATGGATGGAGCAGCCCGCGATATCCACACGCCATAGACTACGGGATGACGACAAAGAGCGGCTTTTCGGGTATAAAGGATACCTCGGAAGGGCCCTGAGGATCGCGAACGTAAATCATCGTTATAGGAGGTAACCGTGCGAAGACTTAAGCCCGACGAGATCTCACAATTAGAAAGCACGAACGCAGAATTTTGACGTCGGAAGTTGTTACGCCGCGCGGATTAGTGTAATTTAGATGATACAATAATCATCCGTTATCGCGCGTACCTAATGAGAACCCTACGCTGGATGACATAGGTATTCCCGGCGAAGATGTATCAGCGTCATTACGCAACATTACACCTCGCAAACGTCGCGCCGTTATATGAGTGACGATATAATAGCATCGTTTAACAATATGACAATGCAATTTCTTCAAAGAAAAAATTTATGTGCAGGATGTTCCACCGTCAGATCAACCGTCGTTAATTTCTGAGCGATCTCATATGATAAGGATACGAAGATCAATATGCGACGAGCGTGATAATTTTTTATTTTACTTAAATTGTTCAATTTCAAACACTTTTCACTTAAAAACTATCGTAATCTCAACATCTTATAATAAAAATTTTCGTCTCCAAATGATCTCAAAAATCTACTATTAATGGATGATACGGTTGATCTGAGATAATGAGACACCCTATATATAATTCCGCGCGACTCTAATGCACGATTTGAAACACCGGAAGCATAATATTGTTGTGCCGTAGTCGAACACCTTTGCAAAAAATCAATGCTGCTTCCATTAATGGACAATGCAGCCGTGTGAAACGATCGACTTTTTCGGGGTGCAAAAAATTACATAGAGAGTGGACTATTAAAAGAACGCTCTTTCTCGTTGCGTCGACAGCGCAGTCTGGACATTTTGCAAACAACGCTGCGGAAACTCGGTTTTTAGACGTGTCCGATTCAATCGATTCGAAAAAGGTGAAATTGAAAACAGTTTGCGATATTCCATTATGTCTTATCGAGCTTTTATCGGTCACGGATTTTCGTAAACGTTAATCGGCACTGCAACAGTTAATGACGCTAATAACGCCATCGGCTTACGCCGACGCTTCGAGAGCTCGCTCGTTTCTTTCATCCAAAAATCACACGAGCGATATTGCATATTGCAACTATATTCGCTATTAATTTCGATTTGATACGCGGTTTAACGCGCGGTTGCAATTTAATACGCAATTGCAGTCCTTCTTTTTAGATAAATTTCAACGAGGATAGTTAATAGGCATTACGATGCAGATAAGGATCCTTGTTAACGATTTATGCTCACCACTGTTACACACTTACACATGTATATATGGTATATAGTTGGACGGAGAGAGCAGGGGATATACCTCGCCGAGAATTATAGGCGCAGTCTGCGAGTTAAGACGCCTCAGCAAAGAAGTCGTTGAAACCTTTCCGGTAAAAAAGGGATCGTGACTTCCATAGCGGAACGTGTTTATGGCGCCTGAAAATGAATGGCATAAACGTCACACGATACGCCACCAAGACCCATAAAATGAGATTATCGTGGAAATTTTACGACTTACGAGCAACGCCGGGCGAACATTAAAACCTCAATGCATAATCTTGTTAATTGAAACGAAATTACGTCTGCCTTCGGAATTACGCCGCGCGTTGCATAGACGAGCGCGAAGAAAGCTCCGCGCTATTATATTTGCAAATTTTTCAATCTCCGAAATGAGCAGCCGCAGCAAAACGGGCGCCCCAAATGAAACGATCAAACATCAGCGCGTCCCGTTTGGTCCAAATCGTAAGATGCACGCAAATCACGTACCGATCTAATGCGTTAATTCCAATGAGTGAGCTTCCACGAGAATATTACTGTCCCCGCAATTGCCGCGATCAATCACTTTCGCAAATGACATCAAACGCAAAACGGTAACGAAGTTACCGCATAACAATTATCGAGATTGGCATCGATCGCGTGCTGATAATCGACGAGAAGTCGAATTACGGCCGCATTATATGCGCAAAGTTTTGTCCAGTGCTCTTTCTCTCGACCAACAAAGACAGAAAATAACGGCGAAATATCGCTCAACATAAATATTACGCACAATAGTTGAATATGTTGGAAATTAAAAGTACATGTAATTACTTACGTGTCACTCAGATTAAAAATGTATTTAATTACTCATGTAAAACGCTTACGCAAATAATTAATATAAAATCTATACTTGCAACAATTAATTCTTTTATACTTGAAAAATATATTAATTTAATTACCAAATTGCCAAATCGGATTTCGCACTTGGATTTTATCATAAATAACGTTTATAGCTATTTGTTCATCTCGTTTAGAGCTAATTCGCGCTATACCGTTATAATTCGTAAAATTATCAATGCTAAAGAGAGAGAGAGAGAGAGAGAGAGAGAGAGAGAGAGAGAGAAAATAGGTGACGCAATCGATAAAAGCGGGACTGAATCTTATTATAACGAAAATGTACTTATACGAAACTGTCAGAGAAAATTAGGCTGGAAAGTGGTCTCGGACGGTTGGCCGCACCAAAGCCTTCCTTGGACCACTTGCGCGAAACTTTAATCGTTACTTCGCTCCTTCGAAAGGACGTCAGAATTAAATGCAAGGACGGAATCCTTATGATTAATTCAACACATTATCTTCGGACCGCCAGGAGAAATTTAAATAAAGAAACAGTTTCGCTTACACGGTTCCTCACTTAGATTTTCTCTCATTGACGGCGTTTAAAACGACTTCTCCAGGATTTCATAGAGATTTTTACAGAATTTATTAAACTGATTAACGTTGCCAAGTAATGAACAACTTACATCTGCACCATGAGAGCAGATATATTGCGGATAAAAATTTATAACTTATAAAAAGATTTCCATTTAGATTCTTGCGAAAATAATCACGATTACAATTTATCGATACACGAAATATCGATGCAAGAAATACGAAAAATTTGCTTTTGTAAATAAATAATATATATTCCATTCCTTCTTTCAATTCTTCTTTTTATTCCCGACAATGAAAAAGCCACGAAGAAAATAGATGAACCGCGTATTCGGGATATAAAGATACATCTACGGCTTGCATGGAATCGTCGATACTTGCGGAAACGGTCGTCTATATTATTAGCAATTCGCCGGGAATACGATTTATCCACGACATAACGATTATGTTCGTGTCAGTAAATATTACGAGCCCGAGCGGTGGCCGACCGCGATCTAGAAGAGGCTGAAAGTTGGCCGAAATTTTCGATGGGGTTGGCTTGCTGCGCGGTGGCGGGTCGACAGGTTGGTAGTACTGGAAAACTGCCAGAGTCAAGCGTGGAGTACAAGCATAGTCCAGATATTCACACGCGATCGTTTCGGGGCGGCTAAACGCAGAGAGAGAGAGAGAGAGAGAGACAGAGACAGAGAGCGGCTACAACAATCAGCACTCCTCGCTCTCCCCCCGCTTACTTCCTGGCCACCCTTCCTCGATGTCGATCGTCTCTTTCTGCTTCTCACGTTCATTCCCTTCGCGCTCAAGATAAAGTAGGCTAAAGCTAGTAGCGTGAACTCCCGCTACCCGGTTTCTCTGTTCGCAAGGAACTCTGCTTAAACTTTGGATCAATGCTCGCAGCAATTGCACGGGAGTTTAAACGGAGCGCCCCGGTCTTATCGGGAAATGACTTTCATTCCCGAGATGATCTGGAACGCGAGCCTGACGCGGTTCAAATTTTCGATCGACCGTAGTCTACGTGTGCGTGTGCACAGCGCGCAAGCACTCTTTCCGGCAAAGGCAGCCCCGTAGCCGGCATGGAAATTTTGATCGGTGGATTTTATCCGCCGCACAGCAGGAACTCCGCTGATTTCTGTAATGCGATCGGATACGCGCGCGCGCAGATACGATATTTACGATAACTCGATTAGCAGCTCCTGTCGTTAGCCCCTTCATTGCCGAAGACGATTACAATCGCTCGACATATTGCGGCCTCTGTGTACTAAGAGCAGCTATAGTTGCCTAACTAGAAATGACGTCATAATAACTTGAAGCAATTCCGAAGCGCGGAGGCGCTTACTAGTTCACCGAACCGAATCATCCGCCACCTCGCCTAGGACGATGGAGAGGACGAAGATATCATTTTCTCGCGACGCTGACTCACGCAAACCTGATAGTCGCCTTTCATCAATCTACTCTCACGGGTTTATTCTGCCACTTCTAACGTGTATATCCAGAAAACTATATATAGAAATTTCTGCGCATAGAGTGGAGTGGAATTAGACTTGACTTTGTTACTCCATTATCCGCTCTTGTAACTGAAAGCAGCCGTATTTATTATTCCACATCCTCCTCCAACCTTTCAATCGATACCTCTTTCTTTTATTCATTTTGCTTGTTTTCGACATTGCCCCGACGTACTCCCTTTTTCTCTCCCTTTTTTTGCTAGCATTTCTTCCATCCACCGAAGCGAGGAAAGCGTGTGGAATCTTAACGCGTCTTCTGCCATCGGTGCAGTTTAACTTTGGTAGCAGGCTGAATTCCTAACTAGCATAATCCGCGCTGTTGCGCGCCGGGCGTGCCGGCCAATTAGGACAAGCTCAACACGCGAAAATCCTTGACAGTACAAAGAAAAAGTTCAGACGAATTACAAACGTTTAAATTAATAGCACAATGTAAGCGCGAGTAACGAGGCGATTTTCGCATTCATCAGCGTTTCCATAACGAGCAGCCCCGCTTCAATTCCCGATCGAGCACACCAGCGTTAAGAGAAATTAGAATGACTTTAACCGCGGTATAAATAATTATGTCGAAAATCCGGATACCCAACAATAAGTAATTGTTAAGATGAGAATAAATCGACGATAATTCACAAATATACATTTTTAATTACATTTCTAAGATAATATTATTTAAGGCAGAAGTAAATGAATCCAAATAATAATTCACAAAAATATTATATAGATTATAACGATAATATTTTTCTGCGTATATTCGTTCCCTCCGTTCGTACCTCCAGTTTCTTTCCCCTTCAAAAGTTATTTCACGTTGAAAAAAAATGACAAAATAGAGTAGCAATCACGAAAAAATATCTCGCAGAGGAAAAAAGTCTCTCTCTCTCTCTCTCACTCTTTTTGAATCTCTCGGCGTACTCGGTCCGCGGTTTCGCCTATAGCAATACGAAAAAGGAGCCAAGAGGTGGTTGGATAACCGACTTAATCATCCTCCTTTATTAGAGTAATTTAAGTATCTAATTATTATATGGAAATTTCCCTCGGGTTGCAAGGACCCTTGATACAATTTTTCTTGCGCAAGTTCGGATCCACCTCCGGGGCAATCCGCTCACCTCCTCCTCCTCCTCTCGCGGTCCGGTCTTTTTATATTGAATGCTTAAAAAGTTCGCTGGAACTTTTGTCTTCCACGTGTAAAATTAACCCTCTCACCGCCCCCCTCTGCAGCTCCTCCACGTACGCAGAGCCGACCTTTCTCCTTCTCCGCGGCGGACATTATCCTGATTATGTCGTTCGCTATATTATCGTGATAAGATCGCTGATGGACAGTCAGTATAATGCGATGTTCAACGATATTGTTAGTGCGATGAAATCAAAAACTTTCCTCCTCGTGCACCCGCGTTCCCGTCCCACGAAAATTTCGCTTCGATCGCACTTTATTCACTGACCCGAAACACGCTCAGCGAATCAGTAGTAAAATCGTACTCTCGAGAGACAAACGCGCGCGCACAGTACTTTCACTACGCACCACCGACGAGGGCGTCCGTAATTTTTCCGGATCGTACGCGGATGTCATGTATTTTTCGCGAATTATTCGCCGCTGTCGCCGACGTGTGCCGATGTCGGCCGCGGGAATAATATATTCGCTAATGTAAACGTAGCGTTTTACCGCCATTTTACATCGTTCGCTTGTAAAAAATATGACTTACGGCGCAGACGTAAAGTCGCGCGGAGTACGCGATGATAATCGTGACGGGGCAAAACGAGGTAGTTTCGTATTAAAATTTAATGACAACTTATGACGCGCGTATAAAGTTCATTAACATCTCGCTTTGTAAAAAGCGAATATTCATTACAATGCGCGTGCAATTGCGCGGAAGAAGAGCAAGCCGACGAATGGGGCGGATTAAATTTCAAATTAAAAATGCATTTATGCATTTATGCATGATACCACGTATATGGAGGAACAACAAACGCCATAGTTTTTATTGAAAACTAATTTGATAATGGAGGAGAGAACTCGTACGACCCTCAAAAAAAGTTTTTTCTTCCGCGAGCGAGCGGAGTCTCGGCTTTCGGCTTTCTAGGAAATTATATGCTCTTCACAAGCACTCGATGTTTCTCCCAGTTTCCATTTCGTCGAGCGCGCTCCTAGGTTTTCATTTCTTAAACTCACTCCCGGAGTTATCATGCTCGCAGCACCGTGGTGTTGCGCGCAGATAGTTCTTGACTTCCGGGATTAATGTGTTTCTGAAAACTATCTTGTAAATCATATTCGTCTAAAGCGCAGAGAACAATTTCCGCGTCGTAAATATAGACAGTCTATATTTCGCGTAATTTCAATTAGCGCGAGCTTCATTTCGCGATAGTTAGGTTTCTCCCGGCAGGAGCATCAATTACAAATAAGCGCCTCTGCCTCTGCACGCGTGTCGCGCAATCTTACGAACGCGGTACGAATCAGCGATCGAAATAAAATATATGCCTCTCTGTATCTTCCGGAATGCGTAACTTTTGTCGCAGAAGTGTGTCGGCGGTGGAATATTCATGAAGATTTTCTGAATTTTCGCTGCACGTTAGAATTCATGCATTTGTATATCGACTGGTAAGCAGTCTGGGGAAGCGCCTAACTTTTCAAGTAGTTCGAGGTATTCGACATGTTAGACAGTAATAAAAATTGAGCGAGCATTGTACCGTGACAGATACAGAGTATAAGCAGAAGCATGTGAATAAAACAGAGATCTTTCGAATTTTTATCTTGCTTTTACGTGGCGCAGCAACAAAGCAATTTAATATAGAGTACAATATGAGCATTTTCCCTTTTCGAGCGCGCATGCAAAAGATATTTTCCTTTTAATGTCTTAAAATCGGAAATTTTTTTACTTCTCATTTTTCACCGACAATGAGCTTTTGTCAGATACTATTGAAGTTAACACGGGAAATTCCTGAATCAGCCGACAGAACTCACTCGGCCGAATGACGATGGCGCGGTGCGTTTTGGGCGCTGCGTGCAGTTAATGCCGTGATTCCGTGATCAATGGACGTGCACTAATTTGCGCGAGGGGCGCGACGGGAGGGAAATAGAGCGCAAAATAAAGAAACCGCAGGGAACGGAAGAGCCTGCGTCCAACGTCGCTTTTCTCGTTACAAACTCATTAACCTAAGCGCATGTGCATATACGTGTACGCTAAGAGAGAAATGTGGTTAAATTAGCTATAAACTATAGTATACTCTGACAGAAACGGTTATTTACAGCCATCCTAACATGCGCAATGCCGAGTTTTTTTCTTCTCTCCGCAATCCATGAATGTAACATTACCGTAACAGTCCTGATCAATTTTACATTACATTTAATGTCTCTTATTTATGATTTCCCCATTTGTCATATAAAATACAATAACATTATCATTAATATTTGATTATGCTCATTTAGTTTAACTTTTTACGAATCCTTACAAATCTTTAAAAAAAGAATCAATATTTAATATTTAATAAAATATTATTAGCTACTGCTACAAATATTATTGTCACTTATTTAATCCTACGTCTTAAATTTTACATTTGATATTTTCATTTTATCTTAATTCTTGATATTTTAATAATTTAATATTTGAAATAATAATATAATTTGAAATGGAATAATATAAATAAAGTAATGTCAAACAGCGAAAATAACATTTTTGAAATAAATGTAAAAATAAAAATAAAATGTGTGTATGTATATATATGTACTGTCTATATACACCAATATAAATAAATTTACATCATCGAATAAAGTCGATATCGTCACAGCTCCAGCAGTATAAGCGAATATTCTCTACGCGGTTAATGAGGTGACGACACATCGTGATGCGTTGTCACCTCAGCGACGTAACCATGGCTTCCGGTCTGGACAACCATCAGCTACTCTGACACCTACACGCAACGCTTCAACGCCTACCTCCTTACGCCATATTGAGCTTAAGAGCCTCTTCGTGCTTCTCAGCCTTTTTAAAGGCTAAGCTACTCAATAGCACCGTTATACTCGTTCTCGTACATTACCTGCTCTAAATTCTAATATCGTAAAAGTTTCTGCCTTTTTCATTTTATACGAAAAACATTATCTTCTTATTTCCCTTGAAGAAGCAAGCTTATCATACGGTATATCAGTGCTTTCTTACATATTCTTGTCTCACAATATAAAAATATAAATCTTCTACTTATTTGAATTCACGTTGCGTATTGAAACCGAATCGCGGGAGCCGCTGACTTCTCACGGCTACATACATATTTTCCGAGACTGGCATAATGAAACACTCATAAATACGAACGACCGTGATGCGAGATGGCTAGTTCATCGACAGGAGGCAGATCGAGTGGTCGCAGAGCGCCGAAAGGGATGGACAGATCCGATATCGTCGTCGCCAGATGAGATTTGCAACGGCGTGCGGCGGCGGTTCCGGCGACGTGATGCGTTGCATTATTCACTTCTATGCCACACGCGACCGCCACCGTCCGATTTGTCTCTCTCTCAAGCCTCCCTGAAACTCCCACGGCTTTCCGACTAATTCCGATAAAGGCTTTAGTATCGACGCTGCGAAACCGCCTTCGACATTCGGATCTCGCGTTCTCGGTCAACTGTACGATGCAATCAATTCCTTCTAACTGACATCAACGCGATCAATCAACGAGAAATAACTTTCGCCAATTTTCGATCACTTTTATTAATTTATGCACAATGAAGGCTGTAATAATCAATTGTTACTTTTGTCCAGCAACAAGAGATAGATGTATTGAATTTTATTGCAGTTTTAATCTTAAGATTGAGTAATTGATTTCGAGATGTTATCGGATTCTCAACAGTTCCGAATAAAATATAGAAGTAAACCAGTTGTAGATAATTAAATCGGACACGCGAAACAACAACAATAGAAAAAGTGTAAAGATTAAGCCAGGAAAGCTTATCAAATAAATCGAAAGGGATTCCATTTCTATGCGTTCGCGTGGCAATTCAAAGCTGTCAAACGTATCAAGCGACGTTACTTATCGATTCAATATTGATACCCCGTCACCAATGAAATGCTTTGCAACGTATTCGAGATATTACAAAATCTAGGTCTTTATCTCTCTTCCCCTCTCTTTATCTCTGCTTTTCACATGTACGCGGCACACGCAAGTATTTCAACTATGCCGACTACAAAGTTGCTTTCGGTATCGACAACCACACCGACACTCGCGCGCGCTTTGGCTCGCACAACGAAACGTATAAATGCAGCTGCGCATTTGACTCGAATTGAAATTTTCGGTGAATATTCCTCTCTCTCCTGATCTTCTGTCCTCCGGATTTCGGTCGAGATTTTCATGGTCCAATTCGCGCTGTTGTTCACTCCGATGATTCGCTGCCGCGGCGAGTCTTTGGTAAGAGAAAACACAAAATGTATTCTATCTCGACAAATTTTCTCTTTGCCAAATAGAACTAATTGTAAAAATTGTTATTCGAGCGCGGCATAATGCCCACCTGCAATATTGATGTCTTAATAATAAAGCATACATCCAAAGGCTAATTTTCTCATTATAAATCTAACAAAGTCCCTAACTTCCCTTAAAGCGTATCTACTTGATTTATCTTGGGAATTATTAAATTTTTCTCCATAAAAGTTTCTTCCGTTCGGGAAATTTATGCAATAATCCGCTCGCATTTTTCCGTTCTTTCGTGGCTCCGTTGACAACTTTTTCGACTATTAACGAACTTTTAAATGTTTACAGAAAAAAACGAACGGACCGTGCGCCGAATATCATTTCAATAATAATGCTAAAGAACGCGACGAACGCGAGTCGTGGCAGCTGTGGCTTTAGATGCGGATCCGTTCGTAGTTGGCCGTAAGTTTTCGTTGGTCGGGAACGAATGGAAATTAATTTATGGAAGAACAGTTTACTCCCAATTCTTAGCTAAGTAAGAACGCCGTCTAATGTTCAAGTTTACTCTAGTTATCCTCTTTGCTCGCTTTCAAGCATAATGACAGTTGGACGTCGCCTGCTTTATTAACACTCACATAAAAGAGAAAATTGCGATCTGTGGCCAATGCCGTTTGTTAAGTACAAGCAAATTAGTATTACTAATTATTGAATATACTGCTAATTTAACAAATATTTGTATTTCATTAAAAAATTAGTGTGATAACATACAAAATAATCACAAAATTTGTCGATAATTTATTGCCAATTTCCATAATTGATCAATTTTGCAAAACATTATGCATTACGAGAAATTAACTAAACTACTAATAACTATTAATAATAATATTAACGTTACCATCGTCAATATGGAAGCGGTCTTCTCTCGTAGACGTCACAAATTAAACGCCATTTAATTAGCCGTGCCGCGAAGTACATAATTCATAGCGCCGCATCTCGTCGATCTCACGAATCTTATCCGGAGGCCGAACTAGGCGAGAGCGCGTTATTTGCGGAGTGAAATTACCCTCTGCAAACATTGAAAGAAGAATCCCCCTATATCGTAAAGTTTACGGTAAATAGTGACGAGAGCGACGCTATCTTGAGAAGTAATTTTTCTGAAAGTGTTCCGTCTGGCAAACTTCTGTCGCAACTACTGATTGCGCTAAATACATATTATATACAAATGTGTACTAAAGAAGATAAAAAATTTGTTACTAATATGATGTAACAAAAATATGTCTTAAATTGTTCACTACAGATGTAAATTATTTTTACTGCGAAAGAACCTCGGATCTTTCTCTTTTCCTTTTTTTTTTTTTAATAATTTCTGTTAAAATATTATGGCACAGAGACATTACGTAGCGTACGTTGTACGTATTAAGAAAATAAAAATCTCGCAAGTCGACAACGTAACACGTAACTTATTTCAAGAAGGCGATAAAACGTATTAAAGCTCAACGCCGGCAATTTGCGCAAAAGATTTGTCGAAGTAAGCTCTGCGCTTTGGCTTAGAAAAGCTGGCATTTTTCAACGCACGCTTCATTATCTTCGAAACCGGAGTAGTTTCCAGTCGGTGGAGCACATTTATATCGCACTGCGCGCCGTGCTAGCGCGCGTTAAATCGTTTGCCTTTATTCAAGGCTCACCGCGCGACTAGTCATTTATCTCGTAAAATCAACCGGTCAGCCATACCGTCATAGAACAAGCTAAATACAATCACGTAAATAATCTCGTTCTATTTCTGTCGATTAAATCCGTAATAAAAGCTGATTTTACGCACAGGATTTTATACACGTCCCGCTTATGTGAATAACGGCTATAAAATAATTGGCTTAACGATACGATATTTTGTTTAACTAGATTTATAGCCGGCCATCGTAATTTTATTTATTATTTATTTAATCTCCTATATACATTTAGATTGTATTTTATTGTACGTCATGCGACTAAAACAAAAACTGTTTGCCGAACTTTTACAAACAGCGTAAAAATAAAAAATAATTATTAATGTTTCTATAAAAAAAACATATAAAAATTATTTCACGAATTTATGATCGACTGTTCGTTTTTCAGTATTTTCATCCAATATGTTCAATATATTTGGCGTTGAGTGAAAATAATTAAATAAATAATGAATCACATAATGGAACATGTTCCAATACTACGATTAAATAATTTATCTCGATGTGGAATCACTTTTGCGAGAAAAACAAGATATATTTAGAAACACTCGATCATTCGCGGAATAGGCAAGTAACGAATAGTATGCTAATCCGAGAACGTTACGGCGTGGCTCTTCGGCGAATCGTTTCGAACTTTTCGAATTGCACCGCGTCTTCCGCGTTGCCTCGTCGGTTAGTGGAAAGCGGTAGTATGTTCTCCCTCTCTTCGGAGAAGTCCGTGAGAAAAACTCACTCCATCGTACTAGTAAGAATGTTTCGCGGAAGTTCGGACGATCGGTGTACTTGCAATGTAAAATAAATCTCGATCCGGCGCGCACCGCAGACTTTGATCCTCATCTCCAATAGGAAAAAAAAAAAGAAAGAAAAAAAGAAAAACACGCCTAATACTCTCATTTCAGAAAGTATGATATCTTTGAAATTTTTTATTGGAGATTTATCGCGGGTTTTCCATCCGTCGTATACATTACAAATCGTATTACGAACTTTCAAGCACGGGATCGCAAAATACTGCGATACTCACTGTATCGTGGATTTTTGGGCTACGGTGTAAATTCGCGAAATACGAGACACGCATGATGACGCGTGGGAAAAAAATTCTGGAATTTTATCGCGCAAAATTGCGCAATAAAATATTGCCAAAGCAAATCGGCAGAAATTTTTGACGCGGCGTGTATTATTTTCCTCCCTTCGCAGCTTTCGTATTTTCACAGGCAGCCGGTTTGCGCGAGTGTGATTTAAACTAAGCTCATTTATGGAATATCGATCTCGATTACGGGACTATAAAACACGTCGTTTGGACAGTTAAGAAGCCATGCGTGCAGCTGCGCGCGGGCATTAGTACGTTCCGGTAGTATCGGACGAGCATTCTAATAGAGTCGACTGTCCTACACGCGCGGGCTGCTGGCAGCGAAGCGATCCTTTCGTCCCGACATCAAATAAAATCGAACGAGGCCATTTGCTGAGCACTCGCCGTTCTCTCTCCCGACGTTGTCCCCGTCTCAAATGAGACGCCCGAATGAAAAACAGCACTCATGGCTTAGTGGCCACTGAAGGAATAACTGTCGACGACGCTTTTGTCTTTTGGGTCACGACCAACCTCGATGATTCGCTTGCACTAAAATCAACCGAAGAGGAACGGAACGAATGCGGTAAAAGGAGGCGAGGAAAGAGGGAAGAAAGAGGGAAAGAGAGACAGAGAGAGAGAGAGAGAGAGAGCGTAGAAACGAAAGGGATCTTAGAGGAGCTCGCGAGCTGACAACACACGCCGAATGCATGCAGCACGGTAATCCCGAAGGGGAACAATTTTATTTGTTCCACCAAGAGCGCATTTCTTTTCCGCCTCTATCCATTTCGAACTCGATTCTCGGATCACCTAGTCAAGCTACTAGTACTATTTCCTCGGCTCGTCTCGTCATCTACACGCGACGCATAAGAATACGCGACGATGCCTTACGTCACTGTATGTCTCGTATATTTTCCGAACGAGAGCAAACGTTACGTGACGTTCGTTCGTATTAATGGCGAGTGTATAATATATACAATATACCGCATTAAAAAACAAAATTTTCACATCGCCCCTGGCTTTGCTGGTAAAGGAAAATTTCTCGATAAGCACAAAGATACAAGCAATGAATGGTCAATGCTGAAATCCTTGGTAATGGCGAGTAATGTGAGATTTTCGCATCTGCATCTGCTCGTTAAGCGAAGTGGAAGGAATAATCGTGACTCGTTAGTCGCTACCGAGATTTCGCGAAGGTCTTTTCCGCTCTCCCCCCCCCCTCTCTCTCTCTCTCTCTCTCTCTCTCTCTCTCTCTCTCTCTATCCATCTCCCTGCCATCCTACTCTCTTTCACGCCGAACCGCGTATCCTGTCATGCATATGAATGAAACTGTTTTGCCGCGAGCTGAAAAAACGTCACGCTGTTAAACGACTCGCGCTTATTCATAGCTCCAGTCAACCAACACCGTCCCTGCTACGCCGCTGGAGCTTCGAGAGACGATAATTCGAAGCTCGTTCCGGGCGTTCCCTTTGGACCCTTTGTACGCGCTCGCGATATCGTTGCGAGGGAAGCGCACGCGTATCCGCCACCTTTCACCGATGCTCGTTCATCAAACAAATCAGCGACTCTGCTGACTTAACGAGAAAATAACTCGAAAACTAGACGTGAGTGAGTTTATGCAAGCGCGCATATCATTCATAAAATTTGTTCCGATTTGTAATTATAAAATCGGTGATAATTAAGAAAACGCTTTTTCTCCCTGCGATAAAAATTTCGCTCGTTTGAAAAAGAAAAAAGAAATGTGTTTTGTTACTTCATAATAAAAATATAAGACTTGCGCGGAACATATTATATCGACAGCGATGTGTAATAGAAAACTTATCTCTGGCCATTTGTTCTCCCTCGCGCGTGACCATAACCCACAATTTTTCGATGCGCGTTTTGCGAGAGTCAGAAATGAGGGAAACATGAGAATCAATCTCGCAAGTGGAATCTATTCAGGAGATACGTGTATGGTTCTACTGCAAAGATTTGAAAAATGTTCATTTTAATGGTTGACGTAACGCGAATATTGGTTACCACCAAAGTGTTACGTGCTCCGAGTCTCAAGTAGAAGCACGTACAGTAGAATGTACATATATAGATCATAATATAACGCCGTAAGATACATGAATATGTCGCTTAAAATCAAGTATGCGACGATGAAAAATGTAAATTTCGCGTCTCCTGATCGCAAACAGTACATTGATTCTTTAAAAGCATATTGCCGCGTCACACAAAGTTCACTTTCGCGCCAAGTTAGGCGAACGCCCGCCGGTTGGCGTAATTTCCGCGTCGTTTTAGCAACTCGGAACTTTTCAGTCAAATTGAGTAACGGATCGTGCATTGAATGCAAATCACCGCGACATAACGCGATAGCACCCGTCGTTTCTCTTTTTTCCTACGGTGAAGTTGACGGCCAAACTTATGCGGCCAAAGTTATGCCGCGCGTACTCCCGTGATTCCACCCGTCGTCGTCATCGTCGTCGTCGTCGTCGTCGTCTTCGTCGTCGTCGTCGTCGTCGTCGTCGTCATCGTCGTCGTCGTCCTCGTCGTCGTCGTCTATAGGATGCTCAGAAAAGTTTGCTTTTGACGCGACGGGTTGCACGTGACGAATTCAAATCAGGCGTAAATACTTAAAGCAAACACTCCACGAAGGGGGTACCAAACTCGGTTTTAAAATAAAGCATTAGAAGCCCGACGAACGACGAGGTAGTTAAGAAGGGTGCTGCTACCAACCGAGCCGGCCTTCCTCACAGAGTTCGCAGTAAACTTTACGTAAACTCGCCAAGTTTAGCAATGAACTAGTTCATTGAACACAAATTGTAACCGCGATGAATAAATCGCAAACATTTCGACTGTCCTGCGAAAACATGAACAAAATCGGAATTGATCTCTTCCGAACGGCAGGATCAGGATTTCGCAAATGCTAAGTAAATATCTGCGGTATGTGTTACGCGAAATGTATTAAATTACACCGCTTTGATTAAAAAAGCATTAGTAAAATATACGTAACTTAAGCACTTATTAATTCCCGAAGAGAAATTTTATTTAATTCACCTCTGAAAATGATTCGGAGCAGATGAAAAAGTTTGGACGAGTATTATAAAAGCAATCATGTATATTGATATAAATATTTCTACGCACTTATAATTTTTTATCGGCTCTTCTTCTGTTAAAATATTATAGTAAAAAGTTTCTTAATATTTTCTACAACTTTTTTAATTATCAAAGTGATATTATATAATGCATAAATGCAGAAGTGATAAACAGTCAACATATTTATATAGTTATTTCGAGTTGAAAAAAATAAAATATCAAACTATAAGAAGTTTTCGTATATCGGAAAATTGTTCTTATATATATATATATATATATATATATATATATATATATATATATATATAGCTAACGGTTGAGAGCAAGTAGGGTAAATAAGTTCTCTTCTTTTTTAACTCGGCCAAGAACAGAAGAATCGCATTCGAACTTTTATATCTCCTTCAATCATACAGTTGAAAATATTGATAACTATATGTTGTTGGCAAAACTTTGAAGTTACAGAAAATAAGCTTCGGAGATAGCATTTATGATGTATTATAAGAAAGGAAGATTACAGAGTAAGATTCAATTATCTAAATATCTCACAAAAAATAAAATTTTTCAATAACTTTGCAACGAAATTATTGATAGAAACGTTCATTGCACAGCGAACGTATCACATATAATTTCAATAATAATATCCTTAAAGTCTGTAACCACTGTACAATATTTAAAGCTTAATGAAGATATCTCCAAAACTAAAAAGCGGAATGTAGCCGTTCGGGTGGAGCTTATTGGCACGACACCAAACGCGCAATACGACACAAAATGAGTTTTTAATTCACTAGTGCCGCTCATTGGTCCGGAAACCTAACAGTCGCGTTCAAATCTCACAGGTTATCAGATAAAATTTCATCAACAACCGGCGTTTCCGAGGCCAATTTCGATGGTGCACAGATGATTACATTCACTATTTAATTCAAACCCGGTTCTGCAAATATCAAAAAAGTTTTTTATCGGTTTTTGCATAGTCGATAAAATATTTAAAAAACTGGAAGAAATTGAATTGATCCGTGTGGACTTCGTACGTTATTACGATATAAATTTGGCTCGGAGCTTTAAGAGCTCTTTCGTTATTCCATTAACGAACGTTGACACCATCTATTCTCCGAGACGAGCAGTGAACTCCGCGAAAGGGGAAAAAAAAGGGGAGAAAAGAAGATTAAGAACATTCCGCCACTTACCTCGTACGATGAGCTTGATCACAGCTTCCGGCGCATTCCGGTTGTTCACGAGACACTCGTACATACCGCTGTCGCCGGCGGTGACGGGATGCAGCTGCAGCGAATAATTTTTCAACGACAGGGACATTCTGTTCTGATAGTGCCGCACGACGGTCGTGCTTCTGCTCTTATACTCGAGCAGCCGCATCCCGTTCGCTCGCCACTCGAGCATCAGCACCAGCGAATCCTCCGTCACACCCGGACAGCCCAGCGTGACGGTCTTCCCCGCCTCCACGACCACCTCCTCCACCAGCGAATTCATGGCATCTGCGAACATAGATCCTTCGTTACGTTTGTCACACAGCCCGGAACGTTATCGATGCGATAAAAACAAACGTAGGGCCGCAGCTGGGATCGAGGAGGATCGGAGAGCGAGCCGGAAGCCGGACGGTTGCGCGTGACGAATTTCGCGCGCGCGCGCGCGAAATATCGATCGATCGGGATTTACCTGCGTCAGGACAATTTCAGCGCGGAGCGAATAAAATCCCGAGAATGACTGGACGTTTGTCGATTTTACAAGCGCGTTATCCCGCCCGCTCGTAAGGGCTGGGCGTAAAAGAATTTTAAGCGGCGCGCGCGCCGGACTTTTATCGATCGCCCCCTCGATTCTTCTTAACCCCGTGCTCCGTGTATTGTTCCGGAGCAGGTAAGTTTTAATATCTTTTAATCGCACAACGTAAACAGTGTACACCGGACGGGGCGCGTGCTAGACCCAGTTTCTCGCTTGAATACTTGAAGGGATTAATGTACGAGCGACTATGGGCTACATCATAGTAGCTTCCGATCGACTTTTTAAATTTCACCGCGCCAGATCGTAATTTGCAACGCAAAATACGCGACGCTCTCGCTCGCGCGCGAGTAAGCGCGCGTTACGTCATATTGCACCACGGAATTCTGAATATCCATTCAATTTTCCTCCTAGAGTTCAATTTTTTTGTTTTTTTTTTTTTTTTTTTTTTTTTTTTTTTGGTTTCTCCCGACGGGTGTACCGTTGGTACACACGACGCGCGCGTGTGCACGCATCATTAGCTCAGTTTCCGACCGCGAAACATTGTCGGTCTGGAGAATCTATGAAAATCCATATATACGAACGAACGGGACAGACGGGGAATTCGCACGTGCTTTCGTAAGCACCGGGAATATATACTGCCGTGCGGATATGTGTACTGTATCACGGAGAGCCGTACGTCGATCGTACGTAGTAAAACCACGAACATCACGATGCGGTAGGTCATCCGCGAGGTAATTCACGAAGAGATTCCCTCCGCAATCTCTGGAAAGCCCCCGGAAAGCTTTCGCTACGCGCGTTTCGCAAAACGGTATTCGGATCACGCGAGCGTATTCATACGTGCATAAAGTGCAAGTTCGAGCCTGCCAGGCGCGCTCCTTTGGCGCGTCCGGTCTTTTTCTCTTGCAATCGGCATAAATCACGCCCGACCCTTTGAGCTACATCGTTGGTCTGCGAGCGTCTGCGACGACATTCTATCTTTGCAAACGCGATAACGAATTTGCCGCGAAATAATGTTGCCTCAATTTTCTACGCGCGATAAATTTTCTTTCGCTCCTTTGAATTATTCTATTCATTCCCGTCTCTTTCTTTTATACTCCTCCTCATATTTTTTTTTCTTTTGATTTGGAAATTTATGTGTGAGATACTTCCTTTTCGAAAAGAAATCGTTGTTCTTTTTACAATAAAAAGTTTATGTAAGCCTTTGTTTTATCTCGCTGGTTATAAAAGAAGGCTTGATTCATGAATAACAAATTTTAAGCAAGTTATTTGATTGATGGCCTGATTGAATCTAGCCGGTTTGAATTAATGTCAGGAACGCGAGAATGATACATGATTTATTTTCACGGTACACGTCGGAATAAATGCGACTTTTTCCATATAACGGCATTCATAATCAATAAAGCGGTCTTATAAAATGTGCCAAAGACTTCCATTTAGTTCGTTAATCAATAAATAGCCATCATGCCACGCTCTCTGTCTGAAAATAGGACATCTGAATTAAATAACGCGGTCTTTTGTAAATTAACGAATTCAGAATCAAACTGACCAGTGCATTTTTAAATATTCGATTGATCGATTGCAAATCTCGTCAGCTGTAAAAGCTCGCGTCGCATATATAAACCATAAAATAAAAAATATATATATTCTATTTTTTTCTTCCGGCATCATTAATGCAGATAGCTGGCGAAACCAAGAACTTTAAAGTATATGATATCGGATCTCTGGGTTTTAAAACTAAATTTCTTCAAACGTAACATCAAAGTTACTCACGAAATGAGTCGACTGGGAAACGGTTTCGTATCGAAAGATATCTCTACGGAATTTTAAAGCGGACATCGCTCTTCAAAGCTTGCACACTTCTAAAAACTCGGACTTTGTGCACTCTTTCTCGAGTTTAACGTCACTACATTCCCGTTAATTCGCGAAATCCTAAGCACAAGGAATATATTTCGAAACCCGTAGCAATTAGCACGATAGAACACACTTTCATGAATGAAAAAGTACGCGCGGAAAAGATAAAGATTAACAAAAATTCAGGCGGATACGATGTGGCGAGCGAAAAGTACAACCGGAAAGTAATCTACGACCATTGATGCTGTTGATCGTTCGGTGGCCAAGAATCGACGGTATGCAAGAGAGAAGAGTTAAAAAAACGGAAATAGAAGGAGCGCCATGAATGCGTGGACGCAACCGCGCGATAACGATAACGCTCGCGAGCTCACTCGGTCAACGAGCATCACCGTCGTTCGTACGCGCGACGAAACATTCGCGGCCATTGTACATACGCTCGTAAAACCCATGGCAGATCGCCCAAGAAAATAAAACTGTAATTGCGCACGTTTCGCCCCGTACGAGAGTTCCCGCATGACATGCGGCGCAGAAGAAAAAAAAAGAAGAATTCGCGAACAAAGGTGGATCGCTTCCGCGTGCTCTCGCCGCGAGCCAAATTCGCGAGCGCAATATCGGGCGCTCTTCGATTCCGCGCGCCATTTCCCCGCGATTCTCGCGAGTTCGGAATATCGTAAATGTCGTAAGCTTTCACGAGCAAATAACTAATCTCTGTCGCCGACTCCGGTGCGCGCCGACCCGAAAGCCGTATTTAGACGTCGATTGCAATTGCCACGCAGTGAAATAACATCAATCGCTAAAAGATCCCATTCACGGTGTAATACTCTGCGCAAATTCCGAATGCGATCAATACGATCTAACTACGCGGAGAAACGAGATGCCGCGGAAGATCTTCGAGAATTGCCGCAGACACGCGCGTCACGTTCCTAAACTTCGCGCTGCTACATACGCCGCTTAGCCGAGGCGGCGGTCCATTTCGCACGCAAGTTAACATAATGTAAAAAGTTTCCCGGCGGTGAATAACGTCCCGCGCGCCGTGACAGAAAAATATACGCACTTCGCTCCACCCACGCGCACGATTTGATCGCGTACACCCCACCGCAGAGACGGGGATGAGACTTCGCACGCGATTTTCCCTTCGCAACCCTCGAAAGAAGCTCCGAGCGCGCAACGTTGCTAGAGTTTTCGAACAACTGCAGCAGCAGTAGCAGCCGAACGATGCAAACGCGCCTCGTTACTTCTCGAACTTCGTCAAAAGTACGCCGTAAAAAAGTTTTTATACCGATTCCACCGCCATACTTACGGAAAAACCCATAAATTGTTCTCCTTCGATATTCCGCGGTACCGGAAAAGAGGTAAGTGTTACGCGATAATTTTTCGAATTTTACGGCGCATTGAGTCGCTCGAGCGCTTTCCATTAGACGTTAAATCACAGAACGAATTAACGTTAATTACAGCACAAATCCTGCGTAATGTTTCGATTGTGACAGAGTCGAGGAAAACGCGCGGGGATATTTACGTTCGCCGACTGCAAACTGCCGGCCAATTATTTTATCCGACTCTCAGGCGCGCCCGTTAATTATTCCTTACAAAGTGATATTCGTTATACTTCCCAGAGGGGAATAGAGAAGGCAAACGGCATCTTGAATCCCGCATGGGCCTTGAAATTTGCTTTAATGCTATAGGAATATTACGAGAGAACTTAATGCGCGTCTCCGTGTCGGCGAAATAGGAGCTTTCAAGCAGCTATCTCTTTCACCGACATCGCGAAAGGACCTACCATTATCTCGAATTCTGTTTAGCACAGTTTCCAGCGGGATGTGGAAAGAAAGCGCGAGGCAACGTAAGCTCGCGCTATGCAAATGCAAGTAAGAGTAATACAACGTGGTGCACTGTTTAACAGCTGCATCACTTTTAAGCAGTAAAGCAAATCACTTAACATCTCGAGTAACCGAGGCGATAGAAAGCCATCACTCTTGCAAAAAGCGCCGAGAAAGCATCGCGGAGAATTTAATAATACAAACTCCGTGCACTGTTCGAAAAAAAAAAATAGTAAAGCAAACCTTTCGACGATTAACAAAAACCCCTTGTGTGATTTGTATCCTTTCGAGATTCTCATTTTGCAATATCAAGCGCATCCGTTTCGAGCAACGATCGTCAGGCAAAAGTAACAATCAGCGAAACGCGCGAGCGCGCTGACGCTGGCCTAAAAATTGAATTTTATCCTCTTTTCCCCGGACAGCAGGCCGGCTCGGTACGCCGTAAATTAATTTACGCAAATCTTCCGCGGGCATGAATTTTTCCAGCACTAATTTCCCCAGAAGCTACCACGCTCCGCGAGATACGGTCATACGGTCGAGGCAAGCCGTTACCACGGTAATTACCTTCCTACCTTCGTTCCGCTTCGTCTTTTTGTCTCATAACCAAGTAACTATCTTAATTGCTTTTGCTTTTCTAACTCTGGATACTGCACTAAGTCCGGTTCGTTTTGTACAGAGGAATGCCGGTCCTCCCCCCCCCCCCGTTGCCCCCGAAACTCCCCCCCTCCCTCTCGCTGTGTCGTTAGCGACTATCCGCGGGGGTTATCCTATCCTCGCCCAGGAGGTCGATTTAAATTCGTTCGCTTCCGCTGTCCGCTCTCCCCCCCCCCCCCCCGTTTGCTCTTATCGCACGATTACTCCCGCAGTCACCGATATTTTTTCATTACGCCTCCGACGTCCCTTGTTTTTTATCGGGACGACGATAACATCACGACCTCCGCGGAGGAGTCGAAGAGACGTTCACAAAAGGCAATCTTCCTAAGAGAATCTCAAACGGTACGTCGCTCGCGCCAATTTTCGCTCCGTTAACCATCACGCTGCGAGACGACGACCTTCGTTATTTCCCGTGGAAAATTTCGCGCGACGAGTAAGATCGAGCATCGCCGTCGACACGAACAAGCGGGACGGCGCGGGAAAGAGCGAGAAGCGCTCACGGGTTTGTCGATCGTTCTAATCAGTTGCGATTTTTACGAAAGACTTGGCGAACCATTTCGTACTGCTTCGCACGAAATTATTAACGGAAGAGGAATCGAAAGAGAAACGCCGCGCGCGGACGCTTCATTATAATTAGAAAAAATCTCCCGCTAGTCTTTTAAGGTAAGTAGAATTGGTTAAAAGCACGATGGGTAAAAATATCCCGCAAATTCGCTCAAACTTTTTCATCTCTCTGCCGGCTGCCTTTCTTGCGGTGGTAAATCGCCGGCAGCGCCGTTGCAAAAGCGCACAATTCTTCGCTGCGAGATTTCTGCTGTTTTCTTGCCGGCCATCAAATAGATAAGCGCAAAGCGTAACGCAAGTCTTCTTCAGTTTTATGAAAGTGGGGGAATCTTGATACAGCTGATTGCTTTTCAGAAACTCCCGGCATTAGTCGCGACAGACAAGGATTTATCGCGAGCAAGACAAGTCGGTTTTAATACCAACTCACGAGAATTATTACACCAACAACTTATTACCTTACAACACTCGTGCCACCCGCACCTGGCAACAACTTCGCGGATACCGTAACATGCGCATCACACTCTCCCGAGCGAATATTTCGCACCTTTCCTTTTCCCTTTTCCTTTTTTCCATTCTTTTTACAAGCAATGACGCAAACGTATGTACACACGCCCGTAGATTACGACGCCACGCGATATTTTCTTGCGGCCGTCGGATCGACGGCGCGATTATCAGCGATCGTCGCTACGATCACAGGCGGCACCAGTGCTGACACGAGAGGTAATCAGCTGGCAGCGGTAAATAACATTTTCATCGAGCGGTCGATCTGACAATAATAAGGAGGTCGCGCGATTATTTTCCCGGAATGGCCGCGCGTAGATAGGGCTGCGGCGCTGGTCGATTAATCATCGGTAGATTCCCATCAGCAGGAGCATATTTGCACGAACAAACGCTCGTCGGGGAGATGCTCGTTGCGCGCTCACGCGCGCGCGCCGTACTCGCGCGAATTCCCGTCTGCGAGAGTTGAAATCGTCGTAAATCCACGAATGATTCCCCGAGATCGTCCCTGCCGGCGCGCAGTACGTAAACTCCGTCGTTTAATTGCTCGCTCGGTCAAACGCCCTCGTTAATTACTTCCGATTTAATTAGCGTTTACCCTCTTACACCGGAGGGAAGAGTCCTCCGCCCCCCCCCCCCCGTCGCCCCGCGTGTTGTAAATCATCGAATTTGAATGCTCCGACGATCCGGCACGCCTGTATTGCCATCGTATCTACCGTGCGCGCGGGCGACGCTTTGTAGCGATGTTAGTTTTCTGCTCGAGCAAGTGAATTTGGGATGGCGGAAATAGGTTTGTATCCCAGACCAGGCGAGTGCTTAATACAGTTTCATAAAATACACGAGCACCGCGCCGAAAATGTTTGCAAAGCGAGCGTTTAGCTGTCGGTTGAACTTTGTCGCTTGAAATCCGTTTCGCTGCAAGATTTCCTCCGTTTACTCGATGAATTTATGCGAATTTATGGGAAAATATTACTTCGTCGCGTAATTAAGAAACAGTGAAATTTCTAGGATAAATATCGACCGAAGGAACCGCAGCGTTGGTCCGCGCAAATAATTTGTAACTAAATGAACCGTTGTTTTAACGTCCGGAACAGTTTATATGTACGAAACGGTCTCGCACTCGCATCGAAATAGACGCCGCTGAACTGTTAGGGCGAATACCATTCGGTATTAGTTTTCTCCCCTTTTGGAAACTGAAACTCCGACCAAAAGAATTGTACGACCCGATAGCCGACGTTCTCGCTAATGGAGCGCTCGCGGGAAACGAAACAAATGGAACCGCACCCTCCCTCCCCCCCCCCCTCCCTCCCACCGTGCTTCTCTACAAACGGTGGCCACTTCGTTCGTTCACCGCCAACCATCTCTTGGATTTGTCTTGGAATTCTTGAACGGACGGAATTTTCAGACGGACAATTCTGTGAGATGCCGGCATACTTCCTTGAAGAATCGATTGCCTCGCAAAATGGTTAGAGCTTCAAATATTCGTAACTTT
Source organism: Linepithema humile (assembly GCF_040581485.1). NCBI lineage: Eukaryota > Metazoa > Arthropoda > Insecta > Hymenoptera > Formicidae > Linepithema > Linepithema humile. Next base: position 46,205,188 of record NC_090128.1, read on the forward strand.
AAAGTTTCATCCGAGTCGCTACTTTCTTTCGCGTAATTTAATCATCCAATTATGATTTATTAATATATAAAGCTGTTATTCCGTAATCGAGTTTTATTTTTCATGATTTTAATCCAAACGAGAAAAATAATATAATTTTCAATACACCATTGTACGATATTGTGAAATGCATTTGTTTAACAGTCATACTCGGAACCGGTAGCGATAGCAACCGATAGCGATAGCGATAACGATCGATAAACAGCACTTCCGACAGCAACAAACGGCGGGAAACGCGATGCGAACGTTTGCTTACTCGCGACGCAGAATATGATAAGCAAGAATGCGCGTCCTAAAACACCAACGTCAGAATAACGGCAATTAAATTTACATACACCCCCGCGGACACATAGGTCGCGCGCGTAGCTGCACTAACCACCGTCGACTAACAATTTTCCCCGTATCTGCTGTCATTTTTCTATCCTGTCACAACGGCACGGAAATATTCATTTACTGCGTCATTACGATCGTTCCTCGTCGTCCGCGAGGCGACACGTTGTGTCGTGTCGGCCATGCGTCCGCGTAATTACTGTCTCGACTGCCTCGGGGAAAAAGCAAGGGCGATATTTCAACACTCCGCGACGATAGCTCATTGCTGATCGCATTTTCGATTGCGTCAAATCAAATCATGCGCTGGGCTTACGCACGCGCGAATCGCCGCTTCGAAAGCGCACGAGTCTCTTAACTTGGGCGAAAGATATATATATTTTACACGCATATATACATGCATATATACATGCATATAGAATAAAAAGGTTTCGAAATAGTTGACAATTTTATAAATATATGGCGGCCATATGTCCCCCGTTGTAAAAGATCGATGTAAACGTCGCTGTAAATATGAAGTACATAATGCTCTCATCCGGTAGGAACATGCGTTTCCATATTTCCTGCAGCGAGCCGATATATTTGCAGGCGCAAGAGGCGGATGCTCGTTAAAGCACACGACGAACGCACTCTCGACGATAATTGGATTCGATAAAGTCTCTTCATTACGCCACTCTTTTCCAGCGATTTCTACGCCTTCGCGTTCATCTGTACATGGATAATTTGGGAGTAATGAAAAGCGACGGATCGAAAAAGGGGAACTTTTTTAAAATGAATGGAATTAGTATCTTTTTTCGATTATTTAATTAACTCGACGAGAGAGCAAACGCTATTTCTTTCAACGTTATCTGTCCATAGAAAATAATATTATCAGTCCATGTTTTTAAGTTTTCAAGCAACTCTCATTAGACACAATTTTATTTCCTGATGTTATCAGGAAGTAGCGCAGTTGACAAGCGCGTTTTTAAAAAGGGTAAAAATGAGAATAAAAAGTTTAAAATAATATATAAAATTATAATGGTAACGATTCAGCTTGTGCAAAGCAAAAGAGTAATATTTACGATAAAAATAAATAATTAATTGTGAATAAAGCACTCTTTAGCTGAATTTTTTAACTTGAAGTGCAGTTACCGGAAACATTCAAATATTTAATTTAAAAACAGTGGCAAAAAATATATCGCGTAAAATATGGAACGCAAAACATTATTTCAAATACATAAAATGTGAGTTTGTTATTATTCTGCATAAGAAATGTCTCCTATTTGCGGATCGAAGAGGTCAAGAAGACACCGAATGTGTATCCCGAGTTAACGTATGCGGACGAAAAGGGGTTTGTCTGGATAGAAGGCTCTATATACACTAGCGGTAACTCTCCGTTACATAAGTGATTGAGGTTAAACTCAGTGGGAAGGATTCGCAAACTTCTTACAGCCAGCAGCTGCTAGACGCGCCGTGCTTTCCCATCGTGTCCTGTGTGACGTCGTGAGTTTCGCGTAGTACGTTTTATGACGTGTTCGACGACGTAGATCGATATCGCATTAAAGATACGCCCGTGCGAAATTTCGGGGAGAGCGCGGTGGTGCGCGCGGGATCTTCCCTCGACAATCCCGCGTGTCAATTGTACGTCGAAATATCGGATGTAGCTATTTTAATGCCGTTGAAAATGATATATCACTGACCAAAGCTCGATAGAGAATCGATTGTATCGTGTCAAATTGCGTGATAGATGGCAACGCTTGCGAAATAAAAATCTGAATTGCAGCAATTTTTACAGTATTTTTTTTAACACATTGCTAAACGACGATGGGGCCCATGCGTTTTCAAGGGACGGCGAGCGATCCGAAGTGTATTCCGGAAGTAATTAAAATGAACAATAAGCTCGCGTTCAGTTGCCAACTTTTAAAAGTCCATTTCGCGATATAATGGTACTTTCTTCGTTTAATCCTTAAGGCCAGCAAAGAGAAGACTGTTCTTATCTCCGTAGACAGTATCGCAACGTCGTTTCTAGAAAAACTTTATTACACGTTTAGAGTCAATTAAAAATCTTTCAACAATTCCATTTAATCGCTTTCTCAAAGCTTTTAACGGACGGTAAGTGCAATTATTTGACATTTTTGCAGATGTCGTAAATCACTCCTTCGTTACATCGACGCTAGATTGCCGCTATTTGCAATAGCAAAACCATTCCTAGAATTCCGTTGTTATTTTTACAATTAGCCGACAGTATATATAATTCGTAGACGTTCCCTGCCTCATCGATAGCGAACTGGAAATGCAAAAGCGAGTTAGCTGAAATTAATCGAATTACCAGGTTCTCTAGCGAATTCTGAGTGATCTGCATCGAACACTTTGTCTTGGAATAACTACCGACGTTCGACAAGGAGTATGAAGTGGTTAAGCCAGTTAAGGGTCTACACCAAACACGAATAATCCAATTTCTGCACCGAATGCCGTGAGGTCAACAGAATTTCGGGCGCGTCATTGTGCTCCCAAAATTAGGGCCACGCCTTAAAATACACAAACGGTTACTGAGTTTTGACGTTGTCTCACGTAATGTCAAATATCTGAAAATTTTCGCTCGCCGCAAGATTGCGATGATGAGATTACGACACGTATTTCGTAAATTACAACTCTCGCGACTGAATTTTCTCAACAAAGACTCGAGTAGCTAATAGTGCTCCATATCTTGCGCTTAAGCAGAATTTCGAGAGATATTCACGACTTTTATTACAAGTATTCTCATATATACTTAATTATTATTTAATTAAAACTTTATCTAATTAGAATAATACCAGTGACGAAAACGGTAAGATTTCTTCAAAATACAAAGGATATCTCGCCGCGCAAAGTAATATTATTTCATTACAGGCATAGAAGTTCCACAAATTAGGATTCTGCAACTACATTAGCGAAGCCGCGTCTCGTGCATCTATATCATTAAGTGAAATGGAACTCGAGGCACGGCGGTATATCTCGGTGTAATTAAGCATAACGGACGTCAACTTTGGAAAATCTTGATACCCGGCATTCCATTAATACCAGCCGATCCACACCGTTGCATGCTCACGTGCACTTTCGTTTCCAGAAATTCCTAGAACGCACGAAACACATTGTTCCCCGAGACGTCTCTATGAGAAGAACGTTACCTATATCTGCGGCATTGTCCCACCGATAAACCTTCTTCTTCGCCTTCAACAGCACTAGAGACTCTCTGGAGCCTGCTTCTCCGGTGGAAGAAACAAGCGTGGAAAAAGTGTCGGAGCAGGGCGGCTCTTACACGAGGGACACGTAAGAAAATAACGGCTGGACGGCCATCGAGAGTTTCCACGTAAATGCAATATATTCTGCTTTCGAAGCACATGTTTTATTGAAAAAATAGGAAAAAAATGGTTAAACTTTTAGTCCTGGTTTTCGTTCTATCGCGCTTGATTAACCGGCGTTCAAACACGCGATTAAGTTTATTAGTAAAGCCAGATGGTCGCCTGATCCGCAGGACGAATCCTTGATAGTGTACCGTAAGTCGGAAGTGAACCGCGAAGCATATATCGCTTTTAAATCCGTTAATGCGGGTTTGGAAAGGCAATTTGCATAGGTTTCATAGTTACGTATAACGACGTAGGGTCGGGACTATCATTGCGACAAGCGAGATCCCGGTCCTGCTAATCCTTCGGACTTTGCCCGTGACGCTTCGGCGTTAAACAAGTCGCCCCGAATTGCGCACGGCGGAAGCTGCACTTGAATAAACTTTCAACGTGGAATCTTTCGCCTTTTATTTTAAGAAACGCGATATTGGCTTCTCGGTGAAATCTTTTCCCGAGTTCTTCGTTTCGGTCGTCTCGCCCCCCGCCGCCTTTCGCGTTCAGTCGCTTCTCTGTTCCTGATACACCTCGCTTCTTTTCCACCGCACGCCAAGAATATTTATTATTTTCTCTCCGTACTGCTGATACGTATCTTAGAGCAAGGCGGGCTTGTCGTGAAAAATCGAGGCCCATTCCATCGCGACATCGATGACGGAAAGTGTTCCGTTCGACTCCCCCCCTCGCAGCGCACACCTAGAAACCGCCCACGTCTCTCTGTCTTTCGTTCTTCCTATCTCCCCCCCCCCTTCCCCCTCTCTGTCGCACTCGCTTTTTTCACGCTCGTGGCTCGGTGACGTTAAATCACACGAGAGGCAATAAATCCTACGCGCTTCCTGGACAGCTGATTCAGCACAAAATATCAGCCAAGTACAAGCGAGCAAGCATCAACGATCTCGGATTTATTTGTAAAATCAGGAAGTGCCCGGCTATTTACACATTGTTATACGTTTGTATAAGCGCGTATCAATATTTGCGTTTCACAAATTAAACAGGGTATAGACAGATAGATAAATAATTAATGGTAACTATAATTCTTGCAAACTGCGTTCTCGTGTAAACTTGACGCGATCGGGCGCACAATTGATGCACGCCACGTTTCCTTCCACGTCCCAATTTAAAATAAGAGGGATCAAAGGATTATTGGCGGATCCTAAACGGACAATCGAGGGAAATGAGAGCAATAATCGTCGACGAGGAAAACAGTGTGAGAGGATTGACAACGACCGATAAGAAGAAAGGGGACGAGCAAAGGGGAGGAGAGAGAAAGAGAAAGAGAGAAAGAGAAAGAGAAAGAGAATGGAAAAAGAAGATAGCAGGTAGGTGGCGGAGTAAAAGCGAAGGTAGTTACCAATGGCGGTCGGGATCCCTCATTTGATTCCGCCCTACTGAAAAAATTGCATTTGTCGCCGGCAGCCTTTGGGCTCGGAATAAGATACGGTTCCGGCAAAAGAGCGCCTTGGGGCTCCTTCCGCCGGATCAGATATTATGTTAAACGTTTTTAGTTATTCACTCGACGCTTCTCTCCGCGGTGGCATCCCCCCTTCCTTCCCTCCCCATCCCTTCCCGCTGGTAATCGAGATCGAATCGAAGGTTCGCCATATCTCTTCCCTTCGCCTGCCGACGGATTGGTTTTCCAGAAAGGAGCGCGGGTGGATTATCAGCGGTGCGCAGTGAGGGACACCTCGCAAAGGAGCTGATAAAGGCGAAGTAAAAAGTGGAATGGAGATAATAATTTTGGTGCCATATATACGCGCCGCGGTGGTGTGGGATAGCGCGCGCGATCGATAGAACGCGCGAAAGCATTTATCTTTCACACGTAGCACACTCCGATTAAAGGATATCGGGGAAATACAATGTAACGGCGAAAGAAGTTAAGCCAGAGTGAAATAAAGATAGGACAGAGAGATGAGAATGGGACGCGGGCGGTCTCGTGTATGGTTCTTAGAACGCATAATTCGGAGCGCAGAGCAAAGCTATTTCCCCCGTAATCCGATTTATTTTGCTCGAGGAATTTTTCTCGAATCGAATGCATCATGAATATCGCTCGGGCGCCCATCTCATCTTCCCGTTAGCATCTTTAGGTATGCGCGCGTATTTCGGTGTCGCCCGGCAAAAAGCCCGTGAAAGACGTGGAGCAGGGTCGTGCAACGCGATACCTCCCTCGCCTATTTCCGCGTCAGGCCTCCGTGGCAGCGCAACGTCCATTTTAATAACGCGTCACGGAACGGGCGTTGACGTTCCACCCGGCACTGCGCCTGCGGGAGGACAATGCTCCAATTCGTAAGGGCATTCGTTGACTGGAATATTTCAGACATGGAGACGTTTGGGCGAAGAACGAGGGAGTCTTCGAGCCTCAGCAGCCAACCCGAATAAATGGAAAGGCGAAGACAAGGGGGACGTCGCGAGGGCAAAAGAGAGATGGACTACGATGGAATAAGAGAAAAAGAGATTTTAACAAGGATATGGAAACGGGAAGATTAAGGTAGCGCGAGAGAAGGCGAGAGGGAGACAGGGAGGGAGAGATAGAGAGAAAGAGAGACGAAAGTCACAAAGGCGCATAACCAGCGGAGGTATGGAAGAGCGCGAGGTATGCAAACTTTGGAACTTAATTCATTTCTCAGGCGTCTCACGCGAAGAGTTTCGAACGTGCCCCGACAACTCTCATGCTCGTAGCCGTGGCTTTCTTACATTCACGTAGCCGCAAATTATTAACCACTTTCCCCGTGTCCGATAGAAGTCTTAACAAACAAGTTCATCCGTTGAGAGTTTCGATCCATTTGTGATTTTTAAATTTACACGAACGTGAATATAAATATGCCATGTATCGATCGCGAATGAATGAAACATGAGTGAATTTCTCCATTTTGACCACCGCGACATCTATTTTCGTGGTATATATATTTTTAAATATATTTGTAGTAAAAGTAAAGTACGTTATACGAGAAAATTTAATTATAATTGATTATAATTATAGATTTGCAACTTGATAAGAGAGCACCTCAGCCTTTATTTATGTTTTTAATTTAATAACTCGTATATATAGTATATATGAAATTATTATCAAAATTTCACCTTCCTATTTTGGATCAAAAACGCAAGTAAACTCAATGATAACCTTAAATTTTAATAAAATATGTAGAGTCCCTCAGATCCTAAAGCTTTGTCGTTTAAAATAAAATATTACACAGGCTCAAGAGGCCTGAAAACCAGAATATATTAAAGCTATTAAAGGCCGTTACGCAAATGTACGTAAAAATATTCCTGTAAAATCAACAAAATGTTAGGAAGATATCAAATATGCTTAACACCTTGATGGTTTTAATTAATTATTATTAAATTAATTATTATTAATTATATAACAATACCTGTTACACCTACGTAACGATTCGTAACACGCTTAATTTATTCCATTATCTTTTAGCTTTTGTTTGTAGGAAAAATTGATAAATAATCAAATACAGTACAATAATTCTCTCGTATTTTTTTTTTTTTTTTTTTTTCAACTTAATATAAATAATTATTATTATGAACAACAAACGACTCTTAAAAAATTTAAAAAAGAAGAATCTAATAGACTTTTTATTTTTATCTCATTAATTGTCTCGATTCTTTTGCGTCACTAATTAAAAATTAAATATCTCTCTTGTAAGAATTAATTTTGTTCAATATAAAAAAGCTACTCCAAGATTAAAATAGCAACAAAGTTCAATTTGAGGTAAAGAACGGAAATTTAATGAAATGTTACACGCGCGTTATCCATAAATATATTTGTACGGTACGATGTTAGCTAGTGTTTTCAGAAATTAATGACAAATAGAAGAAGAAAATAAGCAAAATATTGTCGAATGTCGAAGAATTGAAACGCCCATTGTACACGAGTCGAGATTATCGAACTGGTATTCGTTGGAATTATCGGCGGGAAGTAGATACGGCCACTTGGCCGGGAATATCGATTTATCCGCAAGCTCATATTGAATGCAAATAAGCCCAGGGTGTAGTTGTTTATTCGGCACTAGTGCTCGCTCATTCTGCCCCATCGAAGTATCGGCGACCTACAAATTCATCCCGCTATCGTGGCTTGTTTGCTCAAATGCCCGTCGTAAACTATGATTAGGTGGCATGAAATCGCTTCGCGCGATTACACGTATGAAAGGATGTCATGTAGCAAGGTGTGACAATTCGCTTTACTCGGTAATCTGTTATTCGTCTAATGCGTCGTAAAGTTCCCTTGTATTCTTGCGTGCTTTGTTCGTGCCCGCTTAGTGCATGTATTTCAAAGCGCTCTATATATTGCAGAATATTTACCATCACCGCTTTCCGTTTTGTATTTGATGCGATATCGAACGGATCTTTTAATGTTGAATGCACATTGCGTAATGATGCAACTAATGATATCATAAATATGCGTCACGTCGCGTCGTTTTGCAATTGCAACGCGTTTAAATGCAGTGATTACAATATTCGAACAGTGCCGCCAGTAGATTAGGATCACATCGGTCAGGCAAAATAGGTCTCCCGTGAAAATGCAATATGTGAGATAGATCGATGATAATATTTGTATCGCGTCGTTACATTGACATATTTCGAAAGTAATAAATCCGTAAAATCCATTAAATATATTAAATATGTTTTATGTTTATTATATGTATCTTTTCTCTCTCTATAATATATATTTCAATAATAAATTGCGTTTCTCTCTTATTTTATTTCATAATCTCATTTTATTTCAATAATCATTCATCACATTTGTACGAATAAACATATATTGCATTTCCTCCACTCCGGTAGCTGTAACACGATATTTGCAAGAACATCTAAAATAAGAACGAGATAAATCGAATACAACAAGCAAACAGATTACACGCGCAGTCTGAAGAGAAGTGGAGAAGATTTTGAACTGAAATATTCCGGCCGGAGTGTAAGTTTCCCGGTATACGTGTTCCGGGTAGGGTAAACGCGCGACGCTGGTATATATGGGGCCAAGAATATCACCATATAGATAATGCTTTCTCACGTATCGCGTTCGTGATCTATATTTGATGACTCGATTTAGATATTCGAGTACCCACTCGCGCTCAAAGGCCCCAGGCGTAACCATCCTGTTCTATTCTACCTGGATCACTAAGTAGTCCGATTCCCCTTTGCTTCTGTACAGGATGTCCCGCAATAGGATATCCACAGCTGAGAAATGCGTTCTTGAAAGCGTCTCCGGTGGAGGAATGCTGATAAACGTATGTTGCAACATGAAATCTTATGTTATCGCTTGTCATTCGCCATTATCACTCGTCATAACGCTTTTGTACCTCTCTCTCTCTCTCTCTCTCTCTTTCCCTCCTTTTCTACTTTCTCCCGCGCGTGGCCTATTATCGTCGCGCGTATTATTATCACGCTCAACATACGAAGCGCTATACGTAAGAAAAACAGAAATGTTATCTGGATAAAGCTCGCGCTCGAGCAACGTAACAATGTAGGGGATCCGATGAGTCGTTTCTCGCATTATCGCGCAACGATAATTAATTCTCTCGAGATTATCGAACGCGTCTACCTCGTTATCAGGAATGATTAACGTAATACGTGTCTCGCGACTAAGCCGTAATCGGTCGAAATCCTCTTCTTATCAGCGCCATCGACGCTATAATTTTCGGTTTAAGGACGCCCACGCCGGCCTTGCCGCGCGAACGTCGCAGATTATTTATTAGAGGGTACATTTACTACGACGATTACGGCTTACGTAAACTTTAATTACGAAGCAATTTCTCTTGCGATATGAGCGGCAGACGTTTGACGTTTTCCTCACTCTCTCTCCTCTCTCTCTCTCTCTCCCCCCCCCTCTCTCTCTCTCTCTCTCGCCGGGCGGGAAAAAGTTATTATACTCAAAGCCATAAATTTTAATTTTCATTTTCATTTTGCCTACTCCGGCGCGAATCCCGAGATTGCGCGTTCAAAAAAATCTATGCGATCCATCCGGTCTCGGACGACAACGTCCGTTTGCGGTTTTCTATCCGCACTCGCTCGTCCGTAGTTTTATAAACTACTCGCATCTCTTTTTCTCGTTTTCCGTTCCGACCGTCTCGTTGGGGCGGTGCTTTTGAATACCGCACGACACACGAAACAATTTAACTGACAATTAGAAGCTCGTTTCGCGTTATCAATCCTGTAGTTACGTATGTTTTCTGTTTCCATCTCTTTGATCATCCCCCGTCCTCGTTAACTGTTATCATCATGCACACTCTCGTCCTCGAATAATTTTAATTCCAAAAACTGTTTCTCTAAAGCTGGAAGATATCGAGCACAATTGTAACATGGTGACATGTGTAATAGAAGAAATTGACAAGTAGATTGCAAGAATGCTCTAAAAATTTAAAACCCAAGACAATACATATTTCAGACAATTTTGAAACAAACAAATAAATATCTTATACAGTTTATGAGATCTAACATAAAATATTTCTAAAAATAAATGAAATGTACGATTTGACACAGTTTATATGTTCTATTTAAATAGCACAAAAACTCCGGTTTAATTTAACTATTTAACAACATTTAGCTACTCTAATTTCTTACACTCGGAAAATCGCAATTCTGTTTATTCCCGTCATAAAATTATACGTATGCGTATTTTCGCGGAATGGTATTCGACGTGCGCGTACATACTACATGCGGATACGCACTCCACAAAGCCGGCGAAAGCGGCTCGACGAAGAATAGAATTTTCTTGCCTGGTTGGGAAAAGACGACGCGACCGCCGGCAATATTATTCGAAAATATTCCGCGAGATCAAAGCCGCGATGAAAGGCGTTTCTGTTGCTCGAACGGCTTCGTTAACAAGATAGGAAGGGGAGTCGGACGCGGCGCAGACAGAAAATATATTGGTATATACATTGGTATATTTCCGCATGAGACAACGCCTAAACGCTCGTTCTTCCTTTCATCCCTCGTACGTACGCGCGCCGCCTCCTTATCCCATCGAGAAAGCCAAGCTAACAATGTGATTAGAAACGTTAGCGTTATTTTGCGATAAGATGCACACTTTTTTATTCCTTCCTTTTTATCATTGACAATTAAATTGAAATGAAAATACCGATATTGATACTCGAAATTGATTTGCTCTTTCCAACATGTTACATCTTTCCAAACACGATGATCGGTGTGTCTGACTCGCTAATTCCCAAAGAAAACCTTTTGTCAGCTCACAGAGAACTCGCGTGCAAATCGTCCGGTTCCCTTCACAGTTACACGTTCGTGAATCCATTTGAATTCAAATGCAAAGCCTCATCCTCGATCGGAGGAGTAATGTCTCGGTTAAGGCCGTCTTTGCCCGCAAGACGGAATATGAATGAATTGAGTATGAGGCGCACGCCAAATGAACTGGCCTTTGCATGTAATCGCGATCAATAGTGCCGTCACACTATAGAATCAGCATAGACGCTGCCGCGATAGATAGAGCGAGACAGCTCCATAAAGCGAATATACTTCGAGTACGTCAAACATTAATGACGATCAGATCGATGTAAACGATAGGTTTGCTCTTAAAATAATAAATATTTTACTTTTGACGAAAAATGAAGAGAAATATTTTATTCGACTGGAACGAACAAAACTGCAAAATGAAATTGCAATGTTGAAAATAACAAACAAAGGAGAAAACAAAACACTCGGTCAGCAAAACGTTACAATATGAGCGGCAATCGCGCGATTCTGTGCGACCGCGTTCGTTCGCGATACAACGTCATCCACGTTACGAGTCGCGGTTTTATCATTGTACCCCTGGTTTCGGGGGTAATGAACTGTTAATGAGAAATGCCTCGCGCTCCCGGAATTTTTTCCACATTCATTTTCGCATTCTGGTGTCACGCGCCTTGCTGGCGAGCGCTTGTTCATTCGGCAATGAGCTTCAACTGTAAATTAGCAACGATGGTATTATGACATTCGTTCCAAATCAAATGCATTACGCGCTAATATGTAGATCAATAGCGGAAACGTGTACAGTCACCTCGTAAAATTTAATTTACATAACTTCGCGGATAAAAATTGACGGATTTTTTTTTATTTTATTTAAACCGTTTAAAAGCCATTTAAAAATTATTTAAATTACGAGTTGAAAAAAACAACAAAAATGTCACTTTTCCATTTTCCATCGGGAATATTTATAACCTCGGGATTTGCGACTTTTCCGCGTGCCGTTATGCGATTTATCTCTATCAGGCAAGCCACCTACGTGGCATCAAAGAGAACGTTTCCTAAGCATGCCGTGGTAGGATCAAATATCGAGGAGAGCAAGCCTCGCGATACGAGCCCCAAGCCAGTCATTCGAAAGTAACTTAAGATCTTGACGCGATCTCCGCCGTGCCTTCGCCGGCTTTCCCCCTTGGGCCGCAGCAACACAGAGGTAACTCGCATTCGGTTTTGAACTTTCCATCTGAAAAACCGGATATAGCGGCGACCGCTTTTTCCTCGTCCACCGCCCGTCGCGAACCTCTCCAGCTATCGGGCTCCTTTGACACCTTTCTTTTTTGTCCGAGAAGAAGAATCCTCCTTCCGATCTAATCTCAACGCGGTGATTTTTCCGCTTCTCTCTCTCTCGCAAGCGCGAGAAGAAAGCGCGCGGCCCCCCTTTTTTATTTTCTACTTTTATTTGTAAAATGTTCGCGTATTTTTTTTTTTTTTTCCTTTTTTTCCATTTTGCGAACATTCTCTCCGCTTTACGGAGCTGCCGCGGCAACAAAACAGGACTTGTTATGAATTTACTTAAGCGAACAAATACAGAAGAATATTGACTCGCAGAGGAAAAAGCACGTTGCGCTATGAAAAGCGAAGCGTCAGTAATCGTAACACATACGCGCACTTTCTTGTATATTTCATCTTCGCCGCGATTAAATCTGATATTCTCCAACCCACCCTTTTCTCTTTCTTCCTCTCGTCTTCGTCGTTTCAGATGTAGTCTCATTGTAGAATCTCGTTATGAATTGAAGAGGCTTTGATCGCGATAACTTTGCGCGTTCCACGTTTTCTTTTTCTCCGGGCTGCTCATATAATAATAACGGATCTCGAAGTCGATCGCCCGTTATATCTTCGCGACTCGACCTTTGAAACGCGCCGTTCTTTGAAGTATTTGGAGTTCCGGGGCATTAATATTTGATGATATCGTAAACGAAACCGAGTGAACGTTAACGATACGAATCGACGATAAAAACGCACACTGGCATTTTCATGAGCTGTTAATTGAATTCGCCCTTTGATGCCTTCGTGCCCTTTTCCGTTTTAATGCTGTCAATAAACCCGATCGTCCGGCAAAGCCGCCGCATTAATAAAGCGGGAGTTAAAAAATTACAGCATCGCGCCGAAACCGTTTTAAACGTGCCGGTTACTGCAAGGACAGCCGGGCTATTGCGTTTGACGTTCTTGAACATCGCTCCTCGCAGCAAAAGACTTTCGATAATGACGCAGGGATACCCCGGACGGACCTATCACAAAAGGCGGAAGTTCAACGCGGCACAATGCGGGACTGGCAACAAAGCGGATCTATGTGCGGAGGCGGTGTTTATTAATTTTGCGCCACTACTTGTTCCCATGTTAAAATGATGTTATACGATGATGCTTATACCTCAACGTCGCGCAACTATACTTACTAACAATGTGATTTTATCAACCTCGCGACTTAATACAGACTAACAATATTTCATGGAAATATTTGCGCCAACATAATTGCGCGAATATACAATACATATCCATGTATGGATGCAATTCTACAATATCGTATTATCGTTCTTCATTATTCAAAACCAGCTGCAAACTTAACTTTCGTCGCAGTTGCGAGTTACGATATGAACAAAATATCACGACGAATAAATAATAATGTAAATTTTACGAAGACGTTTGTAAATTGGAAATAAATAATTCACGAGTATTTTTTACGAGTAATGGCACGAGGCTTCTCGTAATGTGAGTTTTTAAGTGGATTGTTTAACTTAGATATACCCCAACCCTATTGAAAGAGGGATCTATATATATAGCATTACTGCGGAAGTTAGGAAGTAACTATAAGCACAGTTCGCACTTTATGAACTTCGCCAAGTCTCGCCAATCATTACATCGTGTTCTTTGAACGCGGATGGAAAAGCGGCAAAAAAAAAAAGGATTCGCTAACTGGAGTGATTCCTAAGAATAGCATTCTCACGCTTCGATCGTTTCCATTTCACATTATGCGCTAAACGACAACCAACTTAATTGTGCCGTGCACGCTTGCGCCCGCGACGACTCTCCGACGGCGCTAGTCGAGTGTGCTGAAGAATTACTGCGACTTATCAAGGATTTCAAGAAAAATTAAAGACGGAATTGCGTGGTACAACGGTTTCTAACGAGACCCGTTTTCTCGAGTACGATTCCTCTTTGACGATCAAAGGAGCCCTTCTTGAGCAACGAGCTCAACATCCGACCGACTTTTTCATTTCGATTCTCCCAGGAGCCGCCTTTGTTCGTTGCTCGCGATGCCTCTAACGATATCTGGAGAGTCATGGATCGAAAAAAAAAACTCACTATTCCGTTCGCACGTAAGATAACTGCATAATTAATTGCAACTTGTGCGATTAAGGAATTTTCTACAAATAATTGAAACATTTCCAAATTGTAATTGACACTAACAATTCTAATATTGCGCGATTTACTCGACATCGTTACTGTTTAAATCAACATTATACACATTAATCGAATCTTGCTTCTGTATCTGTCCTCAAAAAGTGCCTGAACTTTTTCCGCCGCGCAAAGTACGATCGTTTAGAATTAAATCTAGTTGCAGCATGACAATGCGAATATAAAAGGCCTATTTCCATCCTAATTTTTCCGCCCCACCGATAAAGGCTGCTAAGAGCCATTCTCGATTGAGCCGTGCTATCGTAAACAGCTTCGGGAATATTTAATCCTACGATCGATCGTCGGAAGGAAGCTTTGCAAAAAACGCCTTCCTGCCGCTAAAACGTCTGAGCACGATGAATATTGCGCAAAATCTCAAAGGAGACAACCCACTTTGGGATTTCGCTTGATACGAGGGAGAGAGAACCGCTAAGTGCCCATTAATTAGAAATACAAATTAAAACGAGGTGAAAGTTCGCCACGGATTAATCTCTTGATCATCAAGTATTCATGGCAAACTGCTGGAAGCCTGCGGTCTATAAAAAGCAGTTAAATAAATGTTTAGTAATTAGAAAATAATTGATAAAACCGAAACTGTTTCAAAAAAAAGCTTGAGATAAATAAAATAAACTTCCATAATTATCTACGCATTATTTCTGTTCATTATTTAACTTGCAATATCATGATTGTTTCGCGAAAATGTTTCAACCTTTATAGCGCCGTAGGGCATCTATTTTTTTAATCACAAACATTTTGTTGCACAAAACAATGTATACATTTAATGTTAAACTTGCAGAATACTGATTTCGAGATGTTGTAATGTCTCACAGCAAAAGTTAATAAAATGCATAGTAGTGCTCGATGAAAATCAAACAAAAGTAAACACAGAACGAGCGTCACGGGAGGAGCAAAATGTTTTCGATTTTATTTAAATTCCTGCCAGATCTGCATTTATCCGCGACAGTAAAAGATGCACGTGTCCACTGGGAGCCAGGCCGGAATAGCTCGAAAGCTCTTCATCGGCGCAACATCGGCAAGTATACGCATCGCCGCTTGAGATCTCTTCCGGCCGCATTGCCGCCAATATACGATTTCAACCCAATATTGGCCATAAACGAGCTTCGCCATCACGGAAAGGAGGAGAGAGAAAGAGAGAGAGAGAGCTTTCGAGCTTTCGCTAAAGCGCGGAATCAATTTTGTTGTGCGCGGCGATTCGCGCTCACTGACTCTCAGTATAAATCATTCCGGTGATTCGAAATTCTCGCGCACGCTCTCCCGAAGACATATCGCTCGATAAAAGGATATGAATTAATCGGAATCGCTAATTCAGACTCGAAATTACCATGCTCCTCTCTCCAGCCGATACCGTGCTTCTTATCATTTATCGACGAGCCGCAAAAGGAGGACGCGTTCATCGTGAATTGTCGCATTAACGCGAACTGCGGAAAATGGTTCGCGACATCGATTGCACGTTCCAATCGCCAAGTGGAACGCGCGCGTCCATCATTCCTTGAATCCTTCGATCAATCGCTCTATTAACCCGTAAAGGGAAGTTGTATCTAGTTGTACACGAGCGGCGCGCGGATGAGCGAAGCTTGCAACATCTGTCCGGTTTAGATCGGACAACACTCGCCTCGCACACGTAATTTTTGCCGGTGGCTAATCGCGCGATAAATACTTTCGGGAAATATCGCGGCGCGGCGCGGATCTTGAGGATGCATTTTCGTGCATAAAACACCGGGGCGGACAGCCGGCGGCGACTTAGCCGCCAGAAATATTCCGCGGAGGACTTAAAAGCCCGTTTAGAAGCGTCCATCGGGCCCGGCGGAAAACGGGCGGGAAATACATGGCGCCCGTTAGAATTCCTTTTTCACCCCGCGGGACCACTCGGCGCGATGTTTACTCGTGCGTGCAGTTCGGCGCTCGTTCGAAAAGGAATGAATTAAAGAGGGGGCGAGTCCCTCGGTCCCTTATCGCCTCTTTCGAGCGTTCCCATCCGGCCACGCTTCGTTGCTTCTCGTGTTACCGTCGTGCGTTGTTCTCGCACGAAATCTAAACCGATCGCGAGGCCAGATCTCTAACTCTCGAATTTATTCGCCCGGCCCATGAAAAATGCAACGCGTCAGCATGGAATAAATTTCGTTAAATTTACGACGTCACATCTGCAGATTAAATTCGCGGGGGTTCCGACTTCCTTTTCTTCGCAGCCGCCGCCTCGAAACCATTATTTAGGTCACACTCGCAATCGTTGGAAAACTGCAGACGACCGATGATAAATCCGCGCCGTGACACGGTCCGATGAGTGAAATATTGGGTCGTGTAAAAGATCTTTTCGTCGATTTTGAGGACTGACGAAAAACATCTCAATCAGTTCGCTCGGAGAACCAAGAAATTCTGAGAGAACGGCGAGAAATTGTGAGAAAAAAAATGGACTTATATATTTAAAGCAAGTTAGAATGTGGTATAAAATTATCATTTCTCTGCTGCCGAAAGACAGCTCAATATAATATTCGAAAAATGCAGATGCGATAATTACGATGAATAGACGGAGCGTGACGAGACGGGAGAAGCTCGGCAGAGGATTTCCTCTATATTTGCGGAAGCACGGCCACCCTTTTAAACTAAGTACATTAGTCATCGCGGCATGCGCGCAAGTAAATCCGCCGACCAGAAGATCGCGCGTTGGCTACGTTGGAAAATTAGATTCGCCACTCACCAAATTGAAAGTCACGGTGGTGGTGTACCTGTATCGCTTTAATTCCGGCGGCGGCTAGAAGGATCGACTCTCGTAAATCTCGAGGCGTACTAGTACACGCGATACGAGAGCGCTCGCAGCCAGCACATTGTTTTACAGCGCGCGCAGGCACGCGCGCAACGGCCGGCGTCGCGCGGTCGCTCGAGTGGCGGAAAACGCGAGAGCGCACTGAGTGGATTATGGAGCGCGCGTATTCGTTATATGTAATCTCATAATATTTCTGTTGACGTCCGCAGTTATGCCCGTAGCGTGTACCAACGCCGGTTTGTACGGCCGCGTTTGCAATCCCTCCCACCGACTTGGAAACACACGATGATTTGTGGAGCGTGTCACCTGGTGCGCGCCGATCGTGTCGATGCGCGATTATTTAATCCGGCTTAGGGGGAAAAAAAATCGATCCACTTTTTCATTCGAGATATAAAGTCCAATCTCAATCAAATAAATTAGAATTCTTCGATCGCGCGCGCGCAAAAAGCTTAGGAAAAATAAACTTTTTTCAAGATTTCGCCTTTTATTCAATTCGTAAATCTCAGTGGAAATAAATTACCCGAGTTTCCATTTAGATTTGTAAATTCATTTTAAATTAGATCTTAAAATTAATTCCGTCTTAAACCACTGATTAAACTAATGCCGACATTGCGGAAGCAACGCCAATAACCAATGTGGAATACGCAACAGCGACCAAATGATGCGAGAAAATGGAGAGATAAAATAATAAAGATTGCCTACCAATAAAAGTTACTTTCGTTGCTGAAGCGTCGCTGAAGAATATGCGATAAACTTTCGAATTCGCAAAACAAGTTGAATAGCGCGAGCAGCTCGAGCGGAACTCCCGTATTCACTATTTTTGCGAAAGTTCGGAGTAGAGAATGGAGCCGTTTCCCATCGTCCAGGAATCCCTTCGATTAATCTTTTATTGCATACCAGCGCGGCGCCCGCGCTGCACAATGCAGGACGGCGCAAGAACCGATAATGCGCCCGACTCCGTTAATGGATCGTCATATCTGCTGTCCTTTTTCGACACCGCTGAATTATGTATGCCGGTCGATACACGTGCGCGCAAATCAGAACATTAAGAATAATACACCAAGATGCGTCCCGCGGACGCACGTATACACGTATACTTTTAAACCCAAGCTGATAATTTCCGGCGGATGAGTAACGGCACGCGCTGAGAGGTTTCCGCAATATATTTCGTTATACGTCCCCCGGTTAGAGCTTCCGCTTCGACGGGACGTTCGCTCGAGCTTTATCGCCAACGGACTTCCAATCGCAATGAAACTTTTATTTCAGGACTCCGATATCAACGGTGACCCGAACCGTGCGGCTCCTCATTGTCTCTCGCCTTTCTTTATGCAAAGACTCCGTGAGATTTGCTCGTACCGCGCGTGCACTCTGTCGACGCCATATTACACGTTGGAGATGCGACACGACGGTGTCGTCTTACCGTAACATTTTAATACGTATGAACACGATGACTCTCTTTGGCGTTCTCTCTCCCGTCGCCAGCTCTTTCCCGGAATGCTGAACTTTCTCATTATGGGGATATTCGTGCTTCGGATAGAAAAAGCAGCGGCGACGTCCGATTGTGCCGCATCGCCTTCTTGATTACAGAGTTTCATCTTTTCTAAGAAAACGTCGACAGAAATTCGTGACGAATACATGTGAAAAAAAGTATTCGCCTCATCTCCGTGCATTTTCGACATATTGGCGAGTTGATACAAGTATATTGATATGAATCCGATAAAGTAAAATAAGTGCCCGAAATCGTGCAGCAGAATAAAAAAAAATTGATAAAAATACTTCGAAATTGACTTTTGATTCGACCCGTGAAACACGATAAATAAATAATAGCTGTGTTTATTAAAACTGCATTTTCTCACGAAAAATGCACGATGTTTCAACGAGCTCAAGGCTATTTGTAAAACGGATGGCACAGTAGTGAATAATAGATTATAAAATAATCATTATCGAGTTAAAACGTTGCAAACGCGCGCGCGTGCACTTTCGTTCGGAGTCTCTAAATATAATCACCGGGTAATCGATGTAAACCGTCGTGGATAGCGACCGCAGGAACGAAAGTTTCACTTCGACGGCGGAAAGACGAAGCATCCGCAGAGGCTGAAGGTGGGAAAGGGTAAAAGGAGTCAGAAATTACGACCGAATCTAGCTTGGCTTTTCTACTTCCTCCATCGTTGGCCTCTTTTCCGCTTCCGACCCGCGAGAATGGCGAGTCTTTCGGTAATATAACATTAACCCGCTATCGAAGTCCCGTGACCCGAATCGTTCGGACCTTTTTGAAATCGTCTCGTTTCCGTTAAATATTCCTTTTCCCGAATGAAGTTCTCGCGAGGGATGAATAGGGCTTAAGTACCGTCTCCACCCTCTATCGACTTGCCTCTACTTCCGAATTGAAAGTCTGCATTTTTCTACCCGTACTCTCGAGGGACGTTATCTTACTTTCCGAAAGCGAACCTAGGTTCGCCGGCCGACAATGGGAAGATCCGAAATGTTCCATTTAAATTTTGCCGTAAAAATTTCGCTCCCCTCCTCCATAACTATGGATGTATTCAAAGCGAAAGCGGATTAGTAGTAAGCGGTTACTACAAAAGTCCCGCCATACGCATAAGTGAACACGTGAAGATGAGGGTCTCGAAAAAATTTTAAGAAAACTAGCTTCCCCGAAAGAGCTCTTGAATGATTTCCATTTAATAAGGAAGAAGGTACGTCCAAGTCCACGTGTCTTTTACTGGCTTATCTTACCAAAATTAAATGAATATCAAAATTTAGCACAATCTTAATTTTTCCTTCTTTGTAAACTTTTTACTTGCCATTAAGTAGATATAAAAAATAAATTTAACATAAAATTAATAATTTCGAATTTAAAATGAATAATTACATGTTTCTGAAGCCATTAACTTGTAAGATAAATGCTGAGTTTTAGCGCGAAATCAATAATTTTATTTATTCTGCAATTATCCGTAATAAAATTCGCGAATGAAAATCAAAATCAAAAGATCAAAATTTAATGCAAATTAATAATTTCACGTTTATTCTGTTTTTTCAGGCGCTAATTATTATTACTCCCATTATAACAAGTCAGTTTGTACGTCCACACGTTCTCCGAGAACAAAAATAATTTGTCAATAAATTGTATATATATATTCTTAACTTATTAACAACTGATTATCATCTTCCTCATCTTGATATAATTTCGTAATATATGCACAACAAATTTTAAATAAGAACGCGCGTGCACTTAATACACGTGAATTAGTAAGCTGACATTAAAACGAAGAAATGAATAAAAGATGAAAGACTCTTCTTTTCTCAGAGCGAAACTTTCTGACACGTGTGCGCAAAAATACGATTAACAGGGAATACATCAAACCAGCCGGTGGCAGCATCTCACTCGGAATCACCCCGTCGCTGCAGAGCAAAGCCGCTTTACGATCGCGTTTCACCAGGAAGTGATCGGTCGGAGGATTTCGAAGGGCATCGACGAGCAAGGCGGAAACTTTTTCATCCACTCTGCGAAGCAGGCTGAATACGACTAAAGAAAGCGATGGGAAAGCAGACGGGACGATAAGAGAAGGACGGGAATAGGCACACGGGGGGTGGAACCCGTCAGCGGATTACGTAAATTACGAAGAGAGCTCGGAAGAAGAAACCAACCAACTTCGTTCCGGAGGACGTCGACTGCGCGACTCCAAGAGGACGACGTCGAGTACGTAGAAACGAAGACGGCACACTTCTTCTCGGAGAGACGAGCGGGTAGGACGAGGCTGGTGGCGCGGAAGGAAAGAGACGAGTCTATCCGCGTGTCACCGCGATCGATTTAATGAGAAAAATGTTAGGAGCCGCCCAGAAATCGACTCTCGGAGAGAACTCCAAGTCCTCTCTCTCTCTCTCTCTTCGTCCTCGCGAAAGCCTCCTCCATCGTCCTCGTTCGCGGTCGTTGTCGTCGTCGTCTTCCTCTTTCTTTCCCACTTCTCCCTCGTCACCTCTTTAGAGTCTTATAGTCTTTTTGCCACCGCCGCCGCCGCCACCGCCACCGCCACCGCCGCCGCCGCCGCCGCCGCCGCCGCCGCCGCCGCCGCCGCCGTCGTTGCTCTACGGTATTCCGATATCGGTATCGCGTGCTGCTCCGCGAGCTCACTTTCAGTGAGTTTCGATCCATTAAACCTCGCGGGAGGTCGTCCGGCGATCTCTCGAAAGCTCGTGAAAAGCCGGACGTACTGAGTCAAGGAAAAGGGAGGACTCTCCTCTTCCCGAGCTTTTCCAGACTTTCCTATCATTTCCACACTGTCTCGCAGCGCTTCTTACTCAAGCCAGCGCGAGCTCGCATCGAAGCCGTAGCACCATAGACCCTCGCTCGAACAACAAAGGATACACGCTGCAATCGCGGTACTCTTGAGACGCGAAGCGCTCTGCGTTTCGACGTATCTCGAGATACAGCTCGAGAACCTTGACAAATATCTTTTCATCCGTTCACGAATCTATCTTTACCGTATTTATTTCTTAAGAAACGAAAAATAAACGAAGAAGTGTTACTCGACGATCTGAGGATTGATAAGACTCGCGGAGACTCGCTTCAACTCCGCTACACTGGATTTTACAACCGGATTCATCGTGCAACAATGGAACGTTCGGCTCGTTCGATGAAAAGTTAAGACGTTTTGCCGAGCGAGACTCCTAGCTTCTAATTCGCCGTCGGTATCTTTTAATAATTATGAACGGCGCAATGCGCGTGTGTAACGGCGACGCGAGCAATCGGATCGTCGGAGGAGGCGAATTGAAGACAATTAAGGATTTCGAAGCGACGGATTACCCAGAAGTCGTCGTAACCGGGTAGAACGACTGCTCTCCGGCGCGCACGGAGCAGCCAGGCCCATTCAACGCGACGCTGCTCTCTCTCCTTCGGGGCAATTTCACGCCCGGGCGCACATCCTGATTTCATTGAATTATTCGGTGCGTGAATCGCGGAGATAGTTCGTGACAACCTTCTCTCCGCGGCTCTTTGCCTTCTACGCCAGGCACACGTTGGATCGTGCACGCTAGGGCTCGCGAGCGCAGCTCTCACTCTCTCCGGCTCCAACGACAATGGTGCTCAACGTCGGCCACGCGATCACTCGAAGGACCGGCGTCATATTTCCAACCGCACTGACCGCGCGCGAAACGATGCAGCATTACGAGGGTCGCGGTAAATTTCTAAGTGGACCATCGAAACTTTCTTTCCCGACCCGACGCTAGATGTAACGTAGATAAACGAGGGGATGGAAGTTTTGCTCGGGCGGGCGGGAAAAGTTGAGAGGCACTGTCGTAGTGCACGTAACACACGCAACAGCCGCACATACGGATCCACCGTGGCGCGCTCACACGCACACAGAAACGGTCCGCCGGATTCTCCAAATCTGTTTTTCTGCTTTTCTTCTCTCCGTCTTTTCTCCCGCCCCGCCCTCGTCCGCGGGTCTTCCTTCCTGCGCCGCGCGGCAGTTCCTCCTTTATACGATCCTGAAAACTTCCGCACCACCGGCGCGACGCCTCTCTTCCTTCACCGTTTTCATTCTCCCTTACAGCAGCTTTTCTTCCTTCCCCTTTGCCTACTCGTCGTGACGTTTAACGGTTCCTCGCGTCGCGCACGGCGAGCGCGGCAGAAGGGCGCACGAAACTTGGGCTTCTCGGCCGGCGATAAAAGAGTCTCGACACTCGGCGGCGACGATGCTCTCTCGCGAAACATCAGATAGTCAAATAACACAGCGAGCACGCGAAAGTGACGCGTTCTCATTTCCTTTTTACGTATTTATCGTCGCGGCGGCAACGTTAAAATATTCTTTACGTGCTCGATCAGTGATGAACCGAGGCACGCCGAGGCACACCGAAAGAGGAAGAATAAATTATGTGGCAAAGTTAGCGGAACACGAGGCAAACGGTTGAGGTGCGGGCGAAGAAAGATCGATGAGAACGGAAACGAGAAAAGAAGTATCAGGGACTTTTCGACGAGCTTGTTATTGATTCTCGGCCCTTTCCGCGATGATAAATACAACACACGCGAGCACGGCCGTGAATCCGATGAACTCGCGAGGATTTAACTGATTGCGTAGAACTTGCATGGCCGTTGCGCCAAGCTCCCTCCGTTTCTCAGCGATATTCGGCACGAATTCGTTTTCCATTTCGCTAAAACGTCGGAGTCGACGAGAAGCGCGATCGGGTATCGTTTTCGACAAAAGCCGTCGACTTATCTTCTCGAGAATTCATCCCGCGAGATCGATGTGTAGCCGAGCGTTTCTCTCTTTTACGATTCCGAAAGGATTTTCAAATTGGCGAATGAAGAAAATGGATCCCAGGTGGGGCGACGAAAATAGACGCGGCGAAAGTGCCGGCACGTCTCGAAGATGTATACATTGCGCACAGTGAGGTGTTCTACTTCGCAGTCGAAACGTTATTGCTCGTGGAATCGTTGGCGTGCCGAGATGCAAATGGAACGCGAATGTATACAGTCGAAAACTGCGCGGCGTGACGTAGCTACTTAGACGTGAGATAAAAAAAACGGTCGAGCACGAATGCAAAAAGCAGCACGGTCGTATCGCGCGAGACGTAACGCAAACACGCGAAAGTGAATCACAGCCCCGAGTCTCGAGCCTCGTACAAGTTTACCGAATAATTTAGCCGGGAAGGAAAATTTTACGACGCGTAAACATAAAGTATCTCCCATTTGCGAAGCGCTTCGGCCGCGTCGCCGAAAATCGCGCTGGAATTTCGCTTCGCCGTTCGCGGCCGTAAATTCTCTCGGCGGCGGCAGCGCCAACGGCGGGAATAATGGTTCCGAAAATTCGTAAGAATTTTTTTTTCGCCGAGTACGAGCTAGTCACTTTTACGCGAGGGAAGACTCGCTAATATTCGCGGCGCAACTCTCTCTCTGTTACCGGATCCACCGTTGCCGTTCCACCGCTATAACCGCAACAGATACGAGCTCGGTCGCCGGCATAATTGCTACGCCAAATCTCCCGTGCGCTGTATAACGCTAACCCGCAGAGTCTATTCATCGCGTAACGCCGCGTCGCGTGCTAACCTCGCAAAAGCGCGAGATACTGCGTGCAGTAAGAAGACAAATTTACGGGGCAGTTTGAGTCAAGGTGATTCCCCCCCCCCTCCCCCCGCCTCTCTCTCTCTCTCTCTCTCTCTCTCTATCGGCGTTTCATCTCGCCGTATAAAACTTGGAAACCGCCTAACAGCGGACCGCAAAACAGTTTTTTTTCTTTTCTCTCGACCTTTTTTTCTCCCCTTACGCGCGTAACCGGCCAACTTTCGTAGTCAGTAAAATATTTTGTAATGGTTTTACTTACGTCCGAGATTTATAAGGCAATCTTGCAAACTTTTAATTCTCAACCGCTGCCGGTACGTTTTGATTCCCTCGCCCGCAGCTGTCCCCGAAGATCCCCCCGCGCGCGTAGTCTCCGCGCGCTAGTACTCTCTTACCATTTCAATTTCTCTCCGAGAGTATTATTAGTTCAGTCTATGACTTGGGCAAAAATTCTAACGGTAATGCTTAGAAGTTCACCGGAGAGCACGAATATACTGGAGCGACGAGAACGGAAAGCGGAATTCGTTCCGATGTAAAAACGGCGAGCAAAAACTTTTATCTTTAACTCTGACGTTCTATTTTCGAGAGGATGCAAATGTTTATAATAATAATGCGCACGGCGCGGAGCGACGTGATAGCATTTCGCAAATAGTTCGCGGCGTCTCTATCTCTTCCGCGCGGGTGCGAAGCGTCTCGAGCTTCCGCAACGCATTAAACATTAATAATGCGAACCTGATTTCGGATGCGCATTAAATCACTTCAATCGCACGTAATACAAAGTAAGGATTCGCGCGACTCGTATCATAGTTCCCGATGCAGTTCCCCGACTCCACGTAACCCGGGATGACGTTTCGAGGTGAGCGAGACTCGACGGCGGCCAGGTACGAATGCAAATTCCGAATCAGACGCTATTATGCATATCAGGTAGCCGCGGCGCTCGTGACTCTCCTCTCATAAGTTCTTTGGTTACCAACCGGCCGACCCCACCTCTGCGTTCTTTCAACGCCCCGTTTCCACCCTGGCTCTCTCTCTCTCTCTCTCTCTCTCTCTCTCTCTCTTTCGCCCATCCGCTCATCCTCCGCAGGGAGAAACGACACTGCGGAAACTTCGCCTCCTTCCGAATTTGTAATCCGACTCTAACTTTGATAAGGAATTTACATTTGTAAAAAGCCATTCGGGATTGAATTCCCACGGGTCTAGTGGCGTCTTGTAGCCACCGCGGGAACAGAAGAAATATTGAGACGGGAAGAGACCGAGGAAAAAAATAAATCCTCCTCCAGACCCGGGAAAATATGAATCGCGAAAAAAAGGAAGAAAAAAGAAGAGAAATGAAGACACGCGCGCGTGCGCGCGATGTGAAATCAAGCCAGTCTCCGCAATGCGATAACGATTTAATGAATGATTTGCATCACAACAGCTGGAAAATTGAGCATGCAGAAAGGATCGCCGCGGTAAAAAGGAACGTGGGAGAAAGCGACGATTTGCTTAATCTAGCGAGCTTAGCTTTTTCCCCTTCCTCCGATAGCACGAGAATGGCTTTTGACAAACGGCTGACTTATTTCGCCCGAGCACGGCCAAAGAACGGCGGTTCACGTCAATCCGCAAGCGTTGTTAGAATTTTAACGCCGCTGAAAACCGGTCGCGCAATATTCATTCCGTCCAGTTGCATAATAAAAACAGATATAGACAAATATTTCATTGAAAAGCGTTGGATTAATAATACAACATTAATAAATACATCGCGCGTTGTAGCAACGAATAATATTGATCGCGTACTAATAATAATAAATGGAGCAGCGCACGGGCGAGTTTTGAGATACAGTTCTGTCTTCATTTGTTCTACCGCTAGTATTATTACTGCACAGTTAGCGTAAATCCCTTTTTAAGCTTCTATTTATTGACTCGCGGTGCCAAGCGGAATTCCATATCGCGGCGAAACGCGAACGCAGTAAAGGGAATTTGCGTGCATGAAAGGCCCATGCGCATCATATACGTGAGTCGCGAGCGCATTCTGATTACTACGAGAGATAACCGCGTTTTCGCGTCGGTGGGAAATACAATTTCTAGGCATCTCCATTATAACCCCTCGTCGTTCGCGGGACAAACATCCGCGCACGAGCGCGATCACGATCCGACGAGCGAGACACAAGCGGATTTTGTCGATCGTGATCGCAAGATTCTCCGCAAAAACGAATCGCCGCGAATTCCCATCGGGCCGGAAACGACATGGATTCCGAATCAATCGCCGCATTCCCGGCTGCTCCGGAAATAAAGTGATTGTGCGCGAAAAGCGAGTTACTCGGCGCGTTAATCGAACGCTATTTTAATTCCCTTTCACGGGAGAACGCCGGAAACGCCGGGACCATAGATAGACGCGCTAATTACGGCATCGGTTCTGCGCGCTCCGCCGATAGAAACTCCAAGCTTGAAGTTTAACTGCGATATCTCCTGATACATCCGCCGGTCGTTAGTTATCTCGCGGTACAGTGATTAACAATTCGTATCACTAACAAGAGCAAAGGCCGGGCTGCGACGGTTGCAACGGGAGATGGCCGACACTCGGCAATTTGATTGCTATCGCTTCGTGATTTCCGAGAATTTATTTCCACGACGCTAAGCGCGCGCGCGTAATTTGCAGAATTTATTTCGCGTCGATTTCGCGTCGAGATTTTCTTCGCGTGTTCGCGGGGAAACACCCGGGAAGCCGGACTGTGTGCGCTGATGAAAAAACACTCGACGACGACCGCCTGTCGCATCGACAAACTCAACAGGCACAGAGAGCAGAAAAAAAGAATTTTTATTCCCTACCGTCGTGCGTTTTCGCGCGCGCACACACACACACACACACCAGCACGGACGGTAAATTCTTGGTAAATGAAACGGGAGACTTTTACGATGATTTCCCTTTCGCCGAGTCTCTCCGAGGGATCGGTTCCCGTCCTGATTACAATTGACAGGTCGGTCACGTAGAGAGAGAGACTATCGCTTTGCGCTCGCCGATTAGGTCAACGAAAGTGCATCGATTCACCGCGGCTTCCCGGTTACTTGCCTCTCAGGAAAGGCGTATTAGACGAAGTGGAAAATGTCGAGGAGCGACGAAACGGAGGAGGGGAGCGAGAACTTGGCCGGTGGAAAGGTGCGAACGACGCGGCTTCGGAAGAGAACGGCGGTCTCTTCCGGCGTTCTTCCTCTTTCTACGCCGTTCTTCTCTCGAGAGAAGAACGCCCTCGTTTCGTCCCTCAAGACGTCCCCCTCGTCAGCGCGCAGGATAGTCCATTCGTACCTAACTGTTTCGCAAGCCCCATTTACGGCTGCGCTCGCGAACCGAAATGCTCTTATTTCCTCGGTAGTAGTCGTGCGAAAAGAGACGACGAAGTAGCGACCATGAGAGTGATAACAGTCGACGACAACGACGACTGCACGAGCCTTTCAATGGTAATCCTAGCCGCGGCTGAAACTATTTCGACTACCCGACTCGAAGCATCACTTTGGACTTTTGCCTTCTCCCTTTCGGTCTCTCTCTCTCTTCATCAATCGCGACAAACATCGCGAGTTGATTTACTTTACAGAACAATCACGAATCAAAGGCACGCAAAAAAACGTTCAAACGTATCGTTAAATTTTATAATTTAATAATAAGAGTGTATTGGTCGTTTTGTTGTTGAATCGCGCATTTTACAAAGGGCTTTATCCCAAAAAATGCCAAAATTGAATTTTCGCTGCACGCAATGCATTTCTTTTTACACAGACGCGCAATTTCAGCCGTTTGTATAACGGCAGTAATGGAATGACACAGTAATAGAATGCTTTTACTGCAGTTATATTAATGCCACCGAATGGTTTTTTATATTTCGGAAAACAAAAAGAAATTTTGTTGGCGAGCAATATCCCGCGTAAAATAATTGATTCAATTATAGTTTCTCCGCGCGGATTTCTCAACAACTCAATAACGAACACCGTAACTTAATAACACGATCGCGCTTAATATTCCGCATTATTATATTTCCGTCAGGCTTATCGCCCGCATCAGTGCCGTATATATTGAACGATCGCTCCTTAACGCTGTGTACACGGCTCGATACGCGCCGGCAATGTTGGGCCAAGCGATAAAGAAAAATGAAATTTTTACATAACTCGTTATCGTCTAGTCTGCTATCATTCACTGCAAACATCATCGTTCTTCTCGTTATCCGCGCGGTAAACAATTTATCCGTCTTACGTAACGTAGCGGTAGCCGTTTGCGCAGTTTCCGCTCGACCGACCGTGCGCTGCATCGCGAATATAATTCGTCGACTCGAAAAAAGAGGAAGGACACCGGCGGACATCCTGCACGCGCGCGCGCGCGATTACGGAGCTTTTCGCGATAAATCAGCCATTGCGTAAAGGCGGAAAAAAAAGAATAAAACTTGTTAAACGAATGGACGGATGACGGCGAGGAAGAAAGAAAAAAAAGAAAGAAAAAATGCCACTGGCAATGCGAAATATGACGTTCGACTGTCCGCCGCGATGGAGAGAAAGAACCGATGCAGAACTCTCTTTAACATCGTTTACAGCGGATGCGTGTGCGCGCTGGCACTCTTCCACCATTTTTAGTAGCTCCCTTACGCGGTTCTACGCAATTCTATAACTATCTCATCTCCGCGTTCACCCCCCCCACCCCCCTCCTCACCCCCCAATCTAACCGCTCTGTGTCGCGTACGCTTTAATTCCCTGCTTTCTTCGAGCGGCGCGCGAACACACGACGCGCAAAAACCGTGCGAAAAGCAACGGGACCGGGATGAATGCTGCGGCGGAAACGCTAGCAGCCGGTCGGCGTGCGCTGAGTAAATCCCACTTAAATGAATATCCGTCGGTCCGGCTCACTCGGGTCACTCTCGCGAGCGTGTTTTAATTTGGTCATAGCCCGCGTTCCATTAATAAACTCGGCCCGGCCAGATAATACCGTCGCGCCCGGTCATCGCTGCGAAAGAATGCGCGTGATTTATTCGATAATAAATGAGGGTCCGAACAGTTGCCCCGCCGAAATCGTGAAAGGCCATTTTTTGCACCGCCCGTAAATTATCGGTATTCAAATCCGCGTAAATCAGTGAGATATAAGAAACTTCTTTAATGTTGCATAACGCGTGTCGATTTCTAACAAACAAATAATTTATCGAATAACCCACCACGTGAATCAGTACGCAAAACCGCGAATAGAAAAATTTCAATTTTTCACAATAATGAAAAAAAATTCTTCGTAAAATCTCTTCACATTTTTTTCAGAAAAAAATACACAATTCTGTAGAAAATACAATCGTTCAAATTATTTATTAATAGTTTAGTTTGTGTTTGTGTGCGATTACACATATGCGTGTGAATAGTAATTTTGTTAAATTATTATATTTATTTTATTGAATAATCATAAAATACTGTGAAGCAGCTCTTATTCAAAATTTCACGTTTCAACGATTCTTTTAATCTCTCATCTGCTTCCTGCAGGACGCATAGATTAACATATGCCGCGGCATTTGAAACGCAATTTCGCATTTCAAAACAAAGGGTTGATTAATTCGGGAAAATTCGGGAAACGCGCGTACATGAATACGCGATGATCCCGCTCACTGATTTTTCAATAACGCGAATCGTCGATACAGAATGCCGATTAATCATCGTTACCATTTAATATAATAAGCATACCTTAACGCGGGTAGAAGAGAGGCGAATAGAATCCGTTAGAAATTCAGCAAAATTAAAGTACGGCAAAGAGCGAAAGCGGGAACAAACGGATTCCCCTATAATTCCGACAAAAGAACCGCGGCGAGTCTTATCAAAGTATTCTCCTTGTATACCCGAAATTAATTAAAATCTTTCACCGTGAGCACGAGGGCAACGCGCGCGGCTTCGCAGGAATGACCTCGGGCAAAGTGACGGAGGGGGGAGAGGGTATCCAGCAGAATTTCTCGTCTTCCCTGCCGGCGCGCTAGCGGCAAGCCGGAGCGGCGCCGGAATGAGGGCGAAGTCCCCGAAGGTAGGACTAGGTACTAGGAACATTTCGTAAACGGGCCGGCCGTTTGCCCGATGCATTCGTCCGTATAATTTGCCTATGCGGTTCTGTAAATTCTTGGTGACTCTCGCGGTGCGACTATCTAAGCGCATATATGTGTATCTGTCTCCTTCCGCTTCCTCCAGCGCATATATACACGCCAGGCGCAACGCGAATTTATCTGTCGGAGACATTTCACCTTTGACGAGCAGCAACAGCAGCAGCAGCAGCAGCAGCACGATCGTCGCTATCTGCAAGCGGACGGATGTCGTTGCGGGAAAGAAGCGGCCACATTCTCCCCCTTCCGGCGCGCACGCGCGCCCTCACTCGTATCGCCGCGCCCGTATGTAAGTTGTACTCGGCGTTTTTATCATTCTACTTTTCTTCTTACATGCACTTCAGAAAATCATAGATACCGGATACGTACAGCTCCCACAAGACGGATATAAAATCTAACCAGCTTTGTAGTCGCGGATTGTAATACGTTCCTTCGGTCAGCGGTTGTTCTTGTTAGCAATTTATTCGAGAAAAATCGCAGTGCGGGTTAAAGAAAAGTATCAAATGGACATCGATCCGTTCTATTCATTCTATTCGTTCTATTCATTTCTATTCATCGAAATCAAGCAAACTATCGAGGGAATAGAACGGTCTCGCAAAACAAAACGTCTTGATTATTGGAGAAAAATTCTTGTTGACAAAAAAAGCTGCACTTTTAAAAGTTCATCATAAAACTCGTCACAAGAAATGCTAACAATTGCTCTCATGTTTTTACATTATTCTCCGTACTGTACAAATTTTATTATAATATTAATAAGCATGCGGCTTTGTAGATATAGAATAAAGTTCATAATTACGTGCAGTCATAATAAAATCATTCTCTATATCACCATACAATTCCACAGAGCGCTATCGGGCCGAGTATCAAATAATTGATGCCTAACACGCAAACCGTAATGACATTTAATAAGCCAATTAATATTTAACCATAAAATATAAATACAAGAGAGATTAAATTAGAATATTTCAATTTTTCCGCATGCGCTATTGATTGCGACGCAACGTATGCAAGTCAGAGTTGATCGGATATTGAGTTCCACAACGAAAAGGTCAGCAGAAAAATAGACTGCAATATCCATTTTGTATGCACGTTCGAACACGCCGACCGAGTCGACCCTTGCTTTGATTTCGTTAATCTGCGTGAAACCGCTCGTTGCAGCTCCGTCAGAACATCGAATTTCATTTCTTGATTTCGAATTCGCGTCACGCAATAGTTACCGAAGGAATCAGAGCGACGGGAAATGAAAGAAAAACCGGGGATGCGATTTAGACAAAAGGCGCAACGCAAAGCAGCGCGGTGTTCCTTTCGTCGCGTATCAAGCCTCCAATTTCACTCTTTTTCTCCGTGTCTGCGGCATAGCCTTTTCCATTTTCTATCACGGTTTTGTTCGCGATACAGAATAAATATTAACATTGCCGAGGCACCGGTTGCATCCAAGTTAGAAAGTCAATTCGCAGTTTCAAACGATGTATTTTCTTTATCGACTTTAACGTGGCTTTTCAATGACTGTATGAACGATTTCATACGACTGAATTGATATGAACAAATTGACTATTTTTTTATTTACTCTCTCTTCCTTTTTCTTTCCCATCGCGTTTCCATTCTCTGTCCTCTTGTGTCCTTCGTAATATTTTTTAAACGAGCGACAAATCGCGATGCTTAATATTACAGCGTTAAATTAACATTATTGTTGAAGATTGCATTATCATTATAATTACATAACACAGTGAATCATAAATGCACCGTGGACATTTTTACGCAATAGTTTTTAAAACTGTTTATGTCCGTGGTCGCGCGCAGAACAATTTTAAATTGAGAAATATTTTATGTAATAATAAAATATAACATAGCGCGAGAGTTTTCCAACAAGACGGGTTGTTATTTCAACGTTTTGGCGTATTTCCCGAGCTCGAAGGACTGCAATGTCGCATACGCTGGCGTTTAGTTTTCAGGCCGCAAGCCCGATATACGAGTAATCCCCGTTCGCAGGCTGCTTTATAATCGCGCGCGGGCAGCTGACGCCAAGTTTATTTCACACCCGGTATTTATCGGTTCGAAGAAAATCGTAAACCGCGACCATAGCTTTAGCCACCGGTAATATAGCGGGTGCCAAGGCAACGTTCGGCGAATCGTTAGAAGAATCGATATTCTTCGCCAAGTGTTCCGACGATGCAAAATCGATCGGCGACGCCATTTTTTTTCGTCATAAAATCCCCGAGAAAATCCTGTCTCAACATGTACTCTAGAAAATGTGCTTTTCCCAAAACACTTGAACATTCCGCGTATTTTATAGCTGATGCCTTTTTAATTGAGACGACGATTTACTTTGATTCGCTCGTAAATTAAACTAATCTCTTTAGATTATTAGATTATACACGTAAATAACACGTGTAATTACCATCTGATTCGATTCCGCGTCGGCATTGTATCGAGAAAACAGAATGAATATCGAATTTATATAATGTCTTATTTTTATCATGTACGAACATCGCGCCGTGAGATAATAAAAATTCTTTTCGCAAGAAACATTATTGTCTCACTACACGTAAAACCGGAAGGAAAAATATGCGAGACTGTAGAGCAAAATTTTGACAATACTTTTGCGGAAATCTCTGAACGCAATCTCATTACAATGCCCGTAACCATGCTCCGTGGTAGGATCACTATTACGCGCGATGTTATTCCCGAGTTGAAATCCTTCCCGTTGCAGGGAATATTATTTTCAGACGTGTTTCTCCTTTGCGCCATTTGCCGCAGCACTCGCGACATTATTTTTTGCGGATTTTGCAGCCCGGGCAGACGGCAGGAATTATAGGAGTAACCTTCTTACTAACAAAAGTAACAGCGCGCGTGCATCGCACACGCATTTCCTACTTTTATGTGCATCGCGTCATATATAGAATTATATAATATATAGAAAGGGTTGTACGATACAACCACGCGCAAAAGCCATTGTCCATTTCGGTCTATTACTATTACACGGGATAATCGTCTAATTATCGATGAATGAATGTAGTACGCCACAATGTATTGCACGATAGCCAATCGTCATTATTATGGATTTAGGATCGTAATATATCGAAAAATGAAACCTGGCGGAGATAAATCTATTCGAGCGTGTGCTTTACAATCGCAATGCATTTCGCCTTTTGTCTTCGTCGATTCATTGATTCAATTATGGCGAAGACATGTGTCTCTATTACAGATCGAGCGGATCATTGCAAAATCCTGATAACGACAAGGATAAATTTACGACGCACAGCTGAAGAAAAAGAGAGAGAGAGGAATTCAGATCTCAATGTTATCTCGAGTCCGGCTGTAATACCGGACAGAATGCCCAGCCGAGTAGGTCGAGACCAGGTAGACGCACCTCGGTCCACAGCCTCTTTCACCTCCCGTTCTCTGCAACCTCCAACCCTACCTCATATTCAGACATAAACGGCCGTGCTCGCCTCGCTGCGCGCCATTACGGTGTCCCGGGGGCCAAAACTTCGCGAAAAATGCTTGAATTTATGCTCGCCTTCGCTCATCTTCTACCTTGCTCTTTCTCTCGCTTTCTATGGACCCTCCCCGCATCCCCGCCGTCTCCTCTCTCGCCCCTGGTATCCCCATCCCGTCCCGCCATCCGTCTCTTTTTCCACTTTCTGTTTGGCCGTTCTACGTGAAACTTAACCCGACCACCACCGGCAACGGGCTGCTCTCCGCGAGTTCGGAAATTATTTGCCGCCGCCCATTGTTCCACGTCGTTCCTCCACCCTGGGCTATTTATTATTATCCGCTATCGAGTGCATCGCGTGCCTCCCCGCGATCCTCACTATCTAGTTAAGTGAACCTGAACTTTCTCTTCTTTCCGTCGGCACTTTCTTATCCCTCAGATGCTACACCTAACGATCCAACTTTCGCGAATTCATCGATGTTCTTGAAATTTCCAAAATGTTGCGAGAGTATTTATCTTAAGTTGAAGAACAATCAGCTGTCGGACTTGTTGAAAAGCAAAATTATTTAAGCAAAAGCGATATTTAGCGTAACTAAAAATATCGAGTAAAACTAATCTGTTAATTTGTGCTGATTTCTTTTTTCTCTAAATCTTATCTGAAAACATCGTAGCGCCTTTCAGATTATTATGTCGTCTCAGTGTCCGTGTCTTCATTTTTCCCAAATTCCCCGGCCGCATCTACATTTTAATGTTCGAGATAGGTAACGAGGGCGCGTCTCTTGACGTTATCGTTTATCGAAATCCATAACAAGGCGACGTGACGCGGATATAGAGGGACTCGCGAGCGGATGTTCCACGCCAGTAAGCGCCGTGGACCAGTTATACGAACCGGGGGGAGAGGGGGCGGGAGGGGATGCACCTGTCGGTATCGTTTGCCCCGAGAGACGGTGGATGGATCGGTGACGCCCATCCGGGTTTATTCAACGCGATCCCGCGGCATCGTTTAAACGATATCTTGTAATCCGCGTATTAATTGCCACGACATGGCAAGCGGTGAGGCGGAAGAGGGGGCTTTCGCGCGACATCGCGGTATCTGCACTTTCGGCGACACAGGCTAGTAAAGTTTCCGCGGTGCCGCTTGCACAGGCGAATGCCGCTACAGCTACCATTGCCGGTTATTACTCATTCGTTAATCCAGGCACGTCCCAAACGATATACTCGCCTACTCGCGAATCTACGAGCTCCCGTTCGTATACGTGTGTATTACGTATGTATGTGCGTGTGTTCTCTTCTCGAAACTAGGTATGAGTCTAGCCTGATCGACCCCACGTAATACGGATGCGCTCTGCCTCTATCTCGAGGTACATCGAGCACACGTTCTGGCGTATATCTGTGTGTGTGTGTGTGTGTGTGTGTGCGCGCGTGTGTGTGTGTGTGTGTGCACATACGACATCACCGGTGTGTCATCGATACGGTCCATGCTGCACCTAGACGAGCTACACGAGAGATTCATCGGTAAGACCGCTAGTGTAGACAGGAGGGAGAAGGAATCCGACGAATTAAGCTCCAGAAATCTGTACTCCAAAAATAGAAAATTTTAAACGCAATAATCATATTTGATAAAGAGATATACGATATTATTAAAATCAGGTCAAACAGTCTACGTAAGAAATCCCAATATAGTTGTTTATTATTATTAGTTAAATCTGTATTTGATATATTTCAATCTGATTTTATTCCTATCGGAATTATTTTATGCATAATCTATAATAGTGTAATAGCATCTAATCTATAATATAATAGTAGCGTGTTTAAATAATTTGCACTATAATATTAACATTCTGAAAAAATATCCAAATTATTAAGTATTCATATTTTAAAAATTCGATAAATTATTCAACTTCCTTCAAAGAATTATATTAACGATATAATTAATTCCAAATCATTTCTTATTATCTTTAATAATAACAGGTTCTTCTATATAGTATTATTTTAAGCAAGGATAGTTACGCGAAAACGGATAAGAGATACGTCATACAGGAACAGAAACGTAGCACACGAGCGAAGTAAAATCTCTAAGAGTAATATTTACCCACTTCCTTCATATTCCTTGTTCCAACCTCTTTTGCATTCGATTACTTCGTCTATGACGACCGCGTTATCGAGAGAAAAGCACGAACACTCACGTTGAATATCGGCATTTATATTTGATCGGCAATACAAGTGATTCGGTTGCTCGCAATACTCGTTATTAGAAATTATTCCTTACCGCGTGATCTTATCGCAAAGAATGGATTATTATTATTGGATTATTCGATAAATGTTGCAATCGCATTAACTGTACTGATTTAATTTCCGTTTCGCTAGATGTTATAATTTTGTCGATGTCTCTAATTAAGAACGACTGCTAAATCAAGTCTCGAATTGATAACGAGATAACGATTGCTAACTCACGTCTCTGCTAAAAACTGGTGATGAATCAATAATTTTGATCTATGCATCTGTTGAGTTTAATCATGCTTTCTATATGCAAATAATAAAATATTTTTCAGAATATACCAGCGACATATGATGATTCAATCGCAACTTTGTTCGGCAGAGCAAATCCGCGCCGTTAAATCTCAAAAATCAAAGCGGCTAGTGAAGCTCTCGATGGAATTTTTATCGACAAACTTTCTCGCGTAACTCGCTTGGGATCTCATCTCGTACGTATTCGAGAACAAAGTACACGGCTCGACAGGAGAAAGGCAAAAAGGGGAGAGAATATGGAACGATAAGACAGTTGTGAGCATCCAGTACTCCTTTGCGGGAACCGTCGTGCCGCGCAACAACGTCAGAATATAAACGCGAGTAAAGCGTATGCGCCGTATATTATATTTGACAATATAGCGAGCGAAAAATTAATCTGTTGATACTTTTGCCGATCCAGCGTCCTAACAGACGCCGTGTCATTAGACGCCGACAAATTGATACAATTAATTGCAAAACACGACGTCGGGATAAAATGAAGGAGGAATCCCGCAAAACTCGCTGAACGCGTAACAAAGTCGTCGCGTCAGCCAGTTTAGCCTCCTACACTCGGCTCCCTTGATCCGTTAATAAAGCCGAAAGCTTTGAAACGCTTAGTACGTAACGTTCGGCGCGGCGCGGCGACCGATCACGATCGGTCGGGGAAGAAAGCTACGGGAGTACGGAGCACGTAGCGAAAGGGAGGAACATTCTTAAGAAAAATAAGAGAAAACGGACGGACAGACGGGTGGGCGGGACGCGCGGCGATTCCGCACGGCGCGGAGGGAAATCTCGTTTTCATTCCTCCACGAGACCCATATCTCGTATGCCTGCGGGTTGTGTGTATTTTGTCTCCTTTTATATCACGAGATACCCGAGGGACCTCGATTCTATATATTTTCTCTTAGCCCTCCGGCTCGAGTGTACCCGTCCCATCTTCGACGTAGGTGGTCGCATTTTTAGCGAGCGAAATGATCGTTGGATTTTTCTTTATTTCCATTCCCGCTTCTCCGTCACCTCTTCCCCCCTTTCTCCTTCCCCCGCCCTTTCTCCACTACCTACTCCCTTTCCCGTCGGGAACTTTTGCTTCGTTTAACCGCGACATCACGCTCCATACGCCGACCGCGAATTACCAGGCCAAAACAACGCGAAATTTGATCTACCCGGGTGTACTATGGAATTACCACAGCTCCCGATTCGCTCTCCCTCTCCCTCCCTCTCTCTCGCTCTCTTTCTTTGTTTTCTATCTTTGCGCAAACCGACTTTTATTTTCTTTTTCATTCGCTTGTTTGACTGGATTTTCTATTTGATTGATTCGCGTCGGATCACTGTTATATACATCTCTGGTGAATTCATCCTAATATTTTTTGGTAAAAAGTAATACAAGAATAACAGCGATATTTAAAAATTGCAGCAAACGCGAGTTTGCTCCATCCTATATATTACGTGGCTTTCTAATATTTCCCGAAATTGTCCGGCCGGAGCGTCGCTATCTCCCGCCTCTGGCCGGTATATTTCCTATAAATTTTCGGGAGAAAGCAAAACACTCGCGCTACGTCGAGCCCATACGCACGAAAGTATATTTCAACGACCGCTGTGTTTACGTTATTCCAAAACACTTTCTACGCACACTACACCCGCACGCACTGCACCTCGCGACGGCTTTCCGATTTTCCATCGTGCCCTTAGCTGCGTTATAACCGCACGACTTGCTCCAAGACACGCGGTAACGGTAACTCGCATGTTCTCGCGCGTGTTCGAAAGTATTCTCGCGGTAAAAAGAAGCGGACGAAAGCCGCCGATTCAGCGCGCTAGAAGAAAGTATCGCTCGAGCGAAGGAAGAAAATCGAGAAGGAATACTTTGCAATATTCCCGTTTCCGGTGCCCGGCACGGTAAGTACACTCTCTCTCTCTTTCTCTCTCTCTCTCTTTCTCATACATATACTTACACAAATATCGAAAAGCGCGCGGCACGCTCCGCACGCGCGGGAGAGACCCCTTCTCGGTTTAAAGCGATCAGTCCCACCCACTTTGCGACACGTACAAAGCACCGCGAAAGTATACAAAGCTGGAAGGCTCGAGAGCGGAGCAGAGCCAAAGCAGCCAACCGTTCGGGCCTTTTCTTGCTTCCAGCGCGGGTTCCCGCTGCTGCTGTTGCAGCTTCTCGCTCGCATCTCCACACCGCGATGTCGTCGTCGTCGTCGTCGTCGTCGTCGTCGTAGACGACGTCGACAACGACGACGCTCTGGCGTTCCAGCTTTGTAATCTAACAAATTCAGCTTATTTATATTCAATGTGGTGGCGCCCGCGCTACTCCTACGTGCAATGCACGTACGTATTCCACTAACGCGAAATACCTTCTCCTCTATTCCTCCTCCCTTCTTCCTCGTTCGCCGCCCCGTCTCTTCCCGCCCTTCGCAGCCCCGCGTCGGCTGCTTTTACCAGTATGTGCGTACATGTTTTGCCCGAGTTTATTGCTCGCGGGCTCGATCCGCACGGGCATGCGACCCTCTTCGTGTCAGGAATCGCGTAAGATGAAGAAAGACGTTTCTCGATCCCTCTCAATCGTTGCAACATTCGCGAATTTCAAGGAACGCTCAAGCGGTATATTTGACAACGAGGAATCTCGCTCGCTGAATTGATGTCAGCGCGGACGAGCGATTTCACGTTTCACCGACGATACGCCATCTCCATTGCTTTACGCGAGATTTGTTAGTCTCGTATAAAAAAAAAAAAAAAAAAAAATAGCTGTCAGAACTGAAGGCATAACGGAAAAGTTTTCAGTCGAAACTTATTCTATTTCGCGTAACAAAATTACATCGTCGAAATGAAACTTTGACTTGGCCAGATAAATCGCGACGATCGTGTAAATTATTCAGCGCGCTTATTCTCGAGAATACGGAAAGAATTGCGACGGAAAATCCGAAAACGCAAGGCAAGCGCCTTAAAATCGGGAGGGATTATCCGAAACAAGTGCACGGTTCGGATACCGCGCTCGCCAGACTTCGGCCAGGCCGGCTTGACCGCGGAAAACCGCGCCTTTATACGAGCCCTTGACAAAGCTCTCCTTATTGTATTTTATTGCACGCACTACATGTCCCACCCACTCCATAAAACATAGCCATGCATGAAAGTGCACTCCTGTTATCTTGACAATGTCTTTCCCCCCGCCGCCCCCTCACCGCCCCGCTTTTCCTACCGATTCTGCTCCTCTCTTTCCTTCGCGTCCGACGTTTTATACGATTGTCGGACTATTGGCTTGAAAAGATACGAGAGCTTGTTTATTTTCCTACGCGAAGTCGACGTAGCTGCTGTTGGGGGTGGAAGCTCGCTGTATATCGACTAAGTCATGAACTTTTCAATATCGTTGCAAATTGCATGAGGACTGCTTACTCGTGCGCGTAAGAACGATACTGTAACGATATTACAAGTTCGCAATTGTACGCGTTTGCCGTCTCTCCTCACAAATCGCATGTATATCTTTATCGCGTCGTCACAGGCAGCTCAACGGCAGCGTGCCGTTTTATTCTCACCCGCCGAAAAGGTACGCGACACGGTTTAACTTTCGAACCAAGGACTGCAGACGACACGCCGTTAATTTTATTTGTTAATGCACTATTTAAGGTTCAAGGGCCTCGGGCCCGTTGTCCTAAGAGCCGGCATGAGCGGTGGAGTGGAATTATTGATCGCCCACGTACCGGGTGTTGCGTCAACCGCAACGATACGGCGACGCGACGAATCCTACGATTTTATTAAATCTTTTTCTCCCTCGTAAAGAGCAATGTGCGCTAGCGAGATCGCTCGGGTTAAACAATGTTGCATAAATAAACCGGCACGTAGCCGAGGCACCGTACGCGTCAAAGATAATTCAGCCACCCTCTCGTGTATACGCGGCGAAAAACGCAGTTGCGGCGAATGAAGTGGGTACCTTTTCTGCATTAAACAAGTGGGGCATAGTCGTATTTTTGTACGTGCTTACTTTAACCGTGGTTTCGCCCCGGTCTCACCCGGTAACCCGCCGCGTCACCTTCGCCCCTTTCCCCTTTTTTTTTCTCCAGTCCCGCACACCGCCGTGTCTCGTTAATGCACGTCATACATGATCGCGTTGACATATCTTTGATGAAGTAATTTGACAAAGTATCGACCGCCGACGTCATAGCAGCGAAATATTCTTTGTTTTACGGACTACGGACTTCCGGCGCGGTTCGTTTCTTCCTGCAAAGCCGGGCCGCCGCCGGTGGCGCCAAGAAAATTGCTCGTTAGTCCTTATTCGTAGAACGTTTCGTGTCCGCCCGTCATACGCCGGGCATGGCCAGCGCATGCAAATCCGTATAAATGGGAATCAACGTATTATCTCGGCACACTGTAGCTTTTAACGTTACGTTTTATTCCCCGCGGATAAGATGAATTAGGTTAAAACTGATACTGCTTCGCGCTCGACAGTGGTATCTCGAACAAATCCAAATTAGCATTGTTAATTATTTTTCCAACCGGAATAATATGGCACGAATTTAAAATTTACGTGTGCGGAATGTTTCGTATCTTCCGTTTAACATTCCGGAACGCTTCGGGCGAAAAGATGGTTTGTTATCAACGGCACAAAAGTTATTGTAGATCGTGAAATTCAGCACATCCCTCGCTTTGCAATATTCTCTAAAGATCTCTATTAATATGGATAAGAAAAATGTAAAAAGAATAATAATTTAATAACGTTATTGCAATAAATTTATTAACGTTGCATTAATATAATTTGATATTTTTATAATCATGTAAAAGCATATGATTTTCAATCACGAATAATTTGACTACGAAAGACCAGCTTGTAAGAAACTCGAAATTTATTACTTTCGAGTAATAATTTTATGTATTACTTAATTTCCATATTACTTGAACAAATTTACACGTCAATTTAGTATTTCACGCTCTAGTATCTCCATATCATCTCTTCCCTTTATACATCATGATAAGGATCGGCGCAGTGTGCATGCGTGCGTGCGTAACGTTAGCACAAATTCTTGATAATTCTCTACGACAAAAAAAAAAAAAAAACTGTTCAATTATCATGCTCCGCTCCCTCAAAAGCGTGATTTCTTGCTCGATCACCCGATAGCAAAATCTCGGGCTGGATGGTAGGATGCGATGTAATGGTTTACGTATTAAATGGAGCATACCAGGTCCCATGGGAGGTCCCTACCTTTAGCGCGTAGTATACATTCACGGCTATACACACCCCTACACAAAGCACGCCGGGTTCGTTTGCGTGCACGAATACTCGGCGCGCGTCCGCGTCTATGCGCCGGCGGATGCAATTTAAATTAGACAGACTCTCGGTATTTCCTGACCGTAAGTCTTAGCCAAACGTCAGTGGCAGGTGCTCTCCTTCTTTGCCGTATACAGACCACCACGGGCGCGAAGCCACGATTTTCGCGCGCGCCTCAAAAATCTCTGATTTACTATATGCCGTTAAATTACTTGAGTTCTCGCTCTCCATGCGTGCGCGCCGGCCTTTCGCGACAGCGATGCCGAATGCATATATACATATACATTATTTCACACATTATTCATATTATCCCACATCACGAACAGCGATGATTTTTCGCGCCGCGCCTGTATTAGATCGCTCGAAATTCCGGGAAGAGAATTTTATCCGTGAGATTGGAAAGAGCTGTCGTCGCCGGGCGTTAGAAACCGACGATATGTCAGACTATCACTATATCTAGGACGGAGGAAGGATACCGCCTTTTCCCGAACGCTTTATTGAATTTTCCGAGAGCGAACGCGAAGGTACGGAAACGGTCCCGCACCCGCGGTACGAAAACGTACCGTGCCGCAGCGGTGCGACGCGCGGTAGCAACGGCGCGCGCTGGCGCGTCGGGTTAGGACGTGACTTTAAAGGACGCGATCGAGCGCGAAGCGCGACAAGGGAAATTAATTAACCGCGCTCGACGTAGGGCTGGAAAAGAGAGCTGTTTGTCCGGGCGTATTGTATTCAAACGATGCAACCTAGTTTTAATTTTAGCCGACGGGAAAACAGCCCGCCGCGAGAGTCCACGACCCTTCAATTTCAGGGGGATGCTCGCGAGTGAGCCAACCGACCGAGCGCGACCGGCTGACCTGTCGCTTCGCAGTCGGCGTCTCTGTTACGCGCGCGAGCCGTCCAGCCGGCGCACTCGTTATTTGCATACAAAGCTGCACACATACATATACATGCGAGCGCGAGCGCGCGTGAAGCAACGGCCGACGAAAGAGATAATTGCGAAAGGGACGGAAAGTTACTTAGCTGAAATCGTTTGTTTTCAGCGCAGCCGGGTATTGCGGCAGCAGCGGCAGCGCGGAACGTTCAACATATGTATAACGGCGCTGCATCATGTTTTACAGCGGCGGAAATGTTGCGAGATACAAAAGGCGCGCCCGAAATGAACGGTGAAATTAGGCAGAGGATGCGGGGCTTTGTGTTACCGTGCGCGCGTATCGCGTGCTCTGATACGCTCGATACAGGCGCATAATTGACTTATAACCAGCAGAGAAAGATATTTGAACTCTTCATGATCGATTTGTAATGATAGATATATTTGCACAAAACACACGTCATCACCAGTTCACATCATTAAGCTGTACCGTCATTAGGCTATAACTAATAAATCAATATTGTATTTGTCCTTAATAAGTTGGACGCTTTAAATGACTAATTCAGCGCAACGATAAATTAAAGATAAACCGTCATGCCCTTAATACGCTAAAACTAATTTAATATACCAAACTTTTAATTTGCTAAAGAATAGTACAATATAATATGTATGCTCCCGTTTATATTCTCCGCTGATTTATATGCAGAAGGAATTTTTACAAATTAACGAAAATTTCGTATAATTTCCAGACTTGAATCCGAACTGAATTTCGCAATTTGCGTTAAAGGTTTTCGCAGTTAGCATAGCGGCGGGAGCCGGATGGCGCAATCCGGAGGAAAACCAATTATGTAATCTCGCAGGAAAAAGGTTTTTTTTAATTCGCTGAAATCATATTCGACACGATGATCCACCTTGCTCGCGTTTAACAGTAAAATCCATAATTCGCTAAAAAATAACGGAAATAATGGGAAAGACAAGCCTGGCGTTTATATTACGCCCCCCGCAAGCACATAACTTTAACCCGATAGTCCACCGAATACTGCGTGCGTGAGTGTGCGCTTCTTGATGAATCGTTCGCATAATCCACGATCGATTGCTCAATGGCAATATCCTACTACCAATATGTGCACGAGCGGGCGTGATCGAGCGACGGGTATTTGCCGGAAAGGGACCGTTCTCTCTCTCTCTCTCTCTCTCTCTCTCTCTCTCTCTCTCGCTGGATAGCCGGCCGAATCCTAAATCCAAGATCGGAAATCGATCACTGACCAAAGATAACCGCAATATTTACTCGTAATTATACGTAGCATTCACTCCGATGCTTGTTTAGAAATCGCGCATTATCTCATCATTAGAACAACCTCAAATTTCAATCGGATGAGTTTACGCAATTTGATTAATGTCTGCGGGCACGTTGTTCTGCGAAATAAAGTACCTGAAGATGTCTGGATGATAACAGCAATGTTGTGTACCAGCCGCGGCACGAGGATTATATGGAGAGAGATAAAGCGAGACATATTAAATCCCCCTTTCGCGGAGTTTATAATTGAAGCTGTATACGTAAGGTGTCGCGACTCTTTTCAAGAAAACCGAGCGAACAACGTATAATATTAGTGACGATCTGAAATTTTCAGTGAAAGATTTAAAATGCAAAAATGCATTAACTCGTCAGAAATTTTTTTTTCACTCAACTATTTTTATTCAGAATTTTAATTTTCATAACTTTAATAAATTAAAAGCCAGTAAATCTTGTAATTTTGTTATTTTTACTACTTTAATGCAGAAGAATGAAGACATATTTTCCTTGCATTATTAAGTACGGTAAAAATATGTGAGTAAGTTCATAATTATAAGAAGATGTCAGAAACGTATTTTAAAAAGATGTAAGCTCCAACACTT
Source organism: Linepithema humile (assembly GCF_040581485.1). NCBI lineage: Eukaryota > Metazoa > Arthropoda > Insecta > Hymenoptera > Formicidae > Linepithema > Linepithema humile. Next base: position 46,249,429 of record NC_090128.1, read on the forward strand.
ATATCATTATTTAACATCTTCATTAGCTACGTCTCTTTTTTTTTTTTAACACACAGAGACGATAAAAAAATGAAAAAAATCGCGAAAAATAATAAACTTGTAGATGGCTCGCAATTCTCGGGCTTTTCTAGCACTGCAGCGAACGTATTTACGCATATGAATATACTTACGCGACGATGTACGAAGTCCTTCGCCGGTACGAGACAGAGGACGTAAAATTTTCGGGTCGGACTTTCTCGCAAATACTTTACACGCGTCAAGGTATACCGCGCTCCAGTAAATATACGGCATACGTATACGGGCGTCGCATACGCCCGTTGCGCTGTACATGGGACAGGCATTTCCTCGTCGGAATAGTATCGCTATATTCGCAACGCGCGACAAGAGCGAGGCACTCGAGATATCCCAATACATATTTCTTTCAGACCACCCCGGGGAACGGGTTCTCTTTCCGTTACGATTGAACTGCAGAAATTATTAGACTGTTCCTTTCTACAACTTCCTTCGCCTCTCTCGCTCTTCCCAGTCGCTTCTCTCCGCGCCTCGTACACTTTCTTTTCTCACCTAACTCAGTGTAATCTTTTTTTTTTTTTCTTTTGTTCTATTCTGCAGATTACTCCACATATGCTACATTAGTGGAATAAAGTTCTCAATGGCGCTCTAATATCTGCAACATCAAGGGAAAATTTCAGAAAAAAGTATCTTTGGATGGAAGTATCTTTTGCAAATATTTGTTATTTCGGAAAGGTCCGCTGAAGTTTTGGAATAATAATAAAAGTTTTAATTAAAAAGTACCAGTAGTTTGTTTCGTCACAACGATGATGGGGACACGTGGGGCTGAAAGTTGGAAATTTGAAATTGATCTAGTAATCTGGGCCAATTTTGGACAATTGCCACTTCGACCTCGTAGCATAGCATCCGCCGTTGAGGAAGATTGGCGAAAGGCATTCGCAGTAGCGAATTAAATGAAGCGCACGGCGGACGTGGAGTCAAGTTAACCATCGGTGTTTTCCTCCCCTTTCCGTGTCTTTCCGCGCCACCTCCCCCCTGAACATGTAATATTCATACTACAGCCGGTACAATTTACAGACAATTTTTTCTTATTTTTTCGAGAAAGTCGACGAACATAAAGTACACAAGGGGAAGTCCACGACATTTACATTCGCCGCGACGGAGAGCCCTCGGACCCTAAAGAAGTTTCGACATTACGCCGTAACGACACAGAGGGAGACGATTATATATTACCCCCCTAATCTTGTCGCGGGCTAATTACCTGACTTATGACACAGCATTACGGCGCCTCACGGTTCGTTAACATGGCTTATGATTATGGATTCGGTTTGAAATCATTACGTCAGGAAGTTCTCCCGTGTGCAGATGTCCTCACGAAATAGAATCAATCAAGTTGTTTGGCGAGGAAAGTGCAAGAAGTCAAACACCCTTAGATCGGAGGGGAGACGCGAATTAATACAGAACAAATATCTTCGCGCGCGCGAACGTGCCGCTGAAAAGTTTCACAAATATATTCGCGCATTGACAAATTGCGCATATTCAAGTATCGCGGAAAATTAATTTTATGACAATAATCGTAACTCTTTTTTCCCTCGCGGAAACTTCGACAGCGGATTATCCACCCTTTTTTTTACCTCAATATAGCCGTGATTTATGTGTTGTATAAACTTTTGGACATATCGGTGATAAACAAACTAATAGATATACGGTAAATATCAATATTTATCGTCGGGTCCATAAGGGTTTATCTTTGATGTGATCAATCTTTAGTCTCGTTTTGCATATCGGTTTTAGAAAAATAGTCGTTGATATACAACAAGTGATTAAAAATTCCCAAACGCCTTTTTTTCATTCTAAATATCCTCGCCGAGGCATGCGAGAGGGTCGGAAATTTTCTTAACCGCAAAAGTGTAATGATGTTCACTTTATACTTTACATCAATGCTCGCAATGTTTTAAAAGCTTTTAGAAGCGATCGTAACCGCACGCGCTGTGTTAATTTCTGGAGTGTCGGTGCATATCAATTTTCACATAGTTCGCACGCGAGATCGGCGGCGGCCGCGTTGCCGAGCCACTTACCGAAACTTATGGTGTTATTAAATCCTGTCCCAGGAAAACTTGGCGGTGGTAGATAAAACTCGCCAAGGCAAGCCGCTAACTGGGCTCGTTTAATCGAGCTAACCTTGTCATCGCACGCGGCTGCACTCGGCTTCGTGCACCCAAAAACTTTGCGAGTTTTACGGACCAAACAAACCGTATGTCGACGGATATCGGATTCTTATCTATCAAAGCTTGGGGATTTCGCGAAAAATACCGAACGTAATCGACCGAGTATGTTGAGCTTAACACTCTCCTCCGACGTGATATTCATCAAAAAATGTAAATTTTTTAATTAAAAAATTTTTTAAGTACGATAATCAGTACGTTTTAGAAGTTCTTACTTGTATATTAAAGTTAGTTTTAATAAAGCAAAATTTCTCGTCGTCGTATTTAGTTAACTCAACGAGATATAATTATTAATAGCTTCCTTCTCTCACGTATACAAGGTACTGAAAAACTTTATGTACAAACTTTGGGATTGTGTTAAAAATTCAAAAGAAGAGTTTCTGTAACATGGATCTAAAAAGGCTTTCTCTTTGAATTAAACGATTAAACATAAATGCCTTTAATAAATCAAATATTGTAGATAAAAAATGGATAAAAAAATCTTGAATTTTCATTGAAATTTAAACGAATTTAACACATAGATAGATAGATACTGTAAAAAAATATGATAACCGATAAAACTTTTGCTAAGGAAAAATGTATTTTGAAATCCAGAACTTTTAATCTACAAGAAAAATATAGGGAGTGAAACGCAATCCTGAATATTTCAACATTATTCATACATACGAAATGGTTTTTAATAATACCATCAATTTTCACTTTGACACATGAAAATAGATTTTTTTCTCGTACGATTAAGCGATCGTTCCCGATGCGTAATTCGCAATCACACTAATGTAAGAGGGGACAATGAAAAGGAAAACGCGAGATGATGCCGCGCGCGTCCAGAACAATCGCGGCATGAGGTTAAACCGACTTCATTAATAATTTTCGCGAGGTAGGTAGGTAATGACTACAAAGAGGAACCGCGAACCGCACGGCACCAGCAGAACAAGGGACAAAGGCCAAGTAAAATATTATCTCGCGGTCTGCTCTTTATCAGCAAGAAAAACTGCGATTACAATGAAAAGAGCGTGGAGAGAAGAACGAACAGCCGAGAAAATGAAACTGAAGCGATTTGTTTTGAACGAATATTAACGGAGATTTTTGTGGAAAGCGATACGCGAATTGTATAATTCAATGAATCTCAAATTATTTAAATCAAATATAAAATTATCATGTATATTATTTCACCTGTACGCGTAAAAATTTATAAAGGTTTAAATTTATGATTATAAGAGATACAAAAGCGCGAAGAATAATACAGACGCTATATGTAATAATCTCTGATTTGATCAGTGAAAAGATTGCTAACGATGTAAAGACAGAAGCATAGCGCTATCGTTAAAAACGCTCGATATTGGTAAACAAAAACGTATCGGATTAAAATACAACCATCGGATAACGATTACACTATGTTTTATTTCATTAACCGCATTTTCTACGCTGTTACCTTCAGGAAAATAACACGGTGACGGGGAGAAGGGGGGGGGGGGAGGCATAGTTAATTAACCATGGAGAATTATGAAATTATTGGCATTGAGCCTGGCACCTATTAAAAGCGTTCGAGCGATTGCGGTCCACTCCCTGTACTTTCCTTTCATGGACGGAATCGCAACTGCAGAGCAAAGGAATTACTCTTGAAAACTTTTTCCTCTCCTCTAGCGTTTGTAGCTGCAGTTTCAAGCGTGGCGTTTTACTTATAAATTGCTCAGGTTAATGACGCGTCCCACTTTTAATCCTTTTTTCCGTGAACAGATCTGCGCGTGCGGGTCCAATTAAAATTGATGTTAATGGAATAAAGAGATTTATGTCTAAATAAAATTCTCAAAATGCACTGCAACAGCTCGCTGCAAAAGTTCAAATTGAAATTTCGCCACCAAAAACCTTGCGACTTGTTTCACTTACGTAAAATATTGACAATTGTTCACAGATTTAATAAACGTTTAATCGCTCGGTGATTGCCAATTGCTCGTAGAATATTCGGTAAAAACGTTTTTAATTACTCTGTTTTTTTGGTCGTACATAATGGACGAGAAGAGATATATAAAGACGATCGCAAAAAAGAGCGGATCGAAGTCACACGTATTTATAGACTTTTCATATTTTATATCGCATAGAGTGAGAGACAGTGACGGAAGAGAATGTAGCTCGCGTCGATGCATAAAATACCCCCCCGCCGCCCTTTCTGCTTTATCCACTGGCCTTAATAATGGAACCATTCGCTCGGATGAAAAGTTGAATAGAACCGCGAGGCTCATGCTCTCGGAAGCGCGCGGGTCCGCTACTTTCAAGAAATACGAACGCGATCTTCCGTTTTCTCTCTCTCTTTCTCTCTCTCTCTCTCTCTCTTTCTCTCTCTCTCTCTCTCTCTCTCTCTCTTTCTCTCTCCCGAGCCTGGTGTACGTGAGATTTCTCATCGAACTTCGCGTAAGTACGTTCATACACGAGCCGACACACGATACACGCCTCCCACGGTGTCCGGAACTTTATCGCTTTAATTCGAATTCTTTTACGCAATTTGACACGGCGCGGCACCGAGACTCTTCACGTAATGTGACGTCCAAGCGAGTCTAATTTCGCGATAATTTAAAAATGTTCCTCTTTCGATATCGACGAAATACCGGCGCGCTCTGCGGATCATTTTGCAACAAAGCGAAACTATATATATATTTCATTTCCAATATAAATTTTGATCACTCGCGGAAGAATGACGATAATCGACGGGCGGGAATCGATCGCGTTCAACGAAACAAAATTATTGCTGTAAGGAACAGGGAACAATATCACCTAACATACGTAACATTCTTACCTTGACACCGACTCCTACGCCGACGAGGCTAATGGTCTAACTTGATTCATTTAATTCGACTAGTTCGCTAACAGCTTTCTCTCTTCGCCAAGAGTGCGGTCGACTTTCGAATTAAGCGTCGTCCAATCTAAGTCGATTATCCGGGGAATGGAAAAGGGACTTAGCCAATCAGGAAATTTGTATTTCCTCGGGGGATGCGCGAGCTGCCGAGCGGTTAAGCGCGTTTCAATCACACTGAAAAGGATCATCAGCGCAGACATTTTATTGGCAGCGGAAGGTGTAACGCGAGGAGAAATTACGAGTTTACGTGCCATGTTTTTTTTACGCATTGTGCATCCAGACATTAATAATACCGGCCAATGGCGCGTCCATGGGCCGACATTAATTCGTAATTAACATAAATTAATATTGGCGTTTATTTACCCGTGATCGTTATGGTTCGATATTATTTAAAGTACCTCCAGCTTGAATATGGCCTATGTAAATTTTACAGATTTGTTTAATCCCTTTCGGTGAAACATTCAAAAAAAAAAAAAAAAAAAAATTTTTATTTACAGTCATATTTTTAAGCGCTTTCAAAAGTATGACCAGGATGCAAATCACTTGTTTCTTGTTTCAGATGATAGTTCTTTTATTTAAAAAAAAAAAGAAGTCGCAAGCGAGAAGCAGCGAGCGGACCATATCGGAAACCGGTCTATATTTGGATCAAGTACCTCATTCACGATATTTATTACATCCGTGTAGCCAAATGCGATTTAAAAAATGACGACTGCACGTACTCGAGAGTTCATTAACTTCCAGTGCATGAGCCGAAAGGCTGTACGCCCGATTAACCGCACATACATGGAGTAGTCAATCCGGAAACTCCTACGATCATGAGTCAAGCCGGTTAAGGATGCTAGAAATATTCGATTCCTGTGACAAATCTTTGTGACGGTGATGCAAGCGAGCGAGCAAACGGACAGACGAAGAAGCGGAAAAGAATTCCGCCAACCGGAAAACAGTCGTTGAGCTACCCGTGCGAAGCTACAAAGCTAATGCGCGTGCTATGCGTATCGCGAGAAACTACTCGAGGGTTGACAAATGCGAGAGCGAAGCATCTTCGCGCGCTGCACACTGTGACGCGGAAAACTTTCGGAGTCGATGTCGCGCTCCCGTAAGTAAACACGCGATAAATTTCCCGAGAGCCAGCCGAGTCGGTATATCGAGATTCGAGACAATGCGATACGGAAGGGGGGAATAAAGAGGCCGCTGATACATTATTTCTCTAACGCGGGAAGGAAAAAAAAATAATCGTTCCGCATGTGGGCAACAAAACAGCCCGATGAATTCACAGCGCCCCACGCAGGAAGGAATAACGAATCGCATTCGTCCGTCATAATATTTGCCCCCGGTGAAAAATTTTTCCGCCGCGTTGCGCTATCGAAAACGGAAAACCCCGGGAATACGCTATTTTTTTCGTAATCCGACGTAATGCACGGTCACGTATATTCTATCGAATATTCTATCAGGATTTATCTCCTTTCGAACGACCATCGGATATAATGCACCATTCGAATAAACGTTGCGCAAATATTGCGTGGTTGCGCGCAAACAAACGCCGCGACCGCAAAACTCAAGACAGGCTAACGACGAGATTGTAATTTTCCCCATAGTGAAATTCCACGAGGAAAATTGCAAAACAGTACCGCCCCTCGCTTCACCACTCTTCGCACGACAACATGCGTTGGCTACATAAAAGGCGTTTGTTGCCGGCATCCTTTTCTTTTAATGAAAAGCGCATCAAGTGCCACGTTATACGGGGTGGTCTCAAATAACGCGACAGATAATCTGGCAGATAAAAATTCGAAAAGTGCCTGCGATTTTTTATTCGATTTGCTTTTCGCAGTGAGCAGACTAGTTTGGAACTTAAAAAACGTGATCAAGCGAAAGCTTTATTTAAACAGGTTATCCGCCTGTGAGTTCCAACTCTGTTTGTGAATCCGCACACCGTGCGTGTTTGTGAATCGCGTATTTCGCCTAGCGTCAGCGATCGCGCCAAGTGCTAACACGAACACCGTCGCACCCGCGACTCACACACGAACGACTTACTCGAGCGCGGCTCATCACGAACCAAACTTTGATCGAATCCTTACGCTTCGGAGACTATCACTCGGAACAAGAAAATTACGAGCTATTTATATCACGAATTTCGCTTAATTTTTTTCAACGGCGTTTCAACACGGCCGGCGGCTTTACTCATCGCGCGACTGGGCATGGGATATATCCTGCGGGATATACGCCTCGGAAAAAAAACTTATCGCCTTTGACGAGCCACAGCTGCGTCAAAGTCGCAGTCGTGACAGGGACGCGAAGAGAAAAGCCCTTGGATTATAGCGACCCTTCGCGCGCGCGCTACAAATCGCGGCTTCCAAAATTATCGATGATACCACGAGGAGAGGAAAAACACGATCGCTACGCGCACGGAAAGGATGGGTGGAAAGGGGGAGGGAGGAAACACAAGAGCCAAATGCGGTCGAACGAAATTGTGCCGTGAGGGTGGTCGCCGGGCCATGTAACATTGAATTATCGTACACATAATAGGGCTGACACCGCATTGGCACCCTCGGCTCGCGCGCACTATCGCCGCAGAGCGCGCGTCGTGCGCATTTAGGACCCGGGCTATTGACACTCTTCCATTTCGGCCTGACGTGTACGTACCGTATACATATGTATGTAACAGCTAGAACAGGGGGGGAAGGATGAGGAGAGGACGGAAGAGTGGAAGGGAACGAGAGGGTTTCCCCACCGAGCTGGTAAACTAGCGGGCGCAGAATCGATGAGACAAACACATCCATCAGTCACTTGCGGGAATCGCTGTTTGGCTAAAAGCCAGACTGGTTATTATTTCTGTCAGACGGAAATGTCTTGCGTCACACGGTGGATAGTCCGCTCATTGCCCTCCCCCTCGACGCTATCGTTGGTCGGTGGTAGCCCTCACGCGCGACCGTGACCCGAGATAATAGGGACAAAGAGAGCTTTGCGGACGCAAAGAGAGGCGCATTTCGTATGCTAGTTGGTGTGCGAGAGCTCCTTTTGCTAAGTTAACGAAATTAATCGGATTTCGCATATGCAATGATAATTGGGTTGTGGAATAAATTATGCCCGTCTGATCTTCATTCGGTTTTTGATTCGATAACAACTTATTCAAATATAATGGCATAATTTGATGTCGCTTGTATAATTATTTATACTTGCGTCAGATACTTGCGGGATTTATTTTAGAAAGTACACAGTGACAGAAATTGAATTAAAATGTTGACGTCTGCAAAAATAGGAATTTGAATCAGCTTGAAATTATTTTCTACGTTATATTTTCATGTGACGTGTTTTAAATTTTACACAATAAAGGTTAAACCGTCTAATAATAGTTACACATGATAAAATATTACTCTTGATTCAATTTTCAGCTACAAATTTTTTACACGCTTTTAACGACTTTTATTGATATACGACACGCCAATTTTTGTCGGTCCATAAATAATTACGATGGATAATCCGGCAGCACAATCTCAGGATCGACGAACACATTTCACCGTCTACGTGTGTCTCCTTCGCTAAGCGAATCCCACAATTTCACTTAACTCGATTAAACCGCGAGGCGAGCACTTTTTCCCTCTTCCTCGTGCCGGAATCTCTGCGGTTTTCGTGATTTACTTTCGATATTGCCGCCGGAGCGATATATTATCCAGGACCGAAAAACCGCGGTCGCGTGATCACGGCGTATATAAGTGTCGCGGTGTGTGCGTGTAACCGTGTATTGTAACTCCCGCCATCGCGAGATTGATCTTTATAACTTACGACGAAGCCGAACTGTGTGTGACTCATCGGGAGACGCTCCGTGTTCGCTTCTCCGCGTGCTATCTTTCGGACGGAACCGACCGAATTTCTATTGTCAAACTGCAATCGATGGCAATTATAGCGGTGAACTTAAATTTCCATTTTCGCGAGAACGTTAGAATTCTAATCGGATGCAATTTCTGCATTTCCTAAAATATAAAATCATTAATTTTATATTTCAGGATACCTAAGATGTATGCTAAACGTACAATACAATTTTGCACCTTGCCATCTATAACAAGCAATTTAACTGCATACTCCATGTATTCTAAAGTCATTTCTTTCAAGTTATTTCAGATCTATTTCCAACTATTTCTTTTGACAACCGTTGGATATGCTCCATATTTCGTAGCGCGAGAAATGAGACGTTTTCCTTCGACGAGCACTAAACGTACGTGCCGCCTCTTTCCGTTTCTGCCTCCCTCGTTAGACACTCCCGACAGCTTCGACGACGTTCTTCCAACGAGTGCTTTTTCCGCGGGCCTCTATAATGTCAGGGACGTTTGCGATTGTTTCCTTTTTGGGAACGTCGCAAACGCTCACTCGCGCGTACTTAATTGCGGCATGCTGCTAAAAGCGGAAGGCTCCTCTCTCTCTCCACGCTGTCATTGTAGTCGAACCGTTTTCCTCCGTTCGACGGAACGAGCGCGATCGTTCGTGTCATTCGATTTATAGCGACAAGAGCGAGCGAAAAGCATCGCAAATTACATTATAGCGGCCAACAGCGGCACGTCCTCTTTCTTGTCCTGATGTAATTTCGTCGGGAACAGCTTACAGATACTCTGACAGATAATTTCAAATCAAGGCAGTTGACATCAACCGCTCAAGATCGTGATATCCGTTACTCGAAATACAGAAAGTTTCGAACGGAAACTAGGTTAATGGATATATTTCAGTAAATTTCGCATAAATTGATCCTAAAGAAATCTATTACACGTATAAATAGTGGCATCAAAGTTGATTTAAATGTCGAAATAAAATTACGATGTTTCCACAATAATCCATTCGCATGAAAAACGTGACAAATTTATCTTGAAAAATTATTTTAGAATAAAATCAATATCGAATCTCTCAAATATTACAATATTTGTCGAATCTTGATATTAAACCGAGAGAAATGTCCAAGTTAAAAAAAAAAAACTACCGTTGCATTCAAATCAGCTTCTATTTTGCTCTCAAGTGTAACAAATATACCGTTACAATTGCGAGACATCTATTCGTACACGTCAAGATGCGTTTTAGTCCGACGGAGTAGAAGAGGACAAGTAATGGACGTATCCTGGAGGCACGATATGCCCCTAATTACCTCCATCCATTAATCGACAATTCCGTTATAAAAGCGGGTCGACGTGGCCATGCCACTGGCCTTTAACGTCTCGACGCACGACCCATTGTATTCGGTGCAAGCGTGTGCCCGCGTTACACGCTCGTATGGTCGCCCGCGCACTCGTATATGGTGTAAAATTATGTCTGGCTTGAACGCTGCACAGCACAATGGGGGCTTACAATTCCGTGATGTCCGCGTTCTACAAAGTGACCTCGGATTTGTCGATTATCGTCGTAGATCAACTCGAGGGCTAATCAACCGTGGCATGGAGAATACGTGTTGCATCGAACAAGCGAAATCCTCAATTATTACGAGAAATGAATACCGGACTTTACGTATTAAAGAGAGAACTCGGTAGATTAAAAATTAAAGAGAACTTAACGCAATAATATCTAACTCGCTTCCCTTGTGAGAATTAATCTTAAAATTGTGAAGATTTAACTCGAATTACCTCCTTAAATTTCTGAAAAAGCGATTACACTTAATGAAGAGTGCCCTAATTAGTCTGTCATCATAACTTAGGTGCACGTAGGTTCGAGACATCATTATGCTGGTATCGATATACCTCATCAAGATGGGCATGTGATCGCCATTCAACGCCAGTCAACAGAGATCCGACTAGTATCGTTGCAAGCAATTAATTTAGAGGAAGAATGCGTCTATTGAGCGAAGCGACGCTTGTAATTTAGTCTACAAGGAGAGCATAATAGCCGTTGCTTTGATTCGATTTAAAGACCGCCGTGAAGAAGAGAGCGCGTTCTTAAGTATCCACGGACTGAATTCATGAATGAGAGAGAAGTTATTTACCGTCTACGCAAAAATCTTTGCGATATGCAGCGTAAATTACATTGGCACGTACACCGCTCTCTCGATAACATCGAAATATTAGTTGTTACGCGGCCGTGTGATGTAAAATCAGCAAAGTTATCACGCACGCTGTAATAGTATATGAATTACATTTCAGGCCGCCCCGATTCAAACCATTATAATTACCAACGAACGAATAAATTCATATATGACGTAGATTATTTAAGTGCATAATATATCAATAGCGGATAATTTTCAATACGCGGAATAAAATGCAAATGGAAAGTCGTCAACGACTGGAGAATTTAAGTACAAAAAACTCGCACTTAAATAATCCAACGTTTAAAAAAGAATTACGAAGCGTCGCGCTTGATATCGGAAATATATTTTCATTCCTTCACTCATATAAGCGCTTTCTACACAATTAATATCTCTGGGATGCTATCCGGGACAGCAATCGCCAACAACAGGGAAATATTATACCCGACTATTCGAGCGAAATAATCCCTGCGGCGCCCTATTCTACAGGTTTAAACGGCATTAACTTAATGTAACGTTAGTAACGATCATGTACATATGTAAGCGCACAAAATGGAGGGCGTGCGTTCGAATGAATATTTTATGCAATATACGCGGATCAAATTGACAATTACTAACCGACCGGGCATTTACCCACATTTACCTATAAAAGCGTATTCGAAACCAAGCGTACATTTCAGCGATGACGTCCCCTGTTTATTATTGTGTTAAACTCTGATTTCACGCGACGATTGACATATTCGATCGTAATAACAATAGTATAGCGATGAGCGGCCGATAATAGCCAATTAATCCCACGATCATCCCACCAGGAAACGAGGGAAAGAATGACCTTTCGTAATAAAACATTTCTGTTGTTTTCCTTTTTTCCTTTTTTCATCCGTCTTCTTCGTTATCTCTCTATGTGTTTCGCTCCTTTCTGTTCCCTTCCCCCTCCGCCGCCCTCACACATCTCGCTTTCTTTCGCTCCCTCAGTCTGTCTCGCGCGCGTCTCCCCCCCCCCCCTTTTTATAATTCCCTTCCCAACTCGAGCCAGCCGAGATCCTATAAGTCGCAATAGGAGAGTCTATTACGGAGGGGATCACTTCTGTAATTTGAAAACCCGTTTGATAAGCTTTCCCCGTTTCCTTTCGTTGCTTTTTTTCTTCCTTCCAACAATTCGCTCCCGCTCACCGGCGGACACAATTCCATGCCAATCTTTCCTTTGGTCGTCTCGCCCTCGCACCGACATTCCTCTTTTTAAAGAAAGACAAATCGTCATTCCGGATTAAATTAATCTTTCGGCCGGCCGAGCGGCTCGCCGGTGCATCATTCAGACGATGTTGAGGTTAAATTTTTAAAAAGATTTCATTCGCAGCGCACACCGAAAGGACAATATATTAGATCGAGTATCCAGAACTGAAGATGAAAGACGCTGTACGATTTTATCCTTATCACGCTGAATTGTAGCGACCGTTCACTCGTCGATATATATATTTGAAAATTCTAAATAAAATTATCCACATTACGTTTATTTTAATCATAATGCGATTAAAGTGTAATATTAGGAAACGTCTATAGAACGAACATCTTTAGAAGTGATGTTTTGATTTATAATTAACAGAACGGAACGTAAATTTAGAAGTAGCTCTCGCCGATATTCTTGATTAGGTGCACAAGGTACTTAGAAACGGCAGGATGTTCGGGACCAGGCCGCTTGTACGAATCAATTATTTAAATTGATCTCGACGAGCGTCGTTGTAGAACGAAGGTAATGAATTAAACGTCGCCACTCCCTACTAGCATCATTTGGGCGCATCGACTTCGTTCGAACGATCGATATAGAGTTCGAGCGAGCTATCGACCTACCCGTCCGGTCTTCTCGGCGAGCAATCTAGAGCCCCGAACGTCTAATCTCGGCTACCGGCGGCTAGCTGTTCATTTCCTTGCAATTTCGATTTCACGATCGAGTCAATTTTGCCTTCTACCGTCCTCTCTGTCTCTCTGTCGCCTCCTCTGTCTTCTTCCTTTGCCACGCAACCATTTCAGTGCTCTGTTTCGCAAAAGAGACGTACAGAGATTCCACGTGTCCGCCCGTACGAGTGTATACACGATCAAGAAGAGAGGGAGAGGGAGAGAGGGGGGGGGGGGAGAAGAAGAAGAAGGAGAATGAAAACGAGAGAAGGCAGAACTCGTTTCACGCTCGCGCGAACATTATTGAGAGAGTGGTTAAGAGACCCGCTCCGACGAGAAGTTTCGTTTTTTGCGATGACCAGCGGTGTGCGATCCATTTTTCCAACCAACAAAATTAATAGCCGCACCATCGCCCATTACGACAAAGCGAATTGTAAATCGACGACGCGACAATGAGAAGAATTTCGAAAGCGACTTGACGAAGATCGCGCCCGACAGAATCTCCAAAACGCTCGTGCACTTGAGGAAGAAGCCCGCACCGTAGCGCTAACCGTCCCCGGCTCTTTTCATTAATCGCCGCCTATTTATTTGACTTTGTTAACACCGAGACGGGGATCGCCGCGAGTGCCGTGAATCATCCTAATTAACGCCAGCAGGGCGCAGAGAGACGACGGGCGGATGGCGACGGCGACGACGGCGACGACGGCGGCAGCGGCGGCAGCGGCGGCGGTCCAACAGACAAAAGCAGCCGTCATCGTTCCGTAACGAACGAGCCGGAGCCCTCCGTCAATTACCCGAGACTTAATTCGAGGCGTGACTCCGCTGCTGCGATCAGAAATGAAAATTAGCGACCAACCGTCCGTCCCGTAGCGTCAGTTTCCTCCCTCTCTTGCTCTCTCTCTCTCTCTCTCTCTCTCTCTCACACTCTCTCTGTTACTCGCGCGCGCGTGTACGTTCGCAGGTGAAACGGAAGTTCGCCGTGAGGTCGTGGCTGGGGCGTTAAAAGGTACCCATGGCGTGCGCGGGGGCACCATTTTGGGAATGCCGCTCGTCTACGGAAGCTGTCGCACCAATAAATCAAGAGACATCTGCGACTTCTGCCACACCTTACTGCGAGCACCACCGTCACGTACAGAAGCTCCTCTCGCCTGCTTCCTTCCGATTCTCCCGTCCGACTTTCTCGTCCGCCTCTCACCGCCACCGCCATCACCGCTGTCGCCGACTCTTCTACCTCTTTCTCGTTTTCTAACGCCATTCTCTTTCTCCCTTGTCCCTTCGCCCGGCGCGCCTCCGTGCTCGTTCATCCCCGATGCGTGCGCGCATCCGAAGACTCCCGGTCGTTTCCTTTTCGAGCAAAAGCTAATATTATAGCCTTCGCTTTGGGGTAATAAATTTTTCTACGCGCCGATGCGCACATGAACTAAATAATAATTTTATTGGCAGCGAAAATTGGAGCAAAAATTATTTTCGAATACGAGTAAAAATATTTGATGAAAACTTTGCTTGCTGAAAATAGAAGGAGAACATCAAAAGTATGTGCTTACTTTCAAACGAAAATTGCACTTTTAGATCTTTCATGATCTTTGATCCGTATCTCGAGAAATTATTTTTAGCTTGCATTAAAAATTTGCAAACATCTTCGGAAGCAAAGAAAGAGATTTACATGGAAGCGTCCTAAAATTAACTTTGTATGTTTTAAATATTAGTCCCGCAAAATTTATGTATAACAGAAGAACGCGTTAATATTGCATTTTACTGTTAATTTTATGCTTGTCAATATTTTAATTACGAATGCAATTAATGAATGTGAGCGTTGCGAACAGCAACACATCTGTATAAAGAATGGACAATGAAGAGTATATTAAAATTATGGTCGAAAAATTAATTCCAAAAGATAATCTGATCTGTTCCGGTTTATTATACAAAATGCAATCATTTATATGTGCGCAACGATGCAATAATAAAAATAATATACAATAACGCGTATTTAAATGAGGTTGACAATATGGTAACGAAATATTCATAAAATAATAATTAATTTATAATAACACTCGTTGTCAGAAATGTGGAAAGAAGGAGAATAAATATCGGAAATACTCTTATATGGTTATTATCGCCGGCTAATTAATAATAAATATTATTCAATTTTATATACATCCGGAAAATAAGTTAAGTAGCCCCGATCACATCGATAGCATTAATTAATTTTAACGATATTACTGCACGCGGCAAAATAAAGTTGCGAATAGAGTCGCGACCACGTGAACGATGCACGCAGCACGCGATGTACATAAACGGCTAAAACATAAATATCGCTTGAAATAAATTCCTTCGCCCCATTATCGGTCGGGTGTTTAAATGGATGCTGCGATCGGCGATTAATTGAATTGCACTCGCGCCTCCCCCTCCCGTCAACAGCCGGTGTTTCACCCCGTGTACTTTAGAACTAGCGATCGAGCGTGAACACGCGACGCGCGCACAAAGAACCATAAAGTGAGAATTTGCGCGCAAAAGTAAAAATTTTGCACGAGTTTTGCGCACAACACCACGAGTGGGTTTGGGTCAGTCGCCTCGAGCGAGACAACACGTATAGTTGCTGTGTTGGCCCTCTCACACCACACCTGCTTGTTTGTTCCCGGAGATGGTGGTCACGACTTCCGGTAATTAACGAAATGCTCTACCACACGCGTGTAAACAGTTTGACGTTTTAATGAATTTATCTATCTGTGAAATTAAAATATTTCGTCGAATAATCGAGTATTAGACAAACGCGCGGATAAAATATATATGTGTAATAAATGCGTTTATACGAATTTCGAATTAATATCCGTTCGCTTCTACGTTATTGCATCACTTATATTTTACGCCAACAGAAATATACGCTCGTTGCGAATGAACGCGTTCGGATCACGACCCGCTTAGATTTTACGAGCATATTCCCGAGAGATTTCTTTTTCGAAGGGGCAAGTCAAAAGCCTTTACGCGACGAGATGGATCTCGGAGGCAGAGCGTCGGTGAGATCCGGTATTTCGATTGATTTGTCAAAATCAATTTAAGACTCAGAGGCGTAAAGCGATTTTATGAGGCTCGAAAACGGCACCCGATTTGCAGTTTCACAGCGAACACGCGTAAACGCGAATGCATCCTCGGACAAGCGTGTGGTGCTACGTCGCCTTAAGAAATCGTATCTGGTCTTCTTCGCGGCGGCTATACGCGCGCGTATAGCATCGAAGATACATTGAATCGATAAATTCGAAGCGACGCTCGACGAAAAGCGAACCGCAATTCGATTACCGCAGCGATTCTGAGGCGAGTAACTAAATAAACGCGCGACACCGACACTGCAATACCGCGTCGTTTTTCTTCGTAGTATTCTCTCGGAGCGCGGTAATCCGCAATGTGTAACTGATCAACGGTCGAAAGTTAGTACGCTGTTAGCCGCTGTCATCGCTCATTGATATACGTAACATTAATGCACGCTTTTATCTTAGCTCGGTCCATTCGGTTTGAAAGGGGGAACTAAAAATGGGGGACGATGATCTCGTGAAAGATGTGAGTTATGGCAGAAGGGATACTTTTACAGCCATTCTCGGAGGTAGGGATACGTAGAGACAGTGCGTGAGATCACAGGAGTGGAAAAGATGGCCCCATCGTTGGCCGCATAAGTCAATTTCGTAACCATCGTTCGGAATCTGTAACAAATCGCCCCAGCCCCGGGGGTTCGTTTCGACAGCGACGAGAGTACGGACGAGCACGTTTATGGCACGGAAAATCAATCGTCCACTTGCCAGGATGCCCCCTCGCTCCCTCTTTCAGATTCACGTCCCCTTGTCAAGCATCCCATCGCTTTGAATCTGCCCCTTACAAATATATCGTCCGACCGGCCCTAAACGCCACCCCCTAATTACGTACGAGGGTACAATCTATAAACGGAATAAATTATGTACCCCGATGGGTTTCGTTTCGTTCCGGCGCACAGAAATGAAGCCCGTCGACGAAATTCACGGATGAATGTAAATTTGCATTCTAGATTCGCGTAAAATGACGCGGAATTGAGCATACCTTTAATTTGGAACCAAATTCAAAATTTGGAATATTAATTCAAAATTATAAAATTTATATTTCTTTATTTGAGACAAAACAAATATTTTTATTGAAAAATAGACTCGCTTAATAATTACTGATAACTCACTATTTTTTCTAAATCGATATGCCTGTTGATAATGTAATTGACATAGTTTCATGTAATTTTTAAAACACTTCTGAAAGTTAACGAGGCTTGAATCGCGACGCCCTTATCGCAGAGCAACGATACTGTAGCGCTCTTGACACGAAAAAAAATTGTCAACACGTCAAATCTGTAAATCACAATCCATCGTACGAATTCATAAATCATTATGAACCGCGCGTCGTTTAAATCTGACAACAGTAATCTCATAAATATATCAGCGTATATGTCTCCAGGGTTAAGTTACAGTTCGCTTCCGTCATCGACCAGTTCTGTGACTGGCGTTTGTCGAGGGTACGAAATTATTCCCGACATCGAATGATACCGAGTGCATCTCGATTCGCATGAATATTAATAGCGTCGTTGGACAGTGAGGCGATCGGCCGGCACGCGCGAAAACACGGAAAATAACGCCGAAGGACCGAAAGAAGAGATTCGAATCTGTTTCGCGTGACGGCAATATTTCGTGTACGCGAGTGCGGTATGAAACGCGGGAGATTGTGCGCGAAATGTTATTACCGACGCTCTGATGCGCTTCGTATCATTGATAACGTTAAGCAAATTTAAATATGTTATACGTTACAGTGAGACTCTCGGGGTTACTATTATCGGCAAGAGAATTTTGTATTCACGCAACGTGCAACGCCGGGGATTTTGTGACCAATCGCGACGCGACAGCGGATAACATATGAACAAAGTTCCGAGCTTGTCGCCAACTTACGTTTACAATTAATGCAGAGGATTCGTGATATCCGATGTGGTGTAAAAGCCGTACGTAAAGTACGGGCGAAGCGGAGCGTACTTCCCAGAACAGTGCTTACACGCGACGTTATAATTAAGCAGTAAGAATGGCCGGTCGTGCTTCATCAAGGAAAACACACTTATTTACAAGCTTAAGACAGCAAACTTTTTGAAATTCAAATTAACAATCAAGAAACACGCCTTGTACTTTGTTCGTTTTTTTTTTGTTTTTTTTTTTAAGTAATACAAACTACAGCGCTTGTTGCGCGACGTACAAAATCTTACGTCCGGATACAAATATTTTCTAGGAATAGCGGAGAAATTGAGCTCGCAGTCAAGCGGCATAAAATGATTCTGCATCGCGTGAATTATTCAAGACAATATTCTCTGTAATGCGACGGAACGCATTTCCCGGAATGCGATGGAATTCAGGATTACCGCGAAGAACCGTAAAGAACCGCGAGATAGTCCCTCTTGAATCTCTCCGACGGAACACACCTCCTGTGCTAACAATACGTCCCGATTTTTCGACCTATCGACTATCGTCGATACAGTGCACTTGATAACCGCGAATTATTAACATCCATCGCGTGTATCGCGTTATTAATAATCGAATTTCCAAAAACGAGCCCCCGCAAACTCGTATCTGTAATTAACTTATCGCAGAGAATTGCATGCGAGCGATATTCTTATCGGAATATCTGACGGCCGTGAGGCCACGATAAACACCATCGAGTCCGCGAACGAAAATCAATTCCTCGCCTCAATCGCGAAAAACCGTATACGCGGGGCTCGCGCGTTTTGTTGTGCACATTTATTCGTCGGTTTTCGAGCGTCGGGCGTAAAAGTCAGCTGGCGGTATTCCTCGAGCGGCAAAGATTCCTCTTCGTGGAGAAATGTGCGCTCGCACGTGGCAAATATCAAACTTATCTGGAGATGTTTGAACACAGCCTGCGGGAAGTTTGCGCGCGGGTTCGCAAATCTGGTGAAATTCAAATACTACGTTTTGATTACCCATAAAGTTCTTCGCCCGTCATCGCCCGGTTATCTCCTCGCGCGCGCACGTAAAATTTGCCGCGAGTTCCGCTTCGAAATCGCTTTCGGCGGGTTCAAAAATGCCGCCGCTAATGTGAACCGAGTCTAAAATTCATACAAGCTTTCATTTTATCGTGCTTATCATTTATGTTATCTGTACTTGTGTGTATACTCTTCCGCGCGACTTTAATTCGCAAATTTCTATGCTGTTTCGCCAAAACGCGAAAGATTAACTACGCAAATTGCGCGTCGACTGTAAAGTATTATCTCGCTTTCGCAGGGTTTGTTATCGCGAGATGAGGAATGCTAATAAATGCCACTCACAATGTCCAAGTGCCGCTGCCAGCGGCTGTTCGCGCAGAATAAACTACATTTTAATGAAAGTTTGGTCAGGACCGGCGGACTACACGACAGCGGCGGATGGCTCGTTCCAAATTTTCCTTTCGTTACGTACTTTATGCCTCGGATAAGACACGCCGTGGCCCCTCCTTACAGGAAACGAGCGACAAGCGAGTACTTTTAGAGCATCTTTTAGAGCTCTGCTTAGAAATTCTCCTACTTCTCGTGTGTCTTCCGTTAAAGCCTATATTAAAACTTTGCACGAAAATCACGAAGGCGAAGTGCGCGCGAGAGATACTCATTTGCCTTGATAAAGAAAAGCCTCGATTACACTGTGTATACGTCATCATCAAACGAGACTCTCTCTCTCTATCTCTCGAAAGTTTTCCGCGCGGCGCACCGCTGCCGCAGTTTAATTAAAAAGAGATTCACGACGACGAGTTGTCGAACGCGAGAGGGAACAACACGTGGCTTTGGGTCGTCCGATACTCCCGCGGGATTACGATCATACGCGACACGACGCGACGCGACTTGGCAAGCGCGTCTGTCAAAATGCTTTTTTCCACTTTTGTCCCCACGGCTTGGCCACGGATTGCAATTGCCGCGCGACAGCAATACTTCCCTACGCTCCGCCACTTCATACTCGTCATCTGCTCCCGCAGTTTCATTGTATTGCTCACATTTCGATTATATCCGTAGGCGGAAAACCCTCGTATCAGAAGAGTCTATCGCGCAAGCCGTGTGTATCAGAAAACAGAAATTACACTTTTGCAAAAAGCCACTGCAGATATTGAATATAACAGAAAAATCATTTTGAAATCTATTAATTTGCGATCAATTTCACATACAATAAATACAGCTCTTGTTGCGAAAAAATGTTTATCTCAAAACTGTTTGAAAAATACGAGTAAAAAATAAAGAGTTTTACATCGTAAAAATAAATATCAACATAGTATTCCGGTGGGAGTGGCGGAAGAGAGTATCGCACCAAGTGCTAGTATTAATATTTTAGCACGTTGTTAACATCACAATGCAAAGAAACGCGATAGGTGTAAAGATACGTCGGCATACCGATATCGAGTAAGGAATTCGGTTCGCCGCAAGTCACGTCACATCGCGTGCGCTCCTTAATAGATCCATTGTGCGCCCTCGCACAGGATCACATCTTACAAAATTTTACTGCACGCTGTAACTCGACAATATTTCACGTTATCGAAAGTGTAGTATCGAACAGAATTCCAACGAGTAGAATAAAAATACACGTTTCTACGAATAGACATTAAAACTCATTTAAAAAATTAACTAAAATGGTACTTGAAAATTATTACTGAAAAATAAACTGAAAATATCCTATTTTTCATCGATTATTGTGGATATTTTTCGTAAACAACGTGTTCTTATCACCAAAATAATCGAAACACGTTTATTCTTTACGTAGAAAGTGAATTTATTATTAAATATGCTCTCTCCGACATTGATACCTAAATATCTAATAAACCGATGCAAAGATTATCGGAAAGTGTTTATCTCATAGAGTAAATATAGGTCATGTGAGTTTCATCCGATCGATAGATTAAAAACGTATATAACAATAAAGCTCCTTATATCTATTGACACGTCATAAAATGATCAAATTGAACGAAATGTGGAAAATATATTAGGTTTATTCGCGATTAATTACTCGTTATGAGAAGATTGCTTCGTATAAAAACGGTGAAAATTAATCGATTGTGCGCGCTAATCGTTAGATCGCTTTGAGCGATTGTGCCGACGCGCGGTGGTTCACGACGGAGATTTTCTTAATCGGGAATTACTGGATAAGGCGTAACTAATAGTATGTCCGCGACAGGTTGTCGATAACGACGGCCACCAATGCTCAGCGAAGGACTTAACATTAATTAGCGATCGGGCCGCTCCTTCGCGATGGTATCTCGCCTTAAAAATACGCGGACCCCCGCGTTCACGCAAAAACCGGAAAGCGAAACGTTGTATCTCCTAAACGGAGATAAAAATGTCGTCGATCGGCGTCGTTAAAACTTGGAAAGAAATCGTGCTTGTAAGAAGAAACATCGTCTGCTCGCATTCTCACTGCAGTACAACTTATTTGCATGTCTAGCCGGGTAGGATAGACTTCCTATGTGCGACAAAAGATAATTACGAGTGCGCACGGCAATTATGAAACAACTCCGACCGCGAAGGTTAACATAGTTCTGCAAATGATAGGGAAATAGTGGAAAATGCGGAGGAATCACGACATAATTATAGATTTTAAAGGGTAGTGCACCGGGGGCCTGCCGAGAACTTCCGCATCATAAATAATACAACTACCGTTGTTCGGCGTCATAAGTGAGCCAAGCTTTTATGTTACACCGTAGTTGAGAACGGCCCTCGCGGTAATTACGGAGTTACAGGCCATTATAATGGCGGGCGAGGTGGGAGGGCAACTGCGATGACGATAATAAATAGTACGTACACAACGGCAGCGAGCGTGAGCATCACCTTCGTGCACTCGCGAAATTAGATACATATTCCGCATTCGTACCGTATCCTCCATATTGCGTAATTAAAGCGACGAGCACGGGTAAAGTTAGCGCAAATACCGTGCGACGAATGTTGTCATCCCGCCAGAAACAAAACTGTGTCCGAAGGAATCAGGATATTACATGTACGATCGGCGAGAATATATTATCAGCGTCGTACCGTTAACACGTGCCGCGTTTATATTCCATATCGCGTAACTAAAATGACGAGTTCTAATGAAGTTAGCGCGGATATCGCACGATGGATGCCGTCATCTCGCCAGGAAAATCGTATCCGAAGGAATCGGGATGTGCATATACGAGCGGCAAGAATATATTATCAGCATTATATCGCTTTTCGATGTATTCGGACTTGAATGCCGCGAGGTTCATGATGCAACCCTTTCATATCCGATAAGCGTACGCGCGTGAAATATGCTATTGAATGTATATGACAAAATTTTATTTACTATGATGATGCGATAGCAGTAATCTAATAAAAGCATAGTCGCGCACACTACGCAAGTGAAATTTAAATGTTATGCGCAAACACAACTGTTCGATTCCACAGTCATAAACTGAGGATAAAATGTACTAAACACGATATAAAATCCCGAGTGTACGAGGCAATGTAAATCAATGTACATAAATCAATATTTAAATTTATCATAAAAGAAATT
This sequence comes from Linepithema humile, assembly GCF_040581485.1. Lineage (NCBI taxonomy): Eukaryota > Metazoa > Arthropoda > Insecta > Hymenoptera > Formicidae > Linepithema > Linepithema humile. The sequence continues at coordinate 46,271,944 of NC_090128.1, forward strand.
ACAAAGACAAACTTTATTATTATAGCTTATGTATAACGATAATGTTTACGTCCTTGATTATATTTATGCCAGCTGCGTAGAAAGTTAAGATTAAAATTTAAAAAAGCATACAAAAGTGATGATCTAATTTTGCTATTATAATATAATTTTAATATCCTTAGAGAAACGACGATGATTTGCAAATATTTATCAAAATATCCTGTAACTTCGATTTTCATCGCAGCTTCGAGCTTGAGAAGCAATGGGCTACGCGAATGAGTCATAAAGACGCACAGATTCTAATTAAACGATAATCTTGAACATAAAATACGTCGACCGAGGCAACGACTTATACGTACAATAAATCGTGTGGCACGTTACTTCAAAGAAATTACCTTCAGAATTTCACAAATTATAGCCGAGATAACTACGTTATGACTACTCGTAGCTACAGTAGCTACGGTTGCATTTTATAAAATACTCAGAGTCTCATTATTTTATCATTCACAATGATAGAGACGTCAAAAGATAAAAATATGCATGTCCTAAATTTATATCCATTACTTAAATTGATATATTAATATTTTCAAGATTGAAAGAATTGTGCAAATCTTATTAAAATATGATTTCTCATTATCTATACATTTCTCGCGTAGAATAATCACATTTGGTAATCATCTTGAACAAATCGATCGCGTGAATTTTTGTAGCATAAAAAACAAAATAATCTAACTTGCCCCCGATTTTTTTAGATTCTGACTGGCCTAGAATTTGGAAAGCTATCGAACTCATCGAATATGCCATGGCGTTCAGTTGCTTGAATCATTTGCGCGAGTAACGTGCTGCGATGTAGAACAGACGGTATTTGTCGACGTTCTGGAATAATGGATACGTTCGCGTATTTACGTAGATTCCCCGTAAATTTGGATGCGTATCGTACTCAACACGCACACATATAAGATGACACACATAAATGCCAATAGAAATTCAAGGATTTCGACGCTATCTCGAGTGTAATTCGGTTATATGCTTCAAAATGCGGTCGTCACGTATAGCAGCTGGGAAAATAACGTAGAAGCTTACAATAATCAAATTCCTCAGAAATAGTTGATAACGCAGTGACGCGAAATATATTAAATGCTGAAATAAACTTCAGATGAACTATAAGGAGGAACTTTCAACCTGCGTTTTGCTCCAAGTGACTTGAAGTTAAAACAATTTAACCAAGACGCAAGACATACAATAATCTTAATATTTTAACATCTTCAAACGTGAAAAAATTCTGAATACAAATAATTAATAATATCGAAAAATTAATAAAGAAATAAAGTTACATTTGTTCACAATGGTAGCAATAACAACTGTGGTAGCAATAAAGTGATATCATTGAATTTCGATATGTATATAATGCTTTCAGGAAAAATAGACGAAGCAATGCACGTGAATAAAAAAAGCGTATCACCACAAGGTTTATTTCCGTTTCAACCGTAAGTTGCTACATCGCGGTACATATCTTACGAAGTATTCCTCTCGGGACCAGTAGTTGTAGACTCCTCGAGTAGTTCTCGTTACTCACAGCTACTTTGTTACAATCCGATCTGAAACTTTTGCCATCATATTATCCGCCAACTATTTTTTGCCTCTCTCTAATTCACAGCAACGCGTCATCAAAGCTTTGTGGAGCATTTTCGGCGAACGCTCACTTTGTCGCCGACAAAGTCAACTGATAACCCGCCCTGTCTATTTCTCTCGTGTGCGGCAAGGATGCCGACGCCTAATCGTCCTCGAGAAATTCAATTTCGACGATGCCGATGGCCGGCCTAACTCTAAAGACGCATCGGTATCCAGGCCAAAGACCTAACCTACCGCAGCTCTCTCTCGCGTACTTCGCTTCGACCGAAACTGCGAGGCCACACGACGACGACGACGACGATCGATATACTCGCGTTCCGAGAAGCTCTCGCCTTCCGCGCGAGTTCAAGAATCTCAAAACTTTCACATCGATTTTCCTCGATCGCGATAACGCGTCAACCAGTCGTCACGATCCCACCTGAGTATACGACACCTGCGTGCACCTGCAGATTAACTGCATCTCATGTGATCGCAATTGGATGTCACACTTGAAAGCACATCGATATTGAACCTTATGGAGAACAATATACTAAAAACTAGCAAAAAGACACATATATATATATATATATATATATATATATATATATATATATATATATTCGCGCTATTTAATTAAATCAATTAAATTTCAACAGAAAATTTTTTCGATATTGGAAAGAATTAAAAGCATAAAATGAAAATGTGGCTAAACGCAAAAAAAATAATAGATTTAAAATAAATTTTTTTTTACACAAAATGTTACATATTTTTAATCAATAACTTTAATTCTTAATTAAAAAAATTTTATATTAAATATTCTTTTAGCCATATTTTAAATTTTAAATAAGAATAGTTTATTTTGCCTTTTATGTTACATTTTGAGCGATTAAACATTTTGTATAAAAATACTATTATGTTATGATTTACTGAAGTAATTGTGCATAAAAATACCGAGATCTACAACGACCCATAATTAGAAAATTACGTGTATAAAATCGGGCTACGAATCTAAAGATTAACTGAGTTTTACATTTTATAACCTTAACCTTGTTCTTATCTCATTGCTCAAATTTTCATTAATATCGCAATATTAAAAGTATTATATATAAAATAATATAATTTTGGCAGGCAAATCAAGTGTGCTTGGATAATTTGCGCAGTACGAGTGTGCGGAGTGTCGTAAAATCGAATATTCCGTATTAGCAGATCATAGTCGCAACATGTACCTAGCAGGACGCCATGGTAATAATATTTGATAACGTCACGGATGGGGATTATTTCGCTCTGGTAATCCACGATGGATACATGTTGATATGTATTTGACACTGTGGATTAAACGCTTTACGTAAGGTGCGAACTCGGTCGGCTTATTTAAGCGCTGCCGCGCTAACTGCCGAGTATACGAAACGTCTTTTGCATTTTCAATGAAGTTGTCGGGTGCAACGCCTACGGAACGCCAACGGCCGAGTGAGAACAACGACAGCGGGACAAATTATTCCAGCACACGCTATGTCCGTTGCCTAGGACGCGGGTACAGTCGCGAAAATTGTAGAAACGATGCACACGCAATCAATATAAATGTGGCCGGATTACGCATCTAACGATGGTCGAAAATTTAACGTTGCGATATTTATCTTTTTGTCACTCTCCCGCGGTTTACAAATTCTCGTTACCGAAATACAACATTTATTCACCGCGCGGGATTGCGGCTAATTGCGAAATTAGTTTCGGATTTTCATACTGGTGCACATACTACATACCGTCATCCAGTTTGTTCCGACGACCCAAAAGCCCAATTCATGACAAAATAAATTTATTCCGCGGCGAATTCACCGCGGCAGGTGCATATTCCGCTCGTCTAATTTCTGTCACTGACGAATTCCATTAACCGCTTTGAAACATTTAGAACGACCGAATTCTCGGACAAGGATCCTTCGGACAGGAAATCGATACCGCTGATTTCCATGGGCGATGGGGTGTACCCACCCGGATCGTGATCGACTTCGGTTTCCGTGCCGCCGTGCTCTTAACCAGCCGATGGGACAGCGGTTACGCGACAGTAAATTCTTGCGTGGTTCGAGAATACGTAATTGGCCGACACACGGAAGAACGAGGTCGCAAGGGAGAAGAGGGTACAGAAATATGGAAGACGGGCTGCTGCCTCTCCCCGGCCACGAGGCGATGTAACGCTGGACCGTAGCAAATGTAGCCGTTAATTGCAATTCCAATTTACACGAAAGTCGGATGTACGGATACGGTCGCGGCGTGTGTGCAGCAGCGTTGTAACGCCCGCGTTACTATGTGACTTGCATACACACCACGTGTACACGTACGTATTTACACGTAGGGTACGCCGCATACCTTAGGTCTAATTCGCAGGGCGCGGCACCGCGCTATCTCTCCGGAGCTACGACCCTTTCTTCCGCGCGTACGGTTCATTTATCCCTTCCCGTCCCGTCGAATACACCGCCCGTAGTCGTTGCCGCCGAGCGTTACATTCGGCGCGACGTGTGATATCCCGTCCCTCCCTCCCTTCCTTTCGGTAAGTGTTCATTAAAGCCGACGGTATTCCGTGAAAACGTTGACGCGACGGGAGATTTATACGGAACCGGAAGAACGTTAGGTCCCGATGATGGTGGCTAGCATAGCGTAGCCCGGCGCGGTTTCCGCGTGCGTCCCAACGGTTTGACACGCATTAATTAATGGCCGCCGCTATCTGGGTTACGCGTTGATTCATAATTAATCTACACGATGATAACGTAGCATTTAATATTCGCGTGTGCCGTACGGTGTACGCGCGGATGAAAAATGTGCACCGCATCGGCGCACCGCGTCGCGTTACGTCGCGATATCGAACGGGAATCATCATCAATCCGTATCGTCGTGCACACTTTCTACCCTGTCGAACATGATGACGCTGTACACACACCGATCAATCAGCAACGTCGGCGATCGCGCAACATCCCTTAATTAATGCCACTCGCATCGTTGCCGTTGCGCGATATCTCTGCACCACGCTCTCATACTTGGCTCTCCACCTTCGCTCACACCACAAAGTCCGACGCAAGAATAGCTGGCTTTGCTGGCTAGCTCCACGTACATCCGTAAGAAGATACAAATTGAAAAATGTGAACTTGGCTGCCGTTGAGCTCGAGAGAGAGAGAGAGAGAGAGAGAGAGAGAGAGAGAGAGAGCGCAGCTCGCAGCGCGCGCGCGCGCATCTTCCTCCTCGTGGAAGTAACATCCACTTTTACCCGAGCTCTCCTTTATGCGTTCCGCTACCTGGGTAAACCAGCGAGAGAGCAAAATAGGACAATGTAAAATTCTCCGAACGACGTTTGCACCGATTGCGGGATTTAAACGACTACCTGCTTCCGCCATGAGGGCTCGTCCACCGAAACACTCTCCAAAGCCGTATTTCTCATTAACGACACACAAAGCATCAGAATCTCTTTCACCGCGTGCTCTTCCAATTGGCATTAATTCCTGAATATCCCTCGAAAACAATACACGGCAGGAGATAGTTTTGCGCTCTCGCTCAACGTGTTAATGAAAACTAAATATATGTGTCTATTATCTCCCGGCGCTTCTCTCTCTCTCTCTCTCTCTCTCTCTTTCTGTGCCAACTACGGAATTAATTCAGAGATAATGTGATTTTATCATCGCATTTGCGCTCAAAAAATTATATGTTCCTAATAAAAAAAGGTTTAATGTTAAAACGGATAAAATGTGTGGAAAAAAAGAGTAACGGAATAAAATAATAAAGACGGATAATGGAGGTTAAAAATGGCAATATGTAAATATGATAATGGCATAAAGTTTATGAATAATATCCATAACGCATTGATGGGACAAATTAATGCTTAAATGTGGCAATACGTGGATACGATAATGACTGAGTTTATGAATATTATCCGCGGCAGATTGATAGGGCGATGGGATATCGGTGTCACAGTACGTTATTTCAACAGCTCGAAAATTAATCGCAAAAGTCGAGACGATACGTCTGCAGATTAAACGCACACCCTATAACTCTTTATTTTTCACCTGCAATATTCGCCAATTTTCATTATCATTAAAACCGCACGTACGTTAAGAATTCAGGCTGTATATTTCTCCGCATTTATGTTACCGCGAAAATTCCATAGCAAACGTTAATTAACGTTTCCACAATTTCCACGAGTTCGCACCGGTCAACGCCGGAGTCTTGCACAATCGAGCTTTTGTTACAAAGCTTTCAGTTTTTTTACCAACATTGCTTTGTCGGTCGGTCGATTTTTTTACATTTGTTTACAACTCCGGCCTATCGATAAATCCAAGGCACGATTATTCTCGTATGCAAAGATTAAAATATGCGTAATGTGAACGCACTTTCCTTCACTAAGCAACACGAATACGATCAATATACTACATTTATAGCCTACACCGCGGTCGGAGTCAATGGCAGCAGTTCTCAGCGCGACTCTATTTATGAGCGGCGATCGAAAGGTTAAAATAATTCTGATGTCGTGTCTTGCGCGCAGCGTTGAATAGTCGAGACAATGTTTACCGGAAGTCTTTATAGTCCCCCCCCGGCGATTTCTTGCGCGAAGCCGCTGTTCTCCTTATATTCTAAGGCATTCTAAAGACGAGTTATTTCCTCCCGACTCCGCTACTTTTATTTTTATAATCATATTTATGTACTTTTATTTTTATATAAGAGTTTAATAAAGACCGCGATACGCCACGACGTAATAACACGCTCTCGTTCAACACACAAAGTAGCAAGAGTAGCAGTGTGCGTCGAAATCTCTTGACACTATCAGAAAGACGAATGTATACTCACCGTAAAGCCCCCCCGCCGTGGCAGCCTTGAAGACGACCCATATGAGATAAGCATAGATTATCCGTCCGCGCTTCCACGTATCCATGATGTCCATTGCTTTTATCAGCGTCCCTTTCGGAACCACTTGGACCCTAATCTAACTCGATCGACGTTGATTAGAACCGCTCACGCACCCTCAATTTCTCCTCTCTCTCTCTCACTCCTTCTGCCGCTTCTGCTTCCTGCTCTCGGTGACCGTTTCAGGTGCCTAAATGCGAGTGTCACCGTACCGGCGAATCCTCGACTTCCGATAGCCGAGAGCGATCCGAAGCGGGTATCCCACACACATATCACCCTTTGTCGATCTTCCTCTCTCCGTTAGCCGGTGATAGGATCCCCGTCCCCGTTTAAACGGCGAGCCGGTCCATAGCAGCGCGAACTTTACCGTACCGTGACCGGGCGCGATACCGCGTATACAGGAAGTTTTGTTACACTTACGATCGGACGTGTAACGACAAGCATCGGGGCACGAGACCGCAGACACGCGATCTACCACTCGTGTGTGTATATTCGGGGCACTGCTTGAGAGAATGAGAATGAGCAGGCGCCGCGATATAACGAAACCCGACGTGGGAGGAGTTACGAACAAGCGCGATATAACGAAGCCGACACTTTTCACATTCACTGCGGTTTGTGCACGTTGCGCTTTAACGGGCGCGCAGGGTAGGCACGCGTAATTGCCCGATTTAATTATTTTTAACTGCCCGCGGAATGTTTTTCAATAGATTTCTTTCCTTTTTTTTTTTTTTTTTTTTTATTGCTTCCCTTTTCCCGATATTTCCTTAATGGGCGGTCGACGTCTGCGACTCGATGTCGCGGAAGTAAAACGATTCTTCTGATCGATTCGCGAGCTAAGCTCGATCGTCGGGATATACACTGGTACATACGCGGGCAATATCCGCAATATTACGCGGAATCCGTAACCTAATGCAGCGATTGGAGATTGGACGTGCGCCATTGACGACGCTACCGCGACCGTTCGTGCGACGCATGATCGCTTCAATTATTATAAATGAATCGCGACAGCAGAATGCGGCGAACCGCGCGGCGCAGGCTCTTTCGGAATCCTCAACCGTGCTGTTCCGCCTCGCGTAATCGCGCGAAAGAATCAGCCCTCGGCGAGGAAGATTTCTCGGTATCGTTCAACGGAGCGGAACTAACGGCCAAACTTTCGCCGACGTTACGTCTGAGGGCATCACTCATAGGTAGAATCTTGCACAAGCTTCCACGATGCACTGCGAAAATCCTCGTGAACTAACACTGCCAATTTTCCGGACAAACTGGCCCGAAGTCTCCGAGTTCCGTCCAACTTGGAAACCAAACACAAGGAACTTTTCTTCCACCAATCGCAAAAATTCCCGAAATTTGCACGCCAGTGACGGTCCAGCGTTCCTTCGAGACATTCACGACATCTCGGCGGAGAGACGTCCCGTCCCTTCTTTCCCTCGTCCCCTCGTTCAACTCACAGAACTCACTGAACCTCACAGATAATATCTCCCGATCCCCCCTTAAAGTTCTTGTTTCGTTCGAGACTAAAAAGTCGACGATCCGAAATCGTCGTTGATCTATATCCTGGAAATCTCTTGCAGGATCAACGCCAAAGTCCTTGATCCGACGTCGGCTTTCTTCTACATGACTGCCGAATCTCGATATTCCTTCGCCTCAGAGCAGTTCACGACGCTGTTTAACCATTTTAAAAGCTGCGGAATCGAGCCGGATCTCTCTCACGCTCCGCGCGCTCAGCGTTCTTCGTACCGATCTACAATCCCAGCGAAACATTTACGCATCGATCACCGGCGTATTCGGATACCCACTTTATAATCGCGTGTCGCGATGAAGACCGCTAATCGATTACAGATTAATCGGTCCCTCCCTCCCGTATTTTCCTTCGGAAACGTTTTTCGGAACGGTGTCACCACCAGCTCGCACGCGTAACATCCAGCGCGTGGAAAGCTCTATCGCGGCCGAACCTCGATATCTCGATACCGCGCGATATCGCGGCGTTTTAAACACACGTGTGTGCAAAATCACGACCGGTGATCGCAGCCGTGCCGCGGATACCACTGTAAAAGTAACACCGAGACTAGTAGCCGGCGCGGAAGGTGGACTCGCGAGTACGACTACGGATAAGAAAGTGAATACAGGACGCCCGGAGGAGTAAGAGGAAGAATATGTAAAACGAAGAAAGAAAGAAAGAAAGAAAGAAAGAGAGCACGGACGGGACGAAGCGCGCGAGGCGGGAGACCGAAGCACACATCCAGGGCTGGTCGTCGAACCGGTTTCCTTCTCGACATTGCAGCCGGCCAATTGGAAATACCACTGACAACGAGTTCGTCGGCCAGCCGTTTTACGATCTCGCCGATCGCCGCGGCCGCAGATCCAGATAAAACACGACCACCGCGCCGGAATCGCGCCGAGCCGAGCCGGTGGATGTCCGCGATCCGACGGACGCGGAACCTGCCCGCCGGCGGAATCGCTAATGCGCCGCGAGAGCAAGAATTTCCACGGTGAATCGCGGACGGCTACAATCCGATGATGTCGAGAATGTGAATGTTACAGATTCCTTTCTCACTGGCTCGTTAGAGATGAGAAATCCACGGATTTTAACAGATAACTGACGAAGAGATATTTCTTACGAATTACTCGGTTCTTTAATCATGGAAACAAGCGGAAAGTTTTTTTTTTTTTTTTTTTTTTACTTTTTATTCAACGATCCAACAATTTCTCGGTGTAATTATGAATAAATAAAAAAAAAACCGGATATATTGGAAAACGCAAAAGTAGAAAAATGCCTATATAAAATGCAAAGGTTCGTATTCTTTGTACTGTTTCCGGAATGCAACAATAATCAAATTCTGCTCGCTGGTTCAGCGAAACTGCCACTCTCACCGGCTGTGCGATTTTCGATTCGTCACGATTCGCCGGAACTCTCGTCCGAATTTCGCATTTATTTTTACTTCTACACTGCCGAATCGCGCGCGCGCTCAAAAATATTGCGTCGCATCCGGTAGCGATTAACGGCTGCTGCATAAGCGGTAATACGTATATTATTGATGCCGCAATGGCAAGTATCGTCGGCTGATTAATAAACACGGCTCGCAGGGAGAACAGTTAATAATTTACGACTCTCAACCGAAGGGAGGGAGGGAGCGAAAAAACCAATTACGTCCGCTGAATTTTTCCACGCTTGGGCATGCGTTTCCGCCACGGTGAAATAAATTAATTGGCCGCGCGCGAGTCTTTTGCGCCGTCAGAGGAAACAATTAATCGTTGGCAAAACTTGAAACGCGCGCTCTCTTTAAGTCATAATCGACCAAGTCTTTATGGACAGATCCAGCGATCCCGGGTTCTTACATGAATACGCGGTAAGTTGCACACTGCGCGTCGCGCAGTGTGCAACAAGAATGGTAATCCAACTAACTTTTAAGCGACACTCTCCGCTCTTTTACTCCAAATAGGATCTAAGCAATTACACGCTGGAAACTCCTTAATGAAAGTCGCAGCGGGAACGCACGGGGGAAAACTATGAAAATACAAACGTCGATTAAGCAATAGGGCCATTTAAGCGAATTTGCTCTCAATCTACATCGATCGAAATGAAGAGAGCCCCGACCGACCCGGTTCAACACCGACTATCGATGAATGTGCTTTCAGCATAAAATTCCTTCATTTCCGATACCTTTATTCTCAAACACTGCTCGGCCATCGGGACGTCGAAGCGCGAAGAGGAACGATAAAAACATTGGGAAACGTGAGAAACAGGTGATCCTCGGGACGAAGCATCGTCGCTCCTCGCCGAACGACAGTCCAACTTTCCGCGCTCAGCGTCAACGTCCCGATCGTCACAGTGATAAGAAGCGTCTTATCATGGCGTCATATATATCTCTGATATCTTTTTCTCAAGTTACTATTTTCCAATCCCCCCCTCGCAGATATCTCAATCCCACCGTAGTTCTCGTCGCACTCGACCCCAAGTGATCGTTTGTTCGCGCCGCTCGGTCAAATCGCAGAACGAACGGACGTAAACGCGATCGGTAAGGGATACGAGACACGGAGGGCGCCGCGACGCTGCGCGTCCCGCAGAATCACGATCCGCACTGGTACGCCATCGAGCGTTAGAGAAACTTCAGCAACCCTCCGACATCCCGGGTCCCCACTCTCTCTCCCACCCACCCAGCGTATACACGTGCGACGGGCGCGTGTGGGTGCGCGGAGGCGCGCGCGCGCGCGCGCTCGTGCGTCTGTGTACGAAGCGGCAGGATACTCATACCAACGTCGACGCCATTCCGGCCACGGTTCTCCAGCGATGGACTTCGCGCGCGCACACAGGGTTGGTCGGGGGTGTACGATCGGGGTGCGCGAGCGCACCGGGGGCCAAGCTCCGTCCCACCACCACTACCGGCACATCGACACGCTTTCCGTCTTTCTCTCAAGCCCGACCGATCTGCGCATCCCTCTTCCGCGCGCCCTTTGCCACCCTGATACCTTTTTCTCTCTCTCTCTCTCTCTCACTCTCTCTCTCTCGCGCGCGCGCGCGCGCGCTCTTCCCTCTTTCCCCCCTCCGTCCCTCGTCTTTTCCTCCTTTTGTTCTTCGAAGAGAGGGATCTGTGTGTGCCACATGACAATTTCGGATAAAAACATCTTCGAGTGGTTACTAAACCTGTTCGCGGGGGAATTCGGCAAGTAGCGGCTGACCCGCTATCGCCGATAACAAGCGCGCAAACATTCTCACGTTGAAAAGACGACTCTAAACGACAACGCTTTCCGGGTATTTGGAAACGAGAAAGAGAGACAGCTGCCTCCTCGAATTATCCGGCGCGAAGTCGATGAGCGACGGTGGTCCGCGCCGGTGGTCGTCGGTATTCCGCGACTGATTATCTACCGATGAGAATAAACGAGGACGACAGTGATAAATTGATAATGATACGTCGGCTCTTGACGCGGCGGCGGCGGCGGCGACGGTGCACACGGTGCCATGTACGTGGACACGGGAATTACGCGGGCAAGACTTTACATCCGAGCGGAATAACAAGCGCAATAACGATAATAATAAATCAAATTTATCGCGCGACAAAGGCGAAGAATTTGTTAACTAGAGAGACAAAAAGAGAGTGAGCGCGAGCGAGTGAGGGGAGCGAGGGGGAGAAGAAACGTGAAGGAATAAATCGTTCTCTCGCTGAATGTACCAGCGGTGTGCTGGCTGGCTGGCTAGCTGGCCGGCTAACCGGTTGCGATACGGGAAGCGCGCGGGATGCTCGACCACGCCACGCCGTGGTCGCGGATGCTGCTGCTGCTGCTGCTGCTGGACCAACGCGAATAAAACGAGAATAATTCGGGCGCTATTGGATAACGTATCGCGACGTTGGCTTGGAGAACGAAGCGCGTATAGAGCGGGTCGTAGCTAGAAATTGGAACTCCTCTCGTCTGCGCTAGCGTCGTGGGATAAGGTCAAGCTAGGCCACCTAATCCAATGTTTTACAGGTTTACTGATTGCGGTGGAGCGCCTGTACGACGCGGTCCTCCGAGAGAGGAGACCGACCCTTTTCCGACCCTCCCCCTCTTCCTTCTTTTGATTTCCCCCCCGTTCCCCCCGTTTCTCTCCATTTCATTCAACCCTGGTTCGCATCGTTCTGGTCACGCTCTCTCTTCCCCCGCTAATTGTAACCTTCTCGCACCGACACGCTCGCCCGTCTCCGTCGTTTCCGTGTCTCTCGCGCGCACACTGCCCTAATTCTCCCGACAAATAAACGCATCATTGGGCAGCCGTAGATTTACCAATCAGGCTCGATGCCTGCCTTCCGTACAGGACAGTGGAGAGCGGCGCGGAAGCCGTGCGGAAACCCACACACGATCCGGAATAGCAATGAAAACAGACCTTTAAATCTGCCGTATCTCGCTCGACTCCGACTCCGCGTCTCGCTGTGATTTCCGATCGCGCGCTCGCACGGACTTTTTTGGTCGGTCAACGTTCCATTAGTGACTCCAGTGCGATACGTTCCGAATCTGTCTCTTTCAATGAACTCATTAGCATGGAAGGACACACACACGCCCACTAACGCGCCGCTGATCCGAACGCAAATTTGCACTGCTTAAGAAATGTAATCGAAGTCAAAGAATTCTTCTCTCTAACGGACTGACAAATTTTTACACGGAAATCACGTGGCACAGTTTCCAAGCACGGAAATAATTCAAAGATAATGAAATAACCAATAGAGAATCGAGAAGCTTTTGGTAGCATCAAAGTTCTTAATGGGATATCGTGTATTGCGGAGAGATATATACCGGATTATGTGCTGATATTCCTCACTTCTGACGTGATATCGCAAAAAAATAACTTTCATTTTTTATACGCTTTTTTACGTCGTCATTTTCGAAAACGCATCTGCGCTATCTCATCGCGCCCATATCTGACGATCCCGCGTAACTTCTAATCCAAGAAGGGTAATCACTTTAATCTTTTTACCTTTTTTTGTCCTTTCCTTTCTCCTCCCCCCTCTCTCTCTCTCTCTCTCTCTTTCGTATCGAAAATCGTCTCTCGATATTTCCTCCCATCAAATATCTCACTGCGTTCGCAGTACATTTCGCATCAAAGATTATTAACAAACGAAAAAGACGCGCTTCGTTAAACCCATCGTGTTCATTAAACCGATCGCGAGAGACACGTGCGAGAGACTTGGAATAAAACTCTCCTCTCGACAGGAGCAAGGACCTTCATACAAGAGAGGTGACGGAATCTCGTTTCTATAAATTGAAAGTATCGAAAAAAGCAGGACAACGCGAGAACGCAAAAAGGAGAGAGCGATAATGGCCGCTTCTTGCATCGCGTTGAACGCTGCGTTAAGTTTGCGGGTAGACGGGTAGCGGATAGATGGGATGGATAGATGGATAGATAGATAGATGGATGGATGAATGGGTGGCCGAGCCGGACGGACAGCCTGGACCGCCGGACGGACGGACGAATGTCCTTGCGCTATCGATTACAAAGAGGGCTTGCGCGACAGACTACGAAAGAGCGGTGGTAAAGTGATGCAGACAAATGGTAATGTCATTACTTTTATCTCGACGATGGCGAATACAGGCCAAGGAATGTAAGTACTTGGTCGAAAAAAAATAGAACGCTACGATGCGTAGGCATGGCGACGGAATTGCATGAAATTAATGTAATTGATCCTAACTTCAAGAAATTTATCACACTTATAATTATCAAAATTATTCTGCATAAATAATTTTCTTTATTCCTTTTTTTATTCTTTACTCCTAAATAACAGCTTTCTGAATGGCGCATCTATATTTTTAAACGCTAAATATTCTTGAAGAGCTTTTTGCTCTCAAAGAACTTGATTTATAAGTAACGAGTCTTCATTTATTTACAGTAATTTCAAGTATCTTTCGCAACAAAGCAAGTTAGTGCTATTCTTATTTGAAAGAACTAGAGTTGTATATCATCTTGATGTCTCGCGGTTTCTCCTGATATGCAAAAATGATAGATCCCAGTGCAGCAGTTTACCCAAAGGACAAAGAACAATATGCAGTCGGAATATATTATGAGCCGTGAAAAAAGGATACAGCAAGTCTTAAAGGGCTCCATTGAATAACCTAAAAAAAGCCCCGAGTAATCCCTCGTGGAGTTATTTTCAAAGTAGTTGATAATTTATAAAATCAATATCCCCCTCCCCCCCCCCCCACCGTCATAATACATCGGCATTGTGAATCAATTTTAATTATTAAATTATATTATCTATAAAAACGGATAATGATTCTCAATCTTCAAAAGTTTTACGCTTTTTCTTTCATCTTTAACACGCCATTATTTACCTTTAATTACCTGTTTCTCTGTATCGCGCGTAAGATTTTCTTACTCTAATCCATAACCAAAACGAGGTAATTATACGACTTATGAATAATGAATTACGCAAGTTATCACATACAGAATCGAGGTTAATAATTAATATGAAGTACGATTTGTATCGCCTAATTGGATATGCTAATCGTATTTAGCCAACTTTATGAATATTGAAAAGACTAAACTCGATTAATGACACATTTACATCATTATTGATTTACGCGTTGTATTAAAAACCCTGACGTTAATAATATGTTCCGGAAGAGCAGGATTTATTAATGGCCACATAATGGGGGGTCCCACGTACACACGCGCGTTGGGTGTCTATAAATTATTTATAAAATTAACCGCATCGGTCCGTGGAGCGATCTCCTAAAATCCCCATGACGCGAACATTTCGGAGGATGCTGGGATGCTCAGATCCACTCCCGACCGGAAGCATGTCCTAAGACGATCGTCGCCCATGTACCGGGTCCGGATTACGTTCCCCACGCGAACGTAAAACCAATTTAACCCCTTTTGCTACAACATGCTGTCTAACCGAAAACGGTTCCACCATTTTGGCATGCTACAATACTTTTTCGGCAAATATTCGTGAAAGAATAAAATCGATATTTTAATTAACATACTTAGCAATCAATCATTTGAAATTACTATTGAAACGTTAAATCCAATTAATTAATTATATTCTTTTCCCTCTTTATTGTGTATTTTTCTATATATTCAAATCTACACACATGTGTGTGATATTTCTTTGTCACAAATTTAAAAAAATGAGTAGAACAGATGAGTCTGCAAGCTTTTATAAAACTAATAGTTTAGCTGCAAACAAGATGGTAGAATTTCAAGCAAATTATCAGCAATTAGAAGCGTCAATTAGAATGCAGAACTATTTATAAAATGTATCGTTCGCGCGACTGATTTAAACGTGCAAGAGGTTAAATTTATTTGCTCATTAGCGGTATATGTTTCGTCTCTTATCGTTAACGAGAAAGTCATGATATGTTCGTTGATTGGCAGGACAACAAATCCATTTATCGATCCGTTCAGGATATATTGCAATATCGATATTTAATTGCATCAATTATATCGCGCGCCGTTCAGCTTGTGCAGAGTACATTTTTTTTACACAAATTTCTCGTAAAATTCCAGTTTGTTGATCACGTACTCGTTAATGAGTGGGTAAAACGTAAAATGTCGAATCGTTATATATGTTATCCGCGTTCTTTTTTTCCCCTCGTAGCAACAACTCAGCGTATCCTCGAGCAAACAATTTATTCGCGTGTGCAGCGTGCAAAATAAAATGTACAATTTACGAGGTTGGACATCACAGATACTTGTGCCGGAATGGCAACTATGAACAGTTTTTTATCACCACGCTTTACACGACAGATACTACGCTAATACACGCAACTTTAAAATCAACGTGAAAAATTCACGGAAAGCATTCGGCATTTTCGAATCGCTAATGTGAGCTTTTGATCGTCGCTCTCTCGATCCATTGCTCTCGCTCTCTCTCTCTCTCTCTCTCTCTCTCTCTCTCTCTCTCTCTCTCTCTCTCTCTCTCTCTCTCTCTCTCTCTCTCTCTCTCTCTCTCTCTCTCTCTCTCTCTCTCTCTCTCTCTCTCTCTCTCTCTCTCTCTCTCTCTCTCTCTCTCTCTCTCTCTCTCTCTCTCTCTCTCTCTCTCTCTCTCTCTCTCTCTCTCTCTCTCTCTCTCTCTCTCTCTCTCTCTCTCTCTCTCTCTCTCTCTCTCTCTCTCTCTCTCTCTCTCTCTCTCTCTCTCTCTCTCTCTCTCTCTCTCTCTCTCTCTCTCTCTCTCTCTCTCTCTCTCTCTCTCTCTCTCTCTCTCTCTCTCTCTCTCTCTCTCTCTCTCTCTCTCTCTCTCTCTCTCTCTCTCTCTCTCTCTCTCTCTCTCTCTCTCTCTCTCTCTCTCTCTCTCTCTCTCTCTCTCTCTCTCTCTCTCTCTCTCTCTCTCTCTCTCTCTCTCTCTCTCTCTCTCTCTCTCTCTCTCTCTCTCTCTCTCTCTCTCTCTCTCTCTCTCTCTCTCTCTCTCTCTCTCTCTCTCTCTCTCTCTCTCTCTCTCTCTCTCTCTCTCTCTCTCTCTCTCTCTCTCTCTCTCTCTCTCTCTCTCTCTCTCTCTCTCTCTCTCTCTCTCTCTCTCTCTCTCTCTCTCTCTCTCTCTCTCTCTCTCTCTCTCTCTCTCTCTCTCTCTCTCTCTCTCTCTCTCTCTCTCTCTCTCTCTCTCTCTCTCTCTCTCTCTCTCTCTCTCTCTCTCTCTCTCTCTCTCTCTCTCTCTCTCTCTCTCTCTCTCTCTCTCTCTCTCTCTCTCTCTCTCTCTCTCTCTCTCTCTTTTTCTCGCTATCTACCGTAATTTATCTTTCTCTACTTTTCTATCGATTATTTCTAATGTAAACTGAGAGAAGGAAATATAGTAATGTGTAATTACCTGCTTGAGTGCTTGAGCGATGCGCTGCATCAATAACGCCGTACGCTATTCTGGTGCAACAAATAGACGGGCAATTACCGATGCACCGATGCATCGAAACCTAACAAGAACGGTCGGGACCGATTCGTATTGCCAATTCATTCGCTTGTGGAGCTTCGCCTGTACGAACGAATGAACGAACGAACGAGAGTTCGGGGAGGGAAGGTCGGCCAAGGGGCTCAACTGAAGCTATGTAAACTGCGGAAACGTGCAAATAAGTAACCCAGGGTTCTCGCGGAGAAGGTAGTAGCCGGGGCTTCGCCCTCCGATAAATTGTTCTCAGGTCGGAGGTTAGCGCTATTTCGAAGGATGAATGTGCACTAATATGCGCGCGTGAATAACTCGGCGAAAGTTTTCCGCGCGCCGTGGGAAAAATTTCCTGGTGAACGCCGCAGCGCGGCCCGGCCCGCTCCGAAAGGATAGCGATGAAGTACTACTGACGAAACATTACGAGTCTCATCGGAAAACGGATTTTCGAAACGGAAAGTTATTCTCTTTAAAAAAAGAATACCATACAAATTGTTGCGCCAAAATTACATACCACGTCATTCATTATCACATTGTCATTAATACATCATCATTAAATTTTACACGATTGATTAATCCTTTTGGCTGTTTTATAGAAAAGTAGTGCAAGTAAAAAGTACAAAACAGCAAATATAATATTTCCAAGTTTTGTAAAATAATTATTTAATTTTTTTAGCATTAAACAAATTCAGAATTTATCTTTAGTCTTGATTACATATTTCTACATAACACAAATTATATATTTTTTCAGATTTTATAATAAATAGAAAAGAATATGCACGATGTAACAATAAACAAAACTTTAATTTATATTCAACAAAATACCAGAGAATGTTACATCCTATATTTAATCATAAAATAAGATACGATTAAAAATATTTCTTTCGCTACGACATATATTTTTTTAATAATTTTAAAATATTTTGTACCGTCATAATAACATTTATAGATAATACAGCCAAAAGAATGAACACTAAAAAATAAAAAAAAAGACATATATTGTTATTCTAGCAATTGCTACAGATGCTTCGTCGTTAAATGATAAAATATCATTTTGCTGTAACAGTACAAATTGAAATTGAACTTTAAAGTTAATGGAATCGTTCGTACAAATTATCACGAATTACAGAGGAAAACGTGCGTTGTAATCTCGTAAGAATTTGTCAACGTGGATCAAGCGCGGCGAAAAGATCACAGTATTCTTCGGTCGTAATGGTTAACGACGTCTGGTGAAGTAACGAAACATCACGTAATATAGTAGGGGACAATACGATCGGGTAAAATTTAATTTCGCGAGAGAGAATTCTTCCCGCCACTGTGTCGCGCCGCGCCGTTGTGCGCTCCATGACGAAGGGTTGGTGAACGGAAGCAGAGATCTAAGAAGATAAAGGGTGTTCCCGCTGAATGCGATGTTTGAAACGTAGTTAATAAAATCGCATGAATATTCAACGCCGAGGGAATCGAAGTCCCGTGGGATCGAAACAAAAAGGTCGACGCATATTTGCCGTTACAAGCTCTCTCGCCGTCCCGGAAAATTGAACTTTCAGAATCCGCATGGATCATTTTTTGCCCACTCCACCCGTGGGGCGATTCTCAAATTGGACTTTTGCGATGAAATTTTTTGCAACGCCGAGAAGCGAGCCATGATCGCTTTCATAAATATCGCCCGTCTCTCGTGCAATTGAATTAACGATTTCGAAGTCATTTAACAAAATCTGATGCGATTAGCATATTTTATACATATTTAAAATAGCCTCATATAACACAGCTAAATTAAAGTTTATTTTTAATCATCATTGAATGCACAAGTTAAAAAGAAGGAAATTTTTTGTATTTGACTTTGCAAAAAATACAATACGCAAATATCTCCGGAAAGAGAATGAGAGAACTGGTTTATTGTTTAATGAATGCAACCCCAATTAGGACGACGAAGCATCTGTCAGAACGCGCGAACCACGCGCATTAACCAAAATGAAAGTACAGTAATGCCCAAATTTATGCGAAGTATGCAAAGTATACAGAAACTCGCTGTCGTGTAAATAAATATGAATAACGCGTAAAACAGCTATAGTGCCACATATACTATGGTCCTAATTATAATTCCATTAACATGCGTATATCCTCATTAAGAAAGAAGATATTTTAAAATAGAAAAACTTTATTATATCTGTAAAACTTTAAAAATAAATGCAGTTTGTAGAAGACTTTATTTTCAATTAATTAAATTAATAATCTGCAATTTAATCTGTTAATACAATATAATTACAAATATAATTATAAATTCTCGTTTGATTTAGTTTTCAATATTTATCACTTGCATCATGTGTATTTAAATTTGCGTAAAAATAAATTATACATAAATTTGAGCATTAGAATTCATATAAAATATATAAATATAGAGAAATTCACTCACCAGAGTTGCATCATGCTGCGCCTGAAAACAAATTTAATTCGCGATTATTATATGCAATTCAATGATTATCTTTTACATAAAGTCACATTACAATTTTTTTGAATCATCAACTTATTTAAATTTATCATTGTAACTCGATATATTAAATAAAAATTATTTCAACTTAATTTTTCTTTTAACTAAATTTTCTAAATAAATGATTTTCTAAAAATTATAGAAGAGAAAAGACAAGAAAAATCTTTGTAGTGTTTATATCAAAGTGCTAAAATGTTTATATATAAGATCAATTAAAAGAATAAATAATATTCAAATAATTATTAAAAGAAAAAATTGAATTTACTCACCAGCCGATGTTCGTTGCTCAGCTTCGCCAGCTTCTGCATTCAGGTTGATATCCAGTTGTGGATTGCTTGATTTTCAGTCGCACAACACGATTATAATTACGATTACACGAAATTTTTAATAAAACTCGCCCGACACATTTTATTTTCGGCACTCCCGGATTTCGACACTCCCGATGTTCGATATCCGCACAATTTTCGACACTCCCGAATTGCGACACTCCCGATTTTCGACTTTTGTTCAATTTTCGGTACTCTCGATTGTCGGCAATTCCGATTTTAGGCACTCCTGATATTCGCTCGCGATTCATATTCACTGATTGTTCAGACTCGATCAAACGCATCTCCACCGGCCGCAGAACCTTAATTAACACATGATGACGACAATTATACGACGTCATTATATGCACAGCGTACGATATGAAATGGACGGAGGAAATTTGGACGGTTGTGCATCGGGATGCAACAGCGACACGTTATGAGTATCGAGATACGGTTAATTACGGCTGCGTACTACAGTAATTATTACAGTACCGCGATCATTGTCCGCAGTGTACAATGCGAGAGAGAAAGAAATTCGTACGCCACCACCGAGTGAAATACGTGAGACTAGCGACGTGTACCTGACTTCCAAGTACGCTGCTATCCGCTCTGACCTTCGATGGACCGTTAGACCGTCGACTGGGATAAACAATGAATAAACAATATCGAAAACGTGCAAATAATTACACAGCACGGTGCGTGATATTATACGTTTTCGAAATTCTATAGTCATCAATATTTTTACATTTATTTCAAGATCAAATTATCGCATTGCAATCAGTGGTCCCGCCGATATTGAAAATATGTAACTAATTACAAAACACGGCGCGTGATACGATACGGTATGTGGTGTACATATCATATTAACTGGAATTCTTTATTTTTACATTTATTTCGATATTCGTTACGGTTACATATACATATAATTATAGCATTTATAATTACATGTATATATTTTCGCTCTACAAAAAGAGAATAGAATATATGGATTGATTATTGATACGTGATGTATGATATTAATCTTTTAACTGTGAACATCGCGTATATAAATCCGAGGAGACATTTGTCATAAAAGCAAGTATGTAAAATTTTATGAAGATTGGAGAACGGATACGTTTAATTACGATCGCGAGCAATATTAATTTATGCTATCGTGATTATTGCCTGCAACGTTTAATGTGAGGTATTTATTCGACACGCGTAATATATTACGTGTGAGAAATCAATACATAGATAAATAAAAAAACCTAACCTAACCTTAATGTTATGGTGTTTTCTATTCGCAGTTCACGTTTTACATATAAAAGCTGCGAATCGTTCAAACAAAATTCAGGAACTACTATTCAATATTGAACATGCATGAGAATCATAACAATATGAACGCGCGATGTTAAATTCGGCACTCTTGAAATTCACTTTCATCCACTTACTTTTTACGAATCCACTTACTTTTTACGAATAAAATCATCGAGAAACATACGAAACAATTTCGCATCCAGACGCTGACAATTCGCGACGCGACGTAGTGGTTAGCATATGAACTATTTATTATAATGACATGAGGCGACATATTACGGCTATTGTGTGAACTATTATGTAATTATGATTCACATGCATAAAATATCGAAACGTTCAAATCGTAAAATATTACTGTATTAACTGCCGCAGTAATCGCTAGGTATTAAAATGTTGTTCAATATTTCGATGTGGGAAAATATTTATTATAGCTCATATATTTATATCATATAAAGATCTTATCACATCAACGATGCGATGCGAAATAGATACTGCAACTCTGTATTTTATGTAGCATTGTTCGATGGAGAGTCAAATATCGCGTTACGAATGCTCAAGATATAGCTACTTACGGTAATCCGGCGTACGCTGTTCGTCAGTCTCGATATTCATTTTCAATCGCAAGTGACTTTTTACGGACAAAATTACGAAAAATATACCGTGCGATTACAGTGCGTCCGGACGCAAAGCTTCGCGACACAAAATGGTGGCACTACTGTAAAATATCGTTCAATGATAATTTATAAACATCAAAAATTAGATTTATTATACCACGCATTACCGTCTTCACTTGATATGTTCGTAAATTGTTCCTAAAATTTATAGAAAATTGTATATTTTGCACATGAATGGAATGATATATTTATTAAAATTAATTACATTTATTGTATTACTCTGTATATCTAACCAATATAATATGTGTGAGATAAATACCATTGTTTTCATTGCATTCTGTATCGTGTTTGGACGAAAACTCAGATATCATTACGGATATAGAAAATATGTGGCTACTTACGCTAACGTGTGCCATTGCAATTATCAGTTTCAATGGTCACTTTCAGTCACAGTTATTTTTTATGAGCAAAATCACGATACCGAATGATTGCAGTACGTTCGGACGCTAGCTATTTGCAACACAAAGTGGTGATTAGAATGTGAAGTATCCCTCGATTGCGATTCGTACACGCCGAATATCAAATTGTTGTACATACGCGTTACCAACTTAATTTACTCAGTACGTTCGTAAATTGTTCTCTCATAGAAAATTCGCTTTTTTTATAAGACATGATTTAACATGACAGACATGAATGAGATATTTATAAAACTTGTTATATATATTGTATTGCTTCATATAAATGCAACAAATTTTGATGGAAAATAAATCTCGCATAAATACATATCGCAGTTTTGGCTACATGTCGCATTGTTCGATGGAATTTCAAATATTGTTACAAATACTAAAAATATGTAATTACTTACTACAATTTGGCGTATTGCAATCGGCACTTTTGATACTTATTTTCATCGCTTTTTACGGACAAGATTATAAAAAATATACGGAGCGATTGCAGCACGTCTAAACACTTGCTGCTTGCGATGCGTAATAATGGCTGTCGCGTGAAGTATCATTCGATTACACGGAACATCTCGTAATACGAACGTACCAAAGCGATATACCAGTTGGCGACGTATTGCCAACTGCTTGGTACATTCGTAAATCGTCCTCTTAGAAAATTTATTTTTTTATTACTTAAAACAAGAGGTTATGGAGATATCATTCAAACGAGAGATATTTATTAATACCTGATACATTTATATTATTCCATATTGAAAGTGCGAAACAAATATCACAGCTTTGATATTCTGTATTCTGCATCGCATCGCTCGACGAAGATGTAAGTATATAAACACCGGAAATATGCTGTTACTTATAATAATTCAATGTACGCTATCGTTCGATTGCGATGCGCATATTGTTGTAAACCATTACATAACTTATCACAATTCACAAGCGTTGTTACACGCAACTCATTACGCGATCGTATTAATCGATTATTCGTCATTTTTTCTCGTCAGTATTATCGAGATTTGTCGTTATTTGTTATAAAAGAAAATAAAATAATTTCTTATAATTAAAAAAAAATACGAGAAACGTAGCGCGACTTATGGTAACTTTGGTATGAGCTGACGTTTAAATGCGTGTTTTGTCTACTTTGCAATGCGTTTAGCATCGATTGATTTCAAATATTAAGATATTATATTAGGTTGATCAAAAAGTTCGTTCACATTTTTGCAACAGATAATGTCATTAATAAACTGCACTATGTACACATTATTCAATGAAATAATATGCTATATCATTTTATAACTGACAACTTTCTGCACATTTAAAAAAAATTTATCGAAATTGATTGAGATTTGTAAATTTGGCGTCGTTTTAAGTATGGAACAAACTAAAGTGCATTTCCGTTACTTGAGGCTTTTTTATTATCGGAAAAACAAAAATGCAACGTAGACTCTAAAAAAGATTTGCGCCGTTTATGGAGAATATGCCGTAACAGAAAGAACGTGTTAAACTTGATTGATGTGATTCCGTGAGAATGACATGACACTCGAAGATGGTGAGGCCAGTTACAGTTGTCGATGACAAAATCAAGTCACTGATGGGAGTAAACTTACACATAACGACGCGAGTGATTGCAGAAACACTAAAAATATCACAATCCAGTGTTCAAAATCATTTGATGAAGTTTCGATGCTTAGTGCAATATATTAATGACATCATCTATTGCAAAAATGCGAACAAACTTTTTGATCAGTTCATTAGATTATTATCGCATACATTGCAATAAATATGATAATTCTCGATGAAAAATAAAATCAATCGACCGAATAAAAATAAATGTATCTCGATTAAAATATATTAAATCGATAATTAATATAAAAACAATTTCTTTATATTACTTCATTATTATGTCTGGTATTGTCACCTTATGAAACAATTTTTCTTGAAAAGGAGATAATGTGATAATTATATATCAAATGTTCTTATCGTATAATGATGATATTATGATAATTTCGCAATACATTATGTAGATCTAAATTACCCGCTTTAATCCGATTTAATCTCGCATTGAGCGTTTGTCAGTACAATCGTTATGCTATATACTATTTGATTTTACCGCTTTCCTTTTTTTCTAGCTTTTCCGTCGATCAGCTAAAAGAGCTTTCAACTCGAAAACGCGGCGAATCAACATCGAGTCGATGGGTCACGATCAGCCCAAAAGAGGATTTCTCGATATATTAGACATCGGCTACCTCGGCACACCGATCGACCATTTTGATGCACGACGGCGCTTCTTTGCTTGCGAAACAAACAGAGGCAATTTAGAGATTCTTCGCGGGGCTAAATAGACTCGACAGAGAAACCGATTCTATATTCCCTCGCCCGTTGTTTTCTTTTTCTCCCTTTTCCGTCTACTCGGTTCTATCCTAATCTTTCCCCCGGTTTTCTTTACGTCCAGAATCTGAGATTTTTCCCATTAACTCGCTACTGTCTGAATTTCTCGCATTTTTAAAAGAAAGTCGAATTTGTGTGATCTTCTACAAAAGAAAATAAATATTTCGGACGTTAAGCAGACACGAATTATTATCATTTATATAGAAATTAAATTGGAATTAATTTAAGCAGATTTTGCTCAAGGAATTAAAGTCTCGTCGCGTGAAGAAGGAATTGTACATAGAATGCGACGGTATTATAATTTCAATAATTTCTCATGCGAGTGTAACAAAAATGCAGCACAGCAGCACGCATAAAAGAATAATTCTACAAAGTCGGGTTAGCTTACTATAAATTTACTTTTAAGGGAATAATCACCGCAACTCTCTAACACACACACACACGCAAGAAACATAGTTTCTCTACGTTCGTTGCTCCCGTGACACCCTGTATTTTCACGGGAAATTTAACCACCGCACATTTTACCGCGCTTTAAGCTTCCAGCTTATACCTCGAAACGCATTTCTACTTCGTACGCGCGAATCCGCGCAAACACCTTTTCGTAATGTCGGTGCATATCGCATGATTTTTTTCACCACTGTCTCATCCATGGTGTCCGAAAGTAGCGTAAGCACAGGTGAGCATTTAATTAAATTCCTGGTCGTCCGGTAGCCACCAAACAAATCTTCACTTGTAATTAAGTTCACCGACCATTGTCACGCGTTTATTCTAGACAACCGCGGCTAAATAATCTCTTCGTCAGAATCGTATGGCAAAAACTCCGAGATATGAAAGACGACGACCACCACGAGCCATGTCAACACCATCTGCAACATCAGCTGCAACGAGATTTTAAAAGCTAAACTGAGGTAAGTGATATTGATACCTGTGTGAAAATTGTTTTTATAAAATTCCTATATACATGATAAAAACAACATGATAAAGATAAACGTACAATGAGATTTTAATTGCATATTTCATTTGAAATTTATCTGTTATTTTCTCTAGATTTCAATTGATATATCAAATTTCAGTAAAGTTAATAGATTTTAGTAATTTAATTCGCGCAATCGAATCGATCGCAATTTAGATGTAATTGCGCAACAATATACGTTGACTGCAGTGATTGGTATAAGTATAATCAACAATATTTTATTTTATACGCCGCGCACATTTTCTGATTACGCGTATCGTAATAATACGAATCCGGGGAACATTAAATATTCGCGGCCGCACAATCTGCTTAGTCCCTTGAGCCGCAACGGCGATTTTAGAGAGAGAAATATAATACGCGTCGTTGATGTATCATCCAAATATCCGTACAAACGCCGAATCACAAAAGGGCAACGAATCAAATCCACAAAGGGAAGCCGCATGTCTTGCGACTCAAAGCGATCTCGCGATACCCGTGGCGACATGTATATATATATATATATATATATATATCACCTGGACACATATATATAGACCATTTCGGCGAATTTATATGCTAATTCGTCGTGCTCGTCGAGATTAACTTCCTGTTCTAGTTAACCATCGCGAATCCGTGGTTGACCAAACCCATATTCCGCCCTGTACAATAAAGTCGCGCCTCGCGCAACGAATGACGTAAACACCGCCGTTGTTGTACTGCGTTCTACCACGAAACTCTGTCAATTGGACAAATCCGATTTCAGGTGTTCCGCAAAAATGCACTGTGTTGTCTCGTCCATGTGTCCTGTCAGTCGTTATTTTTGTTACGGTTTTACTCTGACTTTCGATCCAAAGTGCGCAAAATTATTTACAATATTAAGATATCCATTTTGAATGTAATTCACCGAATGTTATAAAACTTTCCTGATATTTTTTCAACGAGATAATACCTACATGCAAAAAAAATCATGCAAATAGATATTAATCCGAATATCGGGATATACATAAAAATATGTGGGAGTTGAGTTCCTCTTGTTTACAATATTTAATAAAACAACGATTTTTTTATTAAATAATAAAATGGCCTTTTTGCTCACATCAGTGTTTGGAAATTAATTTTTGCAATTGGACAATGTTTGTTAATACAAACATTTTTCAATAAATTTTTTAATAAATTCATGGGAGTAGATAATTTGTATTACGTAATAACTATAAGTAGAAAAAGTATTTCATTGCTTTGGCAGATTCACTTATCAAATATATCAATCACGATAAGATGTGTTTACATGGTAAACACTTCATGCGGCTATCTATGCAGCATAGGATATATAATTTAAAATATTGGCGTAAATAAAAGTAGAGAAAGATATTCATTTGTGCGTTTCTTTCTATTGCCTTGTGAGGTTTTTGACCTGTTCTCCCTTTCTCGACATTATTTCAAGTATACGATCGAAAAAGATCAATTACCTGCGATTCTACTTTCGTATTCTCGCAGAAATGTAATTCTTTTAGATCGGCGCCGACTTAATCAGCGCTCGCAAAAATACATTCATCGTTTTTCAATAAATTATCACAGAAATACCATGGCTATTTGTGAGCTTTGGACCAAATAAACCACGAATGAAATACCGCAGTCGCCCTCTGCTATCAAATTTTACAACGTAATAAACAAAAATATCAACTTAACAACTATTGATAACATAAAATGTAAAGCAATGCTGATTGCATTGATAATAAAACACGCGATAAAGTTAAAGCATTTGCATAATATTGCTTGATTTAGCATTTCAGTATTTAAATTTTTAATTTCAAAATAAAAATAATGATATAAATAACACAAAATAAAATATTTTGTCATGATTTATTAATCTATTTATATCAATTTACGATAAATTATTTTAGCCATCGCTGAATAAATTGGTTGGAAAAATATTGCAGAAAAATATGAATACATAAATAGATATAAAATAAATGGAGAAATATTTCGAAACAATTGTTCAGTTTTGAATAGGATTGTTAGTGGTTCAGGAACTAAAAAAAAAATAGTAGAGGAAGAATACAAAACACCTGTTTTCCATCTATTACAGACTTACTGTCAATTTTATTAGTCTAATGTCCAATAATAAAAATATATCATCGTAAGAAATGAAATTGAAGACAGGGATCACTTATCTTCCTCGTCAGACTCTATGAATATACAATCGATAACTACTGATACCAGCGCTTAAAACAAACAGGACAGTCATTATGTTCCTTCTTATATAATAACTGGAGAAGCTCATACAACGACGATACAACAACGATACAACAACGTTGCAGTTGCTGCGGATGATTTGTATTAGCTGTGACACACCGGTCGAAGTCACACGGTGAAAAGTATCGGAAAACACGTTGGACCGATCCGATCGTACACACGAGAAACGGATTTTATATAAATTTCTAATAACGTTACATAGACTTTTTATCACTAATGAATAATTCTACTGCGTTAAAAGTGAATGGGCACGCAAAACTGACGGCGAACTCTCGACGATAGGAGAAAGGAGGGTAATGCTGCAATAATTTAAATATCGTGTATTGTGCAACAGGAAGTTTCCAGTGTTCTTTTGCAATTCTCAGATTTCATGTACTTTCTGATACATGAAAAGAGCACGCGAAAAATCTTCTATCGCGATGCATGATATGTAAATCGCTCAATTATACTCCCTTCTCTGCCTCAAGTTTATAGCGTTCCCGATATAAGAATTACGTTTACATCTACAGTGAGCGAGCATGTTTTACGAACGACATTCGTCGTCACGATTGCCACGACAGATTTATTTCGCTGCAATTATTATCGTGTATTCTACAAGCGCAATATTGATCATGGTCGATAAAATTTGTGCTCAACTACCCTCGAATAGTCTGCGTTTGTTCATAATGCCGGGAAAGTAGTTTCAATATTTTACAAATATACTTTACTAAATACTAGATATTATCAAAAAACTACTGAACACATTTGGACTGTAAGTATATTTTTTGCCTACAAAATGCGACATAATACGATGCAAAGCAAACATAACAGTTTTACTATTATATTCTATTACATATTGTACTAAAAAAAAAAGCGAAATGAAAAGACTAAGAGAAAAGAGAACATACTGTTATTATAATTAAATGTATTGTTATATAAAAAGGGTGAATTATAGACGATGCAGACATACTTGTTCGCTTACTTTTAATTTCGTATTATGTAGTGAAAATACAGTTTGCTTGCTCTACATATTTATTGGCTAAAAGAACATTCACAATAATCTAAGATCTATTAAAGACGTAAGAAACAAGCTGTGGCACAACAATGCTTGCAACGTCGACTTTACCTTTTTCTTTCATGATGATATGCATTACCTAGCAAATTAGATTTTTATTTATATATTTATTATATCGATCGGTTTTATATAACGTAAGCACAATGCGATAATTACAAAAATATAAGATTTAATTACGTATAGAAATTTTCGGTGATATCAACAAATTTTCTTCCCTAAAACTTAACTACTTCGCTAAGATTCTCTCTTTGAGCGTTTCTGATATGATAAAACACACAGAATAATCGTTTAACATATGGAATAAAAATAAATAATACACTTGATGTAATCCGCACAATATTATCCTAAACAATCATGCATGCTATAAGCCGAAAAAAAAAAATGAAAAAATGATTCGAACTATTTAATCTCAAATTTATGTAAATAATGATTTATGTAACAATCTATGAAGCCTATTTATCTTGCTAAAGGGAAAACACCCGTTGTTACCTAATACAGCATTCAATACAGGTACAGTTAATTCGCATCAATGCACACTTACGGTAGAATCTTGGCGATTGAATTCTGTACGCAGATATAACGCATTGTTGTTTTGCAAATCCTACAATTTCTAAACTACCTAAATAAAACCATCCTGAAAATGAAATGATTAAAGTATCAAGAATGTCGTTTTAATGAATTTGCTTGTCAATACTCCAAATAAAACAATGAATTGACCTTTCTTCCAATCAATATATATTCTTCGGAATTATTTAAAAAATCACACACAAATAGAATATTGACTTCAGATAATTACTATATGTTGTATACTGAACTCTCTCCGAAGTTATAAAACGAAGCTTCGAAAACGCATCGCCAAAAAGAAAACGAAAGAGTGTGCGTTGAACGATTTTACAAATATCAATTCCTAATTTTATGTATCTGCTTCCGCGTTTCATGCATTTAGAGCATTCTAATGCAGTAAATGACAATATGCTTATTTAGAGATAAATGAAAGTAGCAATGACGACAGCAAAATGTGCAACGATCAACGCAGTTAACTTAGCTTTCTTCTGACAATACATATTGTACTAAACGTACCTACGGTAAACGATAAAAATTTCCGTTATTTCCAAAATTATCAGAGACTTAAGAACTTCTAATCGACTCATCGATGTAATTTCCAATATTTTACAATTCAAAATCGCTCAAGCGCTTATACATTTTGGTTTCCCGCTTCGGGATTTATGGTTCTTGAAATAACTTTAAAAATAGCCGCTCGAAACGCAGAATATATCGTAAAAAGCTCTCTATAAACATTATCGGTAACAATAAGCGTTTTATACTAACAGTTATCGATAAAATTAACAGCATAGAAATTCTATGGAAAATGTAAACGATAGCATAGCGAAAGTTTTACGCGATAAAACGTTCATTGAAGATTAAAAAACTGACGACAGCGACGAACGATATATTAATCTCTACAATCACATAGCTTTTTTTCGAAAGGCAGTACCGATGAGTCTCAGTTGTAGCCGATCACTTCTTCCTACTTCCCGGGAATATGAATTAAATTGTAAGTGCGAGCAGAAAAACTGCACGAAGAACAACGCGAGAGTTGTTATAAATATATATATATATCGCAAAAGGACCATTCGGCAGAAACTTAAAAAATAAATTTTTTTAACAAAGTGTTCATTGCTAAAAAACGAATATCTTATTTCTTTGGTGTGCATTTTTGTTCGTACATACCATCTCGTCAGATGTAACCGTTTTATACAAAAGAATTCCACTTTTTTTTTTGTTTTTGTTTTTGTTTTTTTTTTCAAAGCGTAATCATCATGGCTCTATATGGAGAAAACGGCTTTCGGAACGTGTTGCTATCATAAGTAAATTGGTAAAATGTAAAAAGCGACGATGATTTCCCAGTATGGCTCTATGTCGTGGGTCCAACTCCGTCGTGCGTACTTCCCTAATTGTCTCCTTAAATCTTCAATCTACAAGTGCGTATTTCACGAAAAGCAATCTCTTTATTACATTTGTTATTTATCCCATATATGCTATATCGGTAGTCTGTTTCTCGCAAATATTTTTATATTCGTACTTACTTCCATTCGCACACTTACGCACACACATATGAATATCGCACGATACATGCTTGCATACCTTACACATATCACATTCACTTTGCACACTTATTCTCAGAGAAGTCTTAGGAATACATATTACTCACGAATAACGCTATACAACTTTAATAATTTAAAGAAATGTATTAAAGATTCGCGGAGCCGTAGCAAGAGGTAGGACGATAGTTGTAGATCGTACCTTCGATATGAACTAGTGAAAAATTGAACTAACAATGCACACTGATCACACAAGTAATAAATCGTTGTCCAGTTTTCTTATTTTATATGTGAATAGTAGTGTTGTGAGCCTTCGACGAGTAATAATGAAATAGAATGCGCTGTAATTGCAACATTACTTCGCTTTATCACGACAATTATTAAAAAATTTTTACTGAATGTAATGCATATTTAATTTATATGCTACGGGCTACATCAAATTCCATTACATTTAGAAAGATTTTTATTTCAAACGCAAAGTTACCTTGCAATCACAAAACATTTTTCGTAACAGTCTATTTTTTAGATGTTTTTCATAAATTTAAATGAAATCTGACGAAATCAATTTAAATCATAATTTGCATTGTGTTTATAGTATAGTTTAAATACCACGTTAGCACATTTTCGAAAATTTTTAGATATCGATTAAGTACATGTAATAATGTAATATTATGGAGTGACAAATGTTTATTGAAATTACAAAATAGTGTAAATCTAATCTAATCTAACTGACAGTAACCAAAGAAAAGCCTTAATAAAAAAAAACTACAATAAAATTATTTTTCACCTATTTTGATATATCTGACTACTTTTTATACTTATAAAAAAAGCAAGTAATTTTACCCTTCAATGCTGACAATCACTAAAATTCCGATTCTTTATTGACTCTCTTACTCTATGATTCGATTTAATATATGTAAATGTATTCCGAATCATGCATCATGGAATAGTTTAACAATAATTATTAGTATTGCGAGTATAGAAAAAAACTAACAATATTAGGTACTTTAAGAGAAAAAGGACATCAGGAAAATATTGATGTACTATATTTACTGATGAAATTTGGACCACTGAATTAATAATAGTTGCTAGAACAATCATTTAGTTAGTACAGCATTAGTCAAGACACACAAAGGTGATACTCCGAAGTTACGATGCATATCTAACGAAATCTTCACTACTATCCATGTTATTCCCCAGTTTTTCTCTTTTTTGTTCGATTATTAATGAAATTACTGATTTCATAACCGCTTATACACAGGTATACAGTCAGCATCAAAATAGTTGAATGTTCTTTTCACAGATAATTTTTACAAAATTTATTCCACATTGAAGATAATAATTATTAAAATATGTTAAATTTTCTATTAAATAGTTTACACAATTCTCCTATGATAAATGTGCATTTAATGTTTTAAAAATTATTATCAACATATCTTTCATAAAGAATAAAATTTTTAAAAATCATCTACTATAAAAAGTATCTTAATTATTTTGATGCCGATTCTATTTCTTATACGTGAATTATTTTAGGAAAGTGCGCACATTTTTTCTTGTTTTTTTTTTGTGTATTTTTTTTTTCTTCTACGTAGCGCTAGAACGTCTTCAAATTATAATCACTCAAATTATTTGCTAATTATCTAATAATTTTCTTAGTTGCTAAATCCGCGCGTGAATAGTAAAGGAAGTGGGTATCGATGTAGCAACAGAGTAAGCAATGGTCTTTATAACAGTAGTATCAAGGCAGTTTTGCGTCGATCGACTAGGCTTGCCTGTCTAATCGAACGACAGCTCATAATCGGACCAATCAGATTCGTCAGAATCTGAGAAGAAAGGAATATCTTCTAAATCGAGATACATCCAACGATCGTCCCTTTCATCGAGGAAATCCCACAAGATCAGTTGCTGTAAATAGTGCAAAGCCGCTTTTTCACATTCTATGTATGCCAGAATGCGATGTAAAGTATACGGATGTAACTCGACTGTTTGATTCACAGCGTGTGATATACGCTCGAGAAACATTTTACAAAAAAAAATGCGCTTATCCGTGATCAAGATAAATATACTTTTGCAAATTATAAATAATACTTACATGTAATAGGTCCATGTCGGGATCAGCGGTGTTGCGCCTTTGTCGAACAGGTGGACCCACGTCTTTCTTGGTTCCGTCGGGAAGTGCGTGTAGATAGAAACATTTATTACCGAACGGACACTTGCCACGACCCTTATTGAAGTACTTGCAGTCCTTGGTACTAGAAAAATAACAACATATTATAAAACCTGTTCAAATAAAGGCGTATTATTGATCATCTGTTAAAGTGCTCGTACCTTAAAGCGCCTTTATAATCTCTTATCAACTTTTCCTTTTCTTCCTTTGTGTCTACCCAATACATACTAGGACAAACAAAGTCCGAGGGAATACGACATTCTGGACATGCTCTTATGATTTTGTTGTCAAACTGTTTAGCCTGACGCCACTTCCTGATGCAAGATAGGCAGAAGCAATGGTTACAATTTGGCAATATACCAAACCTCTGTTCTCGTGAGGATTTCTCCATTATTGTCTCGAAACAAACGCCACAGGATTTTTCTTTGCTACGCTGAATGGCGAAGGATAACTCCATATCTGCTTCGTGCTGCTTTACGCATGCCTGTATAAAATCAAGATGTTAAATATCATGGAAATTTATAAAATATTCTAAACATACACATGCGCACATTTTAATGAGAAAAATATTAAGCTTGAAATAGAAATTTGATAGTCATTTAATTTGCCTTTAATGACTATTTCATAACTTAAAACATATATATATATAGAACAAAGAATATTTATTATTAGATAAATTATTAAATATAATACTAGGGCTGCGTTTGCTTTGAACGCTTACGTTAAAAGCGTCATTCTATCTTTCTTCGACGTATAATGAGCAAAATATGCAGCCTACATAAATATTGAGTATAAATAAATATAAATATAAATAATTTCCATTCTTAGATAAGTATTTTCTCTACTGTAGTAGAAATTATTTACGATTCAATCTAATATAATGTAATTGGATAAAATGACAGCTGGATAAATACTTACATTTGTATGTTTTTTCCTCAATTCTTCATTATATGGGTGAAGAACTGCACGGCTACATAATTCGCAAGTATGGCCGTGAAGATATGTGCAGTTTATATTCCTACAAACTCCACCCGCTTCTTCATATGGACACAGAGGTTCTAAGGCAGGGTTTGAAGCTTGACCAGATGGATTAACAGCTTGAGCATACGAAACTGCCATTGATGTGCTTGTAGATGTTCCTGAAGTAGACGTTCCATCTGTAGATGATCCAGCTACAGGAGGCACAGCTGTAGGTATAAACTCAGGTGCTTTCACCCATTCTTCAGCATTGCGTTTATCAGCTTTTCTACGAGTAAATAGACATCGTCGATAAAGATAATAATGTATTTGCTGCGACAATTAACAATTGCTCAAGAAAGTATGATTCAATCTATTAATGAACCTAAATAGACATTTATGACTCGTCTTTAAAAAATTAATAAACAATATTATAGAATCATATCATATTTTACACTGGCGCTTTCTACTCTGTTAATAACTAAGAATTAATACACAGGTCACGTGTTACAATGCTACATTTATACTTACTTATTTCTCAAAGAATTTGTTGTAGGTTGACTCGAGGCAGAATTTTCTATTGCGTTGGTTTGCGTAGCTTCATTTTCGGTATCTGAACTATGACGGAAACGGCATTGATTGCCAAATTTACACATGCCCTGTTTGAAGAAGCGACAAGTCATGATGTAGGTAGGACCATTGGTCGACGTTGCCACTGCCTCATTGATACTAGCTTCATTTCTAGTCGCTTGCACGTGCCGGTACCGACAGTTATTTCCTTCGCGACAAGCGCCATTCTTGAAGTATCTAGAAAAAGTATATTATTATGTGAAAGACACGAGACAAGCGTGTTGCCACGATGATGCAAAATACGCTCGTTTGGGTTTGAAATTATCGAGAAATTCGTAACGACATAGATGTACATCCGCCAGTGTCAATATTTATATTATTGCATTTGTCTCGATTGAACGTTGCCACTTCATGACATGTTTGCGCCCGACTTCTCTATCTCTATCTATTTACGTAAACCCCGATCACGTGCGAAGAACGTCTTTCGCGAATAACTGCCCCAAAGTTTGCGACGCGCAATGCCCATTACGTACGTTCCTTACCGGCAAGCAACACTCTGCGTCCAATTGTCGGCCATTTTCTTGCTCCTCCTCCGTCGTAATGATGATCGACGACGCGTCGTTCCTCGGATGATGAGTAGCGCGCGCGTTCGTTGTAGAGTGATGTGCACTTCGGAGCAGACCGTTCCGGCTCAAACGGTCGCTTCGGCGGATACCCGGAAAAGCACGATGTGGACTACAGCACGTTCTCTGTGCGACAAGAAGGCGCTCGCCTCGCGCCGCACAATAAATGCACCTGATAGGACGTGAACGACACACACGAGTGTGCGCGCGCGTCCGTCCTTCTCGCTCGCCCTTCCACTCGTGATACGCGTGTCACCACGCGATGTAATGTCACGCACGGCTCGATCCGTGACCGCTTAAATACCACCGAGCACTCTCGCCGCTTTTTATCCTTCTTCTTTATCGTGATATATCTGTTGTGGATATCTCTAATCTTCGATCACAGTGCTGCCCGTTGCTACTCATGCGTCTTCCACCTTTTTCTACTTTCCATTTATCTTGTGTTTTTTTGCACCAAATCTCTTTCTCAAAACACAGAAGGCATAGACAACCGTTTAACGCTTCCACGTGGTGATGGTGTGTGATGTAACGTTTGTTATCTCGATTATCAATGGACTTAAGCACTTCTATAAATATGGTTATACATTTGTTAATTCTGTGACACGATAGCGATGTTTCGAGGTCGCAAATCACATTTTCTCTCGCGTAATACCCACTTGATTAAATAGCAGTTTATATTTTTCTCAATCGAAGAACGTTTTTATCGCACTTTCCTATCTGCTGTTCCAAAACAGATCGCCGGACGTAAAATGCGCATAACGTCCGCACGCGAATACACGCGAATCAGCAGTGACGCGCGGTCATTGAACTCGACCGAGCTCCTCCACTTGTCGATGTGTTTATGTATTACCCTGCGAACATAAATCGGAACGGAACAAACTCACGTGCTCGCTGCTGTCAGTCGTTATCAACTTTTGCCAAAGATTGCAAAGAGAACGGCTTGCATTCAACAGAACGAAATGTTTCGTCGATTAACGATGTGTTAATGTGATTGGCTCTTACCCTTAGATCCTTGCTGGATCAATCATATTGCATCATTATTCACTTGCGAAGTGCTTCACTTTGAATGTTGCCACTATTCTGAAGAGAATAGGAATGCAATAAAGATGTGTAAACTTAGTAAATTCAATCAAATTTTTATCGCTTGAGTGGCGTACAAATAGAAAAATTGTCTTTTTACTAAATTATTTTTATATTAGCCAAATTTGTCGAGAATAGATTTTACAAAATCAACTTTGTCAGTAGAAAACCAATAAGATTAAAAAATACAGAATTAATTTGTAATATTTATATGATTAACAAAAGTCTGATAAAAATTAAATAATATCTGCAAACATACGTAACGAGATATTGATAGTAGATATAGCGAGTAATTCTTAATCTAAGATATCGTAACTATAAATAAAGTAAAAGCAAAAATTATCTCATGATAAACACGTTGCTTTCTTGATGCATTTAAAATTTACGTGGCAGCAGCTGATTTCTGTTTTCTTTGTTCAAGAAAATATAAAATTCATTACAAAGTATTATTTGTATTATCTAAATATTTTAATATTTTATATTAAGTAAATTATAGAATTTGCAATATATTACATTTCAATGCTATATTAGATCATTTCTAGCCGTCCAAACGTAGCGGACAGAACACATCATCTAGTGCTAACCTAGCAGTAGCAAGTGCAGCTGGCAACACTGCAGTCTTGTTCACCGACGAGATTGGTTATAATAGTCAATTAAGTCACGCAAGCTATGTGAATAAATCTTTAGATTTTACTGTTGTTTATGTTTTTTATTTTATGTCTACGCCTTTTATGAAATAAAATTTTATATTATCGATGGAAAACAGCTTCTCACAGTCGTTGCTTTTTGACACTGTTTATGAATCAACTTTTGTCTGTTTTGAATGAATATCTCAAAGCAGAATTCATTCGCAAAAACCGGCGTTCAGCCGCGCACTGCCAGACTTCGATAATTGCGTCACTTCGTTTCGAACGAATCGCGCGTTCGGCTCTCACAAGCGCATTTCAATGAGACAGTCAATAGTGCCGAATTTCCTGCTATCTGTGGAAAATGCATACATCTATTTCTAAATGGACGTAAGGTTATGCTATACATGGCGTGTCTTCGACGTTTCCCGTTGAAGTTTAAGCTCGACGTTTTAACGACCGATTAGACCGATAGGGTAAGAGAAACATGGCGATGCAAGCAGATCTTTTTCATAACCTAAATATCGCTCGCATAAAACAAGCTGTTGATACTTCATATTGCAGCTTTTTGACGTATACTTATATACGAAATATCTTTTTACACATTTATATTGTACGAAATATTTCTTATTCGATTTTGAAGCTTTTTTTATACTTTGAGTGTTTAATTTATTTTCATGTGTAAAATAAAATATTCAAAAATTTTTTAAATACTTATTGTAGTTTAATGCCATATTTATGTTCTGTAAAAAAAGAGTGTTGAAAATATATATGTTGTAATTTCTAAATTGAAATCTATTTTTTTGTAATTAATAAATCTAAGTGCATTATTTGTGTTTTTTAGCTTATTGAAAACTTTTAGATCTTTATCATAAGCTTGACAAATGTGAGTCAATATAAAAGAAGTTTTTTCTTTTGTAATGAACAAAAAATGTGTATTTTGTTATTAAAATTTATTATATATATGTCATATATTTTTAGATACAAAGGACAAATCTAAAATTAATGTAACAATGGATTCCGAAGATAAACCAGTATCTTTAGACAAGACTGATGTTATATCTGAAGCACAAATTGTAAACAATACTGAAAATAAAAATGATAATGAGAACTGTGTTAAGGAAGTTTCAGGAGAAAACGAAGAATCTGATAAATCACATCTTGATAAAGATGAGCCACAACCTGAAGAAACAGAAACTGAAATAAATGAAGAAACAAATAATGAAACAAACGAAGAAACAAATCATGAAACAAGTAAAAAAATTAATGAAGAAGAAAATCATGAAACAAATGAAGAAATAAATAAAGAAGAAAATAAAAAAACAAATGAAACTAATAAAGAAGCAAATGAAGAAACTAATAAAGAAACAAATGAAGAAACTAATAAAGAAGTAAATGAAGAAACTAATAAAGAAGTAAATGAAGAAATTAATAAAGAAGTAAATGAAGAAATTAACAAAGAAGCAAATGAAGAAACAATTGCAGTAGCAGAGTCTGAAAAAGATTTAACTCCATTAAGTATAGAAACAAGTGGTTCTGTTGCATGTTTAGAAACTTTGGCAGATAATACAGATAATGATAACACAGAAATCACAGTGCCATCCTTTGAGAAAAGTGAGACTGTAATAAGTGAAGAAAATAATTTAATTGAAAGTTCTTGCAAAAAAAGTTTAGCAATTAATGCAGATAAGGAAACATTAGAACTGGGTACACATAATTTAACAGAAAATTGTGATGTGGATTCATCAAATTGTGAAGATTTACTGGAAGTTCCAGATAATACAAAAAGTGAATGTGCTAAATCTACCAATGAAAATGTTGTGGCTGAGTTAGAAACACCTACAGAAAAAAATAAACATTGTGATAATCCAGATGAAACAAGTACTAATGCAGATGACGAGCAAGTGTCTCAAAAGGAGGTTGAATCATTGAAAAAAACAGAATCGGAATCTTCGGACAGTAATTTAGAAAATCTGGAAAAGGATTCTCTATCTGAGAAGAACATTGAACCCGAACACACAGAATTTGTACAATTTTCTCATGACAAGCACGATGATACACAAATTGAAAACCAATCTATGGATGCAGAAGATCCATTTGGCGGTGATAATCTTGCTTCCGAAAATGTGGAACAAATAGAAACTGACAGTTTTGCTGACGATGAAATTAGCTTTAAAGGCTTATACGATCGAGGTGATAATTTACAGGATGCAGTAAATGCTAACAGTAACAATTGTGATGAAAAACTTAGTGTTGATTGTGAATCAAATGATTCTGATCCAAAGAGTACCAATGTTAATAAAAGTATGGATAACGTTACTAAAACATCAGATAATATACAAACCACTGTTGATTCTCTTGAAACTACATCAATGGACACCGATCTACCGAGTAGCACATCCGAGACAGGAACAGGAAATGCTTCGTCTGCAAAATCGTCCAATGAGCAAAATGAACAAGCAAAAAAGAATATTGAAGAGATTACGCCAATGGAAACAGAGGAGGAGCAAGCTGATGTGTTACCAGGACAAGATGATGAATTATGTATTATTCCTGATAGTATGAAAGTAATAATACCAGATAAGTCAGGCAAGGCAATGGACAATGAGCAAAGTAAATCAGCACTTGATAAAGACTCCAAACATGATGAAACAACAAGCAAATCTAATTTTGAGCTTAATAAAGATATGTCACAAGATAGTCCTAGTTTAGCAGCTACAGAAAATAAAGATAATGCGGAAAATATAGTAACCATTCAGAATGAACATACGCCAATAACAGAAGATATAATCCCATCAACAGATGTTATTAACATTGATGATGAGTCCAAGAATTCGGAGGTAGAAGAAATCATTACTAAAGAAACGTGTAAACAGTGCGGTGAGGAAAGAACGTGTAAAATTCGGGTGAAAATTGGTACACAAAACTATCACGTATGCTCGAAAACGTGTAAAGCATTATTCAAAGCAGCCAATAATAAAGCAGTGGACATACCAAGCAACGGAAGTAGTTCTAAACAAGAGAAACGCTGTGCGAATTGTATATCACTTATAGATGCGAATGAGGAACGAAATCTTTCTTGGGAAACCATGGAATTTTGTAATGAGGAATGCTTGGGAAAATTCCAAAGAAAATATGGAAGTTATTGTAAGAATTGCAATGGTCTGGTTCAATCAGTGAGTTTAGGCAAATATTGTGTGAGATTTGGGTGTGACGTAAGGCAGTTCTGCTGTTCGACATGTTTAGAGGAATTTAAAAAGGGTTTAAAAGTGTGCAGTTACTGTCAGAAAGACATAAGTATTAGTACAGATGGTTTTCTAGCGCCAGTTGGAGAGAAAGGACAATTTAAAGACTTTTGTACCCAGGATTGTATGGAAAAATATTCAAAATTAAATTCTTCAGAACCTGTGTCTACAGAAAAGAAACCCTGCAGTGTTTGTAAAGAGGTACGATTATTTTTTTAGATTTTTAAATATTTTATGCGTGTCATATATAATTTTTAAATCTAATGACACTTTTTTACAGGAAAAACTTGTACATTGCGAAGTTCAAATATATAATAGCACACCAGTAGCCATATGCAGTGAACCCTGTTTTGCAGCATTTAAGTTTGTAAAGCAAGTGAAGCCCGAGCAATGTTCGACCTGCAAGAAATTTTTCGAACTACCAAATAAGGCACACTTCATGGTATTTTACAAGAATGAGCCCCATACGTTTTGCCACAAGACATGCTTAAATATATTTATCATAACCAATAGGAAAATAGTCCCGTGTAATTGGTGCAAAGTAAAGAAATATAACTTTGATATGATTAAAAAGGAATTGAAATCGGGACAGATTCTGATGATGTGCAGTTTAAACTGCTTAACGTTATATCAGGTATAATATTTAATATTTATAATAACATTTAATAATGTGGAATTATATTTATTGGGCAAGAATTAATAGAAATATATAACAGTAGTGTTATTAACAAATTTGATTAACTTACAATAAGACTCTAAGTCACATTCCTGATTCTAACAATCCTAGCAATAATATATAAGATATACATTTCTTATTTTCTTGCAGGTTTCCATTAACGCGGTATCTGCAAAACGAATTAACTGTGATTTTTGTAAGGAGTATTCCTTAGCACATTATCATCTCACAATGTCAGACGCGACAATACGTAATTTTTGCTCGTACAACTGTGTCATGAATTTCCAAGCGCAATACACTAAATCTCCTATAACTATACCAACGAGCGACGACCCTGTGCCTACAGGCGCGCCTAAAAGGACCACGTTATCTCAGAAAAATGCGACTCAGACGGTTCAAGTGTCGAATGAGATGCAAAATAAGAAGACGATGCCGGTTATTTCTTCAGTAACAAGTTTAGCCACAATAGGGAGCGGACAAGCGAGTCCAAACTCGCAGCAAAACGTGCAAGTCATGCCTACGAGTGCAATGTCGAATCAAACGACGCAGATTTTCTACAAGCAGCAGATTATTACTAGGCCAGCTAGTCCGGTAAAAATTCACAACAAGACGACTCAATGCAAACCTGTAGTGCATACGAAGGGGGTTTCTGTGCGTCCTCATCCTTGCATGAAGTCAACGCAGACAACGGAAAAGCTTCAACAAGTAATTGTGCCCATACCAGTGCCAATTTACGTCCCAGTTCCAATGTACATGTATAACATGCCTTTGCCGATCCCGATGCCTTTTCCACTACCCATTCCCGTTCCCCTCTTCATACCTACTACGAGGAACAGCGCTAAAGGAATTATGAAGGATATAAAGAAGATACAAGAGAAGATACCAGCTGATCCATATGAAGCCGAACTCCTTATGATGGCAGAAATGGTAGCTACCGAAAAGAAGACTAATGAGAGCGATTCGGATTCGGTGGACGATAGGTGAGCGATAAACCATTTGAATTTAACATTATTCCGTCAGACACAATCGCACTATGATGTGGTGTTCTATTTATCTCGTGCACAAAAAGCACATATTTTTGTTTAGGGAAGGTGACACAGCTGATCAAGACAATTTACATAGTGATGGTTTCAGTCCAGAAGATCCGGTTGATTCCAGTAACACATTCGGGGACGACATGTTACAAATGGCATTGAAAATGGCTACGGGAGAATTGGATGAGCCGGCGGTTGACCTTGAAGCTGCTTTGACGCCGAATACGATTACAGCTACGCAATCAACGCCACAGACCGAAAACGCTATGGACAACGATGGTATGTGACATATCGTAAAACTTTACTCGATACACAATATATATAACAATTGATAACCATATTTATTATTAACATTTTAACTTTTGACTGATAAGTTTCAATAGTTATTCACTCTTCTATTTTGTTTCTTTTGGATAAATGGTTTTGATAACATCTGATAACATGTCTGTATCACAATTTTAACAATCCATTTTAATGATCCGAACAATATTTCTGCGAAATTGATTCGAAATATATCATCCACTTCTTTGTATTTTTATAATTACTGCGTGCAATTCTTTCGTCAATATTGTACATTGAGGAAGGCCTAATGTCGGGCAGAAACGTATAATTGCAAATGAGAATACAGTGACCTTTGCACGAAGAATTTGCATTGTGGCTCTTTACGCTCCTTTTGATTTATATTTGATTTTGTTAATCACCTGAGCCTTTTACTTTTTTATTTTTTTTAAATATTTTTTTTTAATTTTTATTTTTTTAAATTTATTTATTTATTAACATTCTGTTACTTGTATATGTATCAATTATAAAGTAATCCATGATACTTTTTATTAACGATCTACAAAAAAATTACTTTTAATAACATATGTTTTTAGTGCAATCTGAACGATTGATGGCTGCCTCTAGAGGAAGGAAGCGAGTGATGCCGTACAAGCCACGATCAACACCAAATAAACGACCAAGACGTGTCTCCGGTACGAACGACATGCCGTTAATGCCACCACCAGAACCGCAACCGCCGCCGCAACCGCGCATTATGGAGCCGATAGAAAAGCCCGACGCTAACATGGCGCTAAAATATACATTTGGCGTGAATGCGTGGAGACAATGGGTTTGTTATGCTGCTTTTATTTATATACATCAAGGAGCGAGGCGGAATTACTTACAAAAATCTCTTTAAAACTGTAATTGTAGGTAATTGGCAAGAATGCCGAATTAGAAAAGCAAATTACGTCGATGAGGAAAATAAAATTATTCAAGACCGATCTTTTGCAACTTACCGCGGACGAATTAAATTATTCCTTATGCCTCTTTGTGAAGGAAGTAAGAAAACCGAATGGCGCGGAATATGCTCCAGATACAATCTATTATCTCT
The DNA here is from genome assembly GCF_040581485.1 of Linepithema humile. NCBI lineage: Eukaryota > Metazoa > Arthropoda > Insecta > Hymenoptera > Formicidae > Linepithema > Linepithema humile. The sequence continues at coordinate 46,315,018 of NC_090128.1, forward strand.
GCCTAGGTAAATCAACTTCTGTATTTTGTTTTTGTTTAAACTTTTATTTTAACGTCAAACATTTTTTTTTTTATAAACCGTTTGTTTTAGGAATACAGCAGTATCTGTTTGAAAATAACAGAATTGACAATATATTCACGGACTCGTACTACGAGAAATTTACGGACTGTTTAAATGAAGTAGCGAAAAAGTTCTCTGTACTGTACAACGACGCACGTAAGTATATGTCTTTTTGTTTGTAACAAAGTTTGTGCAAAGTTTATTTTCGGTATTTTGTCTTTATAAAGAAACCATGCTATTTTGTAGAATATATCGTGACGAGAGTAGAAGAAGAACATTTATGGGAATGCAAGCAATTGGGTGCCCATTCTCCACATGTTTTGTTAAGCACACTTATGTTCTTCAATACGAAACATTTTAATCTTGTGGTAAGTTCACAGATCGGCTAATGAAAATCATGCAACTCGTTATTTACAATTTAGTTCAGTACTAATAAATATATTTCGAATATTTTTTTCAGACAGTGGAAGAACATATGCAACTTTCCTTTTCTCACATTATGAAACATTGGAAGCGCAATCCGGCAGCTCAGCCCACAGCAGTGACAGGAAAAGTTCCCGGTTCACGAAATGTCCTTTTGAGATTTTATCCACCGCAATCAGCCCTTGGTTGGTTTCTAACTTATATTTTACATTTGATGAAAATTTTATGTTATCCGTAAAAAATGTGTGTTAATTTTCTAATTAATTTTTTTCATGTTAATCTATTGATTATTGCTTTCTTAAAGAAGCTAATTCAAGGAAGAAGAAGGTATATGAACAGCAAGAAAACGAAGAGAATCCACTGAGATGCCCCGTTAAGTTATACGAATTCTACTTATCAAAATGGTATCTACACATATTATGACAGTCAAATATTTTAAATTTAATTTAATGCATCGTTTGTAATGATATATTACATATTTCGTACTTGAAATGTTGTAGCCCTGAAAGCGTTAAGACGCGAAACGATGTCTTCTACTTGTTGCCGGAACGTAGCTGCGTACCGGATAGCCCGGTATGGTATTCAACATCGCCTCTTGCGAAGGAACATCTCATCAAAATGTTATATCGTATTAAAATGGTTAAAGAAATTAATGTAGCATTACTAACGAGTTAATTTCACCTATTACTTTGATCTCTTGTATTATTAAGCAATGACAAGAAAAATAGTAGGAACGGTTAGTCATTTTAACATTTTGACTGCCAATTTTGACTGTGAAATTTAAACCTAACTCCGGAATCCGCAATGTTCTTACAATGTACATTTAATATACTGATCAATACAGTAAAGTCTCTGGAGTTAGTGTCGTTAAATGGAAAAAAAATAGTGAGTTATGTTCTCAATTTTTATATGGTTTCAAATTTTTCATATAAATTAATGACGATTTTTTCTTATTAAGGACAAACATACCATGTATAGATGTGCGACATTCAAAATGTTAAAAAAATCTACAAATAGTTATCACAAAAGAAAAAATATGCGATGCAGAAATATAGGATTAAACAAGTTTTCCAGTTACTATTGTATATTTTTCACTTCCTAATAAAAAGAAACTTTTATTGACCACAAAGAATTTCCGACAAATACTATATTAATACGATATTATTTCAGAATATAGCTACATGATATAAATAATAGAATAAGTCTGGTATGTAAATAGAGTGTGTGGAGCAAGAAATCAATAGTTTTTTTGTTCTTATATTTAATTTATTTTTATTTCTTTAAAAAATAACTAAATTACTGTTTTGTACGATAAGTTACAATTGTGTCATATTAAGGGAGCAAATAGCTGCATTGTTATGAAATAATAGAAGATTGTAACAAAAAACGATTATATATTTATCTATTGCATTCTGTTTCTTTACATGAATTAAGAAATGCTGTACATAATTGTAAGCTACGCAGTTTTCGTTGGACGTACGAAAGTACGTTTATGCTTTTCTCTGCGTCTAGCAATCTCCAGTTCGTGTAATTTTGTATACACTTCGTCGAATATTTCATTCTGTTCTTCTTCAGGAATCGTTTCCCTGATGGAAAGATAACAAATTAGAGCAAACCATATATCAAAGTAGTTTAATATGTGTCAAAAATATGAAGTGTTATACCAGAAGGTATTCTACACTTTTGGCATACCTGTATTTTTTCATTAGATCATATTTCTCCCAAGGTTTTTCAGTATCCTTGGCTTTTCTGATGCGTCTCTCATTAAGTATCAACTCTGCTACACCTTTCAATCCTTGACGTTCCCATCTTTCTATCCATGGATATGGATTAAGCTTTACTTTGATCTCATTTACAGGAACCGATGCTCCTTCTGGCAAAAGTTCAGATTCCATGTCAAAGGGAAAGGTACTGTATTCTGGTGGTGCATCGCGCAGATATCGCAGATGTGAATCCAATCTTTTCTCAAGCCTAGGTATTTCATGAATAATAATCAATATAAAAGGAAATTTCTGAGTATTATATATAAAACTGTAACAATCTGTATTTACCTGAGACATTCTATTTTTTGTATTGCAGGATCGTATAACTCATAAAGTACTTCAACACCTTGGTTATCAACTACATTTCTCAATTGAAATGTAGATCTCAATCCACATCCTTTCCTCTCAATACAAATGCCAACAAATCTACTGACCTTGCCAGTGGCATGTGGCTCGGAGTAAGTAACAGCTAAGATGGAACCGACATAAAATTCAGGTATTACTATATGCGTTCGTCTTGCCATCATATCCATCCGCTCCAACTTCTCCCTGAGTGCATTGCGATATCTCACATCTGGATCTGGTAAAAATTCCGGATAAATAAATCGGTATCTACTTGGAATTGCTTTTTTTTGTTCAGTATTTTGTTCTTTATTGCTGTGTGTTTCTTTCACTGGGTTTGAAACCACTGTCGAGGTATTTCCTCTAACTGCATTGTCTATAAAAAAATAATTATCAATTTAAAAAAATTATAAATTTTATATAAATAACTGTGGTATGGATATAATATATTTTATAACTATATCATAACAGAGAGTAGCATTAAAATAACCTACGTAATATTTTTGCTGGTTGTAATCCACCGTAACCTTTACGAGAAAAAATTCTCGAAATCACAGCCATTTCAATTTTTTTTTTCAATTTTCTATTATTATTCTGTTTACTTTATGTCCATTCGAAAATATTATACAAATCCTTTTAAATGATTTAAAAGGTTATTTTTCGTGCAGCATGAAATTAACCATCGAATTTAATTTCAATGTAGACCCTTTGCAGTCTAAATTTTCTTATGCTTGTACAGAGTAGAATCTGGTGGCGTATTCAGGAAACTCGTAACGTGAAGCAAGTTAGAACACACTTAGTAATGCAACCAATCAGATTTATCTTCTAAAAACTAATGTAAACGACTCATCTGTTATATTTTTTGAACACGTTTGAATACGTTGGAAAACCTGACGAGATCACGAGTACGGTGGCGACTTTTTATTTACTGTATAACATATTTACATATAATATAAATTAACGTGTTGCGATATACGTAATTATTGGACAATTATTACGAACGCACTAGTAAAGATTGAACTATATGTACACAGAAAATTAGTGAGATTTGTATCCAAGTTTTCATGTGAGGTTATGCAAAGACAGAATGAAGAGATCGCATACAAAAAGAGACGAGGAGGAGAACGACGAACGCTATCGCAAGCGAAGAGATCACACACGCAGCGACGACTATAAGGAGTCCAGACACAATGGTAATCACAAAAGTTCCAGAGGCGATGATGATCACAGAAGTTCCAGACGCGACGATGATCACAGAAGCTCGAAACGCGACTATGATCACAGGAGTTCCAGGCGCGATGATGATCACAGGAGTTCCAGACGCGACGATAACCACAGAAGTTCGAGACGCGACAATGATTATCGGAGTAGTCGACGCGAAGATCACAAAGATCGTAAGTATAATGACGATCGCAAGGATTCTAGAGACAGCGATAACGAGAGGCACAAGAAGCGCAATTCACCGGAGGAAGAGATAGGAACTAGATATTATGGAGAACCGAATAAAACGCAAGAAAATCCAGAGGAAGTCAGGCAGAAGCGTACGGATCTCCTGACTTCAAAAACAGGAGGTGCTTATATTCCGCCTGCAAAACTGCGTATGCTTCAAGCGGAGATCACCGATAAGTCGGGTGCTGCTTATCAACGTATCGCATGGGAAGCCTTGAAGAAGTCCATCCATGGATATATCAACAAAGTTAACACTAGTAATATAGGTATTATTACGAGAGAACTGTTGCATGAAAATATTGTGCGTGGTAGAGGTTTGTTGGCACGATCAATCATTCAAGCGCAAGCAGCTTCTCCAACATTCACATCCGTTTACGCAGCACTAACATCTATAATCAATTCCAAGTTTCCTAACATTGGAGAACTGGTGCTGAAGCGTCTCGTGCTGCAATTTAAACGCGGATTTAAAAGAAACGATAAACCTCTGTGTATATCTTCAGGAACATTTATAGCGCATTTAGTTAATCAGCGTGTAGCCTATGAGATTATCGCTTTGGAAATCTTAACTTTGCTGTTAGAAACGCCGACGGACGATTCCGTGGAAGTGGCCATAGCATTTCTGAAAGAGTGTGGCATGAAATTGACAGAGGTTTCGCGAAGAGGCATTGAAGCTATCTTTGAGATGCTGAGAAATATATTGCACGAGGGACAATTGGACAAGCGAGTTCAATACATGATAGAAGTTATGTTTCAAATTAGAAAAGACGGATTTAAGGATCACGAAGCCGTGCCTGAAGAATTAGACCTCGTGGAGGAAGAACATCAAATTACCCATCTGATAAGACTGGACGATGAGATGAATGGACAAGATATACTTAATGTGTTCAAGTTTGACACGGACTATCTCGCCACTGAAGAGAAGTACAAGCAATTGAGCAAAGAGATCCTTGGCTCGGACGAAAGCGATTCGGAAGGTGATGACGAGAACGAGGAGGAGGAAAGTTCGGATGAAGACAGCGGTGCGGAGCAAACCGAAGGAAAAGAAGGTGTCATACTCGACAATACGGAAACAAATTTGACCGCTCTTCGACGTACTATATATCTAACGATACATTCCTCGCTCGATTTCGAAGAATGCGCACACAAGCTGATGAAGATGCAGCTGAAACCTGGACAGGAAATCGAGCTTTGCCACATGTTCTTAGACTGTTGTGCAGAAATGCGGACATATGAGAAGTTCTTCGGGCTCTTGGCCGGTCGATTTTGCGCCATCAACAAGATGTACGTGACACCATTCGAGCAGATCTTCAAAGATTCGTACCATACGATACATCGTCTCGATACCAACAAATTGCGAAACGTGTCGAAATTTTTTGCACATTTGTTGTTCACAGACTCTATATCGTGGAGCGTGCTGTCGTGCATAAAACTAAACGAGGAGGACACCACTAGTTCCAACAGAATATTTATCAAGATTCTGTTTCAAGAGCTTTCCGAATACATGGGCCTAGCAAAGTTGAATGAACGAGTCAAGGATGTGACACTGCAGGAAGTGTTTGAAGGACTCTTTCCTAGAGATGATCCGAAGAATACACGTTTCGCAATTAATTTTTTCACTTCCATTGGTTTAGGTGGTCTGACAGACGATTTAAGAGAACATTTGAAATCCCATCCAAAGCCAGTTGCTGTGCCGGTGATAATCACCAAGGAGGAAGAACTCTCGAGCTCCGATGAGTCCGCTTCGTCGTCAAGCTCCAGTTCGTCTAGTTCGACAACAACTGATTCATCCTCGTCGTCGTCGTCGGAAGATGAAGTTCCAGTGAAAAAGAAGAAAAGTAAACAAAAGAAATCGAAGGACAAAAAGGAAGAGAAACATAAAAAGACGCAAAAGAAGAAAAAGAAAAATAAGACGGCAAAGAAAGATAAATAAAAAGTAAATATAAGTTAAGTGATATGGATAACTTTTTTTATTTTAAAATTGTACTTAGATATGTATGTATGAGATAAAAGATTTCATCCTTGTAAATATTTTACTATATCATTCTATAATTCTTTTAGAATTTCGAATAAATGAATATGATATTTATTCTATTCTTATATCTACCATAATATCAATAAGAACTATAATCTGTTTGTTTCTTTATCGATAACAGCTTAATTACACAGAAAACTTATTCCTATCATCACGGAACTTTATTTATCAACAAACATAACATATCGATGCGATGTAGAAATTATCTAGAATTCGACATTTATGGTATTTTATTTTCTTTCATAAAATTTCAACATTTTTTAATTATTTTTTTCGACATGAATCTAATTTCTTCCAAGTATTGTCAGAAGACATTAAGTACGGCAACCAGCTGTCTGGCTTGGAAGGAGAACAAGATGGAGAGCACGTCATCGCCGTCGGTCTGAGCTTTACGATACTTTGTGCGCCGGCCCTGACAATGAACACAAAATGGCAACGATACTAAGCACGCCACGGCCGCACCTCCACACTCCATCGTCTCGCGGCTACGTACGTACTTGTGTAGCGTGCTGCGCCATGCGAATGTATGCGTAGCGCGCGCGGGGAGGTACGCAGGCTATTTTGACGGGAAGGTCACATGACTAGACGTTCGGCGGCGGCCGATTCACACAGAGACGCGTGCCGCCGCCGTAACCGAGCTATGCGCGTTGCGGCGAGGAGCTGCAGGGATGTGGCTAGAATCTTGGAGAGAGAGAGAGCGAGTGAAAACAAATTAACAGTAAGAACTTGATAACGAAATAAAATTCTTTTTACAATTGCCCGCTATTTCATCACGCTATAAAATTTTAGGTAAGAATATTGTAATATGCACATGAAAACTGCGACGAGGCCTCTTCATTAAGCATGTCCAGAAGCACCGCTATCTTTTATGCTTCTTCCTATCGTTACGTCCGAGTATCGGGCCGAGTGGAAGCCGGAGAGAAAAGTTCGCAAGCAGAACTGTGCCGAGGCACTCCGAACGGGCCCCTTTCTCTTGTATAAATATCAAATCCGTGTACTACAATTTCTATACAACATTGTGCAGTTGTAAGGACGAAAAAGCATTGTATGGGGAAAGAGATTAGAGTAAGATAACAGGATGCGAGTCCCGGAATTTACGATAAGATAAATATATGAGTGGATTTGTTTGGATTCCATAGGCATTTAGTAATGACAGTCCTCTTTCAGTCGTCTCTTAATCCGGCACTGTTCGCGACAGAGGCGCGGCGGTGCGCAGTAGGTGGCCGGTTGTCGCCCGAGCGAGGAGAAAGGGAGGAACGGTCGCCGTCGCCGTCGCGGCCGCGATGCTCGTAGAGGGGAACGAGACAGGCATGCAGAGTTTACGGTGATTCTTTACCACCGAGCGGACATGAGCGCGTATGTGCCAGCACGCACACCGAGAGGAGATGAGCGTGCAGAACGCTCGCGCGCGCAAGCATGCATGCACGGAGTACGGAAAGATTAAGCGTATGATTTTCGAGATCGAATCGAGAATTCGAGTTAAAAACAGCGTCAGGAAAGATATTTACGTTATGGATGATTAATGATTAATCTAATCTAGTGTGGGTAAATATAGCAGAGCCTTGTTCCTTATTTCATCTTTAATTAAATAAAATTTAAATGTAATTATATATCTGTTAATGTAGTGCTCGAGATACTTGGATTCGAAAATTAAAGGAGAAAGAAATGTCGGTAGATTAAGCTTCGGTTGAGGAAAAAAATCGCCATTCGAGCAGAAATATTAATAGGTAAGGTTTGCAGTTTCTTGACACCTGGTATATACAGAGCCGGCTGAGACTCACATAATCGCGCGGAAAGCGTGCGCTAGCAGCACGCGCGAGCACCGTGCGTTAGCATATATATGTGCAGCATACATATATGCATAGCGAACTAGCAAAATATACACAAGCGCTCGAGCACGTTCGCTACACACATATACAAACGAGAGAAAGAGAGAGAGAGAGAGAGAGAGAGAATGAGAGTTCTGCACGAGCGGAGCCAGTCTCGTTCTCTCAAGGGCTCCGCCGTTCCGACTCTCGTCCGATGTTTACGCGACCGTTCGCACTCGTGTGTGTACGTGTGCGCGGACACGAGATAGAGAGGAAGAGGGAGAGAAATAAAAAGAGCAAAAGTGCGAGAAGGAGGAGGACCCCTCTGTTCGCGCGTGAGAGCAAAAAGACTCGGCGGAGCGGGAACGCGCGAGAGAAAGAGACTGAGAGGAGGACAGAAACGAGTAGAGCGAGAAACAGAACAAACATCCACACAGTCATCATCCACGAAAGCGCGGCGGGCGAGGAGAAGCGTGCGTGAAAAACGTATACATATATATCGCGGAGGCTCTGCCGTTGTCTCGTTAGCGTCTGTGCATAGAGAGAAAGAGGGGGAGAAAGAGAATAGGCGGGAAAGAAAGACAGAGACGGATAGAAAAATATTCGCATCGCAGATCGCGCGTGTATTCGCATCGTCGAATGGTCCATTCGCTCGCACGTCATCCGGAATCGAGATCGTCATCGATTGCTTCCGCGACGCTGTAAGAAATATGCGTGTTCCCGCGAGTGTCTGCTACTCATCGTCGTCTTCTCGCCTACTCGATTGCACCGCTGTCGCCGTCGCCACCGCCGGCGCCGCCGCCGCCGCCGCCGCCGTCGCCGCCGCCACCGCCGCCGCCGCCGCCACCACTGCGATCGATACGCCATTGCGTCGCGACGTGCCGACGAGTAAATCGTTCGTTTGACGATGCCAACCGTGCTGGTGGTCGTGCTCCAGTGACGCGATAATATTCGCCGGACGTCGGACGTATCATCGCCGACATTCTCGTTGGTATTTGGCGCGCGCGGTGCGGAGCGGTGGTGCCGCGGCGGCGCGGCGTCCCGATAGCGATCATCGCAGACGCCAGTAGCGACAACGACAACGTACGTGGTGCGCGCGATAGAGTTCACACGACGACGACGACGTTGTCAACGAGTGCGGGATAGCATGTATCGTACGCGCGACAACAGTGCGTCGTGGTGAAGTGACGGATAAAGAGATGATAAATAGAAACGTGGGCGCGCGCGCGCGCGCGTGCCTTTCTGTGTGCGTGTGTGTATGTGTGTAACGATGAATAACGTGCAATGAGTGCGAAAGATAAATAGACGGACACATGTGTCATTTGGTCGGTTGTGGATTGCGTTCGATAAGGCAGGGAGACTTGAGCCCGCTATGGATCGTCGGGCCGTCGTATCCGTGACCGTGCGACTCGAATCCGTGCTGCTTTCGACGCGCATCGAATTCGCGGCTACGAGAACGTCGCGTTGAAAACCGCCGTCGTAAGAAGAAGGAGGAGGTGGTGGAGGAGGAGGAGGAGGAGGAGAAGGTGGTGAAGGAGGAGTAGGAGGAAGGTAGTGGCAGGGAGCAAGGAGGGAGTTCGCGACGGAATCGGAGGGAACTCGTGAGGAGGAGGCTCTCTCTCGTTTCGAGGAGGCTCGACGGAGGACTTGCTGCGTGCGATCTCCGCGTAACGCGCTTTTCTGCCCCGCGAAAGTGCGAGAGAGGGAGAGCGAGGAGACACGGACAAAGGAGCGAGAGGCGCGGGAGAGACGGACGGAGAGCGGCTTTATCATGTGTGTGGAAGTGGTGGCGTCGCGACGGATCGCGGGTCGCGGCGGTAGCAGCAGTCGCATCGTTGTCTTCGTCGGCGGTGTAATGCAACGGCGGGAGGGGCAAACGTAGGGAGGAAGGAAGGACGGACGGACGGACGCGCGCGGACGGGTTATACGCGTGTAACTCGGTCTCTCGCGCCGGACGGAGATCGGAGTGAGAGAGAGAACGAGTGAGAAAGTGCGAAAGAGAAAGAGAGAGTGAGTGAGAAAGAGAAGTGCGGAGCAGCAGCGCGCGGATTAGGAAGAAGCTCGCGCGGTGAGATGGACCCGGGTCTGTCTCGCGATTCGGAACGTCGATCCGCGAGCAAACGCGGAGAATGTGGTGCGACGACGAGAATCATCGCGACGGCGACGACAACGACGACACACTGGGCTCGAGTGACATGGAAGTGGGATCGCGAGGCAGTCGAGTCGCTGTGCCAGTTGTTCTAGTGCTCGATTCCCGCTGCCACGGCGTGTTCCGCGACGTGAAATAGAGAAACGCTCGTTGCAGACAGTTGTGGGATACAATACGGAGTATCGTATCGTATAATAACGCGATATATCGATATACGAATGTGACAAACTCGTCGATTTTTTTTTGTTTTTCGTGTGTGTGAGCGCAGCGACGAGAGCCGTACACGTTTAAGAGCACGACCGGCGGCGAGCGTCTTCGCGTTCGCTTCTCTTCGCTTCTCTTCTCTTCGCTTCTCTTCGCCGCGTTATCCTCTTCCACGCGGAGGAAAGGCACACACTTCTCTCGGAAACCGAGAAAGAACGCTCACAACACGCGGCGCAGCAATAATGGAGACACTACTGCCGGGCAACACCACCGCCAGTCAGTCGTACAGTCCGCAGTTGAAAACCGTGCTCAAGACCTATCAGCTGTCAGCCGTGAAGAGTCTGCAGGGTCCTAGCTCGGCCCTGCTGGGCATGGACTGTAAAGCGCTGCTGCGCGAACAATCGGCGATCTCGTGCTTCTCGCCACCCGCCAGTCGTCCGGCGGCCAATTGCGGCCTGGAATCGCCTGGGGAGCAGGCGCCGAAGGACATCGTCGAGAAGGAGGGTCGCGAGACGCGCCCGGTGACGCCCGTGATCAAGGCGCCGCGATCGTTGGAGGATTCGGACGAGGATCATCCCTCGGCGGTGGATCGTCTGAAGAGCGTCGAGAAGCGCGAGCTCGAGTTCCAGATACCGATATTAACGGCGCCCGATCAAAACTGCTCCGAGCGATGCGAGACGATCCTCGAAGGCGAGAGGATATCGTGCTTCGTGGTGGGCGGTGAGAGGAGGTTATGTTTACCGCAGATATTGAACACGGTGCTGCAGGACTTTTCTCTGCAACAAATCAACCAGGTGTGCGACGAGCTGCAGATCTACTGCTCGCGCTGCACCGGTGATCAGCTCGAAGGACTCAAGCAGTCCGGAATCCTGCCGCACAATGCGCCATCCTGTGGTCTTATCACCCAAACCGACGCCGAGAGGCTCGTTAGTGCTTTGCTATTACGGACAGAATCCTGCGATCCTTCTCAAATCGGCCAGACGCAAGATTGTCTCGAAAAGAAAGTGTGTGGCAAGAACGACGACGAGGAGGAAACGATCGCCAAGTTCAAAGTGTATCACGAGTGCTTCGGTAAGTGTAAAGGCGTTTTCGACGCGGATCTGTTCGAAACGGACGATTCGGTATGCATCGAGTGCCAGGAGTGCAACTATCAGTTCTCTCCCCAACGTTTTGTGAGACACGCTCACAGATCTCTGGAAAATCGTACCTGTCACTGGGGTTTCGACTCGGCAAACTGGCGGTCGTATCTGCTGCTCTGCCGTGATCAACCGCACTACAACAAAGCGCTCATCCTTTTCCGAGAGCTGAAGGACAGGCATTTTGTGCTAAACTCCAAGCGAAAGCTGGAGGTATTATCATGCATTTTTTACGAAATTAAATAAAGTTAATGTCATACATATTTAATAATGATACTTAATATATTTATAAAATATATTAATCAGATCATTTTAATATTACACATATCTATACATAAAATAATAATACACATACTTGACAATACTTTATGCATACGTAAAATATAATAACTTTCAAATATATATTTGAAATTTATTTGATTTGCAACATCGCAGATGTGTCTGAAAAATATGTAAACATAATTATCTCTTATTTAGCTACGACATGAATACGAAAGGTTAACCAAACGCACAAAGAAGGACGTAGGGAAGAACGATTGCGCTGGAATCTACAATGGCAACGGACTAGGCATATATCATCCTGTGTCCCAAATGCAAGCAGCTGATCCTTACTTCCAGATGCAGTGGACATTATTCGAGCTCGCTGCCAGAGGCGCATCCGCATTTCGGCCTTGGAACTCGACGAGCAATTGCAAGCACAGGGACAAGTGAGTGTTGTAATTATTATAACACAGCGTGTTGTATATATTTTCCACAAAAGAGATTCTCAGAAATGACAGTAATATTATTTTTTTTTATCGACAGTTCAACATTGGTGCCTGCGTTTCTTAGTCGAGGTCCGCCTGTACTGCAACATCCTGAACGTGTTATCCCGCTTTCGGAGTGCGAGCGTTTCGAGCCGCATTTCCAACCCAACGTGGCACTGGCGCCTATACCGACGCCCACTCAGATAGCTCAGATACCGCCGCCTTCTTCCGTTCATCAGCAACGACGGCATCATCACGAGCATCGCCGTCACAATCATCGCTCGTCGAGTCCTACGAGCGAGAAGCAAGAGTTGCTGTCGCCAGTCAGTATCAAACTCGAAAAAACATCGCCGACTCAAGCGGCCACTGCAGCTTCTTATCCTCTATATTACGTGTCTGATGAAAATCAGAAGGAATCGACGCCACCGAAGGATAGGAAGGAGAAGGACGGTGAGGAGGAAGAGAGCAGCACGGCTGTGACATCGTCCACGGTGAGCGTGGAACCTCCACTGCTGGCGGCTTCCTCCGAGGTCGGCACTTCCTCGCCATCGGAAAGCGACTCTGACACGGACGGTAGTGCGGCGGCGGATCTGGAAGAGCGACTGAGAGCGTTGGACGTGCCGCAGGACGTGATAGAGCTAGCGCGTCGCGTGGCGTCGGAGAATGCGCAACTACGGCGTCATCGGCGGTCGGACGCGCGCGAAATTTCGAAGCTGCGCAGTCAGCTGCACATGCAGAAGTTACAACAGGAACAATCCATCGGTGTCGACGTCGCCAATGAGGATGAACAAGATAAAAAAGAGGACGTGGCATTGACGGCGGCGACAGCGCCGCGTGCCAGTGCAGCCGATAGCACCGAGGGCGACAACGAGGAGACCGACGCCGCGAGTCTACCATCGAACAATAAAGAGTCTGAGCCCGCCAACGTGCTAACGACTAATAACGAGTCGGATCAGTGACTAGGATAACACGGAAGTTAATTTAACACACATACACACAACTGCTCAGCGATTACCGCGACGACGCTCATCCGTTGGCCGAATAAGCGTGCACTGAAATTAGTACATTAGGTATATATAAATATATATATATATATAAATATATATATATATATATATATATATATATATATATATATATATATATTACAATTCTAAACTAAATGAAAAAAATCTGTCTAGGTTTATGTGATACGCGACGAGCCTTTAAATATTATCGCAGTTAATTCGAAGTTTTTAACTAAGTAAGTAAGCCACGTGCTATCCAACTCAAAACATCGGACTGGAGGAGGAGTCATCGCGGAAAGAAGCGCTTCGCGAAATTCACACTGACCAATCGATCACTGTCAGCGAACATACTTTGCCTTCCATGTTTGTCGATAATCACGCGTGATACATCCACTTCCTGTTTGCAGTCTAGCGTTTCGTGGATAACGAAGATAGGCGTTTTTTTCCGAATGAATTTTGAGTTGTCGAGTTCTACAGTCTCGCGAAGAAAGACGTGTCGTTTCGTTAACATTTCGTCTCGCGATCGCGTGGATAATGTTAGCGGATTTGATAGGGTGATACTCCCGTTGGGAGATGTGGCAAACCGATGCCACGAGTTGGACAGCCACGTCAAGTATACTTGTATCGGTCGATTTTTTAATGAAAATCGAATGTAGATATTGTATTATATATGAAACGGGGGAGTATAGAATTTAAGAGATTATACCGCGCCAATAAAACGATTACATTTAGTGCGATATTGCGATAAGACGTTTCGCGTATATTAAATATATGCGAAGTGTAAAGATTTTTACGGTCATTATTTTGATCCCTGAATATGAACGATGAGAAAATAAAGAGAGAGAAGAAAAGAATGAGTGAATGAATGAAAGAAAGAAAGTTTATAGTGAGAATGAATTGAAATTGCTTTCCATTCACATCTTGGTAGTCATGATCGCATGATGTAAATATATTGTGGCATCATAAATGTATGTTTATAATTAATTACACTATCATGACGAAATAATACTAAAGTACAAAAAAACCTAGGTGCTATATTGTTATTCTAGGTATGCTGTAAGCATAAACCTAGGTGTGTTCCAGCAGCTCGTACTACATTGTAATACCCAGGACGTTATATACACGTTCCGAACCGAATCGCCACGGTTACAATCTTGTGATTAATGCGTATGAGTGGGATCTGCTTTTTTATTTTATGAAAAAGCTCGGTCCATGCCTAATGAGAAGGAAACAAATTCGCGTATCTAAAAGTTATTTATTTGATTCATACAGTAGGACCATAATTCGAATCATTGTTGATAATAACATATTCGATCGTTCTTACATTTCCAATCATTTTATGTGATTATCAAGTTTGTTTAATTTATTAATGATGAATTTTGTGATTTTCATAATAGGTCACTTATAAAATGGATCGTCGACGATCTGGTTGTTTCTCTTTTCCGCCCCAAAAAACGCTCTACATTTTTTTTTTTTCTTTCTATTTTTCCTTTTAATTTGTGTGCTTTTTGAAAATCGCGATTGAAAGCGCAATGGAAAGTTTATTGTATGTGTGGACACGTACTGTATATAATTTCTGTTGATTACAATATATATTTTGTTATTAATATATAATATTTTTACTAAGATCCGCAGCTGAGGAACTTATATTCTTAATATATAGATATATATTTATATTTATTTTGTATATTATTGTTGGTACAGTTTACTTTAATTGTATTTAATATATTGAATGGTCCTACTGTGAAAGAAAATGAGAGATATGCAGAAAATAGTGGGCATGCTAAGATAGCGTTTCCACTTTATATTTGTCAACATTGGAAAATTATATAAAGAGAGAATATCGTAAGACGCAGAGAAAGAGAGAGAGAGAGAGAGAGAGAGAGAGAGACGCAATCGCGGCACTGACGGCGATTTCTGAATATCTCTCGAGTTTTAGCAGAGACCGAGTGTTAAATTATGTTGCATATTATTACATTTTTTTATTGCGGATTTTTATTTCCATACGGATTCAAGTTGATTGTTAGGACTGAGATGATACGAAAAAAAGAAGAAAAAAAACAAAGATTATTTTTCCTGCATGAAAATACTCCATATATACGAATGTCTGTGTATCAAATTATATTATTACACGCCACAATAAAGGAAAATAGATTTTTTAAATATATTCATACGAAATATATATATATATATATATATATATACACATATATATATATGTATATATATATATATATATATATATGTGTGTGTGTGTAGTGAAGCATGAACAAACAAGCAAGATATATGCACGTGTAAAAGAGGATGTAGATACGGAAAAAAATACATACATATATACCAAACATATATATGCAAGAGGATAACTTTTATTACGGACTCTGTTGTCATTTATTACACGTACAGTCGATAATGAGTGATAGAAACATTTACCTTTTATATTCTCCTTTACTCTCCCTCCCCCTGCCCTCTTTATTATACTACGCTTTCATCTCGCCGCTTGAATATTTTTGCACCGAGATACGTGACGGAGTTCCCAGTGACAGGATATAATGTAATCCCCGATTTAAATATGCTATTATGCGAAAGTATCTGTAAAGATGGGTATACACGAGCGAACGAACGGATGATGTAAATTTTCCAGATTCGGAAGATGTTTACTTATCATCACGAATGCAAACAGAATGCCCGATGGCGTTCGATTTGCGTTCGGTCGAACAACTTTTACACAAATTTATTCTCTCGCGCTCCGCGCTGTTTGTTCGCACACGGTACACCTACCTCGAGAAATATAATCTTGATTTTATAATGACTCTGTGGAGATCGCGAAAATCTTTCGAGATATTCTTGCGTTTATGTGTACCCAGGACGCAGGATGTGGAAAACTAAACTGTCGGGATTGTATAATAGACACGCACGTCTATGCATACATATCCCTTCTGTCAGCGATACAATAGCTATAACAATATAAATCGTATACTTGCATTATAATTCCATTGTGTAGCGAAACATGATGATTTATTGAATACATAACCGTGTATCAAAAATACACCGCATGTATACATATGTCGAGACTGCTTCGAAGATCTCATCGTACATACGTTTGTCTTATTCCTTTTTTTTCTTTCCTTTTTTTTTTTTTTTTTTTTATATAACAACAGTGCCAGTAATTCTTACATCAAGTTGTGGAAAAAGGAAAGCACAGTGAGAAATTTGATATTTCCATATGTTTATGATAGAAAACGGAAGAACTCATCCGCGAGTACTTGATTCTGGTGTATATCTGAACGGAGCGAATGTTAGATTTTCAAAGCAATCTGTTAATATAAAGCTGACGATGTATGAAGTAATCGACGATGTAGAATAGAGAATACATTCATATATATATATATATACATATATGTATATATATATATATATATGCCCTATGTAACATTCGGTCAATATACATAAGACACGTTATATTGTAATGTTACAGTAATGTAAGCATCCCACCTAAGATATAAAAGAATGTAATAGTCTATGTTTTTCATACACGTACATACATACACACACTCAGTTTAATGTAGAGTTACCTAGAACGTAAAAGATAATTCGTAATACCTAATAATTAATATACAGCTCGGTTTCGAATACATTTTGAAGTCTGTGTGTAAAAACAGGATTTCGACGAATCATGTAACTGCCATGACTTAAGATGTATTTCAATTTCGCATGGGAGATGTATTTTAATTTCGAAATGAAAATATATTGCAAATAAAAAAAAACAGAGTACATACGATACCTGGATTTCATTGAAAAAGAAAGAAAGGGAAAATATTATTGGATTGCGTACATGTGTACGACACTCGAGATGCATCGCGCTTATAATATAATTATGACATATGTCACGAACTGTATCGAAACACACTGCTGACGCTCGTTTAAACGGGTTCTTTCTCTCTCTCTCTCTCTTTCAAGGGAGCAGACGTCGGAAGTAATTTTTATCGTGCGTTTCACGACTATTATCTCTGTTGTTATTATATATTTAGTCTGACTTTCGAAACACAAATTGTAAATGCTAGCTGATACGACCTGACGACCTATGCGTGTGCGTGCAATCGTGTGTCGCGCTCGTTTTTCAATCGGGAAGTTTTTTATCTCGAGACCATTCGACGGTCAAAATCGCGTGAATTTTCGCCCAATGTGCGACGATGACGCGCGTTTTATCAGCGATACCATTATCGCCAAATGTATAACGCGCGTATTATGTACCCTGTGTGTCTGCGCGTACACACGTACTCTGTCATTCTATTTTTAACTTATTACAAAAACAAGAAAGTCGTAAAAACGTAAGAGCATCCGATACGAACGATGTACGCACATGCGTATGTATGAACACATGCCGAAGAGGAAAATAAACTATTTGAATAGACGATAAGGCATATACACACACACACATATATATATATATATATATATGTATCATTGCATCGAGCGTTTTGTGCGATAACAAAATAAACGGACGATGCAAGACGTTATTGTGTACGTAAAGGAGGGAACTTTACTCCGCGACATGTCGTGCTTCGCTTTGCAGCTTAAGCGGAAGTTTCACTAGCGGAAAAATAGATAATCTGTAATCGGCGATAGTTTATAACGTGAAAACGACTCCAGAAAATTTCCAGAGATATGCATTCTGCTCTCTCGACCGCTAGAAAAGTAATCTCCCGCGTCTACATTAATTCGCATAAGTACCCAGACTTCATAAATACCTGAGAGACGCCGGGCATCTTCTCGAGCGTCTAAAATCATTTCCGATACCTCTCAGACATCTCTTCTAAATATCTGGTATCTCTGAGACGTTGATTAAACATCTTTTAGACGTCTTGATTTTTTAAAGCGTTATTTAGACATCCCTTTAGACGTCATAAATTTTTGAGATATTGTTTAGCCATGTTTTAGGCGTTCTAAAATTTTTTAGATGTTGTTTAGACACCTTTTAGACATTCTTTAGACGTTCTAAAATTTTGAGACGTTGTTTAGACACTCTTTAGACATTTTAAATTTTTGAGACGTTATTTTTAGTCCACCTTTTAGATATCCCTAATCTGTAAGATGTCGTCTAGACGAATTTTTTGTGTCGTTTGGGTAAGAGACGCAGTTGTATCTGAAATTGTTATCGGCAATTAATTTAAAAGATGCGCAGAGGAAATTAATTCATAAACACCTCGAGAACGCCGTCGCGCGCGATCTCGCAGGGAGAGGGAATAATGAAACCCTTTGTACGCAATAGTTTATTTTCTTAACTCACACTCTTATTTATTTTCTCGCGTGAGAAAACTGTATCAAGCATTAGAGTAAAACGGTCTCTTGCGACTACGTTAGGATTTACTCTTAAGAAAACTCCAGCGTGTCATTAAATTACACTACAACAAAGTGCAATACGAAAGTACAAAGTCTGACCTCTTGTTCTCTCGAATTTTGTAAATTTCCCCCTCACCCTCCCCCTTTCCACGAGGGAGAGAAGAAGAAACGAAGAGAAATTGATCGATCGCTCATCTTTAAGTGTTCCACGCCCTCGTAAGTCGTAAGAGAATTGCGAGGGCATAAATTAACGATAATGAGCGCCGGCTATTTTTCGCGGCGTTACACCGTGATCTCGTCCAGCCGAGATCATATCTCGCGCAGCGATAAATTTACACCGATAATACAGTGAAGCTCCATTTATAAAGGGAGCGGCCCGCTCGTTCTCGAAGTTTCGTCTTCGCCGTGGACATGTAGTTGCGCTGTATTATTTAAAAAAAGTAGGGACGATTTTGTACCGAATCGATTTTGTACCTATTTCACACACGTAACACACACAGAGACACACGTCCGGCGATCCTTCGTTAGAATCTCGCGACTTCTGTACGCCTGAAAAGCAGTACCGAGAGTAGTATATATATAATATATATATAATATATATATATAAAAGCATTTCTACGGTCTCTCATATTAGCCAGAGTTAACGTTAATGGTACCTAAGTAGTCGATTCGCAATCTACGATGACTAAATATTCGGCACAATTAAGACACATAATTGTACATATACAAGTATTTTCCAGAAAAGAGAAAAGAGAAAACAACACCCGCAATTGTTAAGCGTAAGTCAGGAGAGCTCTGTTATATAGGCAAAAACGAATATACCACCGTCGTTTATATTAATTGAATACAATAAAAGCAAGTTTCGAGCAAAGTTTATATACGTCTCATTCTGTGTCATTGATCGCAACTTCTCGAAATATCACACACTTCGCTTCAACGAAATTAGCATGAAAATTTTACCCAAATATTTTATTTCATCACGAAATGATAAAAGTTTTCTCGAAATTAATATTTGTCAGCAAAATTAGGTAATTATTATTTGGAGAAATGCTAAAAGTGCTGCTTCAAATCAGAATTTTAGAGAACAATTTTTTATACCAATATTATTTATTTAAGAAGAGCTTTATTTTTCAAGAAATATTTAGTGGTAATAATTTTTGAAAATGTATGTTACTTTATGCTTTTATTTTTGACGTAAAAATCTAAAAAATACAAAAAAATGGTATGGTACGAAAATAAAAATCCTTTTTCCATCACATTTGGAATAAAATCCTTTCTAAAATTTATATTTTCCTTATTAATTTATTTTAACTTTTTATATGCAGTTATGTATTAATTATTATCAGTTATACATTAATCATGATTCTCTTCACATCTAACTTTATTAATTATATAATGGGAATATATCATCTATTACATTTCTCGTATAGCCGTAGCCCAGCTCAATTCCAACTATTTTATTTCAGTTCTACGGATATCTGTCCTTTCGGAGGACAGCGTCACATTTTATATGAATCATTATGAAAACTTAACGGAATCAATTGCCGAGCCGCGACCGCGGCTCGCAATCATCCCGTAGCGCTCTCTACCTGCCGTGTCCAGGATTAATTCGCGATCGCGGTCGCGAGTCCTGCCCGAGGAACGCGGAGAACGCGTCCGTTCGCCGTGGCGAGAGGTGTCTCGTTTAATCGCGGTCGCATGTTTTCGCGACTTTAACAAAATTCTTTCGTTTTTTCACGTTTTACGTTACACGATTTCCACCGTATATCTCTGAGGAGCTAAACAGGACGCTCGCATTCCGCGCGTGCCGCGACGTCTGGACCGTAAGAGGCAGGTAGTCGTTCGGCCGCGCTGGAGATGTGAGTCATTCCGAAGCGAGATATCACCAACGAAATCACAGAATGGCCTTCCTGTGTCCCGTGCGTATACGTCGTGGAAAGAAGAAGAAACGTAAGTAATGAGCGCGTAAGCGACATGAGTATTGAGAGAGTAGACGAGATCGAACGACGACATAGCAGTTCGGTCGGTGAGAGCCAGTTGTCACATTCGGCTCGATCACCTGTTGCTCGGGACCGGTTATGCAGCTTCAAGTCGAAGCGACCTGGGCCGAGTTCAAGCACCGATTACGCGCAACTTTCGATTTTTCTTCTACCAGAGCACACGAGATGATTTCCTCCCACATAAAAATATCATTTTTTAATTTATTATTATTTTTATTTTGTAAATATACTCAACTTTTGTATTATCTCGAAAATTATGTTTTATTATTTTTTTTTATTTTGTATATTATTTTAGAATTTTTGAAACATCATTTTTTTTAAATCTTCAAAATTTTAGAAATTATAAAATTATAAAATCTTTATCGAAACCGTAAAACCGTTTAAAAAAGAATGAATCCTATTTTTTTTAAAATGTTTTATGTAAATTTATTCGTATCGTATTTGTGACAATTATTTGATTTTAAATAGCTGGAACACATAACTTCAATTTAGAGAAAGACTGCGTTGGAGGTGGAAGTACAGGACTTGGTCTAGGCACCAGGGTACCATTGCCTCCTGGACGGATAACTGGAAGCGCGAGTATCGAAACTCTCGTAAGAGTCGGCATTGAAAAGGAAAATGGGCTTTCTCCAGACAGTAAAATGGTCATCGTGCACGACTTTACTCCCTGCGTGGACGATGAACTTCAAGTTAAAAGGGGCCAGGTTAATAATTAATTAATAAAATATTATTTTACTTCGATGATTCTTTTTCTCTTATCATAAATCACGTATTACAGAAGGCATATTTGTATCATGTATATCGTAATTCTAGTATTTATAACCAATTTTCCTAATTTATTTTATGCAATTATTTTACATAACAAAAAATGATATAAAATAATTTTTATTTATTATATTATATAATATGATATTTATTAAGAAAGGATTGTGCTAACAATATTTTAACATTTTAGGTGGTTAACGTCCTTTATAGAGAAAATGACTGGGTGTACGTGATAGCGGCGGATACGCGTATGGAAGGTTTTGTGCCGCATTCATATTGCGCACCGTACACATCGCAACTGGCGGAATTGACACTTGCCAGTTTGAATAACGTGAAGAAGAAGCTGCCACGATCCAGCGAGAACGATTGCGATCTTCTTACCACGGGCCGCTTGCAAGAGACGCAACAGACCGACACCGGATCTGCTTCGGATTGTGAGAGCTACGCGCGAAATAATATCACTACTGCAGACGTCAATGTCAATCGCTCCATCACGCAATCTCAGAATTCCATACAGACTATATCGTCTCAGCCGGATGTACATCCCTTCTTCAAGGTACCGCTTGGCTAAATACCAAGTGTCAAATATCTATTTTGATTTTGAATTTTTTTTTTCAGTGTCGCTATAAATTTTGATTCATTTTAGAGAGCGCATCAGTGTTTTATTGTATTCTCGTGGATTCTATTGTAATTTTGTATTCCTTGCAGGATCCATCGGCCGGAAGATATATTGTCCTTTACACATTCGTGGCGCGAGACGAGAACGACGTTAGCGTCGAGAGAGGTGAATTTGTGACGGTGCTGAATCGCGACGATCCGGATTGGTTTTGGGTGCTTCGACATTGCGATGGTAATGAGGGTTTTGTGCCGTCCGGTTTCGTCTATCCCGGTCACGTTCTCCATTCTTACGCGACGGCTACCACGACAGCCGCCGCCACCGCCACAACAAATACAGCGTCTGCGGAGACTCACAGTCCAGGTTGGTGTTTGATTTAATCATTGACTCTTACGGAGAATCGTAAGGCTTTTTAAGATGATAAAAGTTTCGCTTTATAGGATGCATTTTTTTATGAAAATAAAATTGGAAAAACTTAAAATGCATATGACGGAATTCCATTGGCAATTCATCGTTTTGCATTGACTTTGCAGGCAAAGGCACGGTGGGCAATATAACGGGAGGCGAGTCGCTGCAGCAAAAAGGAGTGCGAGATTTCCGGGATGAGACAACCGGTACGGAGTTAGTGGTGCTTTACGATTACAAGGCGCAGGCGCCGGATGATCTATCGGTGAAACGGGCCGACTGGATTTACGCGGATCTGGGAAATCAGACGGTGGACGGTTGGTTGTGGGCCTACGCGCCCAAAACCCGCAAGTACGGTTTCATTCCTAAAGCGTACGCGCGACCCCCTGCCATGACCAGCTTATGAGCTTAAGCCGTTCTTGTACGTACTTTTATACGCGTATATCTTTTATACATATTTTTATGCAATATAAATGTTTTTATACACAATGTCACTTGCTCCGTTCGTTTTTCTTGCATTTTCCTTGTGATTTATATATTGGACGAGTATACATTTTCGGAAACGGTAATACTTACAGCTTAAAGGATGAATGTATACATACGGCCTGCATTGATACGTAATAGACTTAGTGTACAATGACATTTACATTAAGACTGGTGCAGCCGGAAGTGATGTGACCGATCAGTCCCTCGTGAAGGACAATACAGTCGCCGGCTAAGAAGACGTCGCGTGGACATTGAGCGGCTCTCAGAGACGTAACGGGGCCCGTATACGTGAGCGATCGGAATCCCCCGTTCTCGATGTTATCCACTGCCTGTCGGACCAAATCGATCAAATCCCATTACGCATTTTTTTGAGCACTTGTTACGGCAAATCGATCGAAATACGAATACCTGGATACTACACCGAAGTTTGTCGGCTGTATCGCTGACATCTAATCCAGCCACCCAGGCGATGATGACATCTTTTTCACACTGGCCTTCTCCGCCGGCGTGTACCTCTTCGCAATTTGCGTAACTGCGATTGCTGTGCAAACGCGCGGCCAGCACCGGCAAAGGCAATCGATTTCGATACTTGGCATTCACCTGATTGCCACCGAACAATCTTGCTGCGGAATCTCTTATTGTTACAGAAATTTGTATGATTAATTAGTTGAATCAGTATTAATCGTGGAATCGCAAACTGCATTCGCTAAAGAATTTTTTTTAATTGATTGACAAATTGAATTATTTTTCATGAGAAAGATCATTATTGTTTTCTGCAAAATGTATACCATGTATACTAATGCTTTTGTATAAGAGATACATGGCAGATTTATATGATTTAATGTACTAACGAGAGCTTTCCGGATACCAACAAGAGAGCTAGACATCGACTGGAGTTGCAGGAGAGAGCTCCGTAGCTGATGATGAGCGTGCTCTTAGTGCCGGGCTCGACGCTGAGAATAGGTACCTCGGGATGATCGAAGAGGAAATGATGTGTGAGCGCCGAGAAGGCGACGTTTACCGAGCAATCCAGACGCGGGCAACGTATGGGTCTGCGGGAGCAATCGGCGGAGGCCGGCAGAGAAGAACTTTTGACCTTAATTTCGGAGGCATATCGATCCACGTCGTTTCTCCTCGTCAGGTTGCGATAGCCATACCGCTGTCTTCCGCAGCTCTTTTCGCAATCTATCGCCTCGTTGTTCGACTCGCCGGACATCGTCGTCCTGCTGCAAGCCCACTGATCGCGCCGCAATTCCAATGGATGAGACGGCGATTGCAAGTACATCGGTGAGTCGTACGTTCTTCTCAAGCGTACACAATCGCCGAGATCATTGCTTCTGTCCTGAGAGAAGCTCCCGTACGATCTTCGGGATTGCAGATGCTCCGCGCCTGTGACAATTGATGTATTTTTGTCTTCAAATGATAGGGTAAGCTGATGCAAGTGGAAAAACAGGGAACGTGTATGATGAATTTCATTCAAAAGATATCCTTGAATTTCAAAATTTATAGAAAAAAATAATCTGTTCGTTATTTGGCCCCGATTTGCCACTTACCGTAGTCTATTTTATTTAGTTTTCTTTGTAATATAAATTTTGATCACACTTTAAGAAGCTTTGCGGATTAATTACCACTGATGAAATACAATTGATCAGCGAAAATTTAATATAATCGATATAAACTGAATTTTATTGACCTGATCGAATGGAAAATTTTTGTACGCAATGTAGACACAACAAATAGCCTTCGGAATTCTGCTCAGAGTCGCCGACACTGCCGCCCAGATTTGTTTCGTTGATAATAGTGCGACAAATCGCGCATTCTCCAATTTGCGTATCTTCTTGCTCGTCTTTGTTCTCTTCTTCTTCTCCTTCTATCTTGGTATTCACTTTCTGTATTTCTACGTCTTCTTCTTTTTGATTTTCATCAATTTCTTGTTTCTCATCCTCTGCCTCGTCTTCTGTAGTTTCGCTAGGAAATTCTTTTCTTTTCTGCACTCTGTTGTCGTTATCCGAATATTTGCGTTCGAGATGAAAATAATTCAATCCCTGTAACGCAAACATTTCTTTTCTTTCAGATAAAAAGTCCAACTTTAATTCACTAGGATTACAGGATATTCGTGTTAATAAAATTAATTTGTAAATTTATTAAAGTGATTATTATGTCTGTAAAAAATATTTATAATAATCAATAGTTCTCGCAAAAAGTGGGATTTTTTTATGAATTGACTCTCCATATATTTTTACAGCAGTTTGTGTCGCACTGCGTTTATGGTTGATTGAACACACGTCTGTAAAAATGATATGAAAGCCATTGTTCTCCAATTTCTTTTATCAGGCAAATTTTGCGAGATCCGCCAATGCATGTTTTTGTCGTCCGTGGTAGTCTCGTGCGTACAGATATCACATGCCTTGCGATGATTGTTTATCGCGCGGCCGGCGACCCTCTCGTTGTCCGTTTCTTCGTGAAGCATCCTCGCCGTTTGTCGGCTGTGCCTTATCGTCTGCGTTTTGATAACCTTTCGTCGATGACGCGCGTTTCAGCGATCAGACGATCTTCGCCACGAGTGTTTATCCTCGTAACACGCGATTGCGGTTTCCGGTGTCTGAAACTTAACTATCGCGTAAAAAACATTTTTATAATTACTCTTTTTTTCCTGCGATAAAAGTTATTAATATGATTATGTTAACAGTTATCTTAATATGATCATAATATTCTCTTCGTGATTTTTCAATTTTTAACTTAATGAGGAAAATAAAGTCAAATTAAGCCTCAAATTAAGATTGGAAGATAAGGTCTAGTTAAAACTAATTGACAAATGTAATTTTGTATTATCTATACTCGCTACGATGTCTATTTTTAACCACTAATTACTCGGAAGCATTATCAACTCCAAATTAGCTCAAGAATTCATCATTAAGCGTTAATGCGAGACACCCTATACATTAAAGAATGGCCGATGTTTATCGATGAGCTTACCAGTTTTAAAGAGCTAATTTTCTCTCCTTAATGATTATCTCTATGGAATTGAAAAAGATATATTGTAGCGACGAGACGAATTTTTTAGATTTCCGAGGTGACTCGTGACGCGAGTTATTGATGGCCGATTGAAGTCCAATTGACGAGCGTTCCCGATTCGCTGTAATTTAGTCCAAGAGAATTTACATTCGTCAGAGCCAGAAATGCTCGATATGTACGGTATTTAGATCAAAAGTATGAGGCCATATTGACGTCTCAGGAACAAAGAAGAAACAAGCTACGATATCAGCGCAACGTCGCTGCAAGAAAATTCGATACCCGGTTCATCGTGCTATCTTTCCACAAATTTGACAAATCGTTCAATCTTCAATCAAAGTCCACTTCTTGATAGAAACAAGGTGATATATATAATCATTGATCTTTAGGTTTTTTTCATTACACAATCGACGTGTGCCGCCGCGATGTCTATCTGTTTGAGCGATAGTAATCTATGATACCTAATTTTAAATAATAAAGGAAAAATAGACCGATAAGATTAAAGTTTGTCTCTTTACATTTACTTGTAAGAAAATCATACATTTTTCATAAATATTTAATATAAAATAGTTATTATTTCTGTATTACATATATCACATAAGCGTTTATTCAAATTCGCGTTTCATAATAAAAATAATCTGCTATTTATTATTGGCAAAATTAATAAAAAAGCGCACTAAACATCTTATTTTTAAAATTATATACGTAGAAAAATATTCATGATTTTATTTCACAATTAACACGATTTGACGAAAATAATGAGAATCAAATTTCGAGGTGTAAAAACATTAGTTTGTTACTTTATTTTAAAGGCATTTTATTCTAGAAGAAATTTAATTCAGTGCCACAATATTTGACGTTCAAAATAAAAAAATAATGGCAAATAAACTTTTGTTCAGTTTTGTTAGAAAAGAAACAAAAACTCTAAGAAATACTGCTGCAATACTTGAAGCATTGTGAATGTGAGGTACACATATGATAGCTGCTTGTTAAGAAAAGTGTTTTATTAAAAAAGCACATATTAAAAGATTAGAAAATAGTAAACGATACGACACATATATCGTTTGATCAATTTTTAATAACAAGTATATACTTAACTGCTTAACTAAATGATGACGTAGATTTGTGCATTCAAGTAAATCGTGTGTATCTAACTTTTGAATGATCGAACGTCTTTGATCGTGTTGACACTGTAAGTTTATTTTTAAAAGACGTAAGATATTAATATCTAACTAAATCTTCAAAGATTTATACAATACGCATCATTGATTAACATAGCAGCATATATTCAATAATTGGCTGCTGTATAATTGGCAGCAAAGTTGTAGAAATGATTCTTGTAACATCTCAGGAACGCGAGAACATTCTACAGCTTAAATTATGACGCGTCAGTGTTTCATTGTGCACACTTGAGCTTCCTGAACGTTAATATTAGCTACTTACACATATGTTGAACGTAGAAGTCATTTATCACAAGTAATTCTATCCTATCGCATTGTTCTTGTACTTATTTCTTAATATCGTCCGTCTTTGTCTCCGGATAATCGCTGACTAATTTATGCCTCGCGTTCGCTAATCTTTCCGCACTCACCGCCTGTATGTTGCCTAGACGAGAGTTATCCAGTAGTGTCTTCAGGTGCTGTTTACCGTCCAAATCGATCATGCTGCAACTCTTGCCTCTGATCGTTGATAACGCGGACGTTGACCCAAAAAACGACAGTAACGGTAACTCTTTGATGCTGGCGGTTTTGCTGGCTAACTTTTTGAGATTGAATCTCTCGTCGAGACGTTCCGTGCTCTTGCTATCCGTAGATCTCGCGGTCGACCTCAGCAGATTCTTCAGCCTCCGCGGACTCGAATTGGCACTGCACGATGCATTTTTATGCAGAATATTAGAACTAGACCGTGTTTGCGATAACGTGACATCGCTCTGCGAGCCCACACGGTGTTGATTAACACCGAAGGCCGGTGCAAAACGTTTTTTTGATAAACTAGACTCCGCAGGCAGGAACTCGGCATTAGAAGCTTGCGTGGTAGATAAATTTGTAAGTTGTACATGGCTCTTACTAACTAAAGTATCATTCACGTTATTTCTTCTTTGTTCTTCGCTCGTAGCATCGACATCGATGCTAGAAATGTTGATATTTGAGCTGCTCTGTGCTCTTCTGCTCTTAATGTCGAATTGAGAGGAGGTTTGGTTTGGCACGTACTTGGATATATCTGCGCTTCCCGTTTTTTTCATAGTCCTATCTTCGAAAGTAGACGTACTCCTATTCACTGGACTGTTGTTCAGCGACTTTGAAATGTTGTTCTTCGAAACGAGCGTCGATGTACCTTCCGACGGTCTGCCGACGAAAGTTTTCAAATCTTTCGCAGTCGATCTTGGAAATTGATTTAAGCTGTGCGCATTAGATTGTTCGGCAGGTAAAAGATTGTAGCATGTTCCATTCGCGGTGCCGACTTCAACAGCGTCTCGTAAATCAGAAGAACTTTGCGCATTTCCTCGCTCCTTCACGTACGACGATTTCTCAACCGATAAGCGATTCAATTTCTCCATACTGGCTTGTAACTCCAGTTCCCATTGCGTGAATTTGCTCTCACTGCCGTCCACGGATCTCTTATCAAGATGCTCCGCGTCCCCTCTTGTCATACAAGGCTTCTGTAAATTTTAGACAGACAATAGAAATTGACAATTTTAACATTCTACGTGAAATTGACTGTTACATATTTTTACTAACTTCGATAGCATGCAGTTTTTCGTTGTTTCCACTTTCGTTATATCTAACGGGTGATATTTTACAACTGTCGTTACTGTTGAATTCGTTCTCATACTTCTGATACATGTCTGAACCAATGAGCTCGGCACCAACGCCAGGTTCTCGCGGTCCATTAGCCACGATGTCTGAAACGTTATGTATTAAATAAAAAAGAAAGAACACATACTTTC
The DNA here is from genome assembly GCF_040581485.1 of Linepithema humile. Taxonomy (NCBI): domain Eukaryota; kingdom Metazoa; phylum Arthropoda; class Insecta; order Hymenoptera; family Formicidae; genus Linepithema; species Linepithema humile. Next base: position 46,343,708 of record NC_090128.1, read on the forward strand.
CTCTAAAAACGTATTTCAAACTACCATAATCTCTTCGTTGCTGATGTATCTGATTACTAATTTCCTCCAATGTCCGGAGACTCGTTGCATAATTGCGTTTAGTTTCCTTAACAGTTAGCTGCAAGTATTCCACTCTTCCTTTCTGCGTCTCCAGCATTTGGTCGCATTGAGCCTTCACTTCAAAATACGGTCTAGCTTTTATTATCGCACGTCGATGCTTCTCTTCTAATTGTACTAGCTTCTTTTCGGCGTCGTGAAACAGCGTTGCTCTCCGATGATGTTCGCGGCCACATTCCGCTTTTTTGTTTTCCGCGTCCATGACCTTGATAAGATATCTCATTTTATATCTTTATTACGATGCATTCATGTATTAATTGGCAGAAATTTATCATTGCTAAAATTTATTTCAATACGATAGACAGACAAACATATTAATGCAAGTAATTACAATAGACAAAAATAGATAAATTAATGTCAGAATGTTTTCAACGGTTTTAAATGCTTCATAATGCTATAAAATGGATGCTGAAGAAAATTGTTATCGAACGTATAGCGTGATTACCACGCGCTATACGTTCTACTCTGATGCTTACTTTAATAGTGGCATGATTGAGCATATCCTGCCATGCCTGGTCGAAATTCCACTCATGCTGATGTGACATGAATCGCGCTTCGGCCAGAGCTACCGTCTCTTTCGCGGCCGCATGAATTTCGCTGGCTCTTTGAAATAGCTTTGCCTGCTGTTGACATTGCACCTGCAAATTGCATGAGGAAACGTCTCATTGTTTCATTTATATAACAGTCAGCTCAGCAGCAATTCAGCTATTTGTAATTTAAATTAAGTGCAAAATAATGCAAGATGATTAATGTTCAGAAATACAAAAAGGTACAAACAGTATTTATATTAAAAATAAAATGTTACATTCGGGGATATAATAATTGAAAGAAATCTAAAAAAAAAAACATGTGATTTTAACTTATGCATAATTTTAGCATATGCATATATAGCTGAAATAGTAAATCATTTTTATAATTACATGCTTTTGGACTGGATTATTCTAAAAAGCATTTTGATAATGAAATTAGCTTCGTCTAGATTTTTACCTGAGCTTGGCGAGCCAGTTCCAAAGCTTCGTAATAACATCTTGCCTTTTCAATACAGCTAGTACCCAGTTTCTCTGTTATTTCTTTCAATCTTCTTGTTGTATCAGAAAGAAGCTGCCTAAAAGCGGTATGAGCTTCCTAAAAATCAATTAAAATCAAATAAATATTGCAGATATGTTTAAGTTAGATATATTTTCTCTGTATATAGATTATAAATGAATATATTTTTTACTATAAATAAGATTGTTTCTTACATCCAATTCAGTCTCCAGCTTATTAATATCATCTGTTGCATTGTTTAAGTTCTCCAATTCGATCTAAAAGACGAGTTTATTTTATAACATATATTATTATCTCATATATATTATCTATAATTTGCATAATTTATAATACGAAAAATCACATAAAACATAGACATCTTATAAGTCTTTTTGTTCATAGGTAGAATTATATAATATTGTGTCACATGCTGCAAACTTATACTTAACACAACATAATCGAAAAATTGTTATTCTATTATCGTGTATTTGCCTTATTTGATGTAACATTACAAAATATGGAAAAAAAGGAAATATAGTTTTATAGTAAATTTAAAGAATACTATTAATAATATTATAAAATAATATTTATTTATTTATCATTATATACACACACACATAAATATACTATTTTATTTTCCAAAATATAAAATCGCGTAAGATATAAAAAAATATGATTCAACAAACGATAAAAGAAATGCATTGTGATCACACACATATGAAGCAAAGTCTCCAAATTTTCCATATAGAATAATACCTTTCGGCAGGACATTGCCACCGCACAAACACAATCGATTCATTCATAATCAAGCGCATCTCACCGTACATCCGTCGGTGCAAAAGACGGAAAGTGAAAGCAAAGTAGGACGATGTACCAGGCGGTGTTAGGCACTATGATCGCACCCGCGAGCCAACAAACATAACCAAAATGCACGGGCGCGACTCGTGCGTAAGCAACCGCCGAAAGGTTCATTCAGGATCCTACGAGCCGATGAATGTTCGGAAAAGGCTCGGCAGCCAGGGTTACCTGTATGCGCGGGTCCAACGCGCCTTCCGCGTCCTCCGCGACGTCCATACTTCGACTGATGCGGCGCGCGGCATTTACTGCGCGATGCCGAGAACGATGTCAACTCATGATCGCCGTTCTGCGAGCACAGCTGCAAGCGCCGCGGGACTTTTCGACGCAGTTTCAGGTGCACGGGATTGCAGGGCGAATGTTTACATCCCGCGACACCTCCCTCGCGAGCCACGGGCGCTATCGCGGCTAGAATTCCACTTTGAACACCACGGAGACCATAACTGCACTATGAGACTCTCAGATGCGAGTGCAACGAGCGAGGTGGTACTCAGCCGAGAAGGCGAACCAGGCGGACTGATATACGGAATGAAAACTGATCGTATCTACACTAGCGGAGATAAGTGCCGTGAGTCGCTGACGCATCTCGACGATGCGTCAACACCTGCATCATCCTCGGCCACCTCGGTCTCCACACGATTGGACCGTCCCGGCGTTTCTGTTGGAGCCGCAAATCCGATGACCACTGCAACGAGAGATTTACGAGACGATGAAATCGCGTAACGCCGCTCCGGAAATGAGATTTGAATCTGGCGTGGATTTAAACGTTATGTCATCATGTCTCTCGTCGTAATTGTTCCATCTTCATTTCCCGTGTCTTTTTATAAATTCGCGATTTATAAATAGTGATACAAATTGAGAAATAATTTATAGTGTACGCAGCTTTAAGAATCGCACATTTAGAATCGACATCTTTATTCAATCCTATGAAACTTAAGACAACTGATGTACTGTTTTATTATCAAATAATACACATTGATCGCTTGATCATAAAGAAGAAAATACACTTAGCTTCTTTCTTATTGTTTAAAACAAATTGAATTTTACGAGGAAAACATTTAGTAAAATTAAAAACTTGTGAAAAATTAATGTATATTGATTTAAGAAATTAAATAGATCTACTGACCAGGACAAAATTTCAAAAAGAAACGCTACAAATAGCAGAGAAACTGCGCTATCTATCATGAAGCTCGCGTACTAGCAACGACAGCAATTGCGCGACGAGTCAGTAGCCAACAAACATGGCGATTGCCAAGTAACAACGCTCCGTACCGCGTAACGAGTGCCTTACTAATAAGTTGATGTTACTTCGTCGTTGTGCATATTATTCCGCATTTCGCGTCGGCGAACCCCTTTTCTACGTTTTTACAAAAGTAGAGGTAGCCTAGACCGGCGGAAGTCTCTCAGCCAGTGCGGAATTGTGCAACTAGTGCATTGGCGGCGACGGCGGTGACGGCGGCTCGCGACGACGGTTCATCGCGGTGAGTCAGTAGCTACACACGTATATAAACGCGCGAGCCTAATTGACAGCAGAAGGAGAGACAATTGTCACATATCTGAGCTCTAATTGGCGCGACCGTAAAAAGCAGGCCGTTAGTCGACCGCCGCTCGGCTAACGTCGATTTTGTGCGCTTGTTCCCGTTCCGCGAATCCATGTATCTGTCGCTCGCTTTCTTATTGAGATATAACTGTTATACAATATCTTAACCTGCAGTTTAAATACTCGACTCGGACGATTGTGTGTGATAAAGCAGTTTCGTGTTGAAATCAGTGTTGCACAAATAATTGCACAATTTGTGAGTTGAGCTTGGATTCGGCATTGTTAAAACGTTCAAATATCGAATATTTTACGGTGAAATTTCACTTTCCTTATGGCACTGTTTCATCAAATAAAATCGCGTTATCAATCAATTTCGTGCGATTTTTAATATATGCTAAATTTATATAATTGAATTGTACTTTCAGAATAGGAGATCATTGCTTCGAAAATGCCTACACAAACGACGGAAAACGATGACATTCGAGTGAAAATTATATACAATGGGTAATACATGTTGTATATGATGATGATGATGATGATATATAATATGATGTACAGATGAATTTAAAAAAAATAATATTTAATTTTTTAAATTGTTATCTTTAACTGTTATCAAAAACTGCGATATATCTTCCTTCTCTTTTCTATTTGACAAGTAATGTTGATGATGCTTCTTCAATTTATAAAGTTATCTATTATTCTCTTTTTTTCTCTTTGGATATTACATTATCATTATATTTCAGTGCTGAAAGATAAATGCAACTTATCCAAATAGCCAACAGCAAATTCAATCAATCTGCTAACATTATTGATAATTTTCAATCTAGTAGATTTTTTCTTTTCCCTGTGTTCTACTCAAATGGTTAAATTATCTCTTATTCTTTTCAAAATTTGTTACATTAACTTTTAAATTTGGTACAAAATAAATTTTATTTATTCATATATTAGTTAATAGTATTGAGTTAAAAATTGTATTTAGTAATAAATATAACGTAGCAATTTTTTAGGAGAATTTGCAGAGTACATATATATTGATAAAAAAATGGAAGAAAGATAGCGAATTCAAGCTATATAAAAAGTACATTATTTTTTATATCAGGGAGGTCCAAATTACGTACATCAGCCCCGGGATTTCAGTGGACACATTACGCGAGGAGATGCGAACGATATGCGGCTTCAGCACGGAGCAATTTACGATGAAATGGGTGGACGACGAAGGCGATCCCTGCAGAATTGCGTCGCAACAGGAGTTGGATGAAGCGCTGAGGCTGTACGAGCTCGAGAAGGACACGGAAATAACGATACACGGTTAGTGCGTTTATGCAACAAACATAAGCATTGATTTCATCGTCTAGTCATCTTGCATGCCGCTTCAATTTCAGCGACGCGTTAAAGCAACGAACGAGCGTATTAATTATTTGAGAATTATATGTTGCGCGTCTGATAATAATTACTCCTACGTAGGCGTTTACATAATTGAAAGCGGCGCACCGTATTCATGAATCACGTAGGTAGAGGAGAGAATTAATTGATTAAACAAAGATTCGATGAAACAATTTCCGGTGACGTCCACCGGTAGCTCCAACATTTCATGATAACGCTTGTGTTATAGACACGAAATCCATCAATAAACTGCGCATAAATAATAACATATCTATGATGTACGTAGACGAGCAATTAACGATAACGTTAACGCAACTTCCAACGCGTATGCAAACACTCCAACGTACGGAGTATCGATACGCGCCTTGGATAACGGTACGACTTCGTCTTATCGGCAGTTTATCGTCGATGCAAGTCGCTGATTAACAACAAACGCACGCGAAACACCGCCCGACCACGATCGGCGTTTACTCGATATCGATTTAGGCCTCTCAAGGATGACAATATTCTCAGGTCGCATTTTGCGCTTGTGTCTACGAGAATATATAATCACGCGGCGTGCGATATGCTCAGAAATTCATCTACTTCGACCCTCCGAGATGACTCGATACGGGTCTTATTTGTGCGACAGTAGGATGCTTCTTGGAAGATGAAGCGTATCGTGATCGTGCATACATTTCCGGTTCGGAGGACTCGACTCTCGCCTCGCCTTTCGCTCCTCTTCGCGCGGCTAATGATGATCGAAGCTCTTTGACAACTTTATGAAACAAATCCTTTGAGCTTCGAAGATTAAAGTATGAAAAGAAAAAGAGGTGGGTGGATTATGGTTATTTTTAAATCAAATTATTAAATCTATGTAAATTAATCTGATGTGAGCCGCATCTACGGGCAAACAGGTCGATCACAAACAGTGAATACATTATTGGCTTTCCAGAAAGTACTGAAATAATGAGGAAATTGAACCAATTAAATTACTTGATTTTTCGAAGAATTCACAAAGGATCTGAAAAGGCTTCCACGTTTAACACATCGCTGCCATTAATTTTGTCGAGTATAACGACTACATCTCTCTCCTTTCCGAAGCCTTTGAACGAACGCAAATCGTAAAAATGAGTAATTTTCTAATGAAAACAAACTCGAGACAGGGCTAGCTTTACCGCGCGTGATGCGACGAGGCATCGTGGCGCAATATTGACAGAAGAGTCTCAGCTTCTCGCTGTGCGTGTCTCGTGATCAGCCTTTGTAAATCTATACGATTGCGCAACATCAATCGCAACAGCAACAACAACGGCGATAACTGCACATTACTGTGGAATGACAAAGAAGGATCGAAGAAGAGAGAAGGAAGGAGTGGGAGGAACAAGGTGATAATTCAAAGAGACGAACGACCAACGATACAAGTGAAAAATAGGAGAAACGCAGGAAAATAAAGTGGAGAATAAAGTACAATAGAGTCTATTGCACTTCGGAATACTAGTTTCCCTCGGAATTCTCCGCAGAAACGTACAAAGGATGGGGAAAATCCTTGACGGAAAATAGGATTAACGAGCTGAAGCGCTGAAAAAAAAGCATGTGTGACATAATATGAGGCGGCGTGGCAAAGTTCACTCTGAAGCGGCGACAAGAAGAATCGCTGGATAATCAGCGGGCAAACAGCAAAAGTATAAAGGAGGTGGGAAAGGGCGGGAGGGAGAGAAGGTGGAGGTAGAGCTTGGGAAAGGTTCTGCCTGTGGGTGGATATAGACGGGTGTAGTATCGGCGGCGCGAAGGGGGACGACGGGGGATATATGTATCGCCTCCACCTCGGTGTGATCCGCGTTTGCGCGATTCGGTCGGCGGCGTGCGCCGGGCGGCGGCGGCGGGCGGTTAACGCATCTCTCGCCGCGGCGGTAGTCGATATCCTTGCACGGACCGATCAGCAAGGGCCACCGTCGCGACGTCAATTGGTCGCCGTGAGATCGCGAGATCGCGAGATCGGCTCGCCGCGGCGGAGAGGAAGCCGTGCCGGAAGTTGATTGCGCCGGGGTTGCGCACGGGGTGCACCGCGCGAAGGGGCTTGAATACGCGGTGGTTAGCATTCTACGGTGGCTAGTCGGCGCGCTTGGCGCTCGCCACACCGCGATTTGAGAGAGGTCGCAAAAGAGGCGGTAAACTAGCATCGATCGAGCTGGTGATTCGTCGCATGCTCATCCCGGCGGCTCCTGTAAGAGGTCGACCGCGGTAAAAGAGAAGAAGAATAGCGGGGACGAGAGAGAAAGGCCGAAAGAAAAGAAGCGAGGGAAGAAAGTCGCCGCCGGTGGTGCAATCCGAGAGCCGCGGAAAACAGAAAGGCGAGGCGGCGATCGAGCGCGCGCGGGCGGAGAGCGGACAGCGGAAAGGGGGATATACACATCGGCGGCGATCGAGCAAGGCGAGGCAAGCACGGCTCAACTCGTCGCAGAATGGCGTGGGGCTACTGGAGCGCGACTTCCGTCAGCGATCGAGGTCGGTCACCTCGCCGCGAGAAGGACAAACAGCATCAGAGCTTGCACCAGCATCAGCAGTCGCAGCAGGCGCAACAACAGCAGATGCACCAGTCGGAGCTGTCGACGCAAAGCGCGTACGGCAGCGTGCAGCAGGAGCGAGAGCTCGGCGGCGTGGCCACCGTCGCCGGTGTCGGGTCGGTCGCGGTCGAAGAGCCGCCCTGCAGCATGATGATCCAGGGTGGTTCCTTCTACTCGTACTCGGCGGCGACGGCGGCGGCGGCGGCGGCCGCCGCGAGCCGTCGTATCTCCGCCGTCGAAGGCGGTGGTCCATCCTCCATCACGTCCACCGGCATCCAAGTGCTGCCGCGGGAACGCCACGTGAAACCCGGCACCAGCGCGTATCCGCCGTCGTCGCCGGGCAGCGGCGATTCGGCCGAGTACGAGCAACCGCTCGCCGGTCATCTTCGCGCCGCCGATATCTCGCCGCCGCTCTCGCGCGGAAGTCCTCCGTCGCTTCATCATCATCATCATCATCACGACGACATGTTCGCGCAGCCCGGCGCCTCGTCCTCGTCCAGAGTGGCGAAGCTGCTCCAGTGTCCGCCGGACGAAGGTATGGACGAGCTTTCCGAAGCCGAGCTGGAGGAAGTGACGATGAACGCCGAGTTGATCTACGGCCGTATCGGGCCCACCGCAACGTGCCGTCTGCATGGACCGTGCGGTCAGCAGCCGCTACCGCCGTTGCCGCCGGAATCCGCGCCCTCGATGACGTCGCTGCTCGAAATCGAGCCTGCCGGTCCGTCGCAGTTCCAGTTCAACGAGATCACCTGGGGTAGGTGCTGTGCGAGGAGCCGAGGTGGCGGCGAGGGTGCGGCGAGCGTCTCGCGCGTGACCACAGCTCTCCACCACTCGCGCTCTCTCTCTCTCTTTCTCTCTCTCTCTCTCTCTCTCTCTCTCGCTCGCTCGCTGTCATCATCATATTCCTTTTCTAATGCGGCGCATCGCAATCTAGGTCAAAGTCTGCCTTTGCCAGATAACGTTTTTGCGTCACGTTTCTTTTTCTCTCTTTCGTACGATTGTATGTGGCGCATTCCGCTCGATGCGCTGGCCGCGACGCCCGGAAAAACGCGTGTTTTCAATCGCGCGACAGCGCGCGACACTCACTCGATGCGCCGCACTTTTTCGCCGGCTCCCCCCCGGCTCTTGTTGACGGAAATCGTCGCGGTCGCGACGTTTAGCGCATTGCAGTAATATAAAACTCTAAGTCGGTCACGTGAATTAATTATCGCGACTTTGTCCTCGCTAAAATAAGGAAGGGTAGTTTGTGTTTGGCAGTTGCAGCCAAGTTGTTGTTCGAGTGCTTTAGTGCATCCTCTGTATCGTAGTATCGAGTATGATGGACGGTGAAACTTTTTTTCATACTGGATTACTTCGCTCTGTTTAATCGTGTCATAATTAATGGCACAATTTAACGATGTTTTTTTTTTTCGCATTAATTTCACGTAATACTGTGGATAATAATTTGAACGTTTTAAGTACAGTTGCATGATTTATGGCTTGTTGAATACTCGCATTTATTATTTATAAATAATCGAGAAGATAAACCGCACAATTGCATCATTATTATTTGCAATAATAGTCTACTTGTAGTATATTAAGCGACAAAGGTGATTATTATCACCGCACTGCCTCGGATGATAAATTTTATCTCTTTTTTTTTTTTCTACCTCACGCAATTGCTTATAAATTATTAAAATGTATTATATATAGCAGCGACGTTAATTTTATTTTTTAACAGGGAAATACTTTTTTCATACTGGATTATTTCGCTCTGTTTAATCGCGTTCATCATTGGTGACACAATTTAACGTTACTTTTTCCATTTTTTTCTACTAATTCGTGATAAATCAGCTGTCAACATTCGGCTCGTTAGGGGGATTCATATTTATTACTTTTAAATAATCGAAAAAAAATGCGTTACAATAATCATTATTGTTTTGCAACAGCGCTTCGCTTATAGCGTGTTAAGCGACAAAGGCGATCATTATCATCGCATGTACTTTGATGTGATAAGTTTTATCTCTCTTTTTTTTTTTCGCTTTTTATATAATTACACATAAATAATCAAAGTGTATCATACATATCGCAATAGTAGCGCCCTTTATTCGCAGTATGTTTAGCGACAAAGATGATGATTATCATCTCGCGCCGCTCTGACGATAAATTTTATCGCTTTCTTTCCTCAGCTCGCACATATATTGTTATCGAGGATACGCGTCTCGTTGTCCAATAGCTTGAACTTGGACACATAAATTAGAACTTGGGCCGTATCGACGCGTGCTCGACGCGAGATCGGTTTACACAGAGAGGAGTCTCAGAGACACGATCTTCGTTGCCCTCCTTCGCGTTTATGCGCCGGTGCACTTATGCACTTACCATTATAGATCGTGCCCCAAGGATGTGCTACGCGTCCATCGTACGTGCATCCCGCACACAGCTCGCTGCCACATTGCCCCACGCAGGGCGAACGTACATCGTCTCGTCTTTATCGCCCGTGTCATCGATCTTCCCCTCCGCGATAATTAGTCCATGAATATTTCAAGAAATTGCGCTCACCGTCCGCGATGTATATATATGTATATATATATATAATATATACACACACGTCCTGCATCATTGATACGTGTTGGCGGCGAGCCGCGGCTCTCGCGTAACAAAGGATTCGATTACGTATATTGTACCGATGGGAGAGCACCGATGGCCTCGTTAGCGAAACTTGCCGTCCGTACGTCGCGATCATATGACACGCGTCATTGTGTCCACGCAATCCTCGCGGCCGTGCTAAGGCTAGATGATTTTAGCAGAACCGTGATAATCCGCGCTTCTCTTCCAGGTAGTCGATTCTTTTTTCTGCCAAATTCAATATTTGATTTGTCTTAAAAATCTCGAAACTTGTAATATTTAGTATATCGATTTCGTTCAAGTCTTGCATTTTAAATGGACCACTGAATGAATTTCCAGTCTTAACCGGAACTGAATAATAACTTTGCTTCTAGATTTATTTGACTACCCTTCTTTTTTCTTTTTTACTTTTTAATTGAATTAATTTAAATTTATTTAAATCCTCATTTTTGATAAATCAATTAATGAATTTTTTTCTATCCTTAATCTGAATAAATTTGTTTATAAAGTTATACGATTTGGACTGGTTGGATTTAAATTTATTCAAGCCCTTATTTTAAATAAATCGATTAACGAATTTGCGTTATTAGCGCTGTACAGATATTGTTCCGTCATCCGTTGAGTTTCGCGCGAGCGGAGGATTTATTTCGAAGATCAGCGAAAAGTCGGCCGTTTTATCTGGCCTGAGGAACGTGCCTGCGAACAAAAATTCACTCTCAACCTTCGGTATGTTTTCAGCCTCTAGCTTAAGCTACTCGATGCTGCTACACCACTCGAATCTCGTCGTAGCGGGATATTCAAAGCGGCTCGCTTTAAAGCGCGGTTAAAGCGAATAATACGGAACAATTTAATTGAATTTCCATCCGTCAACCGCGCGCGCCGACTTTCATTTCTTCCGTGGACTCCGGGAGTTTCATTAAATATTATTCATCCGCGCGACACGCGACGTAATATACTTAATTACATTTAATCTTCGTTCTATTATACGGACCGACTCGTGTCTGGGATCGTTCTGATAAAGGTCACGTGTCCTCGCGTTCTCGCTAATCGGAATTTACACGATGTTCGTGACCGTTCCTAGGGGACAGGATTAACGCGACGTCGCGAGTAACGAGATTACGTAGGTCCGCGCGAAGGAAAACGTCGTCGGGCCGCCCGGCGGAGATTTCGCGCCGCGCAGCTCGCATCGATTTCGCGGTTTTATCGCCGCGTGGAAATTTAATCACACTGCTGCACCTATCGAAGCAATACTTCTCCGTCTATGTATCGTCGCGCACCTATTTACAACGCCCCGCGCCGTCCTCGTGCCTCTCTCGCGGCGATAAGTGATAATGCGACGATGGCTCGACGGTGTGGAAGTCAGTGGCGGCTCGTTATCTGACCGTAGCCGGAGTGATATCGAGTGGAATACGACAGTCAGCACACAGCCGCAGCATGTTGGACAACGAGCAGCGAGTCTCGATCGGGTTCCGATACGCGAATTGCTTCCCGTGTAAGTTGCAAGCCCGCGATGCCTCGTCGACGTCTTCACGTAATACTTTTCGGAATGAATGTAGGAGTGACGTCAGTCGATGGACGAATTGAATCCGCACTTTCAAGTCCTGCACATTAAACTGTGTGACATTAAGAAGTATGATATCGCAGCCGTTTTCATCTCAACATCAGCGCACGATCTGTGAAAGCAAAAATTTGCTTTTAATTAATTGTTAGCGTGGTTTTCCGCTCTATTCTCACGCCTCTCATACATTACGAACAATAATCATTGTCGTTAATTTTATACTCTTGTTTTCGACGCGAGTCTGCTTGCGTCGCAAATGTGTAACGAGACAACACGAGAAATAGAAATTATTATTTAAGCAGGTGGTAGAGATTGTAGATTCGTTTCGCAAATGTTTGTAATTCTGTTTGTCGCAAACTCGAGAGAGGAGTATCGCATTTTCATCAGCGATGCGAGCGTGAATTCTTTTTCTTCTGTTGCAGTTTTTCCTAACGTGCCGCCCGCTCCCGGGATGCCGTGTCAGGGAGAAGACAGTGAGTGTGTTTACCGTTCATTGGAAACATCGCAGCCAAGTCAAGCAGCATCTCGCTTGCGCTCGATATAGATACATATATACATACATATTATATATATACATATATATATATATATATACATGCATATATATATGTATCTATACATTATGTTAACCAATGCGTACTAGCCAGCGAGTTCTAATTAACCGGCCGGTGGAACGAGACGATTAGCGCGCGATAATAGACAGACACGACGCGTAACTCCGTTACGTGCAGAAGCGGAAGCTGTAGAGGAAACATTCATCTCTCGCTCTCGACACCCTCGTTCTCCACCAAGTTCTCCCCTTCGATACGTTTTTTAATCACAACTCTCATGACATCGACACCTGCGCTAGACCTCGAAGTAACATCAAATCAAAGACTCCCCGGCTTTGCAATTATCTTGGCTTGTGACATCAGGAAAGTCGTATAATTTTCTCTTTTTTTTCGCATCTCGTGCAAGAAGAGTTAACTTTCCTCCCACGTGCGGCAAGTCGTATTGGATAAAGCAGATTTATGAATGAGAATTATTGGCATATTTTACGCGTCAATTCACCGTCGAGATTTATAATATACTTATAATTTATTTCGCATACTTGTAATAAAGAAACTTACATAATTTTTTCCTGTTGATGTCACAATTCAGGATGATTGCAATGAAGGTCGCTCGGTTGAATGACTATCCGAGCGACTTTTCTGACGTCATCACGACTTGAGGAACGAATTCTGGAAATCACGGTTGTTGGCATGACCAGAAAAAACTGTTGTTTTGAATCGCGCGCATCATGCGTGCGACTTACTTTCGCTGAGCGTTCCTCGAGTTATTTTGGCGTTGTAGCCGACACACACCGTGATCACTGCACTCGTGGACAGGCATGGATCTAATCCGAACAGTCGCGAGTCTCCTCCAAATTTTTCCGCGCGGTAGTTTGCTGATTAAAAAAAAAAAAAAGAAATTATAACACAACTTATTGTCACTTCGGCGCGTGTTTTCACCGTTGACGCTGCACGAATTACACTCCGCACGAACTGTTTATCACTGGCCTTTGTTGTTATTGTTGTTTATATCGTTCCCGTTTGCGTCGATTTGCTTCGTTTGTTGCCGGTGAAACCGCGCGTCGTTCGATTACGCGATCGGTCGCGACCGGACAAAAAGAGAGAGATGGTGGTGCGAAATGAATTCGCGAAAATAACTCGCAGTATTCGACGACGAAACTTTATTATCGAGAAACATTTCTGAACGTACGAGCTAAAGATTTTTTTAAATCATTTAAATTCTCTGTTAGGTATTCGTCTCTTACGAAGTTTTGTGCAAGCATTTTTTGTAATTAAAAAAAATATTCCTTAAATTTAAGAATATGTTAAAACGATTGATTCATAAAATTTCTTAAATCTCTTTGTCAGTAAATTGGTCGAAAGATAACTCTATTAATTAGCATGTGCATTAATGAATTGGACGTTTGCGTTAAAAACTGCGTTGTAATGAAGTTTCATCGTTGCTCGGATCATCGGGTCGGATCGCGGCAAGATCAAATCAGTCGGTGGTGCTTTTCATCATTTGTGACATTTATGTTATTTCATTTTCTGAAGGAAGCATCTACAGACGTGGCGCACGTAGATGGAGGAAGCTGTACCGAGTGAACGGCCATATATTTCAGGCGAAACGATTCAATCGGGTAAGCATCATGCCATTTAATTATCTCATTGCACATTACCTTTACTTTATTTATCACTTCTCTCCTCCTTAGCCTCCCTCCTCCTCCTCCCATTCACCTCGCACTATCTTTGCGAAGATAGACGTGCCGCAGGTGCGACGCGGCGACGGAAACGACGTTCCGAGTCGTAGAGCTCTCGTGTGCAGAGCAACACGCTTCCAACACACTAAAACTTGCTGGCTAGTGACTTCGTCGTCGAGAGAGAGAGAGCAGAATGCTCTTCTCCTCTGTGTTGCTGGAGGCGTAAAGTCGCTGTCAAAAACTGGACTCACGTAACCCACTGTATCTCGCGCTTCGTGCGTGATCCCGCCGTTTCGCGGCTTTATCTTCATCTCCTTCCTCTCTCCGATACCTTACCTTACTTCTCCCGCGTTCTTGAAAGAGCGTTTTTCGCGTTTAAGACCGATACTTAAACTCAATTAACATTTTTTTCCCAACTCAGACTTCAGTCCTGCAAAGTTTCACGCTTTATTCGCGCGATATTACGCTGTATTAGCTGCGCTGCGTTAAGTCAATTGAGCGTCCGGAGTTACGCTTGGATTTCTTTAAGAGCTCGACAAGTTGGTACGTCGCGTACAAAACGTTATTGATTTCCTCGCAAGGCTTCGAACGCGACTTCCATTTCGCGATACTCCCCCATACATGGCATGGGAAGTCCTGAAAGTGATGTAACGTCTCACGTCGGTTGCTTCGCAGAGAGCCTTCTGCGCGTTCTGCCAGGATCGGATCTGGGGCCTTGGGCGGCAGGGGTTCAAGTGCATCCAGTGCAAGTTGCTCGTGCACAAAAAATGCCACAAGGTGGTGCGGAAGCCGTGCCTGAGTCTGCAGCAGCAGCAGCAACAGAGCGCGGAGTCGCAGACGACCCTCGACAGAAACGGCGACCAACAGCTTGATTCGTTTTGCGGTCCAGCGACTCATCTCGAAGATGAAATCACGGAGTCGCCGATTATTGAGAAGCATTCGCGCGATCGTAAGATGGATTTTAAGAATTTTTACCCGATATTGTTTTTCAGAAACGATGATAAATTGCAATTCTTTTAAGAAAGCACTATTGCAATATAATTAAAGTCCAAGGACACGCGATTCATACGTTTTTTTATTTTTAGGAATCGGAAGTGAGGAAGGGGAAGAATTGCCACTGGACACTCTGAACGAGGGCGACACATCGAACGACATGCAGCGGCAGTATTCACTGAACGACTTCGATCTGATTAGGGTGATCGGTCGTGGTTCGTACGCGAAGGTCTTGATGGTGGAGCTGAAGCGTACCAAGAGGATCTACGCCATGAAGGTGATCAAGAAGGCACTGGTGACGGACGACGAGGATATCGATTGGGTGCAGACGGAGAAGCACGTGTTCGAGACGGCCTCGAATCATCCCTTCCTGGTGGGCCTGCACTCCTGCTTCCAGACGCCATCGCGTCTGTTCTTCGTGATCGAATTCGTGCGTGGCGGTGATCTTATGTTCCACATGCAAAGACAGCGCCGTCTTCCGGAGGATCACGCGCGGTTCTACGTAGCCGAGATCAGTCTGGCGTTAAACTTTTTGCACGAGAAGGGTAAGGAAAATTGTTTTTTTTTTTTTTAATGTTACGAACAAATCGAACAGCTTTGCAGCAGACGAGTTTAAACGCGGCAATTATTCGCTTTCAGGAATCATATACAGGGATTTGAAGCTAGACAATGTACTGCTTGACCACGAAGGACACGTCAAGCTTACGGACTACGGAATGTGCAAGGAGGGCATTCGGGAGGGCGACAACACCGGTACCTTCTGCGGCACTCCGAATTATATCGCTCCCGAGATTCTTCGTGGCGAGGAATACAGCTTCTCGGTGGACTGGTGGGCCTTGGGGGTCCTGCTGTACGAAATGCTGGCGGGCCGCAGTCCCTTTGACATCACCGGCGCGGCCGAGAATCCGGACCAGAATACGGAGGATTTCCTGTTTCAAGTCATCCTCGAGAAGACCATACGTATACCGCGATCATTGTCCGTTAAGGCGGCGTCTGTTCTTAAAGGTTTCCTCTGCAAAAATCCCGCCGAGAGGCTAGGTTGTGGAAAGAGGCCTTCCGCTTTTCTAGACATAGTATCTCATCCCTTCTTCAGAGCAATCGATTGGGAAATGGTGAATATCTTCATAGTGCAGAATTTTGTCTGTTTTAAAGAATACAATTTTTTTTGTATATTAACAATACTATTTTGAACTTTGTAGTTGGAGCAAAAACAGGTCACGCCACCTTACAAGCCACGCTTGGATTCCGATCGCGATCTAGCGAACTTCCCGCCCGAGTTTACGGACGAGCCTGTCATTTTGACTGATGATGATGAGTAAGTTGTCGCAACCTAATTTATTTATATTATTTCAACGCACGAAAGATACCTTTGTACAAGGTTGATGTGCTCAAGCTGTTACATTGTCGGATGAGTTTGGAACGCGATATTGATTTAAACAAATTTTTCAGGGACGTAATTAAGAAGATTGATCAGAGCGAATTCGACGGTTTCGAGTATGTGAATCCTCTACTAATGTCACTGGAGGACTGCGTGTGACAAGAACCGCTTTTCATTGTGCAGCGTCACAATCAAGACCAGCAACTCTACCAGCATCATCAGCTGCAGCAGTGTTACATGTACGAATTGCAAGACAGACTCGCGAAACTTCGTATCGATCCCCTACTCCCCGTTATCGGCTCAAGCAATCAAGGTTATCACAATAACGTATTCCTAATGACATATTCGGAGGAGAATGAGAACGACAATAATTATAATGAGCATCATCGGCTACCGCCGCCCTTCCCGTTCCGATACGAAAGCCCGGCGTGCTCTCGTTCTCTGAGTATCACAGACGTAACTTACAATTCAGGCAATAATAACGCGATTGTTAGCAATTATGATGAGAACGACTATGACGATATGGAGGATGAGAATCCGCGGAAAGGTCTACTAAAGCAGATATTTTGCCTTCCATTAAATTAAAAGCTCGTCCCGAGCTTCGGGACAAGATTGCCTCCAGTTCGATTATTCGAGATGCATTTTTGTAGAAACGACACGAGACCTATACGAGTATCGTCGGATGTAAACGTCCTACGTAGTGACGTAGTTTTACAAATACAGTATTTAATTCAATCCACATATACATAAATATATATACATATATATACATATACAATATGCATATTGTACGTATGTGTACAATATATATATTGCATATATTTAATATATATATCGTTAAGTTAACCGTTCTCTTTCACACATGGTGCTGCAAACAAATGTGTTACTGGGTAACGTTATTTTCCACGGCTTTTAGCTGGAAAGCTGAAAGTGAGAACGTACCTGACTGCTTTGATCGATTTTTTTTTTATACATAATATCGTTTCTTTTGCGCAGCGAATTGATATTTCCAAAGTATTACGCGACTAACCATTCCTTTCCGTACGTGACTATATTCGATGATGAAAAAAAGAGGCCAGAAATATTCTAACCGTATAATTATCACATTCCAAACAATATTATGAATCATAGATTATAAAAGGATTATACCAAACGTAGGCGTAATATATCCTCTCCTCTTTTTCGTTGAATAGTTCTTACGTGAACATTCTCATTTAAATTACATGAAAAGTATTGTGAATAATAATTATAGCGAAACGTTTGCTTTTATACGAACATTCCTATTACTCGATTGAATCGATAGACGTTACACTTGGGATCTTGATAGATCAAAGGACCGTCGTGTGTTGTAGCAGCAGCTGTGAATTCCAAGCATTTCTTTTCTTATTGAGAAATTGTACTCGCAGTTAGGAAAAAAAAGAGATATGCAGTAAAAATAATTTTCTATGGAAACGTGGTTTTTTACTTGTAGGAATGTATTCCGGAAATATTTTTTACTCCACAACAGCTAGTTGTATTTACACGTTTATCTACATTAACGGTGTACTTCTCGTCCGAAGCGTGAGAGGGCATACCGTTTTTCTAGTGGTTAGTACAATTTTTATAGTTTTTCAAAATGTATCGAGCAAGCGAACAAGCAGTTGGAGTACCGAAGACTAGTTTACCTTCTTGTCGTTAAAGTCACATAGAGATCATTGTGCACAGTATTCCTTGAATATTTATAAACTTTAATAAATAAGACGTGCAATGTGAAGCATCCGCTCTAACTTTATTCTAAAATAATCGCTAATTTCGAAGCGTATTACAAGTTGCAGGTATTAAACGTAGAGATGTCGCTAAAAAGCGCCGTGAAACATTTTAACTAAATTAAATATATCTTAATAAACGAGAGAAATGGGGCGATGAAATGTTTTACGTTCGACAAAATGCCGTCAATTGAATTGAATCAGAATTGAAGCCTCAGAATGGAATTACACATAGACGAGTACACTGTAGTACCATGTATTAGAGTTATTACGCATAGTTTCTGTTTCGGTGATTGATGACGACTGCTGTTGAAAACGTCAAGAAAGAAAGAGAGGGAATTCGCGGATAGCAACAATTGATAATCCGCGAAGATCGGCGTGGAGTTACGAAACATATAAATATGAAACGTATTTAACGTAGGAGTAATACATACACAAGGAAGTAACGAGACGAAGGATATACCAAATTATATCACGTAAAAGGAGAGATTGTAATTAAATCTCGTAGTTTTTTCTGGGTTCTCTCGAGCGCTAAAAAGTATACGTGCAAATGACTTGGTTCTGACATGCACGCACTATCTTGAGAACAATAATCGATATTTACAATATCCCCGCTCAGCATGAACGCAGCAATCGTGTATAAAGAGAAAGTATCATGTGACTTGTGCGTTAGAAAAAAAAAAAAAAAAAGAGAATTGTACGTTAGAGAGAATATGGTGCCAACATTCAACACCTTAAATAGTAATTCGTGCGTAACGAACGATGCATCTCGCAGAGCTTACGTGACTTTTTTTTTTTTTTTTTTTTTTGAAACTTGCTTTCCCCCGTCTTTACTTTGTCCGTACGAATCGTACTTATTTTCGCCGTTGTCTCCTTTTCCACGAGAATGTTGCGGTACGCGTAGAATACTTCGCACATGAACTTTTCCTACTGTAACATAGCGAATGAATGGAATACGTGTTGTTCGCTGCAAACTTATATTGCTGCAAAGGCTGCTGTTATTTTGTATAAACTACGCAGCAGATGCTGTCGATCCGCTATTTTTTTATAGGGACGAGTCTAGATAATGGACAACTGTAAAAGTATTCTAGATAAAAGAGACCCTTAGCGTGCCGAGCATTGAGCAGTATGCTACACTATATACAATCGCATACTGTTGACTTTCGGCACCGTATACCGCGATTGAATTTATTATTTAGGGCAGACGCTCGAGTACCGTTAAAGTCTATATACCTTCCGGCGAATATATTGTCTCTTCGCGAGCGGAGCACGCGCAATTTTCAGAGTTTTCGCGATCGATAGTGTCGGATTAACGGATGGAAACGTTTGGAAAAAGCGCGTAGATTGAAATCGATAACGTCTCTTGCGCTCGATTAATCGCGCGTTACACCGTGCTCCGTTTACAAGTTTTAGCGTGCGGCACAGCGATGCAAAATTGCGACGGAATACATTTCCATGCTTTATATATATATATATATTTTTTTTTAAAGACTAAGACGAGTTTCAGCTGTATTTCAACGGGTACGGCAGGTCGAGACTTACATTGCTTAAATTTCCACCGTTTTTTGAATTACCCATTCGTACGCTTCTGTCGTATGACGCATTTACAAAAAGGAGAAATGTTACATAGCTATTTATACCTCGATATCCGAGGGTCTCGAATTCCGAA
Source organism: Linepithema humile (assembly GCF_040581485.1). Taxonomy (NCBI): domain Eukaryota; kingdom Metazoa; phylum Arthropoda; class Insecta; order Hymenoptera; family Formicidae; genus Linepithema; species Linepithema humile. Next base: position 46,363,349 of record NC_090128.1, read on the forward strand.
ACGAACTAAGAGATACGTATTCCGCAACAACGTGTCCGGCGCATTTGTGTTGAAACTTCATTTATAATTTGGCGCGACGTGTTGTCAATATATCACGTGAATTTTCAGTTGTCTCATATTCGAGAGCCTCTGATATCCCAAATACGTTCCGAAAGTACGGGAGGAAATTATTAGCTCCACGCGAGCAGATATTGTATGAAGTATATATCTAGGGAAATAGCGCGTAAGAGAGTCAATCATCTTCGTACTTTCCGGTATGTGTGATTTTTTACAGATCACGCGCGTGAGAGAGAGAGAGAGAGAGAGAGAGAGAGAGAGAGAGAGAGAGAGAGAGAGAGAGAAAGAGATATGCAGTCAGTTTCGCGACTGACAATGTATTATTGACAATTCCAAGAATGTATTATTGATCAACGTCAGATTGATAGACACACAAACATTTTTTTCCGCATAATTTAATTTTCACATATGTATCGACCAGGAATTGAGATCCATAGCTCTTACTTACGTTCTCGTCTGACGTTTGTCAACCTGAATGCCGGATTTGAATATGCACATCGGGATTCTAAGATAATGACCGTAGACACGTGACTCGCTTTTATCTTCTCGACTCGACGCGACTCACAGATCCCAAATTCCCTATCCGATTTGATTTTATACATCTTTTTTTTTTCCTTCGTTATGCAACAAAGCGCAAAAGTGACGACTGGTTATTCTCTTGGGACATCCCGCTATGTGTACTCAACGTGTATATAATATATTTATGCATGTACATAGTGTCAAAAGATGTTCGGCGGCGCGATACACGTGCGCCGGACTATATAACAGAAGTTTAAGAAGAAATATATCGGAACTGTAGGTATCTGTAATATATTAATTAACTATAAAGGTCGATAGTGACATTATAGTACAATAATTAATTTCAGACACAAAACACACACACACACACACATCACTCTTAATGCTCGGTTAGTCTATCATATAATTATATGAAACTTACGTTGACCGTATTTCATTACATATTTGCCTTCTTTCCAATAAATCTTCCACGCTCGTATTTTTTTTTGTTTTTTTACTTTCCTTACATACATACAATGCTCTGAATTAATTAATTCACACTCTTGCATTGATCGGCAATACAATGTTCTATATTTATTGAACATCTTGTATGCGCATATTGATTAATTGAAAAAAAAAAAAGAAAAATTGTAAAAGAGAAATCAATATTCTAATATATATTGTTTCCACTTGTAAATTGGCGATATATTGAGACTGTTTTTATTTCAAACGTTGACGGAATGATATGGAGAGTAAGATGACTATTAATTATATATAAAACTTTATATATATATAATATTTATAGATAAATTTGACAAGTGGTTGCATTTAATTGTTATATAGAGTACAAGATATCAAAAAACAGAAGGGACGCTTATACTTTAGGATTTGTTACTTGATCTAAATGAGATATAAATGAGGCGCACTTTGTCTTCACTGAGAGGTCAAGAAGAAAGTTACTCAAGAGAGCCGGCGGATTAATTAAATGCGTCCTGTTTCGCGGAATTAATGAGGTTGCGCGGGTGCCTTCCTTCGTCCGTGACGACAAATTGCCACGCGTATGTTACTATGACATATTAACGATGGCCTCAGAATTACTTACTGCGTAATTGCATGTATTTGAAATTGTATCGATACGTTATTACACATATATATTGCCGTTGGATAGTATTTTTATAAGGCTTGTCTCTTGCGTTCTCCGAAACTATATTGGAAATTATATTGCTTCTCGAAATGCATCTTATATACGTTATGCGAAACGGCGGATTACTCGCGCGAGTAGCCGCGTTTATCTCCGTGAATGCACGAAAATGTGTGATTCTGTTCCTTTAAAATGTTACAAATAAAACAATCCCTACGTGCAAAGGAATTAATCAGTCACCTCTCGCTCCACCACAAACGCGACTCCGTTACATTCATTTCTCGGCACACGAACAAGCTGTATCCCCCCCATCATTTTTGTTGTCAAAGAAACTACATCCCCGCAAAATCCCACTTTCCTTATTTTAATACAATATCTTTTACATGAATTTACATCAATTGATAGACATTTATGATTTATGAATTTTCGTTACACGTTTGGAACGAACTGTTAGTTAGAAAGATCAGCTAGCAAAGTAGAAGATGCTCACACGATAGAAAATGCTCAATGTAAAAAAGATGTTTAGAGTTTTTTTTTTTTTTTTTTATTTGGAATGACCATAATCTACATCTTTTTAAGGATATATCACTATCACTCGATCGCGTGGTGTGGTGGAAGAGGTACATTAGTCTTAAGTCTACTACATTCATTAGTGCGCATAGCGTTATTCTCTATCGTGATATTATCTTAAATTAATCGTTAAAATAAAAGTATTCAATTACGATTGTTACAATACTTGAGACTATATTGTATTACCGAATGATAAATACTTATGACAGTTATTCTATTATCGATACATTTTATAGTTATATTAACGTTGTCAAAATTCGTTCCCCGAGACACTGCGTATCGTTGAACTTTGTAGACGCTAAATTATAATCAGGGTGTTTCTTCTCTTCTTGCGAAAATAGAAATCGTTTTCAAACCTCGAGTGGCCAACACGTGAGCTCAAGTATCAATTATGGTTTGTGCGCAATTTTTCATCCGCAAACGTGAATACAGGCGTAACGATACGGTGAAATTCTGTTTGTATTCAATTATGATAAAGCTTCACCGCTATCGAAGACGGAAAAGTTTCATATAAATCGCGCTCGGGAAGCCTTCCCGACAATTTCCATCCGACTTATTCTAACATAAACTAATACATATCATGCGATATACAATTATGTACATTATATACGGTCAGTTCGGCGAGCAAAGTGCGATCGATTTGCTTTCATTTTTACCTCCAATCTAAACAGATATGAAATTTCGAAGTAAAAGAAATTTTAAATCACGCTTTTGATTAAGTGTGAAAAATTGCATTCGTCTGTTATTATCGTTTCTAATGAATTAACGAAGAATAGGATATCATTAATTGCAAAAATATTTTCAATTTATCTAAAATATTGCTTCGAAGTTGCACCCGATCCTGAAACTCGCCAGCTGACTCCATTCATACTCCCGCATGGGTAATTTATCATAATAAGATATGAATAAACAATTACAACTGTAAGTTAGCATAGGCTATATATAATTACAATTACGGTAAAGTAAACGATGTTACGCGAAGCAACTCAAGATCAATCGTTTAAAGCATCAGCCGCGAGAGGCGAAGTGTCTGTTTCTTCCAGAATAGGCGTACTGTACTTCACCAGGACAGTATTCAAAGCGAAGATAAAGTATCTTTTTCCCGGACGCTGCTCAAGTGCGATTACAGAGAAAGAAAAAAAAAAAAAGTATAAGTTTATAATTATACCGGCGGCACCGCACGAGATGCGACCGCGCGGAATTACGATCGCGAATGTAGTTTCTTACGCGGCGATCGCAGGTTGATTTATGCTAGAGAGTTTGTATAAATGTACATAGAGCGAGAAAGACGGGGGTATTAATAATCGGGAGACTAGCGATGTCACGCTTCGCGTTGAAGACGCGGATAGAATCCGCGACGCAGTGCGGCGGAAGTGAAGTTAGACGAGTGCAGACTATATATGTAAACGCAACGTACTATACAATGATACTAATAGTAACAACAATAAATTAGACCGATTCATTACACATTTTTATTGTATTCTTTCTCACCCTTTTCCTCATAATCTAGGAAAGATGCCGCTATTGATATTGAGTAAGCAGTCGCAGGATAGGTTCGAATACCTGCTGCCAAGAGGACTTTCCCCACAAAAAATCATAGTGATTAAAAGGAATGCTTATGGGAACGTTGTGATGAAACACGACATTGTTGAGCCTCGCGGACAAGAGTTCCACATCCTAAAACAAGAATTTATTTACGATGAAAGATTTAATAAAGTGAAATTTATTTTACTTCAATCACATAAGTTTGAAAATATCATGCGTGTACAATTGATATATCTGCAGAAATAATATATTCCAACCGTATAAATACCTTTGTAGTTGCCAGCCAATCGTTATCGCTGCTGAAGAGAGCGATCGGCGTTGTGATTCTTTCTAATTGGTAAGCAGGTGGTATCGTCGAATTGTACATCCGGAGATTCTTGTCCTCGCCGTAGTTGAACTGTCTGAATTGTCCTGAAGTATTTTTAAAACTTCTTTAGAACATTATTCAGAATCATATATTATTTTCGCAATATGTATTGTTTGGAACGGAGAAATAATTTTATTTTTTAGATGTTCCTGCAATAATTATTATACACGTCACCTGGATCAATATATCCTTGACCATAATGCACTACTTGTTTCCAGGAAGCTCCAGCGGGTAAATGGGTTAAGATAACTGTCAAATCCTTCTATTCGCGCAAAGAAAGTCTATTAATAGTCAAATGCCGCAAAATAAGAAATGGAAATCGATGAGCACACGTCATTCTCACCGTATTTAATTCTTCACGATTAATTCCCGCAACCAGAAACAACAGATTGCTGCAGAAGAATTGTGCGTTCACCATATTCTGACAGAATAGACTCAATACGAATTTCCCCCAGGTGGATCGAGAACGAAGTTCCGGATAACCGAAAGTCTCGCCAACCCACTGCGAAGAGAAACAGAAGCGATTATCGTCGAAAATTCAATCGGCTTCGAATTTATCCGAATGTCTAATCCCTTGAATATCGGGAAATTTAATATCAAACCATAAAACGTAGATTGGCGACTTACTTTAATCCGTTTTATCTCTTATCACAAAATATATTCTTTTAATGCTGCGCCGATCGAAAACTCAACTCTGTTGAGACCTAACTTAGTTATTTTCTTTTTTTTTTCTAAAGAAGGACCGTGATTGCACGACAATTGAACTTACTACGCCGAGATACGTTAACTTGGCGAGTTTCCTTATCGGTCCGCGAATGTTGCCCATAAAAGCCGCAGGTGCAAGGCCTATCATCAAAGCGATCTTCGAATTGTATTCAGGCTTCTCCGATGTCATTACCCAGAATTGCGTAGTGCCTTCTGAATGACCGCCATAGAAGATTTTATCGTGTCCCGTCGTGTGTAAAACGTGATCGACCATCGCAGGAAGATCGTAGATGCCGAACTCGTGATAACTGAAACACGCACGAAGTTTCTTTACAATAATTTTCTCAATTCTCTGTAATTTTAAGCTTATATTAAAAACAGATATTTAGAGACATAACTTTTAATGCTTTTACATGCATTTATCTTATCTGTGTGAATTTAATTGTATGAGTTTTTAGTTTAAATTTTTTAAAAACTATACTGGAAAGAAGACCGAGGTCATATGCAAATGGATATGGATAATGCAACGAGAGAGAGTTCTATGATGAACATTTTTTTTTATCTATCGCATGACAGCGCATGAGAAGATTACAGTCAATGTTTCAAATTTACCTGAAATCCCAGAAAGCTCGATCTGTTGGCGACAGCGAGGTATGGTTTCTCGAGTAAATGTTACCTCTGTTATTTCCTAGCCACACGTCATAGCCCGCATCGGCTAAAATGTATGCTAGAAATAGTATTTCATTATGTTATCTCGTTCAAATTAACTAACAATATTTATGCACTGATATGATAACGCTAACGAACCTAATGATTTTTCAGGGCCCGTAAGGACCCAATCGGCGGAACTGCCTACCAGACCATGCACCAAAAGTATTGGCGATCTTGTCTCCGATTGCGCTTTTTTATTTTTATTACGGCCGTACGGTATTCGATGCAATTGCAAGGTGTAGCCATCTTCCGTGATGATATCGTGAATATCCAAAGGATATCCGTATCTTCTCACTAATTCGGGCTGTTTGATGAATACATTATTTATTGCATTGCAGTTGAATAAGTACTGTATTCTTTTAATCGATCAATAACAATAAACACGATTAATATTTGCATCAGAATGTTATATAAATATTTATTATAAAGGTATGCAAATTATGAATGTAATAAAGCTAAGTAATGAATGTAATCAAGCTAAGAGAATTCACACAAATCAGACATACATAAAATTAATTTTAATTAAAATAAAATTAAAAATAAAAATTGTGTGAATTTTATAAAAGATATTTTAAAAGATATTGCTTAAACGTTATTCACACTGTAGATATTTTGTTATTTTAGGGATTATTTTATTTTCTCGAAGAGATTTATTGTCAAGAAATAATAATTGCCGAGATAGAAGGAGAGAGTAAGTTCACACATATTGTGCAAGCTGCTTTTAACTGACGTCCAAGATTCCATGCATTATAATAGCGCAATTTATCTAGCTAATGATTACTATGTCATAACAATTTTATTCGCAAGATGGAAAGTTATGAAAATGACTTACCGTTAAGAGTAAAATGTCCGGATTGTCATCGGTCTTGCCAAACGCTTTTGCCAGCCAGAAGCAACAGTTCAGAGCGATTATCGCGACAAAGACCCGACATCGTTGACGTGTTGTCGTCCACGGCATCGCGACGGCCGGCGCGTAACAGAGAGCCGAAAATCTCGCTCATCGACATTTTATACGTATCAACACCGCGACGCGTAGAAAATGTGCGTGGGTACATGATAACGCCACGACGCCTGTTCACTCCATGCATCCTCGTATTCTCGACCCTTGAGGAATCCAACCATTACTGGAGAATGGAGAAGGGAAAGTGCCGATTGAAGTGTTGAAGTGATTATGAAGTACTGAGTAAAGAATATCTTCAATGCCTTGCAGAAATTCTTTATGATGCTGAGCGGAGAAGCTGTGGCTTTTTGAAAAAAACGCATTCTTTTGAGCGCAAATAGCAGTTCAGGACTCTAGAATAAATCAAGAAATGGTGAGATTAAACATGCAAGAATCAATAATTTTATGGCTCGAGATGCTTTTCAATTTGCAATAATTTTATATTACATTTATATTGATTAAACTGCAGTTTTATGATATTTGCTTCCATCGACTTTATTTTAATTTTTTATAAAGTAAAGCTGTGTGATAGAAGTTATGGATTATCATTTCATGGGCCTAAAAAATTAAATATCGACAAATTTAAAACTATTAGATTATTTCATAAGTCCTGTCGTTTTTTCATTACCGATTTTCAATAAAATATTGCTCCCTACCTGTCAAAACTACGTTGTTTATTTTATTTATTAATATTTAATTTTTAATTGGTGCACATTTCAAGATTGACAGAGTGATTAAAGAATGGCAACCAAAAGCCCAAATCAAGAACATTTGTGACATTTTATATGAATTTTGTAACAAAATAAAGCAAGAGTAGCAATTAAAAACATTAATTTGGTTTATTCGCAAACCCTAGATGTAAAAACATGCGAAAGATGGTTTTCGAGATTTTGAGAAAAAATTTTAAATTTTAAGAAGTTTTTATAAGTTAGGGATAGAAAAGTTAGTTTCTAAATAAGAAGAGATGATAGAAAATGAGAGAGAATACATTGATGATTAAACACTCATAATGCTTCTCTGTAATTTCATGTCAAACTTTTGATAAAAAAAACGACAAAACTTATAAAACGATCTAATAAATAGATAAAACAATGCAATATAATAATGTGTAAAAATAGTACAAGAATATCGTAATAATTACAAATCACAGAGATTAGAATGTGCATAATATAATAGATAAGACTTGCAGTATCGCTTAAAAATTTTATACCATTCTTTTTACACTTGAAATACCCAATTCGATAAAGAATCTTTTATCATTGTCTATGTCAATGAATGACACTTATCGCATGTGGCATTAAACTTGAATTAGACCGTGATTTTAATGCTTACATCGATTCGAATGCTTTGCCGCGATTTTATTTTCAGCGCGTAATCGTGAAAGTGGGCATGACAACTAGGCCGTTGTACATACGTGATACAAGGTCGATTTCGTCAACTCTTCTGTCCTCGCCAGAAAAAATAATTAGGGAACGAGGTTTCCTTGAGCATTATCTTCCTGTGGCATTGATCTGCTTCTATTCGACTGCAGCTGTATGAATTTTGGATTAAGCAACATATGCGCATAAATATCATGAAAACCTGCTTTTCATGTTGCTTTTTTTACTCCTCTTCTTTATTTATCTGCACAGCGCTATCTGTGAAGGACTTATGGAAATCGAATGGTGTGCGAGTGATAAAAAATAATTAATTATTTTTATGTGTCCATATATACCGGTACAAAATTATTGGTAAATTGAATAAAAAATTAGTTATTATTAATATAATAATTATTAAATATTTCTTTTGTTACTATTAATATCATAATTGATAAAATAATTAAGTATAACATTGATAAAAAAATGTTTAGCTCTTTTTTTACGGCAACCCGACGTACCGCGATGAAGCAATTTACAGTTTATTCTTTACTCTCTGATGAAAAAAAAAGTGCATTCTATTATTTCGTTTTCTCGCAAGATGGCAGTGACGTCGCCACTCGTCGTGCAAACGCAAAGTGAAATACTGAGCCACCGGCATTTAAAAATGGCACCGAGTATTGTTTGTATTATCAACACGACGCGATTAAAGAACATTATTGCGAGTATACATCTGCTATTATAAGTGTCGTCGCGTCGTCGTTCCACCAAAGAGAATCATGGTTTTCCCTGTTGTCGTTTGTGTTATGTCGTTAGCTGTTATGAGTTTGGGAATTATTATGGACTGGACTTGCCTCCAATGTTGTTGTCTTTACATCGTTCTCACTTGCTCCTGTTTGCTTATCGGCCCGTTAATCATGATACTAATTAACATAGCTCTGTCACCCAAGCACCAGACTGGCTCTGGTACTGTGAGAACCGTTGCAGAGATGGACGCCTTCCGTAACATGTTGATGGTATGTGGCTTTTATCACTGATACATACATTGACACATCAATGCGATACTGTCATCATCTATTCCTGATCTTTCAGAAAGGATATGAGTCTAAATCGGTCACCTCTACAAAGCACATGCGTTATCCTGTCTTCACTCGTCTGGTGGACGGCGCTCTGCAGAATCTCTTGGATCTAGTCTTTCAGGACTTTGTCGGTTTCTGGTTGAATGATCTAGCATTCAGCTCGGAACAGCTGATAGATAATATGAAGCAGGATGTGTGGGGTGCCATAAAGAGCCTCCATGATCGCTTGTCGCGTGTTGATCACACGAAATTAGTTGTTTGCAATATAGTGAATAAGCTCACCTTCCACTTTGAAAAAATCAGGATAGCCCAAGCAGCTTCGTAAGTCGCTCTTTCTGTCAGTGCACGTAAGAAATTAGGAATGAATAAATTTATTGGTTTTTTTGCATTTAGATCCGAAGGGGAAGATCCTGTATTTATTCTATCTGCGCATTTAATGTCACCTGTTGCTGAATCGGAATATTTGAGGAAAATCAGTGAACTTTTTATCTTGTTTTTGTTACCACGCAGTTATTCTCTTTCCCCAATAAAGTTTCTTTTGAGGGAAATTCTCACATGCAGAAGTAAGTGCATGATGAATCAATAGCTTGATCGATATATTAATTTTTTTCTGTATTTTTTATAATCTCTTATATTTATCTTTTTCTTATTTTAGTTCTAAAACCGGCAATAGATTTAATCACGGATCCCGATTACATCAATCAAAAGATCTTGGCGTACATTGATCAGCAACAACTCGCCGAGGCGATGCACAGAAAAACATACGAATACGCAGAATCCTTCGAGGATTTTATCCGCATGATCAAAGGCACGAGGGATTTGGAAGTTCTTAAACATATCAGATATAATATCATGACCGAGATCATGCAAGCTACCACAATACAAAACGTTAAGCGAGCTCAAGGTTTGGATCCCGAGAACAACGCGCTCGGCAACTCAGATGCCATTCGGGCGAGAAAACTAAAGAGATACATCAGCCAACTGACGTACGCTAAGAACACGTGCGAGTGTCACATGCAGACATTAGGATGGGACGGATATCCTCGTCAGGTTGCATAGAATGTCTCTTGCACAAATTGCAGTGTCGCGATTACTATGCTTCATGATGATATTTTTCAGGATACGGAAATCAGCGACGCTGCGGAGATTACGGAAAGCAGGATACTTCCGCTGCAAGCGATTCTGGATAACGTGACCGGTCGACGACACTTGTCCGAGTTTCTAGAGCAGGTCTCTAGTCAGGGATTGCTCGGCTATTGGGCGGCGGTGCAAGAGTTGCGCGCCGCTGAACGATCCAATTGGCATCAATTGGGAGCCGAAATCTTTTATACTTACATCAGATCACCCACCGCCGAGATTAAGGTGGATAAGAACGTGCGGAAGCGAATGGAGGCGTTTTTGTTGGGTGATACGGGGCCTAATGTATTTTACGAGGTTCAAGATGGCGTCGTTAAGACGCTTCAAGAGAAATATTATCCACCATTTCTTGTTAGCAAGCAGTACATGAATATGCAGGAAGCGTTGCTCAATGAGAGAGCAGAGGGTCAGTATTGTACTAAATCTAAGGAATTTGATTTTTATTAAAAACATTTGTACACTTTAGTGCTGATGCGATTAAACAGAATAGAAAATTATTTTTATCATAAGTGATGTATTTTTATATATGAATTTTTTTCTTTGCACATCAGGTTTGGCCGAAGATCGCGGGATCGTCGACGGCGCATTGTCGGATTCTTCGACTTTGCTAGTGGGCGAACGCTCGAATTACGCTCGTAGCAAACTGGATCAACTGCAGGAAAAGTTGAATAATAAAATGCAAGCTCTACAGGCGCTGAAATCCTCCCTCAAGCCCGAGAGCAAGGTACTGAGTATATTGGCGAAGGAGGTCGAATGCCTGCAGGGTGAAAAACGGCAACTGGAGGCGCATTTGAATCATACGGAAATGTGGGCCGAGCATCTGGGTCGCTGGCGAGCCGACGTGCAAGGCGCGGAGGTAATTCAATGCGTGTACGAATTTTCGTTTGCGTAAATTTACACGATCGGATTTTCCGATTTTGTCGAGCAGATGCCTGACAATGGCGATCATCCGCAATTCGTGCTGGTCGTCCACATGGCAGAGGATGAAGACAATGACGAAAGCATATCCAGCGGTTGGGTGGTGTTCAGGAAACTGCAGGACTTTCAGGATCTCCACAGAAAGCTACGTCAGTTGTGTTCCAACGTTAAAAACCTGGACTTACCCTCGCAGCCTCTCAAGTTTTTCGGGAAATCCGATAAAAATACGCTCGACAAGGCTAAGATGCAGATACAAAAGTATTTAAATGTACGTTTCGCAGCTTCTTAGTGCAAGTTCAAACTCTTGCATATCATTGTATAATATTATTCACCGTTCATGAATTTTCGCAGTTTGTTTTGGAGGACGAGAGGCTTAATCAAAGCGAAGCACTGTATGCTTTTCTCAGTCCAAGCTCGGAACACCTAAAAGTCGTAATACCGTCTCCTAAGAAATCTCGCTTTTCTTTGTCCACATTATTCAAAACGTATGCGTCATTAAATTCGCCGCATGGCAATCAATTTATTCGTTAATTTTGTAAACTTGTACGACAGATCTGTTGGTAACGAGCTACGTGACAAAGAAGAGGAAGAGGATTATTCGTTGTTGCTGGATGACAGCGAGACGGGTCGTACGGGTAGCACGGAGACCTATCTAAATGCCAGCAAGGACGCGATTGCCGAGCCGTTGTACACGCTTCTAGGAGAAGTTTTCGACTTGAGGGGAGTGTTTCGTTGGCTCAGACGATCTCTCATTACCTTCGTGCAACTTACTTACGGACGCACCATAAATAGGTAAGAATACATATTTATTCACTTTGTACGCGTTAGATAAGCGAAAAAATAAAACTCTGACAAGACTTTAGATACTTTAAGTACTTTATTTTTTATAAATATTTTATAAATAGGTAACTTTAATATTTTGCCTTATATAAAGCAATAGAGATATCTCTCGAATTGTGTATTGATACATCATCGATTCGCAGACAAATCAGAGATACCGTTGCGTGGGTGTTTTCCGAGCCGATGCTTCATTACTACATACAGCTGTTTACGAAGTCGTGGTGGCCGAACGGGCAGCTCGTGTCCGAGACCGTTCTTCGCACCGACGAGGAGAAGTTGAAGACGCGTGGCGAGGCGCGCAGGCAATTTCTCAATAATGTACCTGAAGTATTGACGAATCTAGTGGGTGCGCAAAGCGCCCAACGCGGCGCGACTAAAGTTTTCGACTCCCTGCAGAACGTGAATCTGAACAAACAACTATTTTATGTGAGTCGATCTCATCCCCATTGCTGCTATATCGTGCGTGCGAGCTTCGCTCCCTTTCTTTACTCTGATTTCTCTTTTACAGGATATATTTGAAGTATTAATGTACGAAGTATTTCCGGAATTGCAGCAGAAGCAAAGTTCCTTGATGAAATAAAGTATGAATGTGATATATAACGAGTACGCAATCCCATTTCGCTCCTTCCAGAGGATCTTGCGATCGCAAGACGCACGCGCGTCTTGTGTGTGGAAAACGTGCGGTAAACTCTACACTTATCAATCAACATTCCTAAATATATTAATTCTTTTATACGCAATCGAAATATCTGCGGAACACATAAGTAGCGTATTACGCATCTCGTAAAAGTAATTCGAAAGACTGCTACATATCGCTTAACGTTTGAACGAAAACGAGCAACAAGTTGAAGCGTTTTATAGTTACCGCAAAATTGATACTTACAAATATGCATGCTTAACGATTACTACCGGCTACCTACTTAAAAAATGTGAGTGTAATGACCTTCGGGGTAGAAATGTTAACTCCATGTGTGTTCGTTTCGTCAATTTTAATCATCATATAAGGATATAAAGTATAAACAATTGAGCTGGCGCACATAACTTGCAGTTTTAACAGCATTACGATATATCTCATGTCTCTATAATACATGTTTAATACTTTCTAGTAGCCTCTCTCGTAATAGGGATATATCTTATACAAGTAATACGAGGTACCTATATCTGTCGCTTAAAAGAAAAGTAAAAGAGAAAAAAGTTACACACGAGAGGAGGGTGAATATCTGTGAGCGAGTCGGCCGGATAAACGTGTCGTTGAAATAATATATTACGCAACTAATGAGATTGTGTTACAAAAGTAAAGCGATTGGAAGTAAAGTAATGGACGTATATAAATCTTGATAAGGGCATTTATCTCTTTTTACAAGTGCAACACCTTTACCACACTAACGTATATGTGTCGATCTTACAGATATCGATTTTACGGTAACTATATCGATAAAGTATAAATCTCGTAAGTTACGTATACGTGCTATTGATATTCGGATTTCGGAAACGTTCAGTACAAAGGCGATATATTGATTAATGGAGTGAACAAGCGACAGAGATACGCATCTTTAGGTATATAAACACATCACCTGTTTATATATCTAAATGTACTTTTCCTTTTCTCGTGACATTAAAATTAGCGATCGCATTATCGCCACTTAATTAACGATATCTCGTTTAACCATCGATTTAACGTACTCGAATCTCGTTACGAGCGCGATTAAACGACCGCGATTTCGGTAGTCCTATCTGCAGAAATATAAACGATCTATCCACTTGTACTGTGCAATATAAATACTGCTAAGTTTTCAATAACGTTGACTAGATAGTTACAAGCAATTTCGAGGAATAGAAAGAGCATTCCGATTTATAGGAACGGACGAAGTAGTATACAGAAAACGTTGATCTATGCCAGAGGATCGATTCGTTCTATCTTGGTGGTAATCTCTTTCCCTCTTCTTTCTCTCTCTTTTTTTTCTTTCTTTCTCTCTCTCTCTCTCTCTCTTTCTCTGCTACATAACTTTATAGCATATACTTTCTCTTTAACAATACTTAAAGACCAATCTAAAAACGTTAAAATGCAGGAAACTGTAAATAGATTTATAAATGGTACTTAGTAGGTAATGAATATGTTTTGTCATCTATACAGAATCACGTCTGTGTCCACTCGAATCACAGTATAACTCAATGGTAATATTCTGCTGACTAGGCAAACCTTGTTCTTTATCACTTTTGCCGAGAGTGCAAGGGGAGACTATAGCATCTAAAGGCTTTTCTTGATACACATTTCTTGATTTTTAGAAAATTTTTGATCATTTCTTTCTTCTCTTAATTTCAGATATCGTCGTTTCAAAACTATTTTTAAATTTACGTATTGGTTATTCTCAGAAACAGTGGATGTTACCTCTTGTTTTCTCATCAAAATTTCTTCATTGCGGACTACTTGGCAAATTGGAAATATCTTTATCAAATAACGACGAAAGTTGATTGTTCGTCAATTTTGGATATCCTCGTCGCATCTCGCTTCGAAACTTGTCAGTCAAAACAGCTTCTGCTCTTTGATTTCTATCTCAAGATGTCGGATATGGTATTTTTTTGTCGCACAATCTGATAAGCTAACTTGGCAATCATCCCACATCAAGCATGATATATATATAATATATCTATGCAGCATAGTCTCCCCTAAAAGAAATCATATTCCCTCCTTCTCTTTTTACTTGACTGTAAACTCGGGCCAGTAATTTATATAATAACGGTGCGTTAAGCCCTCGAACAGTCTGTCGAGCCACATCGGTAATCCATCTAAAAGATTATCCTGATATAAAATGTTGTTTCCACCCTGCAAGAAATGCACACACGTTCAATTGTTGTCGATGAAAATTGCTGAAAATGAGAGAAATTTTCAATCATATCGTATCGTATTGTACCTCGTCTTGAGACAAATCGGATTCGTTGGAACTGTCGAAACCGATGAAAGCGCCTGCTTCCGGGTCTTCCGATTTTTGGGCTAGTTGCTTGGTCATCTTCTCGATACGCTGTGCACAGTATGATATAGATATTACAGATTATATCAGATGTAGCTATTGTTTCAAGCTTAATTTAGTATTACACACCTTAGAACCTTTACCCTTAGTACACTCCGGATGTTTGGCGTGATACATGCAGAAATACTTTCGATGTCCATTCAAAGACAGGACCGTGCCCACGCAGTTCTTGGCGTTTATATTTAGTTCCTTCTGCTCGGGTAATGTGAGAGACAACAGTTTCTTGTACCAATCGAGACCTTTTTCCAGTGACATATGTGCGAACATAAGCGTCTTATTCTTTCTGAAAATGAACATGTACGATGACAATTTTAATTTATTTCAGTTTGTCACATAGTTATTGATATCCAAGGATATATTATTGGGAAATGAAGATACTGGCGACAGGAAATACAATTAAATTTGACAAAGCATACCTATAAGGCCACACAGCTTTATGAAAGGCTGGCAATAACTTTAATCGACTTTGAGCGTCAACCAGCAGAATGATAGTTCGGCATCCCGGCTTTAAAAGCCGAACTAATCCATTGTATTTCTCCGCGCGCAATTCGTGCAATCGTAGTTGCGGCTGCGACGGAAGTGACTTGGCATTGTCCTTGCACTGGACACGTTCAGTCTGGACACTAGCCTCTTCTAGCTTGCTGGATATCCAAAATAGAATGCATAAATTTACATGTACAACAAATTACGCAGTTATTTTCATAAATCAATTTTATGTATATGATTAATATACATGCTTTGAAAAACTAATGATCGTTTATTATATATATTGGCATTCGACGTTCTACTGATATTAGCACTTGCTCCTGAAACGGGTTAATGTTCTGCGATGCTGAAATAAGATTGAAGAAGTATACTACGTTATTCCACAGTTAAATTCTACTCACACTAGGTATGACATGCCATACCCTGCAGCTCCGATTAGCACGAGAGTCGCTAGTACCGATATCAAAGGTAAAATTTGCTCTTTTGTCAGATTATCGGATATGTAATCTACTGCTAATAATGCTCGTCCTATCAGTCTGTCTACAGTACCCTGAGAAGAAAACATAGGATATAAATGATCGACGATGTGCTACCAATTTGCGAGTGAAAAAGAATATATGAGGATTATTATGAGGAGATATATACCTGTGCGTGTTCATCCGCTAGTTCCCCTACGACAGCAGCATATGGTAAAGCTTCAGTGGCGCGCAACAGCTTCTGTATGGTTTTCTCTAAATGCCTACGCGTTTCATTCCATATACGATCGTCCTGAACGGCCTCGACCCATCGGTGAGGAAGCCATTCGTACTTCAGATGATTGGCGTCTCGTCTCCAGATGATGACGATATGTAATAAAGGCTCCATCGGACTGCCTTCACCGGCTGACAGCGCCGATACAAATTCTGGCTGCGTATCTTTGAATACGTACGCGTACCGAACGCGTTCCGTGCTGTGTGAACAATATCGTCAGCGAGTTATATATAGACGCAAAACGAGCTTACTAAACTATATTAAATGAAGGATTATTGAGATGTGAATATTTTGTTTAATTGTAGACGCTACCTATAAGATGACTCTAATGCTGCTTGTCTAAATTTGTGCCTAGCCACATCATGCAGAGGACTATTTTGTTGCGATATTAAAACGGCGCACAGGCGCTTTTGCGGCCTCAACCATTCGGGCGGGCATATGGAGTCCAGCATGGCTTGGTTCGAAAGTCTTGGCAATACGAGGAACTTATTGTTAGCGATAACGTTGTGCATGGTTTCGCTGGAAATATCCTTCATGCTAACAGACGCCATAGGTTTCTCAGAGTTTTCGTTGAATAGCAATAAAGTATCTAATTCTCCTGAGATTTTGTATTTTGATGTTATGTTCTCGCTTTCAGGTATACCAATCTGCAGAGAGTATGAAAAATTACGATTGAGAAGTGAATCGAGGCAATGTGACATTGTAAAATATTTACCTGAACGAAGCCGAAGGCTACCCGATCTCTATAGTAAAAAGACGTAAGCAGATACCGCAAACGGATAAAGTCTCTCTTCTCAAATATCAAAGCGCGAATTCGATTATCCGTCCATCCCGACAGAAAATTTTCTACATTTGTATTAGTAATGGTACTTATCAATTTATACGGTAGCTTATTTCGTACAAATTCTGCAAAGTAAACACTTATTAGTCCACATTCTAAAACTTTATAAAACGGAGACGGTGCAGATAGAGCATATGATGTTTCAGTAATCTTACCAACAACTTTTTGAATGCTAAACAGATTTTCCTTGTAGATACTAGTACGTCCGTCTATCGTAACAACGAGACATGGAAGCGAATGAATGCCAAGTCTTCTCGCCAAGGTAGGTTCTTTCTTGGCGTGCGCCGTGGCCAAGCCGAATCCCAGAGGTTCTAACTCTTCGATCAATCGTCTCCAAGTAGGCTCCACTTGCAGACACGAGAAGCACCAATCGGAGTAAAATAAAATTAAATACGGCATACGGTAAGTTTTGGGTACTATCACATTTTCGAACGCTCTGCAATTTAAAAATTGTTCAATACAATGTTCCACAAATGATGATAAATCGTTATTATGTGCGGGAAATACGTACCGGTATGTGATGCTCATTTTATGAAACAGGGTGATGTCTCTACTCTGATAGTGGAACTTAAAATTGCTGCCAAATAACTCTTCCAATGGATCAAGAACATTGTAATGACTATTGTCCCTTCTTTGTCTAGGTATACTTTCCTCTGTGATCCCATGATTATCATACTTTTTTCTTCTCTCCGGATCCGTTAAAAGCTAAACAATCGACACGACAACAACGGTATTCTTACGGTATTACTGCTTTTTACCTTGAACATTATTTCCGATAAGACTAAACGTACCTCATAGGCTTTTGTTATTTCTACAAATTTATCTTCAGCCATGGGATGATCAGTTTTATCCGGATGCCTGAGAAGAATATACAGAGTTTGGTATTGAAGTCTTTAGAAAAGATGTAGTTTGTACGTAGCATTATATATAGCTCTTAAATAAAAAATAGGAGCATGTCACTTGCCATTCCTTGACGAGGTGCTTGTATGCCTTTCGGATATCCTGTACGGTCGCATGTTTCGACACCCCTAATATCTTGTACGGATCCCCCAAGGAGTCGCTCGCGACGACGGCCGACGGTGTCAACTGCAGAATTACAAGGAAGCTCAGCAGCAGGAACGCGTACCTCATTAATGGAGCGATAATATTATTCCTCGTAGCGTCGCCGTAGGATTCTCGTTTACTCGTCGACGCGTAAGTCATTAAAAAATCAATCAATAACATTATCCGTGACGCAGTGATAATCCCCGCGGGACTCTTCCTATGCACAGTGCGATGTCGATTATTCGCGATTATCGCAAGTATCATTCGTTCGTTTCAAGCTACCGCTGGCGCTCGTCGCACTCGGAATTAGCAGACATATTTCGCGCGGATCATCGTCCATTTGTCGTCGCGTAAGGCGTCGATACGTCGGCGGAGACGTCTCACATCAACATTCCCGGGGCCACCGTCACTACCATGTTGTCAAATTAGACGGGCCAGCCGAGCTAGCGAGCGATGGCGAAATCTCACGGCCGGTTTACAAACTGCATTATTTTACTCGCGTATGACCGTTGAGACCTGCTGAGTTGGATCGCCGAAGGCACAAATGTCTAGAAGAGGAAGAGAAGATGAGAGAAAACTATAATTTGTAGATATTGTGCTTCATAAACATCAAACATCATATTCAGTAGACACAAATGATCCAGAAGTATACACCAATCATCGAGCTACTGCATCGTACTGTGACGCGCATGTGTGCTTCAAGTTACATGTGTTTACAACTTATTACAAATTAGTATGATAAAATAGTTTACGCGTCGACACGTGAAAAAAATACGATATGACTTCAAAAACGATATGCATTGCTCAAGATGGGTCTGCGAATGCCTTAGCCCTTAACAAAGATAATAGCCAAATTGTAATAGCCGGCCGCAACGGTGCGTTTGTTCAGATAGTAATATATTAATATCAACAAATAATTTTAAGGATAAATAGATATAGAAAACATGCAGTGATCTTGATAATCATAATTATTTATTATAATTTTATTATTCAATTATAATACAGCTGTAATTTAATACAGAAAATCACAATTTAATATTCTCTAATTTTATAGCAACAAAGTTATGATAGAAAAAAGAATTCATCTTTTTATGTTATTATATTTTATATGAAAAAAATATATCACAATAATATTATATTGCAGTTTTTAAGATCTTTACATTGCTGGACGATAGATTTGAGGAAGTCTGCAATCTTCGAGTAGGAAAGAATTTGAATCTCAATTTTTCCTGCAATGATGTTGCCTGGAATCATAATGATGGTAATCTAATAAATCATCACATAATATCATAATATAATAATTCTAAATCTTTATCCACATATTTAGTTTAGATAATTTCAAGTATAGCATTATGTTTCTACATTAATGAATTCTAATAATATACTTTATTAGATTGTCTTGTGTTTACTATTACATTAATTTATAGATCACATATTAGCAACTGCAGCAACAAATGGTGCTGTTGTTCTATGGAATTTAAATAGGCCTACTCGATCAAAACAGGAATATGTATTTATGGATCACAAAAGAACTGTAAATAAAGTCAGTTTTCACATGACAGAACCCATGTGGTTGATATCTGGGTCACAAGATGGTACAATGAAATGTTTTGATTTAAGAGTGAAGGAAGCTATTAAAACTTTTTATAGGTAAAGCTAGCTGTATGTGAATTTGTATTATTGCACAATGGTTTATATATCTGTTAAAGAAAATGAAATTCTTTTTTGACATTTTAAGGTTTGTTTTTATAAGTGCATTATGTGTATAATTTAAAGAGAATTTTATCGTAAAATTATATGTTTGTTTCTAGTAATACAGAATCTGTAAGAGATGTTCAATTCTGTCCACAACAGCCACATACTTTTGCTGCAGTGTCTGAAAATGGTCATGTACAGCAGTGGGATATGAGGAAGCCAGATCGATACTTTCAACATTTTACCGCACACAGCGGTCCCATATTTGCTTGCGACTGGCATCCCGAAGCTACTTGGCTTGCTACAGCTTCTAGAGACAAAACTATTAAAGTACATACCTTATTTTATATCGCACTTTTATCAAATATAATTACAATTGCATATTTACACTCCTCGAATTTCAGGTTTGGGATCTATCGGGTAAACCGAGTTGTGATTACACTATACACACTATAGCATCAGTGGGACGCATAAAATGGAGGCCACAGAAAAAATATCACATAGCCAGTTGCGCCTTAGTAGTTGATTGTAGTATAAATGTATGGGACATTCGCAGACCGTATATTCCATTTGCCAGTTTCAATGAGCACAAAGACGTCCCCACGGGTGTTGCATGGAGAGGCAATCCACAGTCGTTTTTATCAACTAGCAGAGTAATATTATTAATCATTATCCAGTTTTTATCACAACTCTAACATATTACATTTCTCATCTTCATGTTTTCACTATTATAGGATTGCACCTTGTATCATCATGTGTTCGACGACGCGGTAAGGCCAGCCAGCAAAGCAAATCCACAAAGCGTTGCGTTAGATTTAAGAGGTGATGTGACATGCGCTTGCAAGGTAAAATATGAACCGACAATTACTGCAAGACTGTCTAATTTAATGAGGTGAATACGAAAAATAATTTCACGATGATAAAATAGATTCACAAAAGTAATGAATGATTGTTACATATATACTCTTTTACAGGAGAACACCTGTAACAAATGACGATGCCTTTTGTATGGCTTCAAGTGTAATGCATAGATTCTCGTTGAATGTACGTCAGCCACTTTGGTTTAAAATAGCTGCAGAAAGTTATTTGCTTTCTGGAAATTTAAATGAAATCTGTGATCACAATGCGCGTGTTGCCATCAGCTTTGGCAAAGAAAGTGTAATAATATATATATGTTTTATTTTTCAATATATTTATATAACAATAAGCGAAATGTATTGAATAACAGTTAATTTTATATTAATTACAGATTGGTACAACATGGCAAGTTTTAAAAATTATGCACGCAGACCCCCTTGATTTATTACTAAAAATTTCACCAACGGCACCCAAAGAAGACATAGCTAATACGTCAAACACAGCACAAGGTGGAACAAAGAATCCTGGTATGGAACAGTCGAACGCGAGCAAACAATCAAGTAAGCAGAAATGTTATATGAACGATATAATAACATTGTGTGCCATAGTCTTTCACGTTCAGCTATATAAATAATTATTTTTCTCAGGTCATGAACACGATGTCAAGTCTCTTCAAGGAGAAAATTTAGCTGGCGCTACCAGCGGCGGCGATGATGAGACTGAAACAGAAACCGAAGCACCGGAGAATCAAAATATAGGACCATCCACTAACTCGACAACTGTACTACCGAGGTATTGTTGCATTTTGATATCGTCATGTATTTAAAAATTCTATCATGTGTCAACATTAAGTAACTTGGATTAATGTAATTGCAGGAGACCGTTACTCAGTGACATACCTTCGACATCGAGAGGTGACTTTATTTTCGGCGAAACTGAATACGAACCCGTGTCTTTGGAACATCCCGGCGAAAACAGGCAAATTGTGATGCGTATGGAGGATGACGAATGGACTAAGGAATTGCAGAAGGAAGCCTTCCCCTTACGACATGAAATAAAGGATCGGTCACCGCCGCCGGAACAATTTCCCAATCATCCACCTGAACTCGGCGAGGATGCAACTTCTGTTATAGTCGAAGATCAGCCTCAGCTCGTAGTACCGCATCTGTCGAAGCCGCTAGCCTTCGATTTTACTCCTATGATTTTAAAAGCGTTGGACTATCATGTCGCGTTGAGAGATCTGCAAACCACAGTATCAATGCTCATTGTTTTGGGAGAAAAGAGGAAAAACTTGAAAATTCCAATAGCTTTACAAGAACATTGGATATTGGAGTATTTGGACATGCTTGGCAAATTTAAGCTCTGGCATGTAGCTACACAGGTCTGTTCATAAATAGAAATAACACAATATTGCTTTTTAGCAGATAATATTTTTCATATTGAAAAACAGTTAAAATTCTGTTATTTCCATGATTACAATATCCGGCATATCTTTCGACAGTAATTTTCACACTTAAATAACAAACTGATAGATTTGAATATGTTCGTAGATAATACAATTGGCATGGATTCCATCTATATCGCAATTAAATCAGCAATCGACTCTGATACACTTGTGTTGTGCGACGTGCACGAAACCTTTGCAACGATCAGCATGGTTGTGCGACCATTGTCATACATCCGAGCACGCTCTCTGTTCCGTTTGTAATCAGGTAAGAAATATCACAGTTTTGAGTTTCTCCCAGCTTGACACAATTATATTGAAAGAGGTAGCAGCTGGTTGAACGTGCTGATTTCATTGTATTTCAAAATGTTTTACAATAGTATAAAAGTGTTTGTCTATTTGATAGATTATAAATTTATTATAATTAATTGCAATAATTCATTAGAATTGATACAATGAAATAATGTTAGGAAGAGAGTACAATTGTTACACGATTATTTTGTTGTGATTTTTACAGGTGGTGCGCGGTATCTATGTGTGGTGTCAAGGTTGTGCACACGGAGGCCATATAAATCATATGAGAGAATGGTTTAATGGCAATCGGCAATGTCCAGCGGGCTGTGGACATCTTTGCGAATACAACTGAGGAATGCTCCATTTTCTCCTTGATCTCCTTTGTTATTAATACGACGATCGAACAATTATAGATAACATTAATACAATCTGATCAAGGAAAGAATTGATATAAGTGCTCCCACGTACAAAAATTAATGTAAATATTACGAAATAATTTAAGAAAGTATGAAATAACAGAGTTATGTCCAAATATTGTTTTGATGTCATATTAAATAAATACTATTTAAGTATTACTGTCGAATATTTAATCCAAATATAATGTCTCTACTTGTAATCTACTATACACTTAATCATTATTTGGATTAAATATTAGATTAATATTAAAAATTCTATAAGTTAATAATATTTGACTGATAATTTACTGTATATCTGCTGGTAAATTTTAAATGTTATTGTTATATAAAAAATAAAAATTTTTGTAATATTTTGTTAATTATATTTTTCCAGGACTTTGTTCTTAAAATATGAATTTTGTTTAAACATAACCAGATTTTAACTGCATACATCGACTACCGATGCTTTATATATTTTGTAATTTAATATATTTATATATATAAAATATAAAATTCGCACATTTTTTTTCGATACAGTACTTAAATATCATACATAAAACCGTCACAATTATCGATATATATCTATACAAAAATATCTTGATTTTGTTAAAAAACAATGTAGTTTGACAGTAATGGATATTTTGAATTACATATAGCATCCTTATACATAACTCCAACATGAAATTAAAGCCACAGTATACATTTAAATTACTTCTTTTGCATTAAATATACAGTCTGTCAAACAAGAGCGTCGTCTGCATATATGAAAGAAAAATTATTATTTTTCAAAAATTGATAGATTAATTTAAAGTGTACTAAAAACACTATTACGCATTTACTTAGTAAGTCGTCCAGTCTCCATTATTATCGAGAATTCGCTGGCATCGTCTTGGCATACTTTTTGTAAGATTTTCTGCATATTGTTGGGGTAATGACCGCCAAATAATTCGGATATGGCGACACAATTGTTTTAACGTGAACACACGCTTTCCTTGAAGCTTTTTCTTAATAATGGCCCACACATTTTCAATTGGATTCGCATCAGGCGACTGCGCAGGCCAATCCAAAGTCTGAATACCATTTTCGGCTTTCCATGCAGTACACAACCTACTGCGATGTTTCAGATCATTATCCTCTTGTAGTATCCACGATTCATTATCTGATCCAAACCATTTCTCAGCAGACTTTAATAATGCTCGCCGATAGATTTCGAGCATCTTTTCAGCATTTAGATTATAAGTAAATAAGTGTAAAGAACCAAAACCGTAGAAACTGAAGCATCCCCAAACGTGAACCTTAATTGGATGTTTAACAGTGCGCTGTAAAGGCGATTTTCCCGGAAAAGACCATGCGTGTTTGGCAGGAACCCATGTGTAAAAAGACGCTTCGTCAGTAAAAATTATATTGGTCCAATCACGATTTAAATTTTGCGTAGCCCATAAACGTCGCTTTTCGACATGCTCTGGTTTGAGGAAAGGTTTCAGTATCGTGCTACGCCAAGAGATGTTCGTCTCATGTAATCGGTTTTTTAGAGTCATTATACTTATGTTTACTTTCTTTTTGGCCAATAACTTTTGTCCTTGTCGCAATGTCAACAGAGGATTTTGCTGAAATAATTCTAAAATGACTTTATCTTCTTTTTTTGACGTCCCTCGCGTTTTTCCTCTCTCGGGCAAATCGTCAACATTTTTTAATTCTTTGTATCGTATTACCCACTTCCGTACAAAGTCTTCTGACTTATGCATATATTTTGCAGCAGCTTTATAAGTCATTTTAGGTCCTTTACTGTGAGTACACAAGAACACTGCCTCAAAACGTTTAACATACGACGCACTCATTTTATAAATCACGTATTCTTATCACAATGGAAAATAATACTGGCGTTTTTATAATAAAGCGTAGTAGTCTTCCCCCTTCCTTAACGAATACCATAATAGTGGAGCCCTCTAGCAAATTTTTTCTTAAAATAATCTAGCCGACGCTCTTGTTTGACAGACTGTACATCTGCATAAACCTACATTTTACTATTGAATAGAGATACGTATTAGCAATTCTCAGTATATAATTTAATTTTGTATTTAGTTGCTTAGAATATTAAAAATTTTAATATTCCTATTTTATATAATATCTATACTTATAATGATACAATAAATAGATTTACTAATTTATAATGAAAAAAGGACTTAATTAAATATAAAAATATTTTTATTATTAAGAACTTTACATGTTTTATCATTGTTATTAACAAAATTTAATATTTTAATAGTATTTAGTTCTTACTTAAAATTAAAGAAATTTTGACAGTAATTTAAAATAATCCTTAGACAAGAAAAAAAATGTTTCCGCCCGGGATCGAACCGGGGACCTTCCGCGTGTTAGGCGGATGTGATAACCACTACACCACGGAAACATGTACTACGAAAGATTTTATTTATTGTCTATCACACATAATTATTTCTAATTTATATAGAAAATACGATTGTTTAAAATAAATTATAATATTATAAACCGTTTATATATCAAATAATAACAGTAACACTGATAAATGTCAAAAATTACGACCAATAATGAGTTAAAATCAAATAAACATAATAAAACTATGCACGAACACTCAGCGTTGGTCTTCTTGCCTATTTATACTATTATGCTTTATAAAAACATATATGCTAATTCATTTATAAAATTTATTAAATTAAAATTATTTAAAAATTGATTAATTTTATTAAAAATTAAAACTTATTTTAATTTATACAAACGCATTAATAAATAGTAGTTATGAGAATATGCCGATATTGCATTCTGCATTTTTTCGACATATTAAATATTAATTTTAATGTTACAATAGCAAAGGATAATGCATACATAACAAAATATATAATTAAATCACGCAATGTATTCCTAATTTATAAATTTTGAATGTAGTTTAATCAAATAATGTTTTGCCACTCTCAAAGTGGATGTTGCAATGGAATTTAGTTTTATAAATGCAGTGAGCGTTGCGAACCAAATACCAGACTTTTATAATCTCTGGCTACACTGATTGGTGTTCCGCATATGTGGCAGAGCTTCCATTCGTCCTATGTATTGTAAGATAATTCCGAGATTGTCTGTATTTTTAAATTAAATGATGAATAAAGTTAATGTTCGGCAACGACTATTTTTGAATGATAGGACGGTTACGTCCTATCTCTGACCTTATTTATTATATTTATGAAATAATTCCGGCAAAAGTTGTTAGATTGTCAGAAACGACAGTTTATGTAAGAAATGAATCGACACTGCTTCTAGATTGAATACTTAACATTTAATTCACAGAAAGATGTTATAAGTAATTTTCCAAAGTACGACTTCACCAAATTCTATAAGTTCTAATTCTCGACGAACTCACGACTGTCTCTCTAATTGATTTTCTCTTATTCGACTTACGCTTTCGACCCGACGTTAGAGAGTGATTTCAGATATCCATTTCTCTAACAGGTCGCCTCGTAAGAACATTCAAGAAAAGCAGAATGGGTACATGATTATTCTTAAAAATATGGGGCGGGAGCGCGCCGCGCAGAATCGATATTATCGAGGCGCTGCTCGATACTCTGGCCGCCGTCAGCTGGCGCCGTCTATCGGATGAATTCGTTGCCGTCTTTCAATATGAAGTGGTGTGAACAATGTGTGAAGCAGCAGAAGCGGTGAGAAGCAGGTTATGGTACAGATCAAGTAAGGTTTAGAACACGTGGTTTTCTGGAAAGGATAATAAAAATACTGTGTTTCCAAAGAAACAATAATTAAAAAAGTAAAATAAAAAACGTGTTTCTAATATCAATTTCAAAATGTCTTTCAATTATAACTTCAAGAAAATTGCTGTTATTCCAACAGCAAAGGTTAGATATGTTGATTTCATTTATGTCTTATTTTTTCTATTTTTTTATAAAACTAGTAATAATACAAAATTTTGCTTCTTTTACTCAGGATTTTATCGATATAATTTTATCGAAGACACAACGCAAGACACCTACAGTTATTCACAAACAGTATAAAATAGCGAGAATACGTGCGTTTTACATGCGAAAAATCAAATTCACGCAGCAGAATTTTCATGATAGATTGTCCCATATAATACAAGATTTTCCTAAACTGGATGACGTTCATCCATTTTATGCAGATTTAATAAATGTTTTGTATGATAGAGATCACTTTAAGTTAGCTCTTGGACAGCTAAATACCGCTAGGCATTTGATTGACACGTAAGTAATTTATATAAAATATAAACGTACCTCTATTACTTATTACTATTATCATTGTTATTTTATAATTATAGTGTAGCAAAAGACTACGTCCGTTTGTTAAAATATGGAGATTCTTTATATCGTTGTAAACAGTTGAAGAAAGCTGCTTTAGGCCGAATGGCTACTATTATAAAAAGGCAAGGGGCCAATTTAACATATCTTGAACAAGTTCGCCAACATCTGGCTCGATTACCAAGTATAGATCCTTACACACGTACGATAATTCTTTGTGGGTTTCCGAATGTTGGCAAGAGCAGTTTTATGAACAAAGTAAGTTGTACAACAATTGTGATTTACATGTTTCTTATAAAAGTAAAATTTGATATAATTATTTAATACACTTTTATCAATTAATTAATTTACAGATTACTCGAGCTGATGTAGATGTTCAACCGTATGCATTCACAACAAAATCCTTGTATGTTGGGCATACTGATTATAAATATTTGAGATTTCAAGTGATTGACACACCTGGATTATTAGATCAGCCATTGGAACAGAGAAATGTTATAGAAATGCAGGCGATAACGGCTCTCGCTCATTTGCAAGCTGCTGTACTTTATTTCTTTGACTTATCAGAGCAATGTAATTTTACTCTGATGGAACAAGTAAGTTGCAATGCATAATATGAGTTGCAACTTAACATTATAAAAACCATTTTGTTTTTGTAGATGAAGTTACTTGAATCCATAAAGCCTTTGTTTGTGAACAAGCCTTTGTTACTAGTAATGAACAAAGCAGATATCCTACGTATGGAAGAGTTACCTCCACACAAAAGAGATATGCTGAAAAATAATAATCTACCTAAATATGAAATGAGTACGCTCACTGATTTTGGCGTGATGGAAATAAAAGAGGCGGTTTGCGAGCGACTTTTAGCTTTCCGAATAGATAACAAAATAAAAACAAAAAAAGTAATTTGTCTGAAAATTTTCCAGTGTTGTAAAATTTTATACAGTCATAATACAATTTATTATATTTATAGGTGGAAGGTCTTCTTAATCGGTTGCACATTGCTCAACCACAATATGTTGATCCAAATCGTGTTCCATGTATACCGGAAAGTGTGCGGAACAAGAAATTATTGGCTGCAAAAAAAAGAACAAAGATGAACACGGAAATACTAGAACAAAAATGTGAAAGAAGTTGGAAGTTAGAGAGACAAATAGAGGAAGAAATGGGAGATGATTATGTGCTTGATTTGAAGAAGCACTATGATATTGAGAGTGAGCAGAAATATGACTGCATACCCGAAATTTGGGAAGGTCATAATGTAGCTGATTACATAGACCCAGATATATTCAACGTTAGTACAAACTCTATTAAATTGTATAAGATTATATCCTGACAAAACATATTTCTTTATCGTGTACCTTTTGTTGTTTTTTCAGAAATTGACTGAACTGGAAAAGGAAGAGCAATTGAGAGAAGAGGCTGGTATGTACGATTACAAGATGCCCGAGTTATCGGAGACAATGCGCGAGATCGAACAGCTTGCGAAACAAATTCGTGACAAGAAGACCATCATGAAGGATGAGGCACGAATAACAAAAGCTTCCACAAAGCCGGTTATGCCACGTACAGCCGCGGCCAAGTTACGCGATCGATCAGTCACAAAGTTGAAGGAACAGATGGAAGACCTGGGTGTGGATATGGAAGCTACCGAAAATGTAAGTATTACATATGAGATATAAATTAAAATGATCTCGAAATTAAAATTCATAGCTAATCAACCTTTCATATTAGATATATATTATTTTAAAAACAGAGTATATAATAAAAATATTTCAAAATTTTTTGACCTAAATCTATCATCTAAATAATGAGTCTGGTAATAGAGTAAAATTTATTGTCTTTTTAAGCATATCTATGATCAAAACAGTTCTTGACGCTAGAAATGTTTTTATGCTAATTTTGTAAATAATAATAAGTAAATATTACATTAATTATAATTTAGGCGCACTACAAACGAACAAGAACACGATCCAGATCCCGCTCCGAACCCGCTAAAAAACGTATGCGTGTGGAATCATTATCACAATCTCGCGCCCGTAGTGTCTCGAGACCACCACGAGATGAAATGGGTGTAAAAAATACAGTGGTAAGTTGATGGAAAGACAATTGTAACATTGACGACTTCAGTGTAGACTTTGCAGAGAATTAATTTTAAATTTGAAAAAGTTACGCTTAGAGTGGATGGATTATTATTGAACTGAAACATTTATTTTTATTATTTCTTAATTTATACAAAAAGCTTTTGTTCCTTATTTCATTTATTTGTGCAATAAATACAAATGTGATATTATTCATGTTCGCGTTTGTTTCAGATGAAGAAGAAATTGAAAAATATAGCACACAAAGCACTGAAGAAGAAGGTGGCTAAAAAAGGTCTCAAAGGCGAAGCTGATCGTTTCATCGGCAATAAGATGCCGAAGCACTTGTTCTCCGGAAAAAGGGGAACCGGCAAGACAGATAGAAGATAAAATTTCTATATTCTGTACATTTTACTCATTACATATTAAGTATGTATAATAATTTTGTCTAAATAAAATTTGTTTGAATAAAATTGACACTTTGGATCGAATTGAGCGTTACGAGAGATTTTAAACTAAGACGGTTGAAATTTACCATCGACAAGAGGGATTATCTCGATGCGACAGCAATAAAGTTTCATTGAGCATGATACCACTGCTTATCCCGTTCGAGTTCGAAGGTTACCTTATGTGCATTATGCAGTCGTTTTGTATTCTATAGCACGACAAACTCGCAACGTAAATTCCTTATTTTCGAAAATAAAATGCGCGGATTGATTTTCTTTCGTTAACACACGTATCTCTTGTAACTGTAAGACTTGTATTGATTCTTCAATGAAGCTGTCGTGCAGCATTCGAAAGAAGAATAAAAGGATGGTAATAAAACTCAAACACAAACGACTGAACAATACTATCAATCCGTTATCAGAGATCAAATTTTTTTGTTTGATGTTACCTATCCAAAATGAAATACATTATAGCTTTTTGTCGCTAAAGAGAAAATGAATTAAAATGCTTTCTTTATCATCATTTTATTCCGAACATAGTGTATACAATTGTTACTTTACACATGTTGTATGTATATATATATATATATATACATATATATATATATATATATATATATATATATATATATATATATATATCTCTTTCTTTCTAACTGAACTTATCAGTCATAAAATTAAAAAAAAGTGTATTGTGATGGGCGGAAGAGTGAATCTCTGAACTGAAGAGATCGGTATTAGATTCTGACTAGATAACAACGTAGTTTCGTGTATGTACATTAATAAAGTATATCGTTATCATTTAAAAAAATAAAGAGTAACATAATATATATGTATGTATATATGTACAAGGGGAACATATATAGAACAAGGGAAACAGTCTTTTTCTGGCACGAAATTGAACGTAATCCTCCACCGCGTTGCGATCGCAGCTCTTTCTCAATTTTTGAAATGTACAAATTTAGATTTATATACAGGGTGTTTCATAACATAAGAGACATGTCTCACATATATGTATATGAAACATCCTGTGTGTTGTGTGTGTGTGTGTATATATATATATATATATATATATATAGAAGTACTCACACAATTCCAGAGAGAGCCCATTCGAGTGCGCTTCTGGATGATTATCTTGCACGACGAATTTCTTTCTCTTCACATACAGAACAAATATATATATTTGTTAGTTTTGAAGTAACATTCAAGATCGCAATGACAACTTTGCGCAATTTACATGACTTTGCTCCTTGACAGAAAAAGTAGAGCGGCGTTCTGTTCTACGAGAATAGACGTAAACGGTTTCCTCGGTGCTTAATAGGACTCTGCATATACAATAACTTTGACACTAATACGAAATGCATTTCCAAATGCATGACGGTAAAACGCAGCTGCGTCACCGATTCCGCGCGAATACGTCACTACTCGATATTTTAAGAACGAGGTCTTTACGGTATTAGAATAAAATTTCATGGAGTATCAAAATAATTATTAGTACTAATATCGGAATTTTCTTCTACAAATTGATCGCAGTAATTTAGAGAAAAATCTTTCATTTGAACATTAACGTTTATCAACCCTTAATTGGTCGCTGACATGCAGCATGTAAAGTTACAAATATATAGTTTTATCTTCCTTCTTTTCCCTTGCAATAAATCTAGTGGAGTGAAATTTTTTATTATCCGAAATTATATAAAATGTCGATTGTTAGATTTTAATTGGCGAAAATTGGCGACTAATTAAGAGTGTATTCCAGCCTCTCGAGTCTTCCTGGTGTCCTCGAGTTCATCCTCGATCCAATTTCGTATCGAATATCAATCCATCTGACGATTCCCCTCGAACGTCAGCCGAGTAAAACACTGAAGCGTAGCCGAGCCGCACACGCAAAGCCTTCTTTCTCAGGCCGCTCGAAAGACAGCAGCCTCGTCATCAGCAGCATTTCGCAGCATTACGATCGCTCAGCTTAAATCACATACCGCCGGGTTTCGGAAGATTCGTGTCGTAGGCTCTGATCACGTCTGTCTGGGTCACCGAGCCGCCTTCCTCTTGCGAGAACGCGAAACCATCTGCATCGCGCAGCATGCGCAATAACAAAGGTCGCAATTCATTAATTTCTGTCGTGAAAACGTTCAACAATTGAGCATGCAAAATATCAGAGATCTATCGCATAATCTGTCGTGTTTAGCAATGAGCATTTCCCTTCGCAAATTTTTATACAATTCAATTCGATTGCAAAGTCTTGAAGAATTTTCAAAAATTTTGGGTTCTGCACTCGAAATAATAATGCGAAACTCTTCAAGCACGCTAGCCCACTACTAGACACGACGTTTATAGCAGCCGGAAATTTAAAAAATGCTTTTATTGTACAGCATTTATCGAGATCCAGTAAAGCGCATATGCTATTTATAGCAAAAAGGAAAATAGATTATTTTCTAGTTTCAGATCGTTCCACTAAATAAAACTACAGCGATATATATGTACAGAGCAATTTAGAAGTGGCACATCTCTCGATTATAGCTCTTGAGAAATCTACAAAGAAGATAGAAACGAACCGAGAAGTGTACGACTTTCAGAACGCCTGGCACAATACATATATATGCATCGACTGTTAAAAAGAATAGAATCTTTAACTATAAGATAGCACGGTGCATGTGCAAAAATGTGCAATTTAATTATTAATTTATCGAAAACACGTAGATTCGTTCGAAATTTAGGACGGCACTCGTCGAATAAAGTAAAGCTTACGGACGGACGGACGGACGGACGGACGGACGGACGGACGAACGGACGGACGAGAAACGGAAAGCCGTGAGAAATCAAGCGCGTGCTCAAGTATAGAATAAAGTACGAGAAAGTACGTTAGAATCGTGATTCGCCTAGTGAGAAAGAGGTTCGCGAAGTCATAGATTTATATGTAACCCGAGAGAGAGAGACAGGAGAAACCGCCCGGGCACCGTAAATAGGAATTTATCCCCGACGTGCGTGAATTCTGTGGAAAAGACAACTTACGTGATAGCTCCACTTCGACATTGACTCTGGAGGCGGCGTTTGAGCGCCTGGTGAAAACACTTTTAACATTTTTCAGCAGCCTCGCCGTCTCAGTCAATCTGCAAAGCCGGGTATTCAGCAATGATTTAGAGATTCTCGGCTGGCGAGCAAACTCCCTCCGTCCACGTGACATGGATAACGACGAACTATAAACTCTCTCTTTCTCTTTCAATATTTATTTTTTCTAGTCGTCGCAAAACTCGCCTTTAAAATTCTCCGACCAACAGTATTTTCCAAATTTTGCATCCGTGTGAATTTCTTTAATTGCGTCAACGATTATGTGAAAGTAAGTGCGGTGCAGCTACCGTGCAGGAATTAAGTCCAAAAGAAAAAAGAACAAAGTGAAAATTAAACATAAAAAATCATGAAAAATGTCTGTTAATTTGTTCGCAAAGAAGGCAATCGATTATTGACGATCCCTCACGTTCATCAGAGGCTTGATAAAGATTAATCGAAATGTGCGCATTGCTGATTAGCCGGTTATACGAGAATGCAATACAAGCGAGTGAGTAGTCATATTTACTGTACGCTTATCTCGTTAGGAATCGTCTCAAACTATATTGGAACTCCGTGAGGAAATTGCGTGATTGCTGTCTTGGTTCGCTGTGCTGTGCTTAATTTTTACAATTTAGTTGTTACAGCAAAAACATCAAACGATCATGCGCTCTTATTAATCGGCAGTGTTCTCGCTTTGTCGCTAATGTAAAAAAAAAATTAGTGGGAACATTGCGAATTACGTACTGCTACTGGAGGGGAGTACTTACACCTCGCGAGATCGGCGATGGCATGCACAGGCCTGCACGAGATACCACGGGAGAAAACATATCAAAAAACCGCATTAACGAATGGCAAATCGCTTACGATAAACATTAATATAAGTAGCGATACACTATTAAATTCTACAAGCGTTGTTACTTCAACGGGGGGGGGGGGGGGGAGGTTAATACGGGCTATCTATAATGCTCCATGATTCTGTAGTCTGCTTACCATGAAAAAATGGAGGTCTGAATATAACAAAGTTAATCTAATGAGCAAAATGTTAGCAATGTTGGTCAAATTTAATCAAATTTTTACTGTCAATCTGCCAATATTGCTAACGTTTGGCTGAATAATCTAACTCGATTGAAATCGTTTTTGTGCACGTATGTATACAGGATTGAGAAATATGGGATTGATTTTTCATTCAAATTAAACTTGATTAAAATTACAATAATTTAGCGTACAATTTTATCGCATGTAGACAGAAAGGTGGACATCGATTGATTCTGTTAAGTAATCGAGAATATAAAAAATGTCATAAAAAATTTTTAATTTAAAATAGAAGACATGCTATTAATAATAATACTAACAATATATAACACACAACAAAAACTATATCATATATACATACAGTGGAACCTGCGTATTGTTATTATTATGTATTATATCATATTATTTCTTCCTGGAAAAACCTTAAAATAATATAATACAAATAACTTCAAGAACGAGTCAAGAGAAAATTGTACGAGAGGTTCTATTGTACATATAAAAAACAATAAAGAAAAAAACATTTGAATTAAATTATCACAATAGTAACAATTATATCTATAATTATTGAATAATTACAATTGCATTTTTTCAATATCATAGTAAATATCATAAAAAATATAAGAAATACATGTGTGTAAATCTGAATTTTAAACTGATATATAAGATAAAAACTCTTTCTCAATTCAAAAATATAAGTATTTTTGAGCTCACGCAGATGCGTGACAAGTGATTAACAGTGCATGTATACATTCGAAAAATAGCACCGAACATTTTAATATCGTACAAGATTTACCGCATTAATCTTAATATTACAATCGTTGTATTTGAGAGGAATGTTTAATTGCTATTTGCCACCAAACGCATCAAGCGTCGATTGCATTTACGTCCCTTTTTCTATTTACAAAGTATTACTGAATTACTGAATCAATGATTGTGTAGCCGCAATCAAACCTTGATATTTGATCGTATCGGAGTGATATAGATAAGATAATCATACATAGTAAAACGCTTACTGGATTTTGGCACTCTTGAAGAATGGGAATATATTGGATGGATATCGTTATTTCAGGAGTACGGGATTTGAAGTGATGCGGATGATGCATGCTCGGAACGATGCGCGAGCCACGAGCCACGTGCTACAAACGGAAACGCTCTCAGTCTATTGTGTCTTCGTCGCGAACAGATCAAGACCCAACGACTGAGCCATCGCTTCATCGATCTCGATCTCCTGTCGTAATTCATATTTAACGACTCAATTAGAAGGCGACGTAAATTACTTTACGCTATTAACAGAGCAAGTAGAGTAAAAACTTCTAATAGAATAAAACTTTAATCTTTAAGAACACACTCTGGTTAACAATCAATACGTAAGCGAGCATACAAATGGCAATGTTATTTTAGGAAACTTGTGAATTAACGGTTAGTAACGATTAGTTCGAACAGTTGTTACATACATGCACTTAAAGATATCGAAAAATAAATTTTTGTTCAAGGTTAGTCAGACCATCCACGCAATGTAAATTTGTCCTCAAGTATAAATAGTACGCAATAATGGAACTAAGACCTAGAAAGCCATGCATAGTCAGTTTTAAGAAATCAACACAATAGAACATATATGGTTATTAGAATGGTTCATGCGCTAATGATGGGTATCCCTTTTTGCAGTAAAAATTTTCAAAAATAACTAAACAAATTAATGATATATGGATACTTCATCTCTCAGATTTCAATCGTCGGTTATATATTATAATAATAATATGCAATTTTCACGTTACATCCTTGAATTAAATGTTAGAAAGCACCTTTCTTATTTATATTCCCTAAATGTTAATCAAAAATGAAAGAAAGGGCAAGTACTTACGAGCTTCTGTAATCCTGATTATTGAAGATGTCTCCAGGATCAGATTTTCTAATTTCGTTTTCTCGAGCTGCTTCTGTTACCGATTTCCATACTGTATTCTTCACTCTGACGCGATAAAAACAGTTACTTTTAAGTATGAAAGAGATACGCATACGGTCATTTGGTCGCAATTGTACTCACGCTTTTACTGTAATATCCAGAAGCAATACTGCCGTTGGAATTAATATAAGTCCCAGCCAGAAAACGGGCGAAGAAAACAACATCCTGTCATTGCCTAGCATTACAGCACCGACATTCAAGACGGGCCAAAAATTACTGCAATGATGAAAAACGTGTTAAATATTACGCGTCACTAATCCGCCAAAAGTAATAAAGTTAATAATATAGAAAATCTTACCTATATATAAAAATAAATAAGAACCAGAGTATAATAGATCCCCAAGTCGCTAAATGAGTGACCCATGTCCACGAATTTATTATTAGACCTGCCTTCGCACATACTGTTACTACAACGTACTGAGGAAAAACATAACATGTTCATAACTCTGTCTTGTTTCACAAGAACTTCCATAAATCTGTCTTATAGAATTACACAATGTGGAGATTATTGCATAATACTTACAGTATAGACAAAGTTGCCTAACAAAAGATAACCGCCGTCTCTGCCGTTCGCCCATGCTACATCTTGTTTGAGAGCCATAAGTGGCAGCCAATAAAGTAGCGACGAATGAATTAACGCATTTATAATCCATACCCAAAACACCTGTTTGAGAACAGATATATTTTGCCGAATGTAGAAATTTATTTTTGACAATACATTATTTCAAAAGTCGCTGTTCTCTAAATTTGTCACTATTGGTGTAAAAATATAATTTACCTTAATGTTAAAGAATGATTCACCGTTATTCTTCGTTGCGTACAATCCCGGATGAGCTAAGTGAGTTTCGGCGGAACACACTTTATCAAAAAGACCCATAGCTAATGGAGGCGCAGCGGTAAAAACCTAGAAAAAATACAATCATTAAAAGTTAATTTTATTTTTTGGTAAAAAAAAATATCGGAATGATTTTTTTAAAACTTACCACATTGTAAAGTCCAATAGACCATCTTTCAAACAGAATCTGTCCGGACCAGCCGGAATAAATTGCAAACCATAATTCGATGACGTATAGACAAATATTCTTGTAAAACGAGTATAAGATTAATTTACACATTCTGCTATAATTCCAAGAACCGTGAACAAACAATAAACGTTTCAGATAACGAAACTGTGCAATGGAATAGTCAGAGGCACAGGCTGCTTGAAGACCTTCCACACCTGAGATGCCTACAAAAAAAAATATATATATCACGATATTTTAATAATCAAAAATATTCGATGGAAAGTTTCGTCGTATGCGACAAAACTTACCGATACCAATGTGAGCTTTTTGTATCATAGCCACATCATTTGCGCCATCTCCAATTGCAAGAGTCACAGCTTTCTTGTTACTCGTGATTAAATCAACAACCTAAAAAAGGATTATAATATTGCAGTATAGATAAGCGATTAGATTTTATCATACGAGTGAAAAAATTGATTAGTGTTACCTCAGCTTTTTGAATCGGTGACACCCTGCAGCAGATAACTACTTTGCAAGCTGAACACAATTCCAAAAAGTCCATTCTAATATCGCAAGACAAAGCGAAGTCTAATGTACTGCCGTCTATAATTAGAGCCACATCGTTTTGGCATTTCAAATCAATCCCAAAATCAAGACAGCGTTGAATGATGACTTCCCGCGTTTTCTGTAAAATGAGTTTCACATTAAGTAAAACTTTAATAATCGTCTGCTTAAAACTTTATCGATCGCTCACTTACATCTAAAGAAGATTCATTGATAATGTAAAGAGGCATTCCGTGCGTTATCAATTTACAAGAGTAACCAATGTTTATAGCAGTCTCTTGCTTATCTCCCGTCAACACCCAAACATTGATATCAGCTTGTAGAAAAGCCTGTATCGTTTCCGGCACCTACGAAAGTTATATAAGCAAGTTACATATTGCAAGAAACACGATAAGATAATATAACTTTGCAGATGTTTGAAGATTAAATTCCATACTTCGTCTTGCAGTTGATCCTCAATCGCAGTTGCTCCTAATAACGTGAGTTTAGTCTCAATAAGATCCGCAGCCTGTTCCAACATGTTTTCACGATTTCTTAGACTAATCGACGCTTTTTGGTACGATTCGCGCCACCACTGTCGAGAGAAAAAAACAAAAAATTGTAGAACGTTTCGACAATTTTAATCGTATTTAAAAAGCAAGATACTTACCTGATAAGCATCTTCAGATATTTCCGCGACGGCGAAACAAAGCGTGCGCAATCCGTCGCTGGCAAAAGCCTCCAACTGCTCTAAAGTAGTTTGACGAAAATCATCTGCGTGCTCTTGGTCGAGATCGCTAGTTTCTAAAGGGATTGGTGTTAATCTTTCGTAGATCACAGAGTCCGCGCCTTTACAAAATATTTTAATTTTTCCCTCGGGCGTCTTCACGACCACCGACATCCGCTTTCTGGCCGAAGTGAATTCTATTACATTCAGTATTTCGTACCGCAGTGTCTCGCCTAGAGCTACAATTTCCACGTAACTGGGCGTCCGAGTGTCGAACACGTAATTAAATTTACGCGCCCCGTCGACTAGTGCTCTTTCATCTAGCATAAAGTAAGGGAATAAGATAAACACACACCGTGCTAATATACTAGCATTAATAAATGACGTTTACCCGGAGATGCAGCGTGATAAATTAACAAATCATCTAATTTCTCGGGAATAACGGTATGGCAAACCGACAGCATGACCATAAATTCGTGAAGCACATCCGCGTGCTCCGCTTTCTTCTTATCGTTAGGATTCGTAGAGTCTCGTGCGGACCTTCCCTCGATAATATCTTTAATTAATTCGCAACTGCTATCACTCATACTTCCGTGACCATTTGACGGATCTGGCAATCTGTAAAATATCAGCGTTTAAGAACGCAGGTATTCAAAGCGTCAATTATCGTAGCAAAAAGAAATGTACACTAAAGAAGACTTACTCGTACAATCTTCCACCGACCGAACACCGCTTGAACTCCATAACGTTTTTCGTAAGAGTGCCAGTTTTATCCGTGAAAATGTAATTCACCATTCCGAGTTCCTCGTTCAAATTACTCGTACGAGCCATCGCCGGAGTGTCCGTTTCCACATGGTACATTTCTATATCCATGTTAATAAATGTGGCCTGAACGAATCTCACTACTTCGAGCGTCACTTGCAGCGATATCGGTATTAAATTATTGAAGAGAATAATAAATGTCAAAAGATTGAAGGCAAAATTTTTAGTCATTTGCTCTGCAATGAAAAAAAAAAAAGAAAGAAACTTGATTATTTTAAGAAGTCGCGCCGAAAGTTTGCAAAATTGCACGTGTCATGTATGTTTACCTTGTAATCCTAAATACCAGAGGCCGTCTTTGTTAGCGTTCGTCCAAACGACATTGAAGATCGCGGAAAGAATGCACAACACAAGAAGTATGAAAAATAGCATCAGTATCTGCGTGTTGATCAACCGATCGAGAGTAGATCGTTTCAATGGCGCTGTCGCGGTGTTATTCTGCATGAGTTTCGTATCGTGTCCTGTGTATATGACTACGCCGAATACCCATCGTGTGTTCCGCAACATCGCGCCACGGAGTAACAATTGATCGGGTCCTAAAGCTACGCTCCTGTGAAAGAACAATACCGCTTGTGACGCAAGGATGTATATAGACTGTCGAGACAATGAGATGCCGAGACTTTAAAGGCAAATAGTGGAATCTTTTTTTAAGAAAAATTTACTTAACAAGTATTTAACAAGTAATAGAACATTTCAGCTTTAAATGTTGATACATAGCAAAATAACGATATATAGAATTAAATCGATAAATCGCTGAATCAGTGCAAAGAAGCGTGTATTAGTGAAACAAAGCGATTGTCATACATGCACATGTGTGTGTTCTTACTGCTTATTGGTCTCCCGTAGAACTCCGTGGAACTCGTACAGATGCCTGTTAGGCGGCTCGCACTGTATGTTCGAGCGAAAATTCATCAATTCCGCGGTATCCAAAAGATTGGCAGTGTCGGGATGGGCCTGTCTGATCTTCAAGTTCGTCTCGCCATCCAGATTGGCGGTCTCTATAAAGGACATACTCTGCGGCTCCGATGACGACAGCAAGATCAAGTCAGCGGGGAAGAAAGTGTTGTTGTGAACCTGTGCATATTAAAGAAAGCGATTGTAGCAAAGGGGATGTAATCGATGGCAATTATTACCACATGAATAATCTTGACGAAAACAGGGGGACAACCTTAACCACATCGCCAACGGCTATGGCGCGCCACTGTATCCACTGCCAGCGTCCATCCCTCAAGACCTCCACCTCCCTCATATTTATTTCGTCGTCCGCTCTGTGTCTTTTCTAAAAATTAACAGATTTCTCTTATTCGCAGTCGCGCGACACACAATTAACGAGAATTAGCATCTAAAGATACGCACAACATCTTCGACTATCTCTTTCAGAGCGGACACGCTGAGGATGAAAATCAGCGGAACCAACGTCGTCCAGCGTCCTGTCGGAGACACGTCTGGTATTTGCTAAATTTAAATTACGAAGAATGTTATCAACACTGCAAAGTTTTAATATAATTGCACGTATGAAAAATTTTAAAAAATACGCAAAAAAATATTTACAAAAAGATTGCCAGTATTCATTTTAACTTGCATAGCATAGACTACCTGCATAAGTGCGATGAACAGGAAGAAGCAGTTACTGTAACGACGGAATTGTTCAAACAGGAATAAAGGTATGAACGACAGGAACGAATACTTCGCGGTAGTAATATGATTGTTTCTGTATTTTGCAGGCTGATGAGGAGCATTGACAAAAATAACCCTCTCCTCGCCATCAATGTGTTGCGTAGGTGGTTGATCATCACCCTGTGAGCCACCATTTTCCGTCCTTATCGGACCAACTGTAACACATGAAACAGGATCGAAATCGATTCATCTTACGTTCACTTTATGTAAATATAAAATCCACATCTCGGTAAACCTACGGTAAATATTTCAATGTTTTTTTACCAGATTCCAATATATTTTATCAGAAAGTAAAGCAACTATGTCTTTATTTTAAAAGTTCATGATCGCAACCTTTTTATAAAGTGTGCTTTTATATTTGATCTTTTGATCTTCAGATACAGAAATACACACTCGTCAAAGGTCGATGTAAAAAAAAGCCGTACTACTTTAGATTCCAATTGTAAAAGCTTATTATGTCTGAGAAAATGACATTTGAATCGCGCATATTTCTTTTATAGCTACAGGTCGTATATAATGTCCCACCCACAAACAGTGAACTGACAGTTGTACCGCGACATAAGCAATATGAAGCAAATAATCTAGAAAAGTATGCGATACGCTAAACTTGAGAGATAAATAATACCGGTTTATAGCTATTCTCGGCGATGCGCATCGAATGCGATTTGTGCGAAAAGCTTCAATTTATTGCCGTGCATGTCAAACAATTTGTCTCTATCGCTCCGCGTCCGAAATAAAATACAGATTTTAGATAAAGCATTATGACAATTACTTCTCATATTGTTTGTCAAAATTAAATAAATCGAAAAAGTTTGGATTTTGATAAAAAAATAGTAACTATATACTTCATAAATTACTTCTGCGCATTCTTTTACGTTGACAATTGTGAGCGCAAATAAAATAATAATGAATCATATACATCCGGGAAATTACTATCACATTGAGATAAAAGATATCACGGAAAAGAAATAAGCGCATGCTAGCAAGTTATTGCACATTCGGTTACAAATGATTCACAAAAGAAACTTTAAATATACAATTCAAAGTACAAAAGATATGTGTTTTGATCGATGTACATCGTGAATATTAGTTATTATTTACTACAGCTGACCTACAGCCAAATATATTCAAAGAATACGTAGTATGCTTATGGATTTAAAGAAAATATAGTTAAAAAATTTTTTATATAGCTGAATATATCATCGTCGTTTAATATAATTCGTGTATTATGAAATAACTCAATTGCTAAGACATTAAATGATTATTAAATAACTCTCGCGTAGAAAATGTCTAGATATCAATACTGAAATGAAAATAATCATCATGTGTACACAATTGCCGTTCTAAAAGAAAAAAAGAAAAAAAAGACTTCTTTGATAACATCAAGTTATCGGACGTCGAATTACGGCAAAACGAATTTCATGGAAATATCTGAGTATACATTTAGAGTTTAATGCCGGCGCTTGACTTTCGATTGCTCCGTTTATCATCGACTTACAAATGTCGCTTACGGGAGACGACTTACGAGTTTGGGCGTGGAGATAGAGGTGCACACGGGATCTAAGTTCGTTGAACCATTGCACCAACTTCGTAGCCGCGACTTCCATGATCGCTCGTTGCTGTGATCCTTCGCGTACGTATCATATATATTTCACACGATTCTGTGCGTTCTACGTCCGTCTCGATTCATATTTAAATCCCACATGGATCACCGGACGTGCTGCAGCCGGATCGGAGCGGGCGGCAAACGCGTCGGACAGGCGACCGAACGGTCGCGACAGTAGGTTAGACTGCCTATAAGCCCGATAAATAATTCCTCTTAATTGCATCGATCGCCGCGCGCGCCGTGCCACGCAACAGTGATCGTCGTTGTGTCGTCGTTGTGTAACGCGTCGCGTATTCGCCGAATCGCGTTCGTTATTCGCCGTCGCTATTCACATTTTACGAGAAAACTGATGTCGCGTCTTCCTCTTCCACGACCTTCTATTATCGCGTTTTTTTGAGGTTATGCTGCTCGACGAACTTCTTCCGCAAACGCGAGGCGGTTTCGCCGCGACTAATGGCGATTGTTGTGATGTGTATTATACATACATGACCCACGGAATCACAACCGCCCGACGGCAGGTTGTGTTTTGTCCGCGAACACTAACGCGTATTTTCATACGTGAAAAAACTTGCTTGACGCACCACTGCACGACAAATACTCCCATCACGTGCTAGCGGCGCTGTGCAGCGATGCATCTTATACAGGGTGTCCCGGTGCTGTCGCTTATATTTTCTTTCCTGAGGCTAGACTCACCCTTATCTTCGAGCATTGATTACTCAGGAATGTAAATATTTATTGTAAATAAATTTTTTTTCTTTGAAAAAAAAAATTTGTTTAAATCGATCGATGAAAAAATCGCCTTGACGTTAAAGAATAATACAGCAGAATTAAGACACCCTATATATGTACGGTAACGTTTAGATTTACGAATGCCTGTCAAGTCATTTACGACACGTATATAATTAATGATAGTGATAATGAACAAATAAACGAAGGACACAATAAAAATTTCCAGAAGTATCGCGTACAACGAAGTGACGCGCAATTTTAATTAACATCGGTTATTGATTTTCTAAACTCACACCCGATGAACTCGGCGACGTAACGGCGCACCTCGTCATATGTTTTTATCCGAAAGATAATGATTGCGTAATATAGTTATGCGATAATAAGTGTCACATAATCCCAGCGCGGTTGTATCTCATCGTCCTCTGACAAGTTCGCACGCGAAACGATTGCGCTCATTTAATCGACGACAGCCTCGCTAAAACGCCGCAATTAGTATTTCCGTCTTGCACACTTTGTCCTTCTACACGGTGAAACATAAGCTCTCGATGCTTCTAATTAAAGACATTGTCTATTATTAGAATTAGTGTTCTGTTTGATTAGAACGATTGTATTTATACACGCAATCATAAAGGAAAATTAGAATTTTTTTTGCAGTTTATAAAAAGAAAGAAGATTTGAAACAGACCTTCGCGATCTTTTATTCTACGTTAACAAAAAAGAAATATAGCAATACGATTGATATTAAAAATAGCATGCAATCTTCCAAGCAATATTACAATTTTGTTTATACAAACAATAAATTTTCTCGATTCATTATAAATCCAAATGTTATGACAGTGTTATATATGAACACACGAACACACATCAAGCTACGGAAAATTTGTGTCACAAGCGGCAAGAACGGCGAAATTATTTATAAAGCGAGGGTTTCATTCCTATTCGGTTTTGGCAAAAATTTCAATCCTTCCTAAAAATCGCATAACTATTATTCTTACTTTTTTTTATGTGATCTGCACGATTATTGGCATTCGCGTATCAACTTGGCAGCTTAATTAAATCGAGAAACAATCAGCATAATCGCTCGTTCCACGGATTTCAGATATTTATTTCCTATGAAAGAGACGCGAAAATAGCATCCAGCTTCTCAACTTATAATCTTTTTCAGATTTTACACGAGAATTTAATCTATAAAAAAGATAGCACGCTGCCTAAAAGCTAAAATCCTGGCCAAATATGCGTGAATCGGGCACGTCTCGTCCGGCGATCGATCGAACGAGCCCTCTCTCAAGGAGAGAAGGCCAGGTCTGTAGCACATCCGGCCACCCGGCAATCAATCTTTTTCGCACCTTTGCCCGTCGTACGAAGCGGAAATGTTTCTCGCACACACTCGCCTTCGCACACAATTTTCTGGACAGCACCGCGCGACGTTACAGTACGCGGTCCGCTCTCTCTCTCCCGGTTGGAATAACGATCGTCCGAATAAGAGCGTTTACGTCACCGCGCGCGTCGGAAGAAGCCTCCGCTCTCACGCCACACCCCTGCCGCCGCCGACGATGACACGTCGTCAGCTGCGTACACGTGCGTCGTTTACGCGCGCCGCGACGCCGGAGCATCGATCGGGCCGCCAGAAAATCCGCCCGCGAAACGCGACGCAGCGCGACGCAACGCAATGCGGCGCGACGCAACGCAGCAGATTCACATCTGTTTAATGCGGCCCCGGTGCTCTCCACACCCGTAGGTGGCACTGAACGACCGTGACTTTTCGAATCGCGCTCTGCATCCCGGACAGGTGCGAGCTCGCAGCTGCGACAATCCTGAATATATC
This sequence comes from Linepithema humile, assembly GCF_040581485.1. NCBI lineage: Eukaryota > Metazoa > Arthropoda > Insecta > Hymenoptera > Formicidae > Linepithema > Linepithema humile. Next base: position 46,407,834 of record NC_090128.1, read on the forward strand.
TCAATTTTCAATAATAGAGTAGCTGTAAGTATAAAATCGGGACAACTTTCCGCGATCCGCGAGGACGTTGAAGAACATTTCGGAAGAAGGAATGCATTGTCGCGGTTCCTCTGGCGATCCGGCCATCTCCGTGGAGCTTCTCATTTAAATTATTTTTCTATTTGCTGCCGATGCGGCACTGCTCGAGGGGTGACCCGACGAATGCGTCAACCGTGTTCACGTGCTCCATTACGAAGGAGCATGCGCCCATTGACGGCAACAAGTTGGTGTCAGCACCAACCGTGCCCGGAGCAAACAATAACGGCTGCGCCCCGGAGGGAGCGTGGAGAAGGCGCGCGATGGCGTGACGACTATATAAACGCCTATCGATAGGCCAAGGACACGCCGCGACGCGCCGACGGGGTGGCTCTATCCGCTACGAGCGGCGGCGCCGACGAATACCATCACTCTTATGAACCGCAGTCTGTTTTTTTTTTTTTCTTTATCGTCTCCGGAAAGAGAGATGGCTTTCGTACAAAGATAAACATTTTTTAATTAAGGAAAGAAACTTCTAAATGGACACTTCATTTTGTTCCTTGTAAAAGTTAGAACCTCGAAGTTATTAGGAAAAATATCAGAACGCTAATAACTTCCAAGTATAAGCCATTAAAATTGAACATTTAACCGTCGTTCATCTCAAAGTGAAGTCTGACGGAACTTTAATTAGCAATAAATATGTAGTCATAAATGAAAGAGAGAGAATAGAAAGGACGGAATGTATATAGGTAATAAATGAAAAGCGAATAATCCATTTAAACACTATATTTTATCAATGATATAATCGCATCACCTACCATATTTATTGCTTTATTTATCACGTCACGGAATATTTGCCGTTCGCTTATACCAATTACAAGAATTTTTTTTCTGAATTACGTTTAATCCCTTCAATGAATCAATTTAATCTACTCACCCTCGGAAGTTGATTCCGGCGAGCCAGTTTCCTGAAGCTCGATGTGCTCCCGTGCTCTCCGCCTACTGCTGTTGCGTGTAACGGGATCCAAACGGAGGCCGATGTTGTCGACATTGTCGATGTCCCCGAGATCGATGGGACTGCCGATGATGAAGGGCCCGGTGGTCTCCTGTTGTGCGCCGTCGTTTGCTCGATTGCTCGCGGGTGACGCATTGTTACGAGCACTGTTCTCGCTGCTGTTGTCGTTGCTGTTGTGCAGAGGTGTGCCATCCATATGAGGTATGGAAGAGAGGTCCGGCGGTGTGAACGGTCGCAACGGGCCAGGACTGGGAACCCGGGGGTTCCTCCTGGCAGTGGGTTGCATTGACTGTGCCGGCGCCTGGAACAAATAGCAACGCCGACCGACTTACTTTTCGCGACCTTACTTCGTCACCCCGCCGATATGCGGAAGTGCATGAAGGCGTAATGGAATCTGAATTTCAGCAATAGAGAAGAATTAATAAGCGCGAACAAAAATTATTGTTTCAAAGACTCGATTTCGATGTAAATTCATCGAGCTGCAAGTTCCTCAGTTCCTTAATTAACATCGATACAGCTAATTGTTTTCTTTTTCCGCTTCTCACACTCCTCGGCGTATCTCGTACCGTTACGGTGAAATCAGATACTTGAGTCAGCTTTAATTAAGTATGCGACGATGATATTCCTGCACAATGATATGCAGATGTGTACGTAGTCAAGCAAAACAAATGCAACAACAGCATAACG